>NC_087437.1:4877938-5583438 GCF_036321535.1 Camelus dromedarius | reverse complement strand
CTGTTCCAACAATGCCCTTTCTCCCTGCTTCAAAAACCTCATCTGTCCTGGTGGGTGATTTTTATGGACACTCTCTTTTCTTTCAGACCTCTGACTAATAGAAATGCATATTAGGAACATATAAACTTGCTTTCAAAGACACCCCAGGAAGTAGGCAATTTTTCACATGTTCCTTTGCCCCTTCTAAGAAAAAAAAAATAAGCCTACAATGGAATATAGTGAGTTAAAGAAAAGGTCTTAAGTGATAGCAATTGATTTTCTGTGAAGTCTTTTCTTAGAATGCCTTTTGGAGAACAGCAGGTGTCCCCCCACACACTTCCCAGGGGTTCTCAGAATCTTTCTTCCCTCTCCTCTTGCAAGTCTGGGCCGGCCCCGGGGTGGCACGCCACATGGGAGAGCCCTGGGGGCTCGGCCTGCCTTCAAGAGCTATTCAGGGAGGACAGCGCACAGCTCAGAGTGGTCTGAGACCAGCTCTCTGTCACAGGCCAGCAGCGTTTAGCCAGACAAGGGGGACATAATCACCGCTTTTAACCTGGTAGTTGGGGGTGGGGAAGGGAGGACTAGCAATTTAAGGCCTTGTAACACAGCTTCTGTGTTAGGACAGCTTTCAGAGCCTCCTGCTACAGGGTGGAAGCCTCCTGGAGGACACAGCCCACATCACTCACGATTTCTGGAGCCTCTCCTGGACAATGGGAAAGCATCCCACACTGCAGGCGCACCTTCTGAGGCAAGCCTGTACTCTCTTCCTAAGAAAAGCCATCTGTTTTCAAAACCTGAAGCCTAAGAGACCTACTTTAGACCATGTTGTCCAATAGAAATAGAATGCGGACCACATCACATTTTCTAGTAGTCATGTTTAAAAAAGGTAAAAAGAAACAGGTGAATAATAGAGGCATAATTTAATAATGCATTTTGTTTAACCCAGTGTACCCCAAACAACAGCATAACTTGTAATCAGTATGGTGGACGTGACTAATGAGCCATGCTGCATCCTGCTTCTTTTCTGACCTCAGGTGTGTATTTTACAAGCACAGCCCATCTCAGTCTGGACCAGTCGCAGTTCAGGTGCTCTCTAAGGGGCACGTGGCTTGTGGCTGTTGCTTACTCTGTCCGTGGCGGTCCATGCATACATTGCTTTAAGCAGATCTGAATGAAGTTCAAGATTCACATAAAAACAGAGCCGTTAACTGTATTGTTATTTCCACTTGCTCTCAAGCAAACTGCAGACACCTTGGAGGAAAGGATCCAACTCGTAGCCAGGCGTGTGTTTCTGTGTTTATGAATGATGTTGATAATTTATTGGGTGATCAGATCCATCTGGCTGTATGGTTTTTAGATCCAATGACTAGGCCGTTTGTTGAATTTTATCTTATTCTATTTTTATTTTGATTTTTTGAGGGATCTCCACACTCTTATAATCCAACCAGCCATCCAACCTCTCCACTGAAAGATCTCAAACTCAACCAAATGTTGATCCCTCCTCCCCTCCCCCACCAAACAGGAAAACACCCGGCCACCTACAGCCTTTTTCATGGGTTGATGGCAACTCCATCTTCGAAGATACTCAGACCAAAAACTTTAGAGTCATCTTCATTCCTTTATTTCTCTCACGCCCCCCTAATCCAATCCGTCAACATGTCATGTCAGCTCCATCTTAAGATGTATCCAGAACTCAGCACTTCTCGCCAGCTTTCCTTTCCAGTTCCCACTCTGGTCTAAGCCATCACCATCTCATCTCAGGATCCAGAATACTCTTTAAAACCTAAGTCAGATCTCACTGTGTTGCTTTGAAAACTATCTGATGACTCCCTAACGTCACACCCAGTAAAAACCAGGACTAACTAACAAGGCTTTATAAAGCGAAATATGATCTGCACCCTCCTCCCCGTCACCTCTCAGACCTGGTGTCCCTCACTCCACTCTCTCTGCTCAGGCCACTTTGACCTTGAACGCGCCAGCAGGCCATGGCCTAAGGACTTGTGCTCCGGCAGGGACCCACATGGCTCACTCCCTCACCTGCTTCCCAGTCTGATCAATCTGTTCAGTCCTACCCTCTCTCTCCAGCCTGGCTCCCACCCCCACATTCCTGGTCCTCCGAATCCTGACCTACTTTTTCCGCAGCCCTGGAACTCTCTGCCCCCAATATCCACACGACTCACTCATCCCTCACCCGGCACTCAATAAATATCTGATGAACTAGAGAACTTCTCTTGTGCAAAATGAAGCACATCAGTGAAATTTTCAGAAGCTTAAAAATATTTCCTGACCTTGCCTTCTCACCCCCTCAACACACAATGTATGAGCAATTTTGTTTAGTGTTCAGTGGTTTTATTACATCAAAAGTCAGGACCAGCTCTTTGCAAATTTATATCAATAAAATTTCTCTTTACCATCCCACCTTGTCTTTCAACCCTGTTTTACTTTCTCTTTTCCTCCCATCTCTCTTACTTTCTATCCTGTGTTTACTGAACCCCAGTTTAAGCCAGTTAGCACCGATACAACAGGACGGTGATGAATCTTCCTTATCTTCACTGTCCAGTGTGGTAGCCGGTAGCCACACGTGGTGACTGAGCACTTGAAATGTGGCCAGCACAACCGAGGAACTAAATTCTTAATTAAAAAACCAAGTTTAATTGATTCAGATTTAAATAGCCACATGTGGCTAGTGGCTACTGTATTGGAAAATGCAGCTCCCTCCTTAAAGAACATTCACTAGCTCTCTGGGGAAAAATATATCTTCTTACAAAGTGCCCGTACAAATAGCTCAGTCATCATTAGATGAATTCGCAAGAAAACCAGTTAGTATTGCCTCTTGATTAAGAATTTGGGGAAGTATTACAGAAAGAAGTGGCTTCTTGAGAGTCAAACTTTAGATCAAATGCGAAGTTTTGAGTTACACCCAAGATGGCCAGGGCTGGGGGAAGGAGAGACTGGAACGGGGTCGCAGGGTTCCTCCATCTCTTCCGTGTCTCACTGCCAAGATCAGAGGTGATAATAATAAAAATTAACCTCCCCTCCTTAAGCACTGTACCAGGCACTGTGCAAGCACCTGTTTTTAAGATATATATTTTCATTAAGATATGTATTTTATCAATACACACCACACACACACATATATACACCAATCCTCAAGTGGAAATGTGTTTATATTTTTCTCTATTTTTTTCCATAACACGCACGGTTCTTCCTAACGGAATCCCCGTTGTACAAACGTCTTTTTGTACTTCTGCATCTTTTTTAGGCTCTTAAAAGTGCAATTAAAAAAAATTTATCAAAGTGGAGTTGATTTACAATGTTAGTTTCAGGTGGACAGCAAAGTGATTCAGTTATACATAAACATACATATATATTCTTTTTCAGATTCTTTTCCATTATATGTTATTACAAGAAATTGAATATAATTCCCTGTGCTAGACAGTAGGCCCTTGTTGTTTCTCTATTTTATACATAGTCATGTGTGTCTGTTAATCCCCAACCCCTAATTTTTAAAGCACTTTTTAAAATCGATAATCTCATCAAGTTCTCGCAATCACCCTGCGAGGCTGGTTTAACTCTTTCCATGTCCATGACAGGGACGGAGAAATGGGGCTTCTTGGAGCACCACTCCCCACCCAGCTGGCCTGAGCTGCTGACCATCTGACCCCGGAGCCTGAGTGGTACCCAGTACCCCTGTTCTCTCCTCTCCCTGAGCTGCTGTTTAAGCCACAGCACAAGAGCACAGTAACACAGGATACTAGAGGGACGGAGACAGAAATTCAGACAGTGAACTTGAGATTTTGTAGGGCTTACACGGCCATGACAAGGTCAAGGGCATCGTCCGAGGTAGACAGGCTCAGGTACGGTGGCCAACCAGATGGCTGGAAGAACTCCCACACAGAACTAGCTGGTTAAAACCAAAATTTTGTCCTAGTTTCTATATGTAGGTCAAAATTAGGTGGCAAATTGTGAAGGTACTCAAGTTTTTTGTTTGTTTTTTATTTCACTAGCAGGCACACCCAGCAGAAGACTCAGCCTGCCTCTTTCCTGCAGCTGATCTTCATTACTGTTTACTGCTCCCGGGTACAAATGATACTGCTCAGAACTGGATTAGGGGGAGATCTGGTCTAAATTAAACCTGTAATAAATGAGCACTGTTTACATTCCCTCACACCCGCCCTTCTCCACACACACATCAAATTACTCTGGAAATGAAATGCAAAGTAAAACGAGGGAGGCCTCTGTTCTTCATTAACGTGTAATTACGACGTGTGGGGCTCCCCTGCTGGATGGAGGACAGCCCAGGGCAGGGCTGGGGGGCTTGAGGCTGGGACACTCCTCGTGGCTGCTAGTAACTATGGAGGGAGTATGATTTTCACATCTTTGTGCAGAGATGAATAATAATGAGGATGTGGATGGGTCTCCCCAACTGAAATCAAGACACTGCAGGACTGTGTCCCTTTCTGTGGGCTCTGGGTGGGGTCCATCTCCTTGCCTTTTCCAGCTTCTAGAAGCCACCTGCATTCCTCAGCTCCAGTCTCCCTTCTGCCATCTTCAAAGCCAGCAAAAGTAGGTTGAGTCCTTCTTAAATCATGTCACCTTGACCTTCTTCCATTTTTAAGGACCCCGTGGTTACCCTGGGCCCACGCAGATAATCTTCCTGTTTTAAGATCCTCTGATTAGCAACCTTAATTCCATCTGCAACCTCATTCCCTTTGCCAGGTAACCGGACACATTCACAGGTTCCAGGGATTAGGATGTGGGCATCTCAGGCTGGAGGGATGGGGGCATTATTCTTCCCATCACGTATCCCAACCTCAGGGATCCTTCTACCCTCTGGGAACCAAAATCCACTGCCCCTACAACTTAGAACTTTCTGTCACCTTGCCTCATGTCATTACTTCTGTCTTTTCCCAGCCAGAATTACATGGTCAGGTACTAAAATCTTTCATACCCTTGTCCTCTTCTCCTGCTTCATCGTTCTTACCTGGCAAAACCTCAAAGAATTGGCTTTAATCCAATTCTCTGCCTGATCTGCACCTGCATCCATGCAGCTAAAAAAAAAAAAAAAAAGGCCAGACACAGGAACAGACATATGGATCAATGGGAACAGAATAGAGTCCAGAAATAAACCCATACACCTACTGTCAACTACTGTTCGACAAAGGAGGCAAGCATATACAATGGAGAAAAGACAGTTTCTTCAGCAAGTGGTGTTGCGGAAGCTGGGTAGCCACACGTAAATCAGTGCAGTTAGAACACTCCCTCACACCATACACAGAAATAAACTCAAAATAGCTTAAAGACTTAAACATAAGACAGGACACCGTAAATCTCCTAGAAAACATAAGCAAAATATTCTCTGACATACCTTGTAGCAATGTTCTCCTAGGTCAGTCTCCCAAGGCAATCGAAATAAAAGCAAAAATTAACAAATCGGACCTAATTAAACTTATAAGCGTTTGCACAGCAAAGGAAACCATAAACAAAACAAAAAGACAACCTATGGACTGGGGAAAAAATATTTGCAAACGATGCAACCAACAAGGGCTTAATTTCCAAAATATACAAACAGCTCATATGACTTAAGAAACAAAAAAACAAACAACCCAATCAAAACATGGGTAGAAAACCTGATTAGATATTTTTTGAAAGAATATATACAAATGGCCAATAGGCACATGAAAAGATGCTTAACATAAATATTAGAGAAAAGTAAATCAAAACTACAATGAGGTATCACCTTAAACAGGTCAGAATGGCTATCATTAAAAAGTCTACAAATAATAAATGCTGAAGAGGGTGCAGAGAAAAGGGAATCTCCTACACTGTTGGTAGGAATGTAAATAGGTACAACCACTATGGAAAACAGTATGGATGTTCTTCAAAAACCTCAAAATATGCCATATAATCCAGCAATCCCACTCCTGGGCATATATCCAGAGGAAACTCTAATTTGGAAAGATATATGCACTCCAATGTTCATAACAGCACTATTTGCAATAGCCAATACATAGAAGCAACCTAAATGTCCATTGACAGATGAATGGATAAAGAAGATGTGGTGTATATATACATAATGGAATACTACTCAGCCATTAAAAAGAATGAAATAATGCTATTTGCAGCAACATGGATGGACCCAGAGATTATCATATTAAGTGAGGTAAGGCAGACAGAGAAAGACAAATATATGATGTCACTTATATGTGGAATCTAAAAAAATGATGTAAGTGAACTTATTTACAAAACAGAAACAGACTCACAGACACAGGAAACAAATTTACAGGTACCAAAGGGGAAAATGGGGGAGAGGGACAAATTCGGAGTTTGGGATTAATATATACACACTACTATATAAAAAACTGATAAACAACAAGGTCTTACTGTATAGCACAAGGAACTATATTCAATATCCTGTAATAAACCATAATGGAAAAGAAGAAAAAAGACTAGAGAAAGTACACTACCAGTAGGACCATAAAACTGCCCACCAATTGTACTACATCTCCCTGGTCTGTTCATTCTCCTCCATGACAATTTCACTCCATTTTGTCCTTCAAATATGACCCCACCCCATTCATACTTTTAGCCAATGACCTTTACACTGAAAAACAGAAGCAACCAAGAGACCTTCTGCAAGTCCCTCCATCATATCTACCAATGCACAAGCACAGGTTCTCATTTCCTCTGGCTTCCCCCCCGATACTCCCTGAAATCTAACCAGGCCAGCATCTCGTCTTGTGTCTAAATTCAAGCCCCTTGACCTCATCATTCCCATTAAAACAAAAGCATGTGTTGTGTCTCTTATCCTAAAAACAAACAACAAACTCTTGACCCCCACTGATCCTTCCAGCTATCATCCCATTTCTCTGTTACCCTTTAGAGCAACACTCCTGAAGAAAGTTACCTGTATTTGCTGTGTCCTAGTCCTCTCTTTCAATTCTCTTTCAACCTTCTGCAGTCAGACTTTTGACCCCACCCCCTATTCCAAACTGTCCTTGTGGAGGTCACCAAAAGATCACCATGCTGGGAAATCCAAGGGTCTATTTTCAGCCCAAATCTTACTTTGCATACTGACTGTCCCATTGTCCTTGAAACATTTTCCTCACTTGACTTTCAGAACTCTCCTGGTTTTCCACCTACTTTGCTGGTCACTTTTCAGTCCCCTTTGCTAGTTCCTCCTGGGCTGAAGCACCAGACCAGTTCTTGATCCTCATGACTTTTCTATCTATCTACACTCCCTTCTTAATGAGCTCACCCTCTTTCATGGCTTTAAAAATATCTATATAGTGATGATGCTCAAATGTGTATCTCCAAATCTTAACCCTCCGAGTGACCCCCACACTCAGAGACAGCCACTTCTTGACACAGGCACCTAAACATCTGATAGACATCTCAAAGCCCACCATGTTCAAAACTGGCTAATGATCTTCTCCTCAGAACCTGATCTACTCACAGTCTTCCACATTTCAGTTTCTGGCAGGTCCATCTTGTTGCTTAGGCTAAAAATCTTGCAACTTTTTTTTGGTAGGCACGTATTACTCTACAATAAATGTTCATATTTAACAAAAAAATATAAAGAGCAAAAAACCTACAAAACTTAAGGTATTCCACTTTTTTAAATTGAAATATAGTTGGAAAACTAACTTCAAAATGGCAATAAACACACATCTATCAATAATTACCATAAATGTCAATGGACTAAATGCTCCAATAAAAGATATGGAGTGGCAGACTGGATAATAAAACAAGAACCTACAATATTCTGCATACAAGAGGCTCACTTTAGGGAGAAGGACACATATAGATTGAAAGTGAGAGGATGGAAAAAGATATTTCATGCAAACGGAAATGACAAGAAAGGAACAGCAATTCTGATTTCAGATAAAATAGACTTTAAAGCAAAGGCCATAAAGAAAGCTAAAGAAGGACATTATATAATGATTAAAGGAGCAATACAAGATGAGAATATTATACTCATTAACATATGCACCCAATAATGAAGCACCTAAATACATAAAGTAAATACTAACAGAAATAAAGGGAGAAATTGATGGGAACACAATCATAGTAGGAGACTTTAACACCCCATTAACATCATTGGACAGATCTTCCAGACAGAAAATTAATAAGGCAACAGAGAAACTAAATGACACAATAGAACAATTGGAGTTGGTTGATATTTTCAGAATATTACATCCTTGAAAAATACACATTCTTTTCAAGTGCACATGGAACATTTTCTAGGATAGATCAGGTACTCAAGCACAAAAGAAGCCTCAACAAATTTAAGAGGATAGAAATTATTTCAAGCATCTTTTCTGACCACAGTGCCATGAAACTAGAAATCAACCACAGAAAAACAAAGGAGAAAAAAAATGACAGCACAGAGATTAAACAACATGCTACTAAAAAAACCCAATGGGTCAAAGATGAAATCAAAGAAGAAATTAAAAAATACTTTGAGACAAACACCAATGAAAACACAACCACATTAAATCTAGGATGCAGCAAAAGCAGTCCCCAAGAGGGAAGTTCATAACCAATACAGGCCTTCCTCAAAAAACAAGAACAATCTCAAATAATCTAACCTACCACCTAAAAGAATTAGAAAAAAAAAAGAACAGACAAAACCTAAAGTCAGCAGAAGGAAGGCAATAATAAAGATCAGGGAGGAAATAAATAAAATAGAGATAAAAAAACAATAGAAAAAATCAATCAAACCAACAGCTGGTGTTTTGAAAGAGTAAACAAAATTGACAAACCTCTTGCCAGGCTCACCAAGAAGAAAAGAGAGAGAACACAAATAAACAAAATAACCAAGGAAAATGGAGAAATTACAGCCAATACCACAGAAATACAAAACATCATAAGAGAATACTATGAACAACTATATGGATACAAACTAGATAACCTAGAAGAAATGGACAAGTTTCTGGAAACATACAGTCCACCAAGATTGAATCAAGAAGAAATCGACCACTTGAACAGACAAATCACTAGAAATGAAATAGAATTAGCAATAAAAAACGTCCCTGCAAACATAAGTCTAGGACCAGATGGCTTCACTGGGGAATTCTACCAATTATACAAAGAAGAACTCATACCTGTCTTTCTCAAACTCTTCCAAAAGATTGAAAAGGAGGGAATACTCCCAAACTCATTCTATGAAGTCACTACCACCTTGATACCGAAACCCAACACAGACGCTACCAAAGAAGAAAATTACAGGCCAGTATCACTGATGAACATAGATGCAAAAATTCTCAACAAAATATTAGCAAACAGAATCCAACAACACATAAAAAAGATCATACACCATGATCAAGTTGGATTCATCCCAGGAACACAAGGATGGTTCAACATACACAAATTAATCAATGTAATACATGACATCCACAGAAGAAAGGACAAAAATTACATGATCATCTCAACAGATGCAGAAAAAGCATTTGATAAAATTCAACACCCATTTATAATAAAAACCTTATCAAAGTGGGTATAGAGGGAACATATCTCCACATAATAAAAGACAAGACAAGGTTGCTCACTCTCACCATTTCTATTCAACATAATATTGGAAGTCCTAGCCAAAGCAATCAGGCAAGAAAAAGAAATAAAAGGGATCCAAATTGGAAAAGAAAAGGTAAAATTGTCACAATATGCAGATGACATGATACTATATATAGAAAACCCTAAAAGCGCCACACAAAAACTATAAGAGCTAATAAAAGGATTCAGCAAGGTAGCATGATGCAAGATTAACATACAAAAATTAGTTGCATTTCTTGACACTAACAATGAATCAACAGAAAAAGAAAGTAAAGAAACAATCCCCTTTAAAGTTGCACCCAAAACAATAAAATACTTAGGAATTAATCTGACCAAGTAAGTGAAAGACATACATAGAGAACTACAAAACATTGATTAAAGAAATTAAAGAAGACTTAAAGAAATGGAAATAGATCCCATGCTTCTGGATTGGAAGAATAAATATTGTTAAAATGGCCATACTGCCCAAGGCAATCTACAGATTTAACGCAATCCATATCAAATTACCAAGGACATTTTTTACAGAACTGGAACAAATGATCCTAAGATTTATACGGAATCACAAAAGACCCAGAACTGCCAAAGCAATACTGAAGAAAGAGAACAAAGCTGGAGGAATAACCCTCCCAGACTTCAGACAGTATTACAGAGCTACAGTAATTAAAACAGCATGGTATTGGCATAAAAACAGCCATATGGATCAATGGAACAGAATAGAGAGATAAATAAATCCACGGACCTATGGTCAATTAATCTTCAACAAAGGAGGCAAGAATATACAATGGAGAAAAGACAGTCTCTTCAGCAAGCGGTGTTGGGAAAACTGGACAGCAGCATGTAAATCAATGAAGTTAGAACACTCCCTCACTCAATACACAGAAATAAAGTCAAAATGGCTTAAAAACTTAAATACAAGATAAGATATGATAAATCTCCTAGAAGAAAACATAGGCAAAACATTCTCTGACATAAATCTTAGCAACGTTCTCCTAGGGCACTCTACCCAGGCAATGGAAATAAGAGTTAAAGTAAACAAATGAGACCTAATTAAACTCATAAGCTTTTGCACAGCAAAGGAAACTATAAGCAACACAAAATGACAATCTACGGAATGGGAGAAAATATTTGCAAATGATGCAATTGACAAAGGCTTAATTTCCAGAATATATAAACAGCTCATAAAACTTAATAACAAACAAACAAAAAAAACCCAACCCAATCCAGAAACGGGCAGAAGACCTAAACAAGCATTTCTCCAATGAACATACAAATGGCCGGTAGACATATGAAAAAATGCTCTAATTATCAGAGAAATGCAAATCAAAACTACAGTGAGATATCACCTCACACCAGTCAGAATGGCCATGATTCAAAAGTCCACAAACGATTAATACTGGAGATGGTGTGGAAAAAAAGGAACTCTCCTACACTGCTGGTGGGAATATAGTTTGGTGTAGCCATTATGGAAAACAGTATGGAGATTCCTCAAAAAACTAAAAATGGATCAAACTTACCATATGATCCAGCAATTCCAATTCTGGGTATATATCCAGAGGGAACTCTAATGTGAAAAGATACATGCAACCCAATGTTCATAGCAGCACTATATACAACAGCCAAGACAATGAAGCAACCTAAATGTCCATTGACAGATGACTGGATAAAGAAGTTGTGGTGTATCTACATAATGGAATATTATTCAGCCATAAAAAAGAATAAAATAATGCCATTGGCAGCAGCATGGATGGACCTAGAGGTCATCATTGTAACTGAAGTAAGCCAGAAATGAAAGAAAAATACCATATGATATCACTTATATGTGGAATCTAAAATTTTTAAAAAGGACACTATGAACTCATCTACAAAACAGAAACAGACTCGCAGACATAGTATACGATCTTATTGGGGAAAGAGGGTGGGAGGGGATAAATTTGGGAGTTTGAGATCTACAAATGTTAGCCACTATATATAAAAACAGATTTTTTAAAAGTTTCTTTTGTATAACACAGGGAACTATGTTCAATATCTTGTAATAACCTTCAATGGAAAAAAAATATAAAAACGTATATATGTATGTATATGCATGACTGGGACATTATGCTGTACACCAGAGATTGACACATTGTAATTGAGTGTACTTCAATTAAAAAAAAAAAAGGATAGTTGATTTACAATGTTGTTAGTTTCTGGTGTATAGCATAGTGATTCAGTTATATATATAACTTTTTCACATTCTTTTTCATTATAAGTTATTACAAGCTATTGAATATAGTTCCCTGTGTTATATAGTAGGACCTTGTTGTTTATTTTGTATGTAGTAGTTAGTATCTGCAACTCCCCAACTCCCAATTTATCCCTCCCCACCCTTGTTCTCCATAACCATAAGTTTTTTTCAATGTCTGTGAGTCTGTTTCTGTTTTGTAAATAAGTTCATTTGTATCATTTTTTCAGATTCTACATATAACTGATATCTTATGGTATTTTCCTTGGTCTTTCTCCTGCAGCCATTCTTGAGTCCTCTTTTTCTTTTCTATATCCCATTTACATCAAATCCTTGACTTGACCTTCAAAGTATCCAGCACTCCGTCGACTTCTCACCAGTTCCACAGCTGCCAGCCTGGTCCAAGCCACCACTGTCTGGCGTCAGTTATTATAATAACCTCCTAACCGTTCTGCCTACTTCCACCCCGGCCCTGCCCTGTGGTCTAGTACAACTCAGCAGCCAGAGCGACCCCTGTAAACGTTCAGTCAAATTATGTCTGTGGTTCTTCATTTTACTCAGAATAAAAGCCAGGGTCCTTAAAGGGCATATGCAGCCCTCAGTCCTGGCTCCCACTCGCCTCCCACTCTCCTCCGCTTGCCCTCCCCGTCCACCACCCTGCCCTCCTTGGGGTTTACTTGACTCTCCAGGCCTCCACCACCTCCGGCTCTGGATGTGCTCTTTCTGCCCGCTTCCAGGATGCCCCTCCTCCCTTCCCCTCCACCTCGTGTAACTGCGTGACTCACTCCCTGGTTAAAGTAATCTCCCTGAGAAAATCTTCCTAGTCTCTCACCTCAAAATCACATGCCTCATCCCTTCCCATTCTGCTTCCCTGCCTGATTTTTTTCGTGGGATTTATAGCTTCAAAAAGACTATAAAGTGTAATGACTTTGTAGACTGCATTCCCTGGAATCTAAGCACCACGAGGGCAGGATTTTGTCTGATTTGTTTGTTCCTATGCGCCCAAGGCTTGGTATATCATAGGTGTTCAAAAAATATTAGTTGGATATGAATGAATGCGTGGGTCTTTTACAAGAAGATGGTTCTCAGTCAGAAGCTGGACTGTTAAAAAATTCAGGGAATTTTAACCCATCATACACCTATACGCATCACTCTAATTAAAAAAAATTGTAAAGGAAATATAGTAAATATTGTTCGTTGCCTACAAGAGCCATTCTCCTCTCTCCTCTCTGTATCTGTTTTATGCTAATACAACTCTGGTTTTGTTTGTGGTGAGTGTCCCTACCTCCAGGAGGTGAATTACAGTGGGTCTAAGCCAGTTGTGGTGATTTTAGAAACTCATTTTTTGTAGTCACTTTGCACTTACAGGCAGCCACGTGCTCCTACCAAACATGAGCATGTCAGTTAGAGCACATCTGGGAAGGACTCTCCACTCATCCTTTTCTTTCCTGCTTTGAATCTCCAGATGTTTGGGGATATAATGTTTGGAGCTATAGCAGCCAGATTGTGACCATGAGTTCACAGACTTAAGAAAGAGAGCCTTCACCATGAGGATGGTGGAGCAGAATGACACAAACAGGCTGAGCATTTGATGATACTACTGAGCCTTTGGACCAGATCCTGGAACTACCTACTTTCAGACTTTCTGTTTCGTGAAAGACTTAAATGTCTTTTTTGCTTAAGCCTCTGCTTGTCAGGTGCTCTGCTGTTTTTCACCAAAAGCATTCCAAATGGATACAGGCCTTGGTGAACCTTGGAGTGAACCGTGACATCGAGGGACACCACGTGTGACTGATTTTGTGCAGATTTACTGTGGCTCTCAAACCTCAGGGTGCATCAGAATCACCTGGCAAGCTGGTCAAAGTGCAGGTTTCATGGCCCCACCTTCAGAGATTCCAGTGCAGGAGGTCTGGGGTGGGCAGAGGAGCCCGTCTCTGGTAGCCACAGAGGAGAGTTGCTCGGTCTCCCTCCAAGAAAGAACTTGCCTCCCAGCTGTGAGGAGCATGGTCAACTAATGGCTTCCAGTGGTTTAGCAGCCGTAGGGTCCCCCTTAGTTTCTGAGCCAGAGCCACATTCTTCCCCCGCCATCAGGGAAGTACAGTGCGGGTACTAGGGCGCAGCCATTCCTGCCCATGGTGCGACTCTAATGGGCAGTGTTTTCTCTGAAACTCCCCAGTGGGTTGGTGGAGACTCCGTCAGATCTGCATCACGCTCCGGGCACTGTCTGTCTGGTCCTGTCTCCTGCCCTCGTTCCATTCTTCCGCAGGTATCAGATGAGCACTGTGCTGTGGAACCGCCTGCACCCAATACCACTGCCCAGTAAAGCTCCTGTGTTCCTAATGCCATCTCAGGGTCTGCTTCCCGGAGGACCCAATGAACACAATGACATTTTAAAGAAGCACCTAGGTTTAATTCTCGTGCAGGTGACCTGTGATTAAAGTGTGGGAAAGCTAGTGTCGAATTTGGGTTCTTTGCTCCTTACTCCAGCTCAGGGGATGGCGAGAGATGTCATGTCTCAGACTCTGCCTCCCTGTCCCTGCCTCTTTATTATTCTCTGGTGATACTTCATTTTTTCCCACCAGTACATATAGCAGGAACTTTTCACAGATGGGCCCAACCCTGGCACCACCGAGGAAACTGTGGTGCAAACTATTTGCTGTTGAATCACTTTACAAAAATGGCACAAAACGATCGTGCGTGCAGGGTCACCTTGCTCAGGTGTCGCAGCGCTTCTGTGGCGCACTTGGCAAGGCCTCTGTCTTTCACTTTCTGCCGGGCAGCTGGTAGGCCCAGCAGGGGCTCTGACTTTTTCAATTGCAGTGTTCTTCTGGATGCTCTTCTTTCATTCTTTGGGATAACAGGGGCTGATAAGGGAAGTGGGCACCCGTGGGAGCAAGAACATCACAGAGGCCCGCCACAAAGAAAAGTCCCAAATGTGGCAAGTGCTGCTTCACCGTGTCACCTGGAGCCAGCCTTAGCTGAAGCTCGCTTTCAGGAGTCCGCCTTTAAAAACTGACTTTTACTGAAGCCCACCTTTGTTTTCTTTCTTTCTCTTTTTTCCTTCTTAACAGAGGCACTGGGGATTGAACCCAGGACCTCATGCATGCCAAGCATGTGCTCTCCTACTGAGCTATGCACCCCCGACACTGCCCCACATCTTTGGATTAGGGCTGAAAAACTCCAACTGACAGATATAGCCTAAACCAGACTTTTTTTAAATGCTCATTTGAATAGAACCAACCAAAAAAACAAATCAACAAAGGAAAAGAACAAATGGCTCCATGGTTAGTCCTGACATTATATCCATATTGTAAAGTGCCCTTTTGTAAAGTGACTGGTTCAGGACTGAGTTTGGATGAGTGAGTGCTGATTTGTCCAGTTCTCATGGTGCAGACGTCCCGCGAAGGCAACAAAGACGTGAACAGCCCACACCCTTTGTGTCCCACCACCCCTGGGGCGCAAGCTCCCTGTCACGCGTCTCTCACCTTGAAGGCAAAGCTAAGCTGTGTCCACCCTACTTCCCCCTGTACCACCTCCACTGCCTCCATTCCCATCCAGGCCTCTGTCATGTCTCCTCTAGGCTCCTCGGAGTCGTCAGAGCAGCCCCTTCCCATGCTTGCGTCCTTCTAATTCACTCTCTGTGTGGCTGACAGAGGGAGCTTTCAAAATTATAAGTGCCGTTTCTTAACTTCAAGCCTTTCTGTGATTCTGCCCTAGGAGCAAAGGCTGAGCTCCTTAGTTGCCCTACCAGCCCTGGGGTAATCCAATCCCTGCCCTCCTCTGCAGCCTCATCCTCTCCTCCCTACTCCTGTCCACCTGCTCCAGTCACTCCACGGTTTTGTGAATGGGCCAGGTTCTTTCCTATACCCGCTGGGAACCCTCTTCCATCTCCTTCTCACCAGAGCCATCACCCCCTCAGGAAAGCCACCCTCACCAACTGCCCCATCTGTGTTTGGCCCCTCCCAGGACCCTATACTGATTCCTTATAGACTTGACTATGTGACTGCTTTGCTGTGTATGTTTCTACTACTCCATGTTAAGCTCCATGAGGGCAGAGATCTTGTCTGTCTGTCTGACCACCAGACACCCAACATCAGACACAGTGCCAGGTTCATAACACTTATTTAAAAATGAAGAGACAATTTTATCATAGCCCAATCTTACTCTCACCAATTTTTCAAGGAGAATTTCTTACCCTTCTGCCAGAAAATAAAGGCTCTGATCCTAGCTGTTGATAACTTCTGTTTGGCTATCTAAAACACTATGTTCCAGGTTTTCTGGAGCTAGACACTAGGTGAACAGCAAATTATGCTCATGGGTTCAGAAACACAATATTCTTCTACACAAAAATCATTTTGAAAAAATATGTCATCAGAATATGTTGGAAGGCTTTAAAAGCAAAGCCTGTAACTACTCCCTCAAGGCTTAGCGTCCCAGCAAAGCGGTAAAGTCCCCAGTGGTTCTGAAACCCACCAAGCCTCTCCGCAGCTCTGCCTCCGCTCAGCCAGCCCCTCGGAGGCCCCGCCAGCCAGCGCCAAGGTCAGAGTTTGCATTTCCCACAGCAGGGCTCCATCTAGATTCTGGGTGGGATCACCTGTTAGGAATCTGACTGTCTGCCTTTCAAGGCAGTGTTTTCTGGGGGAGGGGGAGAGGGATGGGGTTGGTGTGGGAGGCTGTTGGTATAAAGGGGTGAGAAAAAGGTGTGAAGTGGTCCAAGAGATTCGGGAGAAGCTTCAACCGCTGATCAGCCAGCCAGGATGTGACCAGACGAGCATAGGAGCACAAGAAGGGATTTAGTTAGGGGCTGGGCCTTTCGCAGCTGGAGGATTTGGTTCTCAGTCTCTGTGAGGCTCCGTGCCTGGTGTTAGAACCCAAAGTCTTCAGCAGGTTGTTGGGAAGGGGAGGTGGACACGAAGCAGCAGCTCTTTATCAGGGTCTGCCCCCCCTCACCCCACGTGCCTGATATCCTGATATTTGACAATATCTGGAGACATTTTGGGTTGTCACAATTTGGAGACAGGATGCTGGCATCCAATAGGTAGAGGCCAGGGATGATGCTAAACATCCTACTATGGAAGGAAAATGCCCCACAATGAAGAATTATCTCACCCAAACATCAACAGGACTAAGATTGAGAAATTCTGATTTAAATGAGGAACAGACTGGAACACATGAGTGTAATCGGGAGCCCAGAAAGTTGGATGAGAACCAACTCTCTCTCAGCTTCAGCGTGCAGGGGTCCTGAGGTAGCAGCGGGTGCCTTCTGTCCCAGAGCTAACCCTGCCCGTGGCTCATGGGTCAGGGAAGCCGAAGAGAGAACCAGGGGCAAGGGGGGAAGCTGCAGGCCCAGCTGCTGCTCCACCCCAACCACGCGGGGCTGCCGGTCACGATGGAGTGCGTGAGCCACAGCAGCGCCTGGCGCCTCTGCACCTACCGCCCCACAGCCCCCAGCTCCACTCCCTCCACGTAGCAGCAACGCGGCCGCTGCTTCCAAATCTTGGCCAAAACATGTCTGTGGCCGACCTTAAACATATGGGGAAGAAAATTCTGGAAAATGTAGGTCAGCATTATCAAGCTGACACTTGATAAAACCACCACAGGTTATACATGGAAGAGTTATGTTAGGGTTCTCCAGAGAAGCAGAACCAGGTGGATGTGTAGATGGATGGATGGATACATTAGATACACAGGTTAGTAGGTAGGTAGGTAGGTAAGTAGGTAGGTAGGTAGATAGATAGACAGATAGATAGGTAGATAGATAGATAGAAAGACAGATAGATAAGGAATTAGTTCATGTGATTGTGGAAGCTGACAAGTCCCAGGATCTGTAGTCAGCAAGCAGAGACCCAAGAGAAGTGGTGTGGGTCCCGTCTGAAAGCTGGCAGGATGGAGACCTTAAAAAAGTGGATGTTTCAGTTCAAGTCTGAACACAGGAGGAGACCAAGGTCCCAGCTCAAAGTCAGTCAGGTAGAAGACATCTTCTCTTACTCAGCCCTTTTATTCTATTCAACTGATTGGATGAAGCCCACCCACTTTAGGGAGGGCAATCTGCTCTACTCAGTCTACAAATTTGAATGCTAATCTCATCCAGAAACACATGCACAGACACACCCAGAATAATGCTTGACCAAGTATCTGGTACCCCATGGCCGAGTCAAGTTGACATATGAAATTAACCACCTCAAATTGCTTAAAGCATTTCATAGGTTGTGTGTCAGTAACACAGGGAGTTGAATAAGGGGTTGCTCACTTCAGACTCTCTTTAGAACCTTGAGTGTATACTATGTATTGATTTTCTCTCATTGACCTTCACTCCTGTTTTCAGATCTGTTCTTACTCATTTTTTTAATCCTCAGCTCCAAGCAAAGGGCTTGGCACATAGTGGGTGCTCAATGGATACTGGTTACATAAATGCATGCTTTTAATGTGGAAAGAACCCAAGCAAAACTGTGAATAGTCAGTTACTTTAGGTGGATTTGGTCCTCACAAAGGAGTTGTGTTTAGGAGTTCTGAAGTCATCAGACTTCTAAATACCATTCCAGTTCTCCTACAACAACATCTTCTGAAACCTTCCTCGGGATATTCCAGAATGCCCTACTAGAGTGTTATATTAAAGTGAAAAACAAATTGATCTTTTCTCTCTTTAGGAATAAAGTAGTATAAAAATACAAATTTCAAGAGCTAACACTTTAAGTGTAATCAACTTATCAAGATCATTTTTCACCTTCAAAACATAACAATTAAGCAGCAGAACAATACATTCTAAAATCTGAAGCAGCAAGAATCCATCGGAAGAGAAAAAGAGCAAAGGAAAACCTCTATTTTCCCTCTATCCACAATAGATATCACTACATTCAACCGGAGATAAAAATCTTACAGATGTGAGAGCACTAAGGGAAACAAAATCATTGCTTCCCTAATTTTTCTGAAGGAGAAAAATGAAATTCTCCTGAACTTCCCTGATCATCAAGAAAAATCACATTATCTCAAAGAGGTTTTTAGAAGTCATATTATATTAAATAGGTTAAATAAAGGACCAAAATCTCTACTTCTGTAAACTTCATCATTCCATGATATTAATAATTTCTGAAGTTACTATGCCACTTGTGAGCTACATGATCTTGAAAGGGGGAAGGAGGAGTGAGATGGACCCTCCAATCCATAAATGGAAGCCCTCACCCAAGTGTGATGATTTGTGGAGATGGGGTTTGGGGGAGATAATTAGGTTTAGGTGAGGTCATGAAGGTGGGGCCCTTATAATCCCTTATAAAGGATTAGTGCCCTTATAAGAGAAACCAGAGAGCTTGCTCTAGCTTGTTCCCTCCTTTCCTGCCCCTTCCTTCTGTCTCTGCCACATGAGGACACAGTGAGAAGGCTGCTGTTTGCAAGCCAGGAAGAGAACCTCACCAGAACTCAACCATGCTGCCTCCCTTATCTCAGATCTCCAGCCTCCAGAGCTTTGAGAAAATAAATTTCTGTTGCTTAAGCCACCTGGTCTATGGTATTTTGTAATGACAGCCCTAACTGACTAGTGCAGGGAGGCACTAAACTTCTCTGAGCTTCAGTTCCTCATCTGTAATATGGAGGTAATTATATCTAAGCCACAGGGTTATTGAAAGATTCAATGAAATAATATATAATGAGAGCTTTTAATTAACTGCAAAGAATAGTATAAATGCATGATCTTATTCCATGATTATTTATATAACTAATTAGCATCTGTAGAGTACTTTACAGTTTATAATATACCTTTAAGCACTTCAATTTGATGGTTAAAACAACTGTATTCGATTTACAAAACAGTACGCTCATCTTGCTAATGAGGAACTGGAATTCGTAACTAGAAAACCAGGTCTTCTGACACCAAATCCAGCAGTATCCCCACTCTACTCTTAAAAGTACTGTTCAACTTTAACAAGACACCAAAGAGGTGTGATGAAGGCTCTACACAAATGTTAAGAACTTTCCTCTCTAGCTATTGCCCACCAACTCCTTCCATTCATTGTTTATATGGTGGGTGGTACTGATTTGTTTCCGGCACAAGTATGAAGTGTAGGCACTCCTTGTTAAGAAAGAAGGTGAGACGCTCCTTGACTTCAGACTATACTACAAAGCTAGAGTAATCAAAACAGCATGGTACTGGCACAAATAGGGACATGGATCAATGGAACAGGATAGAGAGCCCAGAAATAAACCCACACACTTATGGTTAGTTAACTTACAACAAAGGAGTATACAGTGGAGACAAGACAGCCTCTTCAATAACTGGTGCTGGGAAAAGTGGACAGCTACATGTAAAAGAATGAAATTAGAACATTCTCTAGCACCATATACAAAAATAAACTCAAAATGGATTAAAGACATAAGTGTAAGACTGAATACCAAAAAACTGGAGGAAAACATAGGCAGAACACTTTGACATAAATTGCAGTAATAGCTTTTTGGATCAGTCTCCTAAAGTAAAGGAAAGAAAAGCTAAAATAAACAAATGGGATCTAATTAAACTTAAAAGGTTTTGCACAGAAAAGGAAACTGCTGGCAAGATGAAAAGACAACCTACTGAATGGGAGAAACTATGATATGACCAATGAAGGGTAATATTCAACATATATAAGCAGCTCATACAACTCAACATCAAAAAAACCAAACAACCCAATTAAACAATGGGGAGAACTGAACAGACACTTTTTTTTTTTTTCCAAAAAGGACATACAAATGGCCAACAAGTATATGACATGGTGTCAGCATCCCTAATTATCAGGGAAATACAAATCAAAATCACAATGAGATATCACTTCACATTTGTTAGAATGGCTACTATTAAAAAGATAAGAGATAATAAATACTGGCCAGGATATGGAGAAAAGCAAACCCTGGTATATTTTTGATGGGAATGTAAACTAGTGCAGCCACTGTAGAAAACAGTACGGAGGTTTCTCAAAAAACTAAAAATAGAACTACCACATGACCCAGCAATTCCACTCCCGGGTATACATCCAAAAAAACCACAAAACACAAAAACGCTAACTCAAAAAGATACATGCACCTCAATGTTCATAGCAGCATTATTTTTAGCTGCCAAGATATGGAAGCAATCTATGTCCATCAACGGACGAAGGAATAAAGATGTGATAAATACATACAATGGAATATTACTCTTCCGTGAAAAAGAACAAAATTTTGCCATTTGCAACAACATGGATGGACTTGGAGGGTATCACGCTTAGTGAAATAAGTCAGGAAGAGAAAGAAAAATATCACTTTTATGTGCAAACTAAAAAATACAACAAACTAGTGAATATAAAAAAAAAGCAGACTCAACAGATGTAGAGAACAAACTGGTGGTGATTTATCAGTGGGGAGAGAGGGGTGGGGAAAGGCAATATAGGGGTACAGGATTAAGAGGTACAAACTACTAGGTATTAAATAAGCTACAAGGATACACTGTGAAAACACAACTATACAAAAGCCTTGGGATGCAGCAAAGGCAGTCCTAAGAGGGAAGTTCATAGCAATATGGACCTTCTTCAAAAAATGAGAACAATCTCAAAGAAACAGCCTAATCTACCACTTAAAAAAATTAGAAAAAAAAAAAGAACAAAACCTAAAATCAGCAGAAGGAAAGAAATAATAAAGATCAGGGAGGAAATAAATGAAATAGAGAATTAAAAAACAGAAAAAATCAATAAAACAAAGAGCTAGTTTTTTGAAAGAGTAAAAAAACTGACAAACCTCTGACCAGACTCACCAAGAAGAAAAGAGAGAGGACACAAACAAAATTAGAAATGAAAGAGAAGCAATAACACCCAACACAACAGAAATACAAAGGAACCTTAAGAGAACATTATGAACAACTATATGCCAACAAACTGAACAACCTAGAAGAAAGAGACAAGTTTCTAGACCACCAAGTATCAAGTCCATCAAAACTGAATCAAGATGAAATAGATATATTAAACAGATGGATTATTAGAAGTAAAACAGAATCAGTAATAATAATAAAAAAACAAACCAAAAAACTCCCTGCAAACAAAAGTCCAGGACTAGATGCCTTCACTGGGGAATTCTACCACATGTGCAAAGAAGAACTTATACCAATCCTTCTCAAAGTCTTCCAATAGAATGAAGAAGAGGGAATCTGCCAAACTCATTCTATGAAGCCATCATCACCCTCATACCAAAACCCAACAAATACACTACCAAAAAAGAAAATTACATGCCAATATCTTTGATGAATACAGATGCAAAAATTTTCAACAAAATATTAGCAAAACAAATCCACTAACACATAAAAAAAGATCATACACTAAAATCAAGTTGGATTCACCCCAGGGACACAAGGATGTTTCAACATATACAAATCAGTTAATGTGACAGCATACATAAACAAAAAGAAAAGACAAAAATCACATGATCATCTCAATAGATGCAGAAAAAGCACTTGATAAAATTCAACATGTATTCATGATAAAAACTCTTACCAAAGTGGGTATAAAGGGAACATATCTCAACATAATAAAAGCTGTTTATGACAAACCCACAGCCAACATAATACTCAACAGTGAAAAGTTGAAAGCCTTCTTGGTAAAAATCTGGACTAAGACAAGGATACCCACTCTTACCACTTCTATTCAACATAGTATTGGTAGTCCTAGCCACAGCAATCAGATGAGAAAAAGAAATGAAAGGGATCCAAATTGTAAGAGAAGAGGTAAAATTATCACTATATGCAGGTGACATGATACTATATATAGAAAACCCTAAGGACTCCACACAAAACCTATTAAAGCTGATAAACAAATTCAGCAAAGTAGCAGGATACAAGATTAATACACAGAAATCTGTTGCATTTCTTTACACTAACAGTGAAATATCAGAAAAGGAAAGTTAAAAAAATCCCTTTTAAAATCGCATCAAAAAAATGAAATACTCAGGAATAAATCTGACCAAGAAGGTAAAGACTTATATGCAGAGAACTATAAAATATTGATTAAGGAAATTAAAGATGATTTGAAGAAATGGAAAGATATCCCATACTCCTTGATTGGAAGAATTAATATTGTTAAAATGGTCAGACTACCCAAAGCAATCTACAGATTTAATGTAATCTCTATCAAAGTACCCAGGACATTTTTCACAGAACTAGAACAAATAATCCTAAAATTTATATGGAATCACAAAAGACCCAGAATTGCCAAAGCAATACTGGAGAACAATGCAGGAGGCATAGCCCTCCCGACTTAAGACAGTAAGTACTACAAAGCTACAGTAAAGTATACTATTGGCACAAAATCAGACATATGGATCAATGGGAACAGAACAGAGAGCCTAGAAATAAACCCACACATCTACAAATAACGTTCAACAAAGGAGGCGAGAATATACAATGGAGAAAAGACAGTCTCTTCGACAAGTGGTGTTGTGAAAGCTGGACAGCTGCATGTAAATCAATGAAATGAAAACACTCCCTCACACCATACACAAAAATAAACTCAAAATGCCTGAAAGTTTAAATATAAGACAAGATACCATAAACACCCTAGAAGAGAACATAGGCAAAACATTCTCTGATATAAATCACAGAAATGTTCTCCTAGGTGAGTCTACCAAGGCAACAGAAATAAAAGCAAAAATAAACAAATGGGACCTAATTAAGTCTATAAGCCTTTGCGCAGCAAAGGAAACTATAAACAAAATGAAAAGACAACCTACAGAATGGGAGAAAATATTTGCAAACGATGTGACTGACAATGGCATAATTCTGGAATATACAAACAGCTCATACAACTCAATAACAACAACAACAACAAAATAACCCAGTCAAAAATGGGCAGAAGACCTAAACAGACATTTCTCCAATGAAGACATACAGATGGCTAACAGGCACATGAAAAAATAGTCAATATTGCTGATTATCAAATGAATGCAAATTAAAACTACAATGAGATATCACCTCACACCAGTCAGAATGGCCAGTGTTACAAAGTCCATAAACGATTAATGCTGGAGAGTGGGGAAAAGGGAACCGTTCTACACTGTTGGTGGGAATGTAGTTTGGTGCAGCCATTATGGACAATAGTATGGAGATTTCTTTAAAAAACCAAAAATAGAGTTACCACATGATCCAGCAATCCCACTCTAGGGCGTATATCCAGAGGAAACTAAGTTGAAAAGACACTTGCACCCCAATATTCATAGCAGCACTATTCACAATAGCCAAGACATGGAACCAATCGAAATGTCCATCAACAGATGATGGGATAAAGAAGATGTGGTATTTATCTTCAATGGAATACTACTCAGCCAGAAAAAGAATGAAATAATGCCATTTGCTGAAACATGGATGGACCTGGACATCATCATTCTAAATGAAGTAAGCCAGAAAGAGAAAAATACCATATGATATCACTTATATGTGGAATCTAAAACAAAGACACAAATGAATTTATTTAAAAGCAGAAAGAGACCCACAGACGTAGAAAACAAATGGGGGGGGAAGGGGGAAAGAGAGGGATAAATTGGGAGTTTGAGATATGCAGATACTAACTACTATCTATAAAACAGATAATCAACAAGATCCTACTGTACAGCACAGGGAACTCTATTCAATAGCTTATAGTAACCTATAATGAAAAAGAATATGAAAAGGAATGTATATGTATATGTATGACTGAAACATTATGCTCTACACCAGAAAAAATTTTTTCTACACCAGAAATTGACACAACGTTGTAAACTGACTCTACTTCAATATACAAAAAAAAAAGAAGGAATATATATATATTTTTTAAAGGATATGCTGTACAACATGGGGAATATAGCAAATATTTCATAATAATTATAAATGCGATGTAACTTTTAAAATTGTGACCCGCAATCTTATACACCTTGTATCATATTGTATGTCAACTACACTTCAATTAAAAAATTAAAATAAAATAAACAGAAAGAGGATGAGAGAAGATTCCTGAATGACTATAACAATTACAAGAAATCTGAAAATTTGGCAGGCAGAGCAGAACGAGAAAAGAGAAATATAAAGGTTGGTTAATGACACAGATTCTTGATTCTAATCTCAGCTTTCTCAGTTATGAACTATGAACTGTTAAGCAAGTTAACGTGAATTGAGCCTCAATTTCTTCATCTATAAAACGAGGATAATAACAAAACCTACTTCACATGGCTGCTTAAGAATTAGGTGAGTTGACCCATGTAAAGTGCTTAGGACAGCTTCTGACACAAAATAAGAGTGCAGTTTATGTGACCTCATGAAGGTGACAGTGGCAAGGAAAAGGTGGATGACAACAAAAGAAAGGAGGATTCACAGCCCCTTCCTCTCTTTTCGGGAGACAGAAGCCTGTGTGCCTTCGTGAGCTACCAGTGTTGGATTTGCTGGCTGGGGACATGGGTAAAGGGACCACATAATTTATAGCTTTTGAGTGCAAAAGAGGATTCTAAAAAGAATTCATATTAGGTAATTTTGTGAAATAGTTTTAAA
The DNA here is from genome assembly GCF_036321535.1 of Camelus dromedarius. Taxonomy (NCBI): domain Eukaryota; kingdom Metazoa; phylum Chordata; class Mammalia; order Artiodactyla; family Camelidae; genus Camelus; species Camelus dromedarius. Next base: position 5,558,188 of record NC_087437.1, on the reverse strand, counting down.
TGACCATTTGCTTTCATTCTATTAATAGACCTATAAAAGAGTTTTATTCAAAAACTATTTTCAAAAAGAAAATTAATTCCCCAAAATAAATGCATTGCATATTTTGTACATTAAAGCTAAATTAAAAACTTCTTTATAGCGCTTATGTGCATTTTAAAATATAACCCAAGTAGAACAGTTATATTTGATGTATATTCATTTACTTTAATTAGGTTCTTAGCTGACTCTCTAACACCACCATTGATATTTTTCCAAGGTAGTCTTACTTTTTTCATAAAATAACCTGTGACCTTCTCTAAAGGTGCGTCTTGTGGTTAATAATTTCAAAAGTGTTGACACCTTCAGTGACTCCTCGCTGTAGACCACACGATTTAACTGAGAAGCTATTCCCTCTGTAGATGCTGAGGTCCCTGGTAAAATCACAGTAAATTCTGCTACACAGAAGACAGTCTCAACTCTAACTTTTAAATTTTAATATTTACGTATTTCAGCCCAAATATTTTTACATATTTTGTCTTTTTGTCTCCATTCCAAATTACCCTTCTTCAACAGACAGTATTATAAAACTTGTCAAATAAATTAGCTCTGTTAATGATCACTATAGATACTACAGAATACAGCCTTCTCAATCTCACTGCCTTCTAATAATATCAATTTATCCAATTTAAAATGAGGGCTCAAAGACAAGGAGGGGGAGCTCCGTCCCAAGAGTCCATCCCACTTCTGGAACATTCTTACTGCCCCTCTGCTCTCCGCCTACCTTCCCCTGACTTGGCCTCCACACTTTCTGTTCTCCTAGGCTACATACAACCACTTGTTACGTGATTCCACTCCATCCTGGCAATGTTCCCTTTAATGTCTCCTCCCACCTGGTTCCACAGGACACAAACCACGTCTGACCTGTTCACGGTTCTGTCCAGTCCAGTGCTCGACACGTAGTGAGACCTCAGTAAATAATAATGGAACAAGTGAACGAACAACCCACCCTAAGAAGGAACACATAATCAGATTCAATCTGTAAGAACCCAATAAGATCCCATGAAATCTGACTTAAAGCCATTTTTCCCCTTAGTAGTAACGTTACAATGGAGAGACCTGGTAGACCTACTATGTGATCAAAACTAACATCACCAGGAATAAAGCATATTGACACCATGTTCCCACTGACAGGATGCACTGAGAAAGGCACATCGTCGCTTCAGTGGTGCTCCTGCCAAAAAGCTATAACCTCAATCTAACCATGAGAAAACATCAAACAAACCCAAATTGAGGGCCGTTCCACCAAATAACTGACAACTGGCCTGGACTCTTCCAAAGTGTTAAGGTTACAAAAGACAAAGCCTGAGCAAGTGTCACAGAGTAGAGGCGAACACAGAGACATAACCATTATATGCAACGTGGGGTCTAGGATCGGATGCTGGAGCAGTAAAAAGGGCAAAAGGTAAAAAGTGAAAAGCTGGAAAATTTGAATAATGCTTGTAGATTATTTAATAATATTTTACCAATGCTAATTTGGCACTGACAATAGTACAGTGTCCATGTAACATGTTAACATTAGGGGAAATTGGGTAAAAGTTAAAAGAAGTATTTTCCCCAGTTATTTATTCAAAGACCAAAACAAATATTCTGCAAACAGCTACCTTAAATGCCAAATTTACAATGTTTTCTCTTGCCTGAGAACCTCCATTGGTTAATTTATTTTATTATTTTTTTTAATTGAAGCGTAGTCGGTTTACAGTGTGTCAATTTCTGGTGTACAGCGTAATGTTTCAATCATACATATACATACACATATTTGTTTTCATATTCTTTTTCATTATAGGTTACTACAAGATATTAAACATAGTTCCCTGTGCTGTACATAAGAAACTTGTTATCTGTTTTTGCGAAGAATCTTCTTGTATTTCGAAGTAAGAAATAGTCTGCCCACGTTCATAAGGTGTTCTATGTGAATTGATCGGTCTTAGTTGTAATTTTTGGCGTATTTGTGGGAGAGGATGTGTCCTTTTACTCTGCCATCTTGGCAAGCCCTCCTTCATTGGTTCATTATTGCTGACTTATCAAGCCTGCCCACTGTCAGTGCCCCTTCCTGCCTGCCTACCTGTGGGAGCAGACCCTCCCCATTCCCTGCAGCAGCTCTGGTGTTGTCAGCACTGTCCTTGTCTTTGCACACACCCGGTTTCCCAGTGGCCAATGTCTCCCCCTTTCCAGCTTCTGCCAAAGGCGTGGGCCCTCCCCATCTTTAATGTGGCCCAGAGGTCACCTCCTGAAGGCCTCCCAGAATTTGTCCTTCCAAGGCTGATGATTCCATCCCCTCTCATGGCCTGGCCCTTGGATGAATCTGTGCCCTGAGGCGTGACTTTATTATGTGCTGTGAAGTCTCATCTTGCTGGTATGCTGTGACCCCAAATAACTTATGGTGCCCATAACCCCTAAGGGTCCCTTCAGGCCCTTTCAATGTAGGATGCATGTAGCCTGTAATGAGGAGTTTATGAGTGAGGAATGTGAAGGCCCAGAGAGGCTAAGTGACTTGCCTGGAGTCCCACAGTGTGTGAATGGCGGGGCCCACACTGCCCAGCTCTCCTGAGTGGCTGTGCTGTGCTAAGCACCCGTCTCAAGACACACTGGGGAGATGAGCTGCAGGCAGGCCGAGTTGCTGCAAGTCTGGACAAGGAGTTTGGCCTTCAGCCTATTACAGTGAGGCACCATGCAGGATTATAAGCCTGGGCCAGCTCTCATCATGTCACTCTCGCACTCAAAAATCTGCGTGGTTCCTACATAATAAACTCTACACCACAAACTCTAAAACCCTTAGGGCAGCACTCAACCATCCCCTATCCAACCTGCTTTTGATTTACTTTGCCAACCTTACCTCCTACCTTTCCCTGTCACGTCATCCAAATTCAAGCGAAGGGTAGGCTTATCCACCCCCATGGTCTCCCCAGCACCCAGCAAAGTAGCTGACACGTTGAACAAAAGAACCCCAGTTTCTTCCCAAGTGTTGGGCAGTAATGTTCCCCCAGTCAGTGAAGCCTTTCCTTCATCTCATCTGTGTTTCCACCTCATTTATTAAGGCCTAGCCTAAATGCTTCCTTCTCCCCAAAGTCTGTTGTAACAAAATCCCTCCTGTTAGAAGAGTGGCAAGCTGCCGCCCTCCTCTAAGGGTTCACACATCTCATCTCCTTCCAAACGCGCCATCTTTGGCAGGGCCGGGTCTGTGTCTGTTTTGCCTCTGTTGTAGAGGCTGTGGTGCCCGCCGCCCCCTCCAGAGGCCCTCTGCCAGCCCCATGCCCCAGCTCCCCTGAGGACTGACTGCAAACGGCTCACAGATGCCTCCTCTGTCCTGAGACTAGACTTCGTCTGGCAGGCTCTCCCTTGCCCCTGGAGGTGACACCCCCGGTCCCTGCAGGGGCAGTCCACAGCCAACAACTGACTGATACGAGGTACAGAAAGCCAGCCCCCTGGCCTCAGTGGCCACCACCCGGAGCTGTGGGTGCTCTGGAGCCCCCACAAGTCAGGCCAAGGCCGCCCGAGTCCACGTCCTTGCTCAGCACCTCCCCCTGTCTCATCGGGCTGCACACTCGCCCTTCTAGGTCTGTCCTCGAGGCCATTCCCTCAATAAATCACTTTCAGGAAAATTCCCATTTCAGGCTCGCTTCTTGGAACCTGATGCAGAGCACGTGCAAAACAGCAACACCCAGCTAAAGACGGCGCTGACGGTGACCACGCGTCGGCAATGTGTCATACACAGCAGACATTTTACGTGCGTTATCTCATTTGACCTTCTCAACAGTCCTATGCAAAGGAACTGCTATCCTTCTTCTGCAGAAAAGGTAAGCGAGGCTAAATGCTAAAATCAGAGTCATGATTTCAGCTCAGGTCTGTTCTTCCCACCACGCCCAGCTGCCTCGTGAGCATAACCTCAGGTCTCAGAAGAACTCAGTACATGTTCGGTGAGCAAATGAATGAACCACAGAGATGCTTTCTCAACCCTATCTATGTAGTTTAGGGTTGGTTGTTGCTTTGTCCAACTTAAAAAAAAAAAAAAAAAGAAATGAGAGCCAGTACTGGGGTTCCTGCAATTGATTACGGGTTCCAGGGCAAATACAATGTGTTAAGCTGACCAAAGCATCACACAACTGGAATCAGAAAGGATCGACTTTTATACTAAGTCATCAGCAGCTTTTTTAAGTAACCCCACCCATTTTTTTCTGTACACTTATTAAACAAGCATCTTCAGCCTCTAGCAACATTTTATAGCTTGCTTGTTGATTTCTTTATCTTCTACCTGTTCAAAAATGCCGGACGGTTCTCATTGCAGTGGGAGGAAAAGCTTAAAAGAAGTAGGCACATAAGTCCAAAGACCCTCTTGTTTCCATAACAGACCTTGCAGTCTGGAGAAAACACAACTTTCTCTCGTAAAAGGCAAGGAAAACACAAAGTTCCCACACATGCCAGGCCACGTGACAATTGTTTCTTCTCATTATAACCCTTATTAAAAGTAAAATATAGTCATGACAGAAGGGAGCTTTTGCTCTCTTTAAAATGAAAAAGGAATAAATTCTAAAAGTAGATCGTGGTGGAGACTGCACAACTCCATAAATTCACTAGAAGTCATTAAACTGTACATTTATGGAGTGTGAATTTTATGGTATGTAAATTTTACTTCAATAAAGCTGTAGAAAAATAATAATCAGTAAGGGAGGGTAAGCATAGATGAAACAAAATTGATAGTATGTTGATCATCATCGAAGCTGGAAAGTAGGTAACGGGTTTGTTACGCGATGCCTTCTACTTCTATGGATGTTAGAGATTTTTTCATAATAGGAAGTTTACAAAGGAATGGAGTAGGGTCAAGACAGACCGCACCTTTGGTCTTCCCCATTAAACCCTGCCAATCAAGGGAATATTTTGCCACTTCTCCACACCGTTGCACGTGGTGAATAATTACAATGATAATTACAATAATAATGACGGTAGTTGCCACTGAGTGAGTTCTTACTGTGGCCAGGCGCTGGGCAAAGGGCTCTGAAGTGTTACATCTTTCCAAGAGCACTAGGAGGTAGGTACTACATTTTTTTTTTAAAGATGAGTAACATGACATCCAAATTTCTTTCTGTAATTTAATATCTTAGTCTGTTCAGGCCACTATAACAAAAACATCATAAACCAGGCAGCTTAACCAATGAACACTTATTTCTCACAGTTCTGGAGGCTGGAAAGGGCCAGCAGATTTGGTGCCTGGTGAGGACTCACTTCCTGGTTCATAGATGACAATCTTTTTGGTGTAACTTCACTTGGTGGAAAGGACCAGGGAGCTCTCTGGGGCCTCTGCTATAAGGTCACTAATCCCATTCATGGGGGTTCCACCCTCAATGACCTACTCACTTCCCAGAGGCCCCACCTACTAATGCCATCCCCTTGTGGGGCAGGTTCTCTATATATGAACTTGGGGGTGGAGGACACAAACATTCAGTCTCTAGCATTTAGTTACTAGCACTGTACTACTGTCAGCTTCTTCATTTTGACAAATGCTCCATGGCTATATAAGATGGTAACCTTAGGGGAAGGTGGGCGAAGGGCATACAAGAACTGTCTATAATATCATTATAGTTTCCCTGTAAATCTGAAATATTCCCAAAGGGAAAAAACTTAAAGATGAGTTACAAATGAGCAACATAGTAATCGCTCAGTGAGTGATGAAATCTTGCCCTTCCCTTCAGGTGGACAGAATTGAGAACTGCCTTAGCTACTGCACTGATACGAGCCATGTCCCCTCACCACAAAGAAGGTTTAGTTGTAGACTCCCCAGGTGGTGATACTGGATGAGAAAGAAATATTTCTTTATTTAATGAGAAAGGGAACTATTTTGTTCCTTCACCTAGGAAGGGAGGAAGAAGTTTATCCTTAAGGACCGTTCCCAGTGTCCCCTCCTTCACTGAGACCTCCCTGACCACCTGTTTTAGAGTTCATACACACACACACACGTCCACATCTCCGTGTTCTCCTGCCCTCACGGCTATTACCATTCACTGAAACCGCATTTATTTTCACTCCATCTTCCCCCATCCCACTAGCACATCAGCCTCCTGGGCTCAGAGCCAGGGTGTCTTGTTCACTGCTGTCTCATAGGGAGGGCGGTACTATTTCTACTCACATTTTACAGATGATGAAACTGAGGTCCAGGAAGTGTAAGAAATTTGCTTAGGGCCACCTGACACTATGAAACTGTTGGGGAAGAAAACTGTCTTTTTCCTTCAACCCTCCTAGGTACCCAACTGGGGCTCTGCAACAAAAGACAGATTAACAAGAGAAAGCGTACAAACTTATTTATGTCCTCCATGACACAGGAACTTTCCTAAGGAAATGAGGACCAGAAGTAGTTAAATCTGAGTGCTTTTATAGTAGGTTTGATGGAGAGTGTTAAGTTGTGGGAAAATGTGACTGGACAAAGGGCGTGCACTAAGAGTCTCCATCGGGGGGAACTTAGTAAGACCTGTCTTTTCAGATTCCTCTGTCTTGGAGATAAGGATGCTCCCTTCTTCCAGGTGTAGGGAGGGCACCTCTCACATGAGAGTCTTGTGACCTCCTTCAGAGGAAGGTCAGAGAGTGCTTAAACTTGCCATTTCTCATATTCCTTCAGCTTACCATATTCAATACTTCAAGGGGTCATATTTGGGGGTAGCCTGTCCTAAACACTCCTGGCGCCCCCTTCCTCGTCAAAACCATGTGAGAGTGCTACACCAGGGAGAGAGAAATAATGCGTGTGCTTTAAAAGCACAGGGGACGTGGCAGTTACTTCTGACACGGGTGGTGGGGTGAGAGCAGGGGATTTCAGAAGAATGTCACGAAGGGAGAGAAACACAGGTTGGGGCTTGAGGAGGGAGGAAAGAGTCTCTACGAGCAGGGGAGAAGGGAGCAGAAGATGATCTCAATGAGAGAGATCACCAAGAGTGGCAGTGTGGGCGTGCGGAAGTGCATGGCGTTTTGGGGACAGCCACAGGTGTGAGAGCTTGGGGGCCCCCGAGACCAGGGATGGGATCAACAGGAAGGGTAGGTGGGGGTAGGAGCCTGCAATGGTTCAAAAAGACACCCGCACAAGATTGGAAGTAATCCTCAATGATTCCAGCCCTTCTTTCCCTGAAGGGGGTCCTGACATTGCCCCCTCCCAAGGCTGTCCACGGATGACGGAGCAAGAGTGAGAACGGGTCAACTGGCCTCCAGCGCTCAGCCTGGCACCTGCCCACTCAGTAGTGCTGTCGGCACAGAGAGCCGGAAATAAACGCTCAGCTCTAACAGGACCAAAACACGGGTATTTTTTCCAGTAAACAGCCTCACTTCACCTCATTTGAACTCACAGGACACATCTCACTTTGTCCTGCTCGCAGGAAATTGATCCAGGAATGCAGGAATTTACTGATAAGATGTCTAGGTTGAAAGAAGAGCTGAAGTGCACACTCTTTTGTCCTCCTTTACCATATTTTTTTAAAACGAGGGCCATTTCTTAAGGAGAAACTCAACCTGGGTACGAACTTTTGCCCAAAGGGGTAAAAAATGTAGAAAGTCAGTTTCTGCAAAAAGCTTTAAAAACCAATATCCTTGCTCAGATTTTGGAGTCTAAATATTATTTAAGCAGGAAGTTTTCAGTTCTTAATTTCATACTTCCTTGAGCAAAAGGAGGCCCAACAGTTTAAATCAGATATTCTCATAAAAACAATGTTTATTTTTAAATGGACTTGAAGAAACTAGAAAATACTGTATGTATTTGATCTACATATGATAGAAAAGCATTATTAATATTTCTTTTTTGTTTGTTTTGATTTGTATTTATTTGATCATTAGGTAAAATAGATATAGATATATGTATATATATATATTTTTTTAATTGAAGTACCGTCAGTTACAATGTGTCAATTTCTGGTGTATAGCACAGTGTCCCAGTCATGCATAGACATACATATATTCGTTTTCATATTCTTAATATTTCTAAGTAAGCCATTTTGCCCTGCATACTAGTAATGCATTATACTTACTAGTCACCTGGTTCTAAATTCTTTATTCCCAAGTGCACCTGTGACAGTACATAAACTCTGCTAATGAATCCCAGTGCCTTGTCTGAGAAGAGATTTAGGATAATTAGAGGAACTAAAGTATGCCTTGTGAGTGAACTCGGAGCGGACCGCAGGAAGACGTTTCTGCTTCCACTGCTGCTGTCAGATTTGTAAGAGTATACACAAAGGCTGGAGACCACCTGGGGTGGCAACCAGGGAGTGTGCAGAGCCCGTGTCTGAGGCCCTTCCCAGACTTATCCCCGGCGCTGAGATCCATCCGCGGGGTAACCACGACCAGCACAGCCAGCAAGCCCTGGGAGACGCAGGAACAGCGCCCCCACCCTTGGGCGTTAGCACTTGTCCTCAGTCAGACTAGTTCACCGCCCGTGGTGGAGCAGGAAGGTTTCCCTCTCCTCCCCCTTTACTGTTCAGGTGGTTACGTCGCTGCCGAAACACCTGTGGATCACTCACTGGTTGTAGGCAGTGAACTTTCCCCTGTCTTGAGGTGAAATCCCCAGCAGGATTCCAGCCACGCTGCCAGAAGAGGGAATTCCTCTCCACCACCCACTGCCAACAAGGACTTGATTTCAAATCCCTAAATCTAAGGCAACCCTCAGAAGCTGCCTGGGCCGCCCAGCTTGGGGGACTGCAGGACCCCCTTTTGCCAGCAGCTGCCCCATAAAGATGGAGTTTAGATGGCTAACCATTGCGGGTAGAACACAGCCATTTCCTCCTAGGGAAAAGTGGCCCCAAATAGGTTACTCTACAAATTACTGTACAATAAGCCAGTTTTTCTTTAAAAAAAAAAAAAAAAAAATCCAGCCCCTGTCACGATAGCGCTACCATGTTATCCTAACTGGAATCTTAGAATTTGAGACTTTAAAAAGTGACTTTGTGAACTATTATGCTGTACACCAGAAAACTGACACAACATTGTAAACTGACTGTACTTCAATTTTTTAAAAATTAATAAATAATTAAAATTTTAAAAATAAATAAATAAAAAGCAACTTTGAGATGATCTCATCTAAGCATGCCAACTTACAGATGAGGAACTGAGCTCAGTGCATCCGCATAACTTACTTAAGACCCTCCAAAGGATTCGTATTCCCTGAAGCTAGAAAAGAAATCTCCAGGTGCTGGAATAGAAATCTCCAGGTCCCAGTCTGGTCCTTCTGGAGCTAAAAGGTGCTATGCTGGTGAGAAGCAGAGCCCCGGGATGAATATGGCCCATTCTCACAGAGAAATTTTCATGTAATGCTAATTTATTAACACATTATTTTTATACTAAAATACACGTTAATTTTTTTTTTAAGTAAAACAAGTCTCCTCAAAGAAACTTTGTGCTTGTGGGAGAGTTTAAGGCTATGTTCCCAAGCCATGAACACCAGAGCTGTGCTGTCAGTATGGTAGTCACTAGACACAAGTGGCTATGAGCACCGGAAATAAGACAAGTCGAGATGCGCTGCAGGTATAAAACACACACCTGGTTTTAAAGACTTAGTTCCAAAAAAGAAGAACATTTCTCAATAATTTCTTATGGTTACATGTTAAAATGATAATACTTTAGAAAAATTGGTTTAAATAAAAAACATTATTAAAATTAATTTCACCTGGATTTTTTAACTTTTTAAAAAATGCTCTTAGTAAATTGGAAATTACGCTTGAGGTGTGCATTATCCTTCTATTGGACAGTGGTTGGACCAAAGGGTAGATACCAGGGCCGTTCAACAATTGGGTTCTCTTCCGTCCAGGCACACAGCAGGACTGCAGGTCCCTGCCCCCTATGAAATTAGGTGTGGTCATTGGCTCTGGCCAATGAAATGTGAGCAGAAGAGACATATGGTCTTCTGGGCAGTGCACTGAACTGCCCTGCAGGGCACTGCAATGCCCTCCAAGCAGGTGGTGGACATGACTGTGGAGACTGACCGCCGTCAAGCTGTTGGGAGCTGAGGCTTCTGCTGACTTGCCCTAGATATGGAAGGTGAGCACAAAATTAAATAGAACTCTCTGGTGTAAAGGTGTGCAGGGCACTCTGCTACAGCAGCATCTTCCAAATTTGCTCAACCACAGAACACTTTGAAGGGGTGATTTACTGACAGGACATTAGCGAGAGTTCGTGAGATATAAAGCATACTTAGCTCAGTGAAGACAGCAAAAACAGATCGCACAGATCAATTAATTGGGCCAATGATCAAATCTGATTTGCATGTCTTATTATTCTTAGACTAAAACCCCAAATAAATCATTTTTATGTTAAGAATGAGCAAATGAAATCATTTATTCTACTTTTTCAAATACATTACATTTCACCAAAATTTTTCATGACAATAATATTTTGTGCCTTTTTAAAAATCATGAGCCTGCTTAATATCAGAAACACTATTGCTGATCAAATTGCTGTTCCTAAATTTTGTTTTTACTATATTATGATCTGAAAAAAACTACATTTTCCATAAAATGAAGAACAATCTGATCAGTGTGCTTTGCTCTATTTAGGGACGACTGAAGCAGGATTCTCCAAAATTTGTTTTATCCTGAATAGCTCACTTCCTTCCTTTTTCAGAAAATAAAGTCTGTAGTTTTTCACTTTCACTTTGAAGGGTTCACTTTTTTGCTTGTTTTAGATTGACACAGTTTATGAACTATTAAGATTCTGCTTTTTGTTTAAAACTCTTCTTTCCATCTTAAATCCACAGAGAACAAGTTTATGTAGTATAAATATTTTTACATGCAATCAAAGCTAAATATTATCAAATTAGTAGTTTGGGATTAGCAGATACACACCACTATATATAAAATAGATAAACAACAAGGTCCTACTGTGAAGCACAGGCAACTATATTCACTACCTTTTAATAGCCTACAATGAAAAAGAATATGTGTGTATACATGTATAACTGAATCACTATGCTGTACTCCAGAAACCAACACAACATTGTAAATCAACTATACTTCAACTTAAAAGACCCCAAAACTAAATATTATGATTTATTTTGTATTTAGATAAAATGTATCACAACTTTTTAAAGTGGTTTTTAGTATATTCACAAGTCATGCCACCGTCACCACTAATTTCAGAAGTTTGCATCACCCCCAAAAGAAACCCCATCCCTGTTAGCAGTTCCTCAGCACTTTCCTCTCCCCTCAGCTCCTGGCCACCCTTTTTGTCTCTGTTTTTGTCTTTTCCAGACATTTCTTACAAATGGAATTATACAAGATGTGGTCTTCTGTCTGGCTCCTTCAGTTAGCATAATGTTTTCAAGGTTCATCTATGCTGTAGTCTGAATCGGCGCTCCATTCCTTTTTATGGCTGTATAATATTCCATTGCATGGAGAATTACCACATTTTGTTTTTCCATTTATTACTTGATGGACATTTGGGTTGTTTCAACTTTGAGCTATTATGAATAATACTGCTATGAGCATTCGCATACAGGCTCTCATGTGAAAATGTTTTTAATTATTTTGGGTTAAATTAAAATTTTAAAGCAAAAGGTAATTTTTAAGATGAAATGTATAACACAGATTTGGGTAAATTCTGCCCCTGTAGCAAAGTGTAGGTTAGATAACATGCATCTGTGCATCAGGTGGTGACTTCCTGGAGACCAGGGGCATGCTGGGAGACTTCCAACTGGCCTGCTGTGGTCCCAGCTTCGGACAGGCAGAGGCTTTCTCTTCAAGCCCCCATTGTCCACAACCACCACCTTCTACTAGGTATCCACACCTGCCTCTGCTTTCCAGGGGGTTCCTGGGCATCCTGGCTGCTATCCACTTGTGGTGAGTTGGAGGGAGGCCCTGAGCAAAATCTCAGAGCACAGATGGCCACCTCTCACGCTGGATGGCAAACGTTCATCATGCTGGCCACTGTCCAATGGCACACCTCTCTAGACCACACCAGGAGGCACAGAAGGGCCCATGCTTGGCTTCGAGAGGGACTCCTGGGATTGGAAACACACAGTGCTGATTCTGGTGGGAGCTTACAGTCCCTCACTTGTATGCTGCACCCCTTTCAAGTGGCACCTCCCCATCTTTCCTGATATATTTCTTTCCAATCCCACATTCTTTTTAACTATCTACCTTTCACCAGCATATTTTGAATTCAAGACTCAAATATGCTACCTTTATTTTTTTAATTTCTTTTCTTTTTAAAAATTTTCTTCTTTTTTTGTTTTTTCTTTTCATTTCTTTTTCTTCTCCCTGCTACCCCTCCACCTGCCCCCCCATTAACAGGGCACTGGGGATTGGACCCAGGACCTCATGCACACCAAGCACGTGCTCTACCTTTCAGCTATATATACCGCCTACCCCTCCTCCACCTTTATTTTCTTGTCCTCAGTGCCTCTGTCCACGCAGAGGGGAGGGTGACTCACGTCTGGCTACCTAGGTTGGGGGAAGGAGGAGGTAAAAAGCCCAAGGAAATGAAACTGATTATCACACATGACTTCGGAGTGGAAAAGGAAGTGGAGAAGAACACCAGTTGTTCATTTGCAGCATCATCCCACCCAGCAGTGTGCTCGGGAACACCATGCCACCTCTGAGTGATAAATTATCCCATGAGACTGACTACAGGTTTGATATTTTCCTTAGACGTTTAAGAAGAAAGAAATTCACTAGTATCACTGTGACTCTTCCCCCACTGAACTCTACTGATGCCCAGCACAACCTTAACCCACCATGGGACTCAGTTTTGGAAATAAGGCACCTCAGGGCATGCAATCACTCAAAGTAGCTGTTTTGAGCTTCGTATCATTAGATGTCCTCAGTTGGCCCCATTGAGGAGTCAGCACAGCTAGGCTGTGTTGCAGAAACAAATAGCCCCAAAATTGAATTGGCTTATAACAACAAAGGTTATTTCTTGTGTAGCTCTGTGCCCACGTGGGTCTGCTGTGGCTCTGTTGTGTGCCATTCTCACTCCAGGATCCCCACCGACCGGGCCTCCACTATCTGGAACGTTGATAACACGAGGAAAGCGAGAACAGGGTGAAGCAGACACTGGCTCCTTGCCTTGCCCCAAAGGGACACACATTACTTCCTCCTACATTTCATTGGCCAAAGCAAATCAAATCACACAGCTATGCCTAAAGCCACAGGGTGGGGATGAACAATTCTCTCATGGGGAGGGCACTTTAGTGAGGAACCCTGAATTTTAGGGAATAATAAATAAGTCAACTACATGACCAGAACCAGAAAGCCTCACAAAATTTGGACCCTTGTGAGGGACCTCAGTCACCAAGCCATACCTTCTCTTCCCCTGCAAAGAGTTCTTCTTTGAGATCACTTGGGTCCTTTGGTTCTGGGACCACATCTCCTGGTCAAAGCCATCTCATTCAACTCCACCATCTTTCTCTAACTTTGAATCTCAGAAAGTAGGAACTGGGGTCTCAGACTCTTCCCTCTGAGAAGGCCCTTGGCTCCTTTTGCAAATTGGTCTCCTTCCTCTTTGGCAACGGGCATGGCATTCTCTATCTGTCCTAGTCCCTCCTCAGAAGCAATGTCAAGGGTAGGAAAGCCATCTCAGCAATGGGCTACATAGATAACTCCAACCCCAATCCCAGGCCAAGTCATGGAGGGCTCGAGACGTTTGAGCCACTGTTTCCCCATTCATGACTTCCTCCATACAGGGGTGTTGTCGAGTTATAGAGTAAGTGCCACATCTTAGATATAAAACCATGTGATCAATTAAAGTCAGCAGGAAATGTAGTAAGTCAAAGTGCTCAACACATTCTATCAAAGATGCATGCTTGTGTTTATTATCCTAAATCTAAAAGCCTTCCTTCTTTTAAAAAAAAAAAGTTACTTTAAAAATTTTGTTTTTTTATTAAGTGTAGTTGATTTACAATGTTAGTTTCAGGTATACAGCAAAGTGATTCAGCTATAAATATATACACACATATATATTTTTTCTTTTCAGATTCTTTTCTATTGTATTTTATTACAAGAAACTGAATATAGTTCCCTATGCTATATAGTAGGTCCTTATTGTTTATCTATTTTATATATAGTAATGTGTATCTGTTAATTCCCAAACTCTTAATTGATCTCCCCCTCACCCTTTCTCCTTTGGTAACCATAGTTTGTTTTCTATGTTCATGAGTCTATTTTTGGTTTGTAAATAAGATTTGTATCCTTTTTTTAGATTCCACATATAAGTGATATCATATGATATTTGTCTTTGTCTGACTTACTTCACTTAATGTGATAATCTCTAGGTCCATCCAAGTTGCTGCAAATGGCATTATTTCATTCTTTTTTATGGCTGAGTAGTATTCCATTGCATATATAGACCACATCTTCTTTACCTATTGATGGACACTTAGGTTGCTTCCATGTCTTGGCCATTGTAAATAGTGCTGTTATGAATACTGGTATGCATGTGTCTTTTTGAATTAGAGTTTTCTCCAGTTATGTGCCCAGGAGTGGGATTGCTGGATCATATGGTAACTCCATTTTTAGTTTTTCAAGGAACATCCATACTGTCCTCCAAAGTGGCTGCACCAGTTTACATTCCCACCAACAGTGTAGGAGGGTTCCCTTCTCCACATCCTCTCCAGCATAAAACCCTCCCTTTCTTTGATCATATCAATTAAGATTGCATTCACCTGCAAATAACAGAAAGCCCCAAAACTGACAACTTAAATAAGAAGGTACTTAAGGGAGTATTTTTTTTCATTTAACATGACGTTAACAAAGCTGGTACTGAAGCTCCACGATGCTACCAGAGTCCCACGCAGTTTCATTTTCTATTCTTGCACCTTTAATATGATGATTTTCAGGTCCGTGTTTGTCAATTCACGGTCCTCCAATGGTTACTGTCCCTCCATACCTCGCAACCACGTCCAAGGAAGAAAAGAGCAAGAATGATGGGCAAGAGGGCTTCCTCTTCAGGACGCTGTGCCTTTTCATTCAGGAAGTGACACAACGGGGGCTTCTGCCTGTGCCTCGTTGAGCTGAAGTGTGTCATTCGTCCACTAGCAGTGCTAAAAAAGAAAAATTCCGCTTTTACAACCTCTGTAGTTGGAACAGATAAGGGAGGAAAGGGTTGGAGGTTGAGTTTGAGTCAGCTAGCCTACAACGTCTGCCATGATCCCTCTCTTGTGAGGTTTTACCCAGAATCTCTTTGTCCGGTCTGTAGCCCCACAATGCCACCTACTTCTGTGCCTAAATTAGGCATTTGATTAGATTGCACGTATCTCCTGTGAAGCCACATGATTATACTCCTGGGAGTGGCTGGTTTCCCCAGCTTCCCTGTTTGAAACCTCTGCAGTCCTTCCTTGGTAAACGCTCTAACGCCAGTTGGTTTTCTTCCAAGTGTTACATAACCATATTATTCTTGGGTGATCAAAATTATGCAAAGAAATAGATGTTGCTTTCCGTTATATCTTAGAGACTCTAGTTGGTATTAATCTGACCTGATTTTTCACTAGATTTTTATTTTTAATTCTGTTCTTGGTTCAAGGCCATTTTTCTCAGATGGAGACCATTAATTTCTAAAATACTGATTGAACCTGGTCACACCGAAATATTTTATTCTCAGTTTTACTCCTCACTATTTGACTTCCCTTAACATGCACCAAAAAAGCCCATACTATCAGGCGATAAAAAAATTCCATTGCACCCTTTCCCTAGAGAAGTGGGTATCTCTAGTTAGATAAGTATGGAAGACCATTTCAAGTGATTCTTACCTAAATAAAAAAGCCTGTTTCAAAATAATTTGCTGCATCTTACCTAGTAGAGTCAGTGACAAGCAGTATAACAATTCAGTTGTAAAAACACTACCATGCTTTCAAAAGGGGATGTGCAAATAAGAACCTATAAATTCCAATAGCCTGTGTGCTAAAGCCAATAGTAAGCAAAGGCTAAGAAGAAAAGGCAAATATGATTACTGTCAAAGCATGTATGACCAATCTTATACTTCTTTGGATTTAGTGAGATGCAGGAAAATATGGAGAAAGAGGAAATGGACTCAGATTTCGGTCTCAAACAAAAATCTACAGACGTATTTAAATTTGGATGTCCCATCTGTTAGATGAAACAGTCATCTGTCGTATGTCTGTCCTCACCTAATTCCTGTAGCACCATCCTGCCCCTTCCAACTTCTGGGCAGCTTGCAACAAATATATGGAGGGTGGTGCTGAGGGCAGCAGAGAGAGTGTTTCAGGATATCCTATGGCAGCTTCTGAACGCTTCCTTAGAAGCCTGCTGGCATTCACCTGCTGCTCCTTGTCTTTCCCTCCTCCTTTTTCCTGGCCAGAGTGCAGACGTGATGGACTAAATGGAGCCTCCGTCTTGGACCACAAGGTGTCCTTGAAACTAGATGTCACGTGTGGTGGACTTACCAGACCCAAGCAGCCCTGAGACGTGGGGAAATTCCTCGAGCCACACCTGCCCTGGACTGCCCACCTCCAGACTTTCATATGAGAAAAAAAAATTATCTTCAATCTTATTTTTGCCACTGTTGTTTTGAGGCTATACTTCAGACACACCTAACCCCAGTATACTTAGGGAACAGCTGAAACATTTAAACACTTCCTCCATATTTTTACATCCTCTTTATGGGTGACCTGCCTTTCCCCTGTCCCCATTATCTTCCCCAGCAAAAGGTAGCCGAGCCTCTGGAAGGAGGAGGAGAACACAGGCAAGACCTAGAAAAGAAGAGGTGTCCCTTGTCGCACAGGTGCATGGTGGGAAGAAGAAAGGGGAGCACAGGCCAGGCTGTGAGGCCCCTGTGTCCTGACATCCTCACTCCAGGTCAAAGGCCCAGAGGGCCAGGATGTGTCAGAAGAGGGGAGGAAAAGCCAAAAGCTGAGGGATCCTGAGGGGAGGGCCTCACCCATGAGCTGGCGGGCACGTGGAGTAATGGTGGTGGAGCTGGCTGGGCAAGGGTTAGGACAGAGCCAGCCCTGAGCCCTCCCAGAGCCCCCTCGCCCCTTCTCAGACCCTTGCTGTGCCTTGTAGCATGGATTGTGGTGGGGCTTGCAGAGGGGTGTGGAGGTGGCCGCCGCCCAGACCCACTGTTACAGGAGTCTCAGGCTCCAGGGTCTACAGCCAGCAGGGGAGTTAGCCACTCTCAGGGACCCAGCCAGACTCCCCATGGTCATCAGCACAGGGAACCACCCGGTCACTCTGCAGCCACAACCAGTGAGGGCCCAGTGTGGATCAGAGGCCCTTCCTCTCCCTCCAACATGAGGCCTTATAAAACCTCCATCTACCAGCTGCCATTTTTAAAAGAAACAGAAGGGAAGACTTAATCTGATCCTAAGACACAAATCGAATGAATTCACCCCAAAGGGGACTACTGATGTCAAGAGAGACTGAAATACTACCAACAGGGCAGTCAAGAGCTTTCCCCCTCCATTCACACCGTCCACTACCCCTCACACCCTGTGACCCCACGGGGTTGAAGAAAGTTACACTTAAGGAAGTGGCCTCTTCTGTGTACATCTGAATGTGACATGGGTGGATACCAGACCTTGGTAACCCTTGCAGTATCAATAGCAGTGGATTTTTTACCCACTTCTGGGTATATATTCAGAGGGAACTCTGATTCAAAAAGACACCTGCACCCCAGTGTTCACAGCAGCACTACTTACAATAGCCAAGATGTGCAAACAACCTAAATGTCCATCGACAGGTGACTGGATGAAGAAGTTGTGGTGTATTTATATGATGGAATACTACTCTGCCATTAAAAAAACAATAAAATAATGCCATTTGCAGCAACGTGGATGCACCTGGAGATCGTCATTCTAAGTGAAGAGAAAGAAAAATACCATATATCACTCATATGTGGAATCTGAAAAAAAAGAAAAAGAAAATAGGACAGTATGAATTCATCTACAGAACAGAAACAGATTTGCAGAAATAGTAAACAATCTTATGGTTAACAGGGAAAGGGAATGGGAAGGGATAAGTTTGGGAATTTGAGATTTGCAAATGTTAGCCACTATATATAAAAATAGATTTTAAAAAGTTTCTTCTGTATAGCACAGGAAACTATGTTCAACATCTTGTAATAACCTTTAATGAAAAAAAAATGAACATGAATATATGTATGTATATGCATGACTGGGACATTGTGCTGTACACCAGAAATTGACACATTGTAATTGACTACTTCAATTAAAACAAATAAACAAGCAAACAAAAAACAGTGGTGGATTTTTAAAGATGAGAAGTCTGTGTATCTGCTGCCAATACTATGATAAGAAGGTGTGGTACTTATATAACCATGTCTTGAAGCACTTTGCTAAAACAACAGTGTTTATTTACTGGGTACAAGAGTACATTTTTCGTGGCTCTAATGTAAATTAGACTGTTTCTGCTTGGAATAAAAACAAAAAATGTATCCCCCTTATTGTTATTTTGGAGACATCTGTGGTCCAGTTGCAGCATCTGGAACCTGTTGAATCCAGCTCTTTCTACAAACAAAAAAAATTCTAATATTAACTTTGTTTTTTAGAGACATGGATATTTGCTTACACTGGGGCTGTTTGATATAAAATGTTTAGAGTGTTAGGAAAAAACAGATTTGTCTAATTTGTGGCTTGAAACAAAAGCTTTTGTGATACTGAATTCTGGAGAAATTTTGTTTTTACTTGCCAGGCTTGGCACAAATGCCCATTAAACATTTGATCTGTTAACAAAGTAGCATTCCTTTTAAACAATGAGCAGACATGTCAAAAAAACTCAAATGACTTTAGACTTAAAACATAGCCAAGCAGTCTTTTATTCATCTTTTAATCATTGTCAATTAAATAGGAATTTTTTGAAGTTCTTTAAGGGGAAATATAATTTGGTATCATGTATGCTTAAAATTGTTAAACTTTCCTATGAGATTAATACTATTCTGAGTTAAAAAGAAGTCAAGATCCAAATTTTACACTATTCAATGAAGGCCAGTGTTAATGTTTCTAATGTTAAAGTTTATGTGTAGCACAGCTTTAGCCAAAAGAAGGAAATTAAGAAATATGTACAAAGAAGCCAAATATACTTTTTCCTGATTGCTTCTTTGGAAATTAACTTATCTCTTTTCAGATTCTGAAAGTAATTCACGTCCTATGCGGAAAATTTGAAAGATTTAGATTAATATGATGATGGCAGACCCATAGTACCACCTCTTAGAGATGATACAACCACTGTTTTTATATTGGAGTATATCTCTTTATTCTTTTGTCAATTTGCTATAGTTCAGAAGATTATAAATTTATCAGACCAGCCATCTGGAACTGCCTTTTGCTAATCTGATAGATACTATATCACCATGTTTTTCCTTTCATCTGCTCTGGAACAGTTAAAAATATTAACTAAAAAAGAGTAGCGACCAACCAGCCAGCCAATCACTCAACAAGTATTAGGGATGCTCATCACCCCTCGTGGTTAATACTCGTTTAAGAACTACAGGAAAGAGAGTACCTAGTTGATTTCTGCCTGGAGGAATTTACAGGCTACATGCCAGGTGAGACTAACATGTGTGAAATCATTAAAAAAAAAATAGGACAGTAAATACTATAATAGCTATTATCAGTGATTATTAATTGAGACCATTTAAGTGAGTCTCCGGCTTAATCAGGCTCATCTGATTTCAAGAAATAGAAACCCACTACAAGGAGACTTCCTGGAAAGATGACAAGCTCTACCATCAAATGTAAGGCACCAAGGCACTGGCATCGGGAGCCGCTGATTGTTGAGTTCTTAATTCAGATTCTAATGGGAGAGAATCTGACTGACCCAGTTGAGTTCAACGTTCATTCCCAGCTGTAGCCAGAACTCACGTGACATCCTGAGTTACCCAAAGGGCAGACACGGCTGACACCTGTTTCACAGCCATCCCCTCTTCTTCCTTGACAATAGATCCCACTTCTGGATTCAAGCAGGAATGTGCCCAAGCCCACAGGGATGAATCAGGACTGGTTCAGGTCAGTTATTATAAATGTATTTCCCTTTTGCCAGATATGCACTTACCCAGACCCCACTCTGAGCTGGAAGTGGACACATTGCACAGATCTGGCCAATAAGATACAAAACAAGTCTACTACAAAAGATTTTCCTCCCAAATAAAAGAGAGGTGTCAGAGGAGAGTTCCTTCCTTCCTTCCATGAGGATAAGGCATGCTTTATGGTACCAACCAAAGAATCCCAGAGGTGCCAGTTCAGAGCCCTGATATCACTGAGCCTTGACAACAGCACTGGCACTGCTCACATCCAGACTTCATATTTACGAGGTGTTTTTTTTTAATCAGTATTATTTAATCACTTCTAGTCAGGCATTTTGTCACCTAGATCCCAAAAGCACCCCAACAGTAGTTATCTCTTTCGGGGCTGTGGTAGGAATAGGTTCTCTCAGAAGTGGGTTGAGGACGGGAAGGAAAATACTGGCACATCTGGTGCTGCTTTTTACCGTCCGGGAACCAGACACCTATCCTTCCGTCTACCCTCTCCTTCCACTGATCCTCTAAGTATGACCCCCCCTTTTACAGAGAAGAACACAGAGCTTCAGGGAGGTAAACAACTGCCCCTCCTCCCATCGTTAAGTGCTGGACACAACACAAACGCAACGTAAATCCAAGGACGGGCTAACCTCCTGCCCCAGTTGCACAGGTGTTACCACCCAAAATCGCACGTTACGTCCTCTGGGCACTGAAATGGCTATGAGAGAGGAAGATAAAGGTGGGAGAGACAGAACACTTCACAGAGGAGAGGAGGCTTGATTAGGCTTTCCAGAAGAGGGAGAGTTCAGAGAGGAAGCGCAAAGCCGGGTGGGAGTTCTACGTGGAAGGACTACAGAAGGCAGCACGAGAAGGGCATGCTGCTGGGACAGTCTGATTTTGGCTACGGAGCTCACATATTCAAGGGCTCTAAGAGTTGGGCTGAGAAGGTAAAGTTTAACACGCTAAAGCTGGAACCAGGGCATGCTGGAAGGTTTGTGAGCAGAGCAGGAGGGCAACACGCTGACAGTAGTGTCTGACGGAGGTTTAGGT
Organism: Camelus dromedarius; assembly: GCF_036321535.1. Lineage (NCBI taxonomy): Eukaryota > Metazoa > Chordata > Mammalia > Artiodactyla > Camelidae > Camelus > Camelus dromedarius. The sequence goes on along the minus strand of NC_087437.1, from coordinate 5,537,158 downwards.
GCCATGGACTCCAGTCACAGAGCCGTTGGAATCATTCAGGCACAGAACCAAGAGACTGTGCCTTGATTTTTTTAGCCAAGGGTATGTCCTACGGTCTAAAAGAAAGTGGTAAGAACATAAAGGAAGATCTGTTAGAGAATCAGTTTAAAGGAAACCAGAACTTGTTGACTGACCTGATATGGAAAATGGCAAGTGTTTCCCTCAACTATCTTTTTCTTTTCTTTTCTTTTTAAAAAAGTATGTGTAGTCTCTCTTTTCTGTGTCTTTTCTTTCCTTATTCTCTAATTTTCTTTCAACTTGTGCTCCAGTCTTCTGTCCTTTCACTTCCTTTTCCTCGTCCAGGCTGGCTGAAATGCTGGCTGCGGCTACAAAAAACAAAACATTTTGCCAAAAGGGAAGCCACAGTAGTTCTAAAATTATAGACAGATTTTTTTTTCCGTCCATTCCACATAGGACCCAGGAAAACCCTTAGTGGGGAAAAAGAAACATCACAGCTTCGCCTTTTGAGGTGATGAGAGATGAATTTATGTTGGAATCAGTCACGTTTTCTGAGCCTTAGATGTGAGCTCTAGACGCTGCTCCTGTGAATGTCGTGTTTATTCACCTGAAGTCTCCCTCCTTTCTCTGCAGATAATCTCACTCTAAATAGAGGGGACCACAGAACAGAACTTCAAAAGTTGTTGGATCTTACCATATTGCTGCCCTCAGCAGATTTCTTTGGGGTTTTTTAGGCAATGGCCTAAAAATACCTGAATAAATAGAAAAGCTCTTTAGAAATCATACCCTCTAACAGTTTTCTCTGTCTTTGGCAATTCCGAGTTCCTAAAAAAAAAAAAAAAAAGTTCTTTGAAAGTGAAGATTTAACTGATTCAAGTAAGAGCTCTTACCTGGTTTGTCAGGAGGACGTCCAAGAACAGGTTGATGTTCAAAGGCACTAAAAGGTTCAAGAGCTGTTGTTTACACCAGATATTTCCTTTTCTCTCGTTTGTGGCTAACATCTCTTCAGTTGAGAGAAAGTAATTCCTGGAAACGAAGGCAACTCTAATTCATTACACAGGACTAGAACTTCAAGGAGGCACCAATACCGCCACACACTCTGCCCAAGGGGCTGAGGAGGAAAAGAAAGAAGCCGGACTCCAACAAAACAATACACAAAAGACAAGCAGCCCAAAGGAAAATGGCCAAAGGCTGTGAACAGGCGGGAAGAAGGACCTGGTGAGTTAACAGACAGCAGAAGGAGGCTGGGCACCATGAGCAGCCAGGGAAACGCAAAGCCAAGTGAAAATGAGGCTGCAAAGTTCAAGGGTAGTAGGGGCCATATTGCCAAGTGAACAGACAAATACACTCACAGCTGTAAATCGGTATGTATCCGCGCAGCACTTTAAAGGGCAGCTTCCTGCTACCTAGTAAGACTGGAAACGTGCGTATCCCACGACCCAGGGGTTACACTTCTTGGTGCTCACTACAGAAAAATAGTCTTGTGGCCCCAATAGACAGGCCCATTGCGTATTATTGATGGCAATGAAAAAGTGAAAACAACCTAAACGTCCATTGACCAGGGAATAGCTAAGTAACGATGGGATATCTGTATTATGTAAAATTATGTCCCAGTTAAAAGGTATTAGGTAGATCTAAACATTGACATGAGAAGCCTCTGGGGCGTATTGTTAAAAGAAAAAGATCTACTTGCAAGATGCATCTGGCATGATACCCTTTGTGTTACATACAACAAAGTAGTACACATTCTAAATATACACAGAGTTTATAATTGCAAATACGTAGCGTAAGTGGTACGCATTTTCCACAAGTATACTGAAGACCAAGTACTTTTTCCATTAGGACAAGTATTTTCTATGAGCACAAAGAGCAAATATCTCATGTAAGTACACAAAAGGGGATGCTGCGCAAAAAGTCTTCAAGGATTCATAGTTCAGTGCTTACCTCTGGGGAGGGGTCTGGGATGCAGAGTTGGGGGTCAAAAGCGGCTTCAGCCTTTTCTTGAATGTTTTTAATTTCTTTAAGAAAATAAAACATATTCTTCCATATTCTCAAAAATGGATAAGGAGAAGGAAACGTTTAAATATGGAAAGAGCACCACTATGGAAGTGGAGGTGAAAAGTGACCAGGGCTGAGGAAAAGAGGAGACGGGTGAGCCCTACCAGACTTTCTCCCTGCTCCCCCACGAGGAAAACTGCTTCTGCTTCTCCCATTTGCCAAGTCTGCTCAGTGATGCCTCTTGACTCAGAAAAAGCAGCTTCAAAGCCACTGGGAGGAGCACATGCATGAGCAGGGAGCCAGCAGTGGGAACCGAGGCTCTGGAGACGAGGCTGTCACACACTTTAGATGTGGGGAAAAGGACTAGGAGATACTCTGCAAGGCAAAATTCAGAGGTAAATTTCTGTTAATCAGGTAACCTCCTCAAAGGCCAATTGTGTTGGAGAAACTCACTGGTGTAGGTTGGTTTGTGCGTAGAGTTGGGGGGTTGGTTTCTTCTTGATGGAATCTCTGAAGTCCTGATCCTGGCCCTATTTATTAATATGGGTATATCAGAAATTTTTTAAAAAAACTTTTTTTCTTTTTAATGAGAAAAGACTTGCAGCCTTCCTGTTTACTTGGCTGCTCTCATATAAACCAGAGATTTCATTTGTCCCACTGTATTAGCTATTTCTTCTTCGACGGAGTTTGCTAGGATAGCATAATTGTTAAGAACTCAGACTCAGAAGCCAGACTGGATTAAAACTGCCACTCTGATCTTTACCAACTGTGTGATCTTGGGCAAGGTGTTTGACCTCTCTGTGCCTCTGTTTCCTTCTCTATAAAATGGGGATGGTAATCATAGGATCTATTATTGTTATAAAGATTGGACAAACTAATAGAAATAAAACAGAGCAGTGCCTGGTACATAAGAAACATCATATCCATATCAGTGATTTTTGTCATCATTATTAACTCTAACAAGTCAGTCACTTTCGTGGTTATACGTTTAGGCCGGTCTTACAAGGCCACTGTGAAGATTAGGTCACCTTGGTTCAGGCCAATCTCCAAATTCAGGCAACTTGCTTAGGAGATTAAGTGCTGAATGAATAAACAATTATGTAGGTACTAGGGTTAAAAGTGAACAAGCAGGGCTTAAGCAACACTGCTCAGTGGACAGACATCCCTGCAAGTATGCACACGTGCACTCAAGATGCGTGTTGCCATCCTGAGCCATGTGAACACGGGCGCTAGAGAAGCTAAGCTACCATACCTTGAGATTTAAATGGGACTGCCTCAAACTCCAGCCCATGTGCAGTTGGAATAGCGCACAGGTCTCTTCCTCTCTCTGGGAATTCTGAGTATGATTTATGCATTTCCAGGTCATTTCTGGCTCCAAGCTTCTGTTCCTGATGAATTATTTCACCCGCGGATCGTCCTGCTGCAGACCATGCAGTCCCTGTCTATACGGTGTTGCCACAGAGAGAGCAAAGATGCCCTTCCTTGATATCCCTCACAAAATGCCACTGGCACAAAGCCTCTGTGATGCAGCAGTATCTTACAAAAGGTCGGAAGCAATACAGGGCATTATGCTATAAAGTCAGAGCAAAGAGCCATAAATTTTTCAGCTATTAAATCAATTCTTCAAAGACCTTTGGCTGACCTCACTCACCACCTCTCTGGTCAATGTTCTTTGTTGCAAGCAACAGCCACAGAGGTTTTGGCTGATCTAAACAGGAAAGGAATCTCACATGCTGGTCCAGTGAAGAAGCTTCAGCTGTTACTGCTGGACACTGAATTGCACTAAGGCCTGCACAACTGACAGCAATGGACATTGCTGGTCTAACTGATGCCAGGGCTGTGGCTGCCACCCTTCTCTCTGCAGTCACTGCTTTGTGGCATCATCAGTTCCCTATTCAGAACGTACAGTGGGTGCATCTCCTAGGTGTTGTATAGGTCCCGTGCCCAGGTCTAGCTGCAAGAGAGGCTGGGAAAGCAGTCCCTCCCTAGTAGGTGAGGGATTCTCAAATCCAAGAATACAAGTTGTTTACAGCAAATGTTCTCTATGTCAGTGCTTCCTGAACTCTAATGTGCTTGCGAGCCATCTGGAGATCTTGTCAACATGCAGATTCTGATCAGTAAGTCTAGGGTGGTGCCTGAGATTCCGTAACACTGCGCTGATGCAAAGCTGCTGGTCTGAGCACCACGCTTTGAGTAGCAAATCTCTACAACAAAATTCAGTTGCACAGTAACTTAAGAAACATTTTTTTTTTTAAATTCCAACGTCTGGGTTTCATCCTCAGCTGACTTACTTGGTCTGGGGTAAGTTTTGGGAATATGAACTTTTAAATGGCTCCAGATGATTCCAAGGTACTCTGATAGCAACTATCACTGCAGGCTCTAACTTCTTGTCACCTTGCTAGATTATTTCTTTTTTCTAAATTCCCATACTTTCACTTTTCCAGCCTTGCTTGGTTTCCCCTTCAAATTCAATTACCCTCATTTATCATGCAAAACAATTTGACAGCCCTCCTCCCAGTTGCCTGGACTTAACTTTGCATATCCAGAGACTGGATAAAGAGCTCTCCTAATCCAGTAGTATGTTACCTGTTGCTCTTGGAAATTGTGATTTGAAGTGATCCATGGACAAATATTGTTTTAAATTTTAGTTATATATTTTAATGTGCATTGCTTATAAATGTAACTAACAAAATAAATGTGAGTTCATAGGTATTTTTGCTTAGGACAAGTCAGTTTTTTTTTAATTACATAAATAATAATATAGAGATTCAAAGCAGATACCTAAGTTATGAAACTGGTCTGCAAATGAATGAAGTTTGAGAGTGTTTATATTGCTAATTGTAAGCCTTCTATCCAAAGTCACTGGCTTTAGTAGCACAAAGGAACTGGCAGAGGAGTTTAAAAATATGTCTTTTTTCTTCTCACTTCTCTATCAGTCCCTGGAGGATAAAGCAATATAGAGATTTATTTCTGAATTTATGTGAATTATACCACTAATCTTAATACAGTAAAATGGTTACGGTTTTGATCTTAAATAATAATTCTTTTTCTCTACATTAAGTGAAGATTTCATAGAGTTTTAAGAAAATACCACCTACCTTTGAAAAAGTCATGAGCTAGACAGAAATAACTGTAAGAATTGCTTACAGAATATGAAAAATAGGTTAAATTCCTTAATCGGTTAATCTTTGACAAGAAAATGGGTGATTTTTTAAGAACTGTTGAAAGCTAATCTACAAATCCAGGGATCCCAAAACTCCTAAGCAGGAGAAATTTTTAAAACTCTACACTTTTTCACACCATTGTAAAATTTCAGCAAAGAAAAACAGATCTTAACCAGCAATTAGACTGACAGCGGATTTCTCAGTAGCAACAGAAACCAGAAGATAACAGAATAACATGTTCAGTATTCGGAGGGAAAAAAATGACAACCGCTAACCTAGAATTATATATCCAGTAGAATTATCTTCAATGAACAAGGGCAAAATAACAGTATTTCGGGTGGGAAAAAAACTGAGTTTACCACACATCACACTCATTAAACGAAATTCTATAGAATTTACTATGGGCACAAGGAAAACAATCCAGAAGATCTGAGATAGGCAAAGAAATGGTAAGCAAAACATTTTCACATGTGGTTTCACACATGCAGATGAGTCTCAAACCATGATGTCTAACTCATAGAAGAAACAGGATAGAACTAAAATAGTGATTAATAATAGCTTATAAATTGGAAGGGGTGTGCAGACCTTTGAATTACTCAAGAGAAAAGACAGCAGTTTTAGATTGTTTACAAGTTATAAAATAGTAGAAAAATCACCTTAAATAAAATATAGTGTATGACTCCAAGTAAGTTGAGAAAAAGACACACACTCTCACGTGCACATATACACACACCCCAAAAGAAGCTTCTCTGTAAATTTCTGGCATTTAATCTTCATTGTCAACCATTCTTATTCATGGTAAACAGTATTTTATAATTTTTCATTGTGAGCTTAACTTTAAAGGGTTTTTTTCCTCATGAGAATCCCTTTCAGCCTTCTATGGAAGCATCCCTCCAGGCTGGTTTTATGCTTGTTTCTGCCAGGCTTTCCAACTGCACCTTATCTGCGGGGGGGGGGGGGGGGGGGGGGGGGGCAAGGTTAAAAGGAATTAATTTCTAGGTTTTGAAATTCCAACACACGAGTGCTATAAATTTAAACTCCAAATTCGTGAGATGCAAGTCTAGGGTTTTTTAATTTCATCAGAGTTAAATAATTTTCTTTCTTTTCATCCAGAAATGGGACGAGCTTCCTCACCTGCTCCTCCACGGGGTGTTTTACATTTTCCCCCATCCATTTTTTTCCTGAGGGTCAATGAATGGCTTTTTATAGTGTACAAGTTCCAGCTCCCAGCGTGAGCTACTCCAAACCCTCACCTCCTCCTCTGTACATTCAGGCCTCAAGTTACAGAGACTGACAACACCTTGCCCACACCTAAGATGACCAATTTCCTGGTCTGCTTTAGACCTGGCTTCCAAGGATGTGGGGGTTTTCAGTGCTAACACCAGGAAGGCCCAGGGAAACTACACCCCAGCCCTCATACGGATGGCCTGGGAAGAATCAGTTCAACAAGTCATTGCTCTGATTTTCAGTTTATTTACGTTTCTGGCATCTTGGGATTTCCCTTCATTTATGAGTTTAACAGCACATTCGAAATAAGGTTAGTTATTATCCAGTAATGCTAGGTGTTTGTGCTCAGTTTTCCAGTTACACAAACCCACCATTTTGCCAGCTTCCCCAAATAACATTTTATTGCTTTTTATCAGCACCATTAGCACAAAAGCGATGTTTGAGGATAAAGTCACAGCCAGGTACAGGTACACCCTGTGGATAAAAGGTGCTGGAGTGGTTCCCAACCTTGTGCGATTTGCTCCACCAACTGCCCCACGTCTCACGCCTGCTCTCGGCCCTGTTTCTCTGAACTTGAGAATGTTCTAGAACTCTCTAAGCAGGCCTAGCTTCCTCCTGTGAGGCCTAGAAGAAAAATTCTCCCCCTGGCAATTTATACTCCCCGGGCCAAGAAATGTTGGACTGTTCCGTTCTCTCCTACATCTTGGGGACCTAGCAATTGTAGGTCCATATAAGTGTTTCTATAAAGAACGAACATCTCAAAAGCCAAGCGGGCCTGCCCTAGCTGGTGTTTCTTCCAATCCAACCCCATCTCCCTCAGACGTGACAGAAAGTCGTTCAAGTTTCTGGATGTTTGATGTCTCTCTCCCTGTTCTCCACATGTGTTTCTATTTTCTCTTTCTGTAGGCATTTCAGTCGATTTGGGGGCCGCTGTGAGGGATAATCGCAATTTGGCTAATCCTGTGCGTTCAGGACGCCATTTTGAAACTAGCGCCCGGACACATAAACTTCTTTTTTTCATTTTAACATATATTTGCGTATGCGTACTTATTTCAGGAGTGCTTCTAAAACACTTTCGGGGTGACTTGCGCGTCTGTGGGTCTGCGGGCCCGCCTGCGTGGGGACGGCGCTCCCTGGGGCCACGCCGCCGGCCGGCGCGCACCCCCTACGCACCCCCCTACCGAGCGCCGTCGTGCCTCGTGAGCCCCCCCGCTTGGGGGCAGCGACGCTGCCACCCATTGGCTGAGGCAGCTCCAACGAGCCCCCGTGCCGGGCGCAGGAGCCACCCCCGGGCGCCCCGAGAGCCACGCCTCAGTCCGCCCGCGCCCCTCGGCCTCGCCACCCGCCTCGGACTCTCCGGCCCTTCCGTCCGCCTTTGCTTCCTCTGCCCAGTCGAAGGCGGGCAGCGGGCACCATCAGGCCTAACAGCCGCCCAGAGTGGTGCCTGAAGCGCAGCCTCTGCTCCCCCTCAAGCCCGTCGGCGGGAACCCGAGCTGCCGCCATCATGGTGAGTGGAGGAGGAGGAGGCCCTAGGGGGGTCTTCCCGGGAGGCCGGCGCGCGGCGGGGAGGGGGTCGAGAGCAGGGTTGACTGGCTTTCCAGGGTTGGGGCGCAGCCTGAAGGCGGGAAGACGCGGCTGGGGCGCGGCCTGAGGGGCGGGAGGCCTAGGCTGTCGGAAGGGAGGCCCGGAGTGGTCGCTGAGCACGTGCACAGCTCCGAGGCCTTCCCGCCACCGACTGGATATGGAGGGCCCCGTTGGCCCTCCGGTTGGGGTGGGGGTGGGGACTCCGCTCTCACCCATCCCCCCGCGGCCCGGAAGCCTCGCTTCCGGTGCTCACCTGAGGAGACGAGGCGGCGCGGCGTCCGCGAGGTGGCGTAAGGACGCCAGCGTGGCCTCGTAGGCGCACGCGCAGCCTCGAAGGCTCGCGTGTGCTGCCGCTGGGCTGGCGCTGCCTCGGGCGGCGGGCCCACCGGGTCCCGGGTCCGGGATAGGGGTGGGGCTCGTGGGGGGTTAGGGATGTGCCCATGCGGGAGGAGGGACGAGCCCCTGGGGCGGCCGCGCGTCCACCTCAGCAGAACCGTGCCAGACTCCATCGTTCCCGCAAGGGTGGCGCCACCTCCGCCTCCGAGGGACCGCAGGTTTGGGAAGTCGGGGAATTTTTTACTCGGGGAACACATTTCCCCTCTAGAGAAACGGAAATTTCAACAAAATGCCTCTTAGAGTAGCTAATACTCTTTTGGGTGACATTTCTGAGAGTTTTGTGAAATGCGCAGATTTACCATCTCGAGATGCAGCTAATTCTGTGATCACTTCTGACCATCAAGTCACAAGTGTATTATATGCTAAGTGTAGTTATTTGTATTATAATTATTATTCTCCGTTTTTAGAGGTAAAGAGAGGAAAGTTGTACACAATTTGTGTTAGTATGTACAAATTTTAAAGTAAAATTTATAATTATGCTTATTGTAATGTAAAGCTATTTGTAATGATTATTTGTGTCATGTAGTTATTCATGTCGATAGTTACTAATCACTACTAGTTACTATAATTGTTTATAGTTTTTTCTCTCCATTTTTAGAGGAAAAAGAGGGAAATTTAGTGGCTTTATTGATTTTTTTCTGATATAAAAGTAGTATATTAACTCGTTGATAAGTAATCATTGTAAGAAAGTGGAGGTCCATCTTAATTCCAGCGTTTAACCACTGTTAAAGTTTTCTTGTACGTATGTCCTTCCAGACTATTTTCATGCATGTATTGCATATAGAGAGGTGTATTTTATTTTCTAAAAATCGTACTGTGTCATATAATACTGTTTTACAGCCTGCATCCTTCAGTTAATATAGTGGGCCTTATTCCAAAGAGAAATTTAAAATAATTTGAATGTATAATGTTAGGATATAAGACTGTACCATTACAGGGGGAGGGTATAGCTAAGTGGTAGAGGGCGTTCTTAGCATGTACGAGTTCCTGGTTTAAATACCTAATACCTCCATATAAATAAATCAACAAATTTTAAAAACCTAATTACCTCCCCCCCAAAATTAAAAAAAGACTGTACCATTACTTTTGCCCAATTCCCTTATAATGAATAGTTTATCTATATTAAAACAATACTATAAGTATCTTTGTGCAAAAGTTTTGACATGCTTATTATTCTATTAATAACTTGAAATAAATTTTCAGAAGTGGAATCACTGGGTGAAAAGGTTATGCCCATTTTATAACAATTTTGAATTATGATACATCTTTCCTAGTTCCTCTTGGTAAATTATGCCTACCTGCTGATAGTGTTTAGAGTGATCTCTCTACATACTTTCCAGTGAAAAGTGTTATAGTTTTTACAGTTGCCAGTCTAATAGCTGGAAAATATTTCACCGTGCAATGTGTTCTTTTTTTTAATCATTAGTGAAGTTAAAGTTTGTCGTTAGCTTTTTACATTTCTTTTTGATAGATTCTTAATCAACCTTTTTATTTGGATACTTATCTTAGCGATTGTAAAAACTCTGTTATTAACTATTTGTCAAATATAGTGGAAAAAATTTATGGTGGTGATAAGGAGGTACCCTGATTCCTAATTTCAGTGGAAATCACTATCGTGTTTCACTTTAAACTTGATGATAATTTAGAATTACACTGATAGAAAATAACATTCTTCCACTGGGTTTTTCTAAAAATTAAGAAATGAATGCTGTATTTTATCGAATGCTTTTTCTATGGTGAATTACAGTAACAGGTTTCCTAAGAATGAACTATCCCTGCATTTCCAATATAAACTACTTAATTGTGTATATATATATATTGCATCTCTCTGTTGAGGGCAGGAGTGGACCATCTTAATCAGCTTTTGTTATTTAGATGGTGTTAGTTTTAGAAAATGCTTTTCAAAATTTAAGAAAAGCTTTTAAATTTCCTTTCTCTTCCACTTTCTTTACTTTGTACCACTTTTTGTCTAGGGTGTGCCCCTCACACAAATTGTTTCTTTACAGTTTAAGAAAACTCCCAATGAAACTGAGCTAGAAATTGAGTGTTCTTTCTTTTCTTAAGATTGTTTTTTTTTAAATGTGCATTTCTCTAGAAAGGTAGCCATGTAGTTGAGATTTCTAAATTTAGTCTTATAGAACATTCTTCTAATCTGTTCTCATATCCCGTTTTTCACAACTAATTTTCTTTTTAGCTTTCCCAGGATTGTTTGTTTATTATTTGAATGTTTTTCCCTTAAGAGTTCACTCTTTGATTACTTAAAAGGTTTTATTCTGATTTTCATTTTCTATTTCCTTAATAGAATTTCCTTTCTCTTTAATAGCTACTTTTTTCTGTGGATATAATGCTGATGACTGCAAATTTTATGGGCCTTTATCCTAGTCAGTATACATAGGTTTTAGTTGGCATGCATGTAAACATAATAGTTAAACGAAATGTTGTCAAAGACCTGACATGCCAGGCGCATTAGTAATGAAAAGTTTTGTTTTGTTTTTCAGCTTTTAGTTATCTTTGTTATTTGGTTATCCAAATATAATGGAATATATTACTGTAAATAGCAGTGATGAGAATTGTGTATATGATGGCCTCCAAGTTCATCCCTACTTAATATCCCAGCATCCCAAGTCACTTGAAGGTGTAATTAAGAAAAGTAATCACTACTTTAATTTACAGGCAATTTATTTTCTGCATACTGCTATTGATAGTTAAGACTTAATACTTTAACACCAAACTTTTTGCTTATCCTCAGAATTCATTTGTGTAGTATTTTTGGCAGCAGTTTAAAAGTGGTCAAAAATTGTTTATTGGTTGTGGATTTGTATGTATGTTATGATTGTATATAAATACAGACACAGTAGAAGTTTAAAAATTCCTGCTGTTCAATTTTTGTAAAAATGGAGTACTTTGCTTACTTTAGCTTTGAGCACCATCTGCTGGCTGAGGACTAGGACATAATGATGCTTTCTTTAAGGCTATGACACTAGTAAAACGATTTGATGAATTTTATGCTTAATATCTCAATTAAGCAGACAGCCGATTTGTACGACCCAACCCCAAACAAAATGTTTTATAGTATCTAATGGCTTTGTTCTTTTCTCAGATTACTGTTTAGTTGTTTCAAATATCCATTTTACTTTTGCAAATAGAATATGAGAATTAGAACTTTCCTTTTCAGTTCTGGCAACACCATCACAGAGTTTCTCAACTGCGCCCCCTTGCAAATTTGGGGCCATGTAACTCTTTGTTGTGGGGGCTGTCCTTTGCATTATAGGATGTTTACTATATCCCTGGCCTCTACCGGTCAGATACCTGGTGCACCCCTCAGCTGTGACAATCAAAAATACTCCTGGGCCAAAAAAATCTCCCCTGGTTGAGAATCAGTGCATTGTCATAACCCGTTATAATCTGGCACTGTTTCCTGACCTGATGTTAGATGTCTAAATTAAAACACATCTATCCATTATGGTTCACAGACATAATTCTACAAATAATTTATCAGATAAAGTGGTATTGAAAGTTCATCCACAAATGAAGGGGAAATTGAGAAGGAGAAAAGAAAGTCTACAGTAATTTCAGAACTGCTATTTTGTTTTACTTGTGCTTTGGATTTTTGACTGAGCTAATTAAAAGGGATTGGTTGGTAAATTGACGTGAAGGGAAATCTAATGTCAAATTCTCGATAGTTCGAGGTATGTGACTCATGTAATGTAATTCCCATGTTTAAAAAATTAAAATTATAAAAACTAAAATATAGGAAAGCTTTAGAAATAGTTTTACTCTCTTCCACTTCATTGTCATGAAATATCACTGTACCATAGTTAAAGGAAAAAAATTAGGAAGTGTGCAGACAGGAACACAAAACAACAAGTATGAATACAAGTTAACAGAGAAAAGCCAAAACACTCAAATTTGGTAATTATCTTTGGTAATTTTGTTTTTATCTCCAATTAGTATAGCAGTTTGTAGTCTTAAGTTTACCAGTGATTTCTAGCCTCTAACAAAATAGGAACTCTACATACTTTTCATTATTGTTAGTAATTTCTATAAATTATTTTGCTTATCTTTTTAAGAATAATTACTGGTTTCTTTTGTCCTTGTTTTTGGTTTCCTTCATAAGCTGATATGTAATAGTTTTATCTCTCTCTTGCGTCCTTTGTGCTCACTACTTATAAAGGGATTTCAGATAAGCTGATGTGTGTAAAATAGTTTCTTCAAGTTCCATGTCAAATTAGTTGTTAATTAGTGAAGTATCCACCAAAAGAGTACATAAATTGTAAAACCAAGAAAGAAACCTTTTTTTAACCTATTGAAAATAAATTCACATAACAGGCTGCTAACTTGTATTAGCATACCACTTTATACTTTACAAAAGAATTCATAGGTGTTTCCTTACTTCATTCTCAAAGCAGTTTTTCTGAGGGACATGAACCTAGATGACTAAATCAGTTTTTGTTTCAGTATGCTGTACAGCCTTTCCAACATACATATTACCAGTAAATTCTGCTTCAGAAAAATCTACGTTAATCTTAGTGCGGGAAGCCTAACGACAGAGTTTTGACCAGAATTCATGTGTGGGCCTCTATCTGAAAATAAAGATAGTTATTTATATCTGTCAGCCCACTGTGAAAATTAGAATATCAATAGAACTTATTTGATATTATTGAAGAATAAAACTGTTATTTTAAAGATGCTTTGAACACTCTAAGGTTAGGGAAAAGGATTATAAGCCCCCCAACTTTTTTTTTTTAAAGCAAGTTCTATGATATACAAACAAATAATGTCATAATCCATTTCGAAGGTAAAGCAGGCATACTAACACAGAGTGTTAAAATTACAAAATCCGTGTTAATTTTGGTAATAGAAAGATGAGGCAACTATTTATAATAGCCAAGACATGGAAGCAAAAAAAAAACCCTACCCAGACATGGAAGCAACCTGAATGCCAATCAACAAATGATTGGATAAAGAGGGGTACTACTCAGGCATTAAAAAGGATAAAGTAATGCTATTTGCAGCAACTTGGATGGACCTAGAGATTGTCATCCTAAGTTGCTGCAAATGGCATTACTTTATCCTTTTAAGCCAGAAAGAGAAAGAAAAATACCATATGATATCACTTATGTGTGGAATCTTAAAAAATGACACATAGGAACTTATTTACAAAATAGAAACAGACTCATAGGCATAGAAAACAAACTTATAGTTACTGGGGGGGAAAGAGTGGGATGGAGGACTAAATTGGGAGTTTGAGATACTACTATATATAAAATAAACAACAAGATCCCGCTGTATAGCACAGGAAACTATATTCAATATCTTGTAATAACGTATAATGAAAAAGTATGAAGAGGAATATATATGTATATAACTGGATCACTATGCTGTACACCAGAAATTAACACAACATTGTAAACCAACTATGTCAATTAAATAGAATTTTAAAAAAGATGAGGCAAAACAAATTAGTTTAAAACTTCATTTGTTTTCTTTTTGATGCAGCTTTTTTTTTAACTGTTTATCTTTAACATACTTTTGAATAAGGTACTCAGAAAAATGAAAATTTGCTTATTGCAGCAGAACAGGATGACTTTAGTAACTTTACTTTTTACAAATCTAAACTTTCACAAATCTAAATTGTTTTTTGCCAGTTCACATAGTATTTTCACAAACTTGATATCGGTATTCTACCCCAGCTTTGTACAAGAGATGGTGCTGAGCAACGTTGGGTTGGGGAAGTACTGAAACCTTTTGTTAAAATTTCATGTTGATCTGCTCTGATTACTCTAGATCCTGAGCCTGAATTCAGGTGTTATTGATGACTAATTTATGACAGTAATTTATATGAAAATATTTTGTACTTTCAAAACATATTTCACGTCATCTGTGATTTTAACCTGCTATCTAGTGATGATATCTGCTTTGCAAATTACAGTCTGCTGCAAATCCTGAGACTCCAACCTCAACTGTCTCCAGAGAGGCCAGCACCCAGTCTTCATCAGCTACGACCAGCCAAGGCTATGTTTTACCAGAAGGCAGAATCATGCCAAACACCATTTTTGTTGGTGGAATTGATGTTAGGGTATTGTATTCATATTTCATTTATTTTTAAAAGTATTTTGTGAATAGTGGGATTTGGGCCCTGTTGTAACCATAAGGCCTTTTTTGGACACTTTATGCAAGTTTGGAATTAATTTTATGTTTAACCTATAGGGACTAAAAATATCGTTGACAAAGAACTACAGGTAGTTTGGGGATACTTGGGAGAGACAGTTCCAACATCATCAAATCTTTACAGTATAATTGAAAATTTTGAATGTTGAATTTTTACTCTTAAAGTCAAATTCTTCTCCATAGATGGATGAAACCGAAATTAGAAGTTTCTTTGCTAGATATGGTTCAGTAAAAGAAGTGAAGATAATCACGGATCGAACTGGTGTGTCCAAAGGGTGAGTAAAACGTATGTTTAATATAAAGTGTCGTAAATGCCTGAACTATATAGCATTTGTAGAGTTTCAGAAAAGAAGAATTCAAAACTTATATAAATTCTTAAATTCATATAAATGAAATTGGCTGTTTTGTAATTTCTTTCATGTAGAGGATAAGTTTGCTGCCGCTCTTTTATTTAATCATTTGCCTGTTTGTATTTAAATGTTTTCCATCTTCATTTATTTCACATAAGTGGATTAATCATTTTTATCAAAGAATTACTTTCTTCACACATTTCAGTTTCTGAAATTTTAACAATCTTGCCATAGATATTAAGTTAAATTTACGTACATAGGAATTTTCTGTTAATGAATAAGTTTCCCACACTACCTTTTTTTCCTCACAGTCTTAATCTTAGTGCATTCTGATGTAGATCAGGGTAAGAAAACAAAAAGCAGTAGTATTCTGTCATGTACCTCTTACAAGCATTTATCTCAGTATATTCTTCATCCTTTATCATGCTTAGCTTCTGTCAGTTTATTTCATAGAATACCAGAAGTTTTAAACCATGTACTGTTATGGTGGTGATTTTATATTTCATTTATCTGCCTTTATAGCTATGGATTTGTTTCATTTTATAATGACGTGGATGTGCAGAAGATAGTAGAAGTAAGTACTTTTCTTATGGAAAAAAATCTCTTAACTAGATGCAGTATTTAGTATTGTTTGAGTCCTGAATATATAGTCAGTCTTGTATAAGATAACAGAAATAAATATACTTCCTGTTTGACGTCCGAACTTAGAGTAATCTTACATAACTTATCAGAACCTGTTTATTTTTTTAAAACACCTTTATTGTGGTATGGTTCCTGTACAGTAAGTTATACATATTTCAAATGTACAATTTGATGAATTTCAATAGATGTATGCACCAGTGAAACCACTACCATAATCAAGATAGCTAACATTTCCATTACTCCCCAGGAGGTGCAATTTTCAAATTCCCAATTTATCCGTTCTTACCTCCTTTACCCCCTGGTAACCACAAGTTTGTTCTCTATGGCTGTGAGTCTGTTTGTTTTGTAGATAAGTTCATTTGTGTCCTTTTTTTTTTGGATTCCACATATAAGCGATAACATATGTCATTTTTCTTTCTCTTTCTGACTTGACTTCACTTAGAATGGTGATCTCCAGGTCCATCCATGTTGCTGCAAATAGCATTATTTTATTCTTTTTCATGGTTGTGTAGTATTCCATTGTCTGTATATGCTACATCATCTTTATCCAGTCATCTGTTGGTGGACATTTGGGTTGTTTCCATGTCTTGGCTGTTGTAAATAGTGCTGCCATGAATATTACGGTGCATGTGTCCTTTTTAATTATATGTTTCTCTGGGTATATGCCTAGGAGTGGGATTGCTAGATCATATGGTGTCTTATTTCTAGTTTTTTAAGGAGTCTCAATACTGTCCTCCATAGTGGCTGCACCAGTTTACATTCCCACCAGAACCTGTTAATTTTTGATTGCGCATTCAGCTTCATGAACTAGAGACAGGAAAGATTAGAGATAAAGTATAAAAAGTGTTTGATCAAATTCCACAACACCTCTCAACATTTGCTTAGCATAGTGAGGATAAAGTAGCTTCATACTGAAGCTACTTTAGCTAAATTCTGATTTAGTATGTTCTTACCACTGATCTTCTCTAATAGTAGAAATTTTAGAGGACTTGGGTGTTTACCAAAGCTTTGGAAGTTAAGACTTGGACATTGATTCTGGTTTTGTTACTGTTTTTATTTTCAGTCACAGATAAATTTCCATGGTAAAAAGCTGAAACTGGGCCCTGCGATCAGGAAACAAAATTTATGTGAGTAAAGAAAGGAATTGTTTTTGTTGACGTATGTGTGGCCTCTCAGAGAACTAAAAAATAGGCTTTATTTTCTTTGTATTCTTTAAAAAGGTGCTTATCATGTGCAGCCACGTCCTTTGGTTTTTAATCCTCCTCCTCCACCGCAGTTTCAGAGTGTCTGGAGTAATCCAAACACTGAAACTTACATGCAGCCTCCAACCGTGATGAATCCAATAACTCAGTATGTTCAGGTAAGAATTATAAAATTCCTTGTTTTCATTTATTATAGTACTGGAACTCTTACAGATGGGGGCACCTTAAAAGTTAAGTCAGTCTCACTTCTTACTGTCTGTGGAATTATGTCTACAATTTCCATAATAAGTGACAATATTATCCTTGTTTGAGTACTTTTGAGGGACAGGAAATCTGTTACTTCTGTTAGAAACCTGTCATTCTTAGTGTTATTTCTTATACTAAGCTAAAATCTGCTTCCTTATGATTTGTAAGCCTTCGTCTTAGAACTGACCTCTGTAGCCAGGTGGAATATGTCTCTTTCCCCCTTTTTTCCCCATGTGATAACTCCTAAAATATTTGAAGGCAGCTTTCCTCCTGTGATAATCTGGTTCTTCTGTAGGGTCAGCTATTCTTTGTTTGCAGTGATTTCCAGATACCTTCTCATATAGATAATTGACTTCTGGATACAGTCTGCTTCTGGAATGGATAAATTTCTGATGACTTAACTATATTTATAAACCCCATGGATTTCTGGCACGTAATTTATCTTGTCTTGGTTCCCTTAGTATTTGAAGTGGGATTTGGAATACTTACCTACTATTGATGATAAATAACATTTATTTTCTTAGTTCAGTTTACTTTCTTCAGCTTAAAAGACATTTTATTTTTAGAAAGAGACAAAATAATAGTAAAATAGTTCTGCAATGTCTCTCATTTGTTTACATTTTCCATCTACCTGGAGTGTAGGGTATATCTTTTATTATTCCTACTTGAAACATGACTAGAAGAAAAGCCCTACTTGTTCCTAATGTTTACCGTGAGATATTATTACTGCTTCTGGTATATTTGTGTATGCTACTACCTATATATTTTCAATCAATAAGTATCTATTGAAAAATATAAGACATTGTACTGTCTCTTCCAGTTTGGGGTTACATACTTCCCTTAACTTTTAGAAGTGAAATACAGAAAGAGTCTTAAAGTCTGTAGAAGGGCTCCACATTACCTCACAATGCTGTGAAAGGAATACAAAGCTGCCTAAAAATATTTTTGCAAAAAAAAATAGCAAACATGTATTAATATAACTTTAACTTGGAAATCTATTCTAATAGATCCTGATCACCATGTAAGAAAGAACTTCTAGGTGGGAATAAATGCACAAATAAGATAAACCTAGGCAAGCAAAATCACTTTTCCCTTATTTATCTCTACCTCTTCTCAAACAAAAAGACTACCATTTGACAGAGAATACTTACTTCTTCATGAAGCCAGTCACTCAAATAGAATCCTGCATTATCTATAAAAAATTAAGATTCCCTTATTTTCTTATTTTTGTTATATTGGGAATAATAGTACTTTGAAATTTTTAAAAATGCACTTTGTTATTTCATTCTTTCTGTAAACTTTATTTTCAGGCTTATCCTCCTTATCCAAGTTCACCAGTTCAGGTTATCACCGGATATCAGCTGCCTGTTTATAATTATCAGGTAATTTAAGAGGGATCAAAATGATTTACTTTGGAATATTATTGAGGCCTTTATTTATATAAATTTCCCTAATTGTCATTTAGAGTGTGCCTAAAATTTAAGAAAAAAACTTAGAATTAGTCTAGAATTGGGGCTTCTCTATTATTGAGGAATAAAGGAATAACATTTTTACAGGAATGAGCTAAATAAGCAAGAAGTTTTCTCTTATACTCTGTTGCATGATTTGGTGTCCTCTCTGTATTCTAACATGTATTCTTCCATCTTTACTGTCTTAATAGCTGGAACATCCAGGCTTACTTTTGTAAGTTTTTCTAGGGGGAAAGGTTGAAATAAAATGATTAATTCTTAGTGCATTGAATTCCAGTTATGTTTGATAGTGTTTATTTAAGCTGACTGTGAATTTCTGCCCATAGATATGACCTTGACCATATCTATGGTAATAAACTCAAGGGCCTACTATCTGAGTTTTCCTGAAAGTCAACTCCAGAAAATTGAGAAAAAGATGGAGTTTATGTACAAAAATAAAAGTAAGATCCTCAGATATTAGAAACATGAAATACCTCTTTCTTTCATTTTGTTTCTTGTTATTATAACACATACAAGGAGCCAGCATGACAGATACCTCAACATTGTCTATCTCTTATCTTTGTGAAAATGTGAAGGAATATTTAAATAATTGTTATTTCCTTTTCAAGGTGCCACCGCAGTGGCCTGCTGGAGAACAGAGGAGTTATGTTATACCTCCGGTAAGGTGGTGAATTAGCCAGACATGTGCTTCCTATTCTTTAAAGTATTTTACTGTTTAATTCATGCATTTCTTAACCCTTTGCCATATCAGGTATTCTAGAAATATTTTAAATGCCTGTTTACATTATGTGTTAGGTTTTATTTCTTGTCAACCCAAGGATATACTCCCATGGGAGAACTTGTACTTTTTGTTTCTCAAGGGTTTTTTGTGAACTTAGCAATGGCTGCTCTGCATACAACAGTTGCTCAATTACTTGTTGATAAACTATGTAACTAAGAATAATAGTATTAATACCTTTGCTAATTCTAATTCCAGGGATTTAGAATTAGTATTGAATCTACCTCTAGTTTTCTACTCGTAAAAAAATCTTTTGAAGAGAAACAAACATGTTTTGCTGTGAGTACTGTTATGTGTTGTATAAGAAAAGAAATAAAACAAAAGAGGGTGCTACCTCTAAAACACCTGAGCTTTTGTTACCTTCTGCCTTTCATCAGGATTGGGTATTTGTAAGCTATGAGTTAAAATTCTCAGGCACTGGAAAATTCCCTTCCCATTTCCTTACTACATGTTGGAGTTCCTTTTTTCTTAGAGAAATTCTCCTAATTCTGATTATGTTGACATCAAAATAAAAGATTACCTTTATTGCATTTCAATTATTCAGTTTAAAATAAAGTTTCTAAAATAATGTATTTGAACCTTTAGCACAACCCACATTTAAACTTTCAGTATCAGCTCACCATTTTGAAGAATAGATTGTTCAGAAATGTATCTAATATACATCTCTTTAATTACATTTTTATCATTTTAAATGTAGGCTTACACAACTGTTAACTACCACTGTAATGATGTTGATCCAGGAGCTGAAGTTTTGTCAAGTGAATGCTCAGTTCATGAAGCTACTCCATCCTCTGGAAATGGCCCACAAAAGGCAAACATCTAATTTTTGTTTGTTTATGTTTTCATATTTTTCAGATTTTAATAATGGCCCTTTGAGAAGCAAGCATCTTTGCTCAAATTTAAACAAATTATAGGGCTTGAGTCACTGCTAACTTTGCAATTTATGTAAAAGTTAATGAAATTTTAGGCACCCCCAAACTTTGAATGTGTATATGTAGTTGCTGATTCACTAGTCCTTTTCTCTCTTCCTTTTTCATTGTTTGTATTTTTATAACCATACTTTAATATGTATTGTATTAATATGATTTGCAGAATGCAATGGGTAGGTTTCCTCAAGAGTCCTACTCTTCAAAAGAGCAATTAGTATGAATTATATCTACCTTGTCTTTTATCAATTTAAACATTTACTTAGCTAAATAGTAATTCACAATTATTTATAATAGTCTCTCTATAAGATTATATATGGTAGCAGTTCTCAGGAGTGGTGGAGTCACTACTAATTAATCAGTGTGTATAATAATTTATAAATTATATTTGTATACTTTATAAGGATTAATAATTATTTATAATAAGTATTACTAGTAATAGTTACTAGTAATAAGCAGAGTTGTTTCTTTTTTATCATTAGAGCAGATCCCTGTAATTACAGTGCTCTCACTCTTGAATTCTCATGTGTTTTCTTGAATGGGTGGGGATATGGAAGTAATTGATGTGGTTGGAATATGCATAATATTGAAGGATTCCCATCGGAGTATGTGTACTTCCTGTGTTTCTCAGTGGGAAAAAATGAGAACTACTAAACTGGGGTGAAAAAGTTCTTTGATTTGTTGCACAACTTAAAATTTGAAAAAAAATCAAAATAGCTTAGGGTATAATTATATTATCAGATTTTAACCTGAATAAAATATTTCTTGAAATGTTGATCTTCACCGTTTCTTATCTAACAGGAAAAATTAAAAGAGCCTTAGGCAAATATCTTATTAGGATTTTACTAATGGAGCGTTTTTAACCAGTACTCTTATCACTAAGGTCCTAAAATAATTCTTAAGTTTGGTAGAAAAGTTACATACTAAGTGACATGTGGTAAGAATGATAAATTACATGAGAATTCTTTACAAATATATATATGTGTGTGTGTGTATATATACATACATATATATATATATAAAATCATTAAACTTTTTCAGAAAGCTTATTAACAGTGAGTAAAAGTCGGAATAGTTTTTACTGAAAATTTCTGTGTTTCAGAAATCTGTCGACCGAAGCATACAGACGGTGGTATCTTGCCTATTTAATCCAGAGAACAGACTGAGAAACTCCCTTGTTACTCAAGATGACTACTTCAAGGTATGAAAGGAATAGTATGCAGGATAAAAAGCACGCTTTGTCAGCAAGAAACACCTTTTTTTCTGTAGTATATATATATATTTTTTATTTTTGAAATTACATAGAGTGTATGATTGAATCTTGGCATTTGACTATAACCCAGTAAACCACTTTGAGTGAGTTTTACATGGCAGTGTATTCTAGCTGCTCTGATCTTGATTTAGTGTGGTTTGCCCTTAAAGAAACTTTAGCAGAAGCCTGTAATTGAGAGAGTTCTCAGAAGAGTTGAAAGAGAGTATTGGCTTCATCAAATAAAAAAAAGAAAATTTTAGGTACAGAAAGCAGAACTTAAGAGTACAAGGATATTGGACTAAAGAGAAGAAAAGAAATTGATCACTTAGATGATGTACCTGAAGAATGTAGGGGTAGAAGAGGTAAAGAAAAAGAACTGAGTGAAAAGAAATGGAAGTTGATTTAGAGTTGCTAAAATGGAAAAGAATGTGGGTGTTTGAATTTAAGAAAGTTCTGGTTTCTAATCTTGGTTGTATCACCTTGACAAATCACTTAAATCATATTAAGGCTTCAATTTTTACAAGCCTAAAATGAGGATTCTCTAAGATCCCTTTAGTTATGAGTCCATGATACGGAAAGGAACTGGTCACTCCAGTGGGGGAATACTATTGTGCTTAGTAAAGGCAAGTTTTTTCTTTTCTTTTTTCTTTAATAATAGGTTTTTTGGTATATAATCTGAGAATAAAATAAATTCACCCTTTTAAAGTGTGCAGTTCAATACTTTTTAGAATGTTCAGAGTTGTTCAACTACAACCACAATCAATTTTAGAATATTTTAATCACCCCAGAAATAAACCCCCTACCCATTAGCAGTCACTCTCTATTCCACTGCCAACTTCCCTAGCCTTGGGCAAGCACTCACTGACTTTCTAAGGATTTGCCTATTCTGGACAGTTCATATAAATAGAATAATACAAAATGTGGCTTTTTGTTACAGTTTCTTTCACTTAGCAGAATGTTTTCAAGTTTCATCAGTGTTACAACATGTATCAGTACTTCATTTCTTTTCATTTATGAATCTAGCACTTTGTGTTTATCCATTCATCACTCATCTGATAGACATTTGGGTTGTTTCTACTTTTGGGCTCTGATGAGTTAGTAATGCTATGACTATATGTACAAATTACTGTGTAGACACGTTTTTATTTCTTTTGAGTATGTAACTAAGAATGTAATTGCTGAGTCACATAGTAACTATGTTTAACCTTCCAAGGACCTGCCAGAGTTTTTCCAAAATGTACCATTTTACATTCAAAGGGAATTTTTAAACCATTGCTTTGTATCTTAAAACAAGGAAAGGAGAATAGCTCTTTTCCATCCATGAGTAAACATAGGACAAAGCTGAAAGCAGTTTTAAAACGAATACTAAGGACTTCCTTTAGTGCAGAAGACTAGAGCTGTAGCAGAATTAAGTTCTTTACCATCTTCTCAGTAAGTAAGCATACTCATTTAAAGTTGACATTTGTTCCTCTGTTTTCCTACCTATATAGACAGTACAATTTAAAAGGAAAGAACTGGGGGTTGTATAACAGCTTCCCTTGCCCAAAGTTCTGAAGGTTAAATAGGTAGTATTTAAAAGATTTGTTTGTGAAGCAAAAAATCATCTTTAAACTTGAGTTTTCACCTAGTGTTAGAAGTCTCCCTTTGAATCTTTCAAAGTTTTCTGCTCCTCTGGGCTAGGAGTCAGAAATTGGTGGTCTGCAGTTATCTAGCATCTAGACCTACTATGATTCACTAAATGTTGTTACTGTATTAGTTGAATTTGAATGTACTGAGGCAGGGTAAACACTGTTTCCATGGTAAATTCCACTCAATTCCAACTCCTTCACAAGCTTTCATGTCCTACCTCTGAAGATACTTGATTTTGTGACCACTTTTCTGGGCTTTTGCCTAAATAGGATATTGCCCTGTTGATAGATTACGTAATTTCCGGAAGTCACCCTTCTTAAATGACAGCTGAATTTAATCCCTAGGAAAGAGGCACAGTTCAGCTAAACATGTGGGGAAGAAAATACTATTGTGTTATTACTGGTTTACTCAGCTCCATTCTTGTTTGTAAGGCCTCACTTCTATCTGAACATCTACAGGCAACATAAAGTGGAAGGAAAATTTTGTGTATGTTTTTTATTTTTGTAAAAATTAAGGTTTGATTTCCTAAAAAATGATATATCTTCATTACAGGTTAAGGATATGCCTTTAAATATGCCAAAACTTTTATCTCTTAACCTAAAAGCATAGGATTTCAGATTGAAGTGTAGTGCTGTTCTCAAGCCATAATTTCTATCAGATGTACTTTGATTAGTAGAAAATAGGACTTTTAAAATTTCATGTTTTTCACCAGCTGTCTTTGGGACATCTCTGCCAAATCATTAATTAAGAATTTATGTAAAAGGGTATATTGAATCTAAGTCTAATTTTTCTGAGTTACTGAGATTTCTTTTTTAACTAAATTGTTGAATAAAATTAGTCATTGACACATTTGTTATCCCAAAGTTCAAGAATGCTTCCCCAAAGGATCATTTTTCTCTCATTACAGTTTTTTAAACCCAAAATAAGTGCTTTAAGTATTTTGCAACTCTCTTAGGTCTTAGTGATAATAGGAATTTTCAGTGAAGTAAAGAGGACTATTTCTGTCTTTTCTAGGACAAAAGAGTTCATCATTTTAGAAGAAGTCGGGCAGTGCTTAAGTCTGTTTGATCCTCTCTGCTAACTTTCTGATCTCATGGGAAGTTGCAGGTTTTGAATATTAAGAGACTGAAAGTTTTTCCACTATTATAGAAATTTAATTCTGAATTTTGATAAGTCACACTCACTTTCTTTACAAGTTTTATTAGATTGCCTAGTTTTATTTTACAGTGAAACTTTCATTAGATGTTCATTTAGAAACTGGTTCTGTGTTGAATATATAGTTAAAAGTAAAAAAATAATCGAGACTGGAAGGAATTGCTTTAAGATTTATCTGTAAGGACTTTTTAATTGACATTTTAAGGGTTTAAAAGCAGATGCTGACTTTCCAAAAAAAATTGTTTTAGAAAACCTATTTCGAAAGGTCAGAATTTTGATAGTTTGAATACAGGCATTTCACTTTTCCAACAAATAGCTGTGACAGTACAACATCTACAGTATTGTGCTTTACACTTAGGATTTGTCCAGAAATTTACCACAAAAGCAGAGTTTAAAACTGCATTTTTAATCAGTGGAACTTAGTATATAGTTAGCTTTGTTGAAGTTTTCCTTATCTAAACTCAGTAAAACAGATTCTAAACAAACAGTCCAATCAGTGGGTCTTACATTTATTAGTTCAAAATACTTTATATTTTATCTAGAATCCACACATAGAGTTATCTGATTGGGATGGTAATTAGGATAACTAAAATTCCGGGCCTAACTTTTTTTAAAGAAGCCAAAAACAAACTAAACTTTACTAGGTACGTAAGCTTCTCAGTCAGTTACCATTCTCCTTTTTTTCTTTTTCATTTTTTTCCCTTGAAATGCTAAAAACTCAATGGCTGTATCTTAAATTGTGCAAAATACTGGTATTAAAGACAAACTTTTTTTATGTCACTTAAAGGTTAATCAGAGTATCTGAAAGGAATTGTTTTTATAAAAACATTAAAATATTTGTTATATGTTAAAGGACAGATTTTTATTTTTTAGCCTATTATATTTCCTTTTTTAAAGTGAAATATGTCCAGGAGAGTCAAAGTAGTTTTGGCGTTTCTAAACCACAAAAGTTTTTCAGTAAGCATATCCCAAAACTATACTAGAGTTAGCATTAACAGTCTATTTCTAGATTAGCGATTAGCTAGGCTCCTCTTAGATGTTGTGTATCGTGATGAACAGCTAGAGCCCCAGAGCCCCTTTGCCGAACCAGTCTTTCTGTTCCCGTCTGTACCACCATTCTTCCAGGAGGTTTGCTCCTAGAACAGGCGATGCAAAGAAGAGAAGTAGCAGTATAAGCAGTTGGAGGGTTAAGCCTTGGAAAGGAAGCAGTGAGATAAAACCTTTCTAAGGGAAACGCTTGTATCAGCATCATTTGACCTGCCATGGACATGAGTTTCATGGCTTCCTGGGTTTTCTTTCATTGAAAAGAAAAGACTCCTTCACTAAGACATGGAGACTCCATTTATCCCTATCCTAGTGAAGCTTCCATGGCCATATCATCAGTGCCCATTGTCTTATAATTCCTAATAATATTCATTCTGAATCTGAAGGGAAGAGTCTTTTAACTTAAGAATCCCCAAGAGGGCTTTCTAATGCCTCAGAATTTGAAAGTGGCCCTTAAATTTGTCCTTTTTAAAATTCTACTTTGTATGTGTGTGCTGTAACATTCTTTCATGTATTATTCTGTGATTAAATCTCCAGGTTACTATAAATGATACCAAATTCTAAAGAGCCAATTCTGATTATCCCAGTATGACCTTAAGAAAAGTAAGGGAATAAACTTTTTTTTGTCTGCTGTTTTGTTGGACTGAAGTATTTAAAAGAGTAATGTAGAAAGAAGAGGCAAAATCTTGAACCTTTCAAAATGGAAAATTAATTTTAAACTTAAAAGTATGTTCATATTGCCTATGCTGATACTGTATTTGCATAAATGAATAAATAAAAATAAAGAAACTTTTTTTCAAAAGTGTTTTGACCTACTTGTTCATATCATAGTATCTAAATGAACAGTGGAAATTTGAGTGGGTAGTATTTGACAAGGTTTCAGGTCCTTGACATTCAGAGGTGTAAATATTCAGTTTCTGAATCTGGCAAAGTTAATTTATAAAAGCAATTTTTGTCACATTGTGTTTTTATTGTTTTATGAAATTAAGAGAGAGATTTTCATGAGAAAATAATCCCTCTTACGTTGAAAATGGTTAACAGTGGGTTCAGTGCATTATTAACAGAGCAGTGCCTAGGAAGAATGCCAGAGAGTCATATTATGACTGCAGTTTGATGCCCAAGGGCCCTCTATAAACAATTGGGACTCTATAAACACTTTGCACACTTCAGGCCTAATAGGTCTGTGACGCTTTTATTTTAGGGTATTGCAGTTGCTGATTATAGAGGTAAATTTTACATATTTCATTTACTTCGTGTGGGGTTGCATTCAGAAGATCATGACTCACCACCTCTTCCAGTTCTAGCTCCAGTACTCCCAGTTCTATAAGCTGAGGCCATAGGAGAGAAAAGTCTCCCCTTGGGACACGCCAGTGTCATATTCCGTAACTGACTCATTACCAGAAAATGTGTTTTGATACCAGTTCTGAAAGATAAAAGAGTACCTTCTGAATCACCAGAGCTTAAATGTTGATGTTTAAAGTATAATTTGCTGAAGATCAGTAATCCTTAAATTTGTGTATATATAGACATAAATTCATACTAACCATTATCCAGATCATTTGGTTAGCCCTGACTAAGCTAAAGGACAGTGTATAACATTTCGAGGCCCCCAAACTAGACAAAATGTCTTTAAAAGGTTGCTTTAAACCTACTTGATATTTTAAGCATATGTGCAGTTGAGGGTTACCACAAAATTCTCGATAAAAAGTCGTCTTTAGGATTGAAAAAATTTAATACACCACTTTTTGATAAAAAGTTGCAAGTGACGGTAAAATCATGCAACTCCAAAAAGGTTGGTTACCCCTGTAGGAAGTATATTCTGCATACTTTTTTTCCCCTTTTCCTAATAAGAAAATGTTATCTTTGTAATTGTTCAAAATAGCATCAGTATTGATTAGCACCCTTAAACTGCAAGGAAGTCATTGACTTTCAAAATAAATACTCCACTGCAGTCCCCTTTAGTCATAAAGCCTCATACCCACTTCTCAAAGTCTCTTGGTTGTCTTTAAAGGTAAATTCATAGAGATGGACTGCCGCGTTGCCTGGTCGTCTTGCCCGCTTCCACTGCTGTAGTTGGACGGTAATAAGGAGCAGTAGCGATAAGGCAGCGTGCCAGTCTGCTCTCTCAAGGAAGTAGTGAGGGGGTGGGAAACCGCAAGGGGGAGAGAAGCTTTCCATTGACCAAGTTTTGCAAATGGGCCCAGCTGTTGAGTAGGATCATTTGGAATCCCTAAAACACTTGTAGATGAAGATTGCTCCTGTACATACTTTGATAACTGTAATCTAGCCCTTCCCAACATTATGTGTACCATGTCTCTCTGTGCGTAACTGAATCTTTTTGAGCAATTCCTCACCACACATCATCAAAGACTCTTGAGTTTTCCATCTGTAGACAGTACATTTGGTAGTAGGAAACAATAAACAGAAGTTCAAACTATAAACATTCGTTTTTGAATGCTCATGCAAAATATTCAATCTGCATAGCAAAGAAATGATAGGTAATTCTGCATTGCATTTGGAGTTAAAAACATCTGTCCAATATGGCTATAGCTGTGGGTGAATCTCAAAATGCAAAAAAATTGGCTTTGATACAGAAACTGAAACTACCACTGTACAGTTAGGCTGTGTGGTGGCTATATTTTATGTTTTTAACTGGTCTGAAAGTTTTCCAGTTCAGTTTCTAGTTTTCACAAGGCACACAGAGGTTTTGTATCTTATTTGCACCTTTACTAAGGCTGGATGCCAGGAATATGCCTTTTCTCACATATAAAATCCCCAGATACCAGTTCACTCGGTCTTTAACAGAACGAGTTCTTGCAATGACTGGGATATTGGGGTGTGAAAGCTCTTTATAAATTTGAAGCAAAAGTAACATTTCAAACAGTTCAGAGAGTTAGAGGTTTTAATCCTTAAATCAGTTCTTTTTTTTTTACAAAAAACAAATGCAACAGAAGTACATTAAGGCTCTAATCTATTGTGTTTCCCCAAAATAAAATAACTGGAGACACACTCTATTCTGGCTCAATTTGGAGTAGAACTGTTTACTATAGAAGAAAGGCAGGGCCAACCCAACTGATGCGCCCTGGTAAAGCCAGAGCAGCTGTGCCCTTGCACACTTGTCAGACGTTTTTAATATCACCAACCCACTTCTACCCCCTGGAATAAATCCGGCCAGACCAGTGAGAATGGGGGGGCAGGGAGCAGTAATTTATATTACAGAGGCCATTTTCTGTGTTTTTACCAAAGCTAGATCCCCTTCACAGTGTGAGTAAAGTTTGATATTTAATGCTAAATGAGAAAAGTTTCACTCTGTGCTTTTTTTTTTTTTTTTTTCCTTTTCTGAACATGGCTTGGTTGCTGCTCATCATTCTGGTTGGTGGTGGGTCTGTCTTTGACAAAAGAAAAACCTATACACTCACCATCCAAGGTTTTTGTCCATGATTAGATCAGCCCTGATTTAGTATGTCACGTTTCAGTGATGCCAATTTCACAGGGAAGTCAAAGAACATCAGAACCATCATCAGATGCTCGTCAGAGATTCAGACTCCTGGACCCCATTCTCAGATGTGCTTATTCTGCAGGCCTGGGTGGGCTCAGTAATACACATTGTTAATAAGAGCCTCAGGGGATTCTGATCTCAACATTGACCTTGAGAGATACTGTCCAAGATGGGGATCTCTCAGTTACCACCTCAGTCTACCCCTGGCTTTGGGATAGCTGAATTTGGGGAACACCACTGTCAGGTCCATTTTGATTCCTTCATAAGGGATTTTTGTTGACTTAATCAATCTTTCCCTGCCAAGCCTCTGCCCAGGACTGCCAGTTGTCCACAGGTAAGGGCGACTTACGAACAGGCTGAAAAGTGGGTTGAATGAAGTCTGAAAGCCAAGACTGGTGACCAAAATGAATGGTAAGAGTGCAGAAGAAAAGCTGGATTTTGAGGCCAACTGTATCGTCCAGCCGAAAGCGAGGGACCAGGCTCAGCTGGGAGGGGCAGAGTGGACTTTTTGGAGGCCAAGATCCCATACTTGCCTCCTGCAGGGAAGACCGGTGTCTTTGGCCCACTTGGCAAATTTTAATAAGAGATACTACCTGGATTTTAGAAAAATATGGCCTGTCATTTCTCCTGTTTTCTGCCTTGGGGTTAACTAATATGCCTTATCCTTAACAAAAATATTAGTAACAAATCAATATTGGAAATAATATGTTTAAAAAACCAAGTTCCAGAGAGAGTCTGGAGCATATTGAAATCCATATTGTGTTTGTGTGTGTGTTTAAAAAACTCCCCCATAAGTTATGTAAAAGTATAAAAATAAGTATACCTTTAAAGAATAATGGAATACCTAAATTAACTTAAGAAATAGGTATGTACCAATAAATAGCAATCCCCTCCTCAAAAAAAAAAAAAAAAAGAATATTCCATTAATTTAAAAGTGCTGGAGGGGTGGGTATAGCTCAGTGGTAGAGCTCATACTTAGCATGCAGGAAGTTCTGGGTTCAATCCCCAGTACCTCTGTTAAAATAAAAATAAGTAAAAGTTCCCTATGTGCCCTCCCTGATCACACCCTCTTCCTCCTTAACAAGAGGCAACCACTAGAAAGAAAAATACCGTATTATATCACTTACATGTGGAATCTTAAAAAAAAAAAAAGACACAAATGAACTTATCTACAAAACAAAAACTCACAGATACAGAAAATAAACTTATGGTTACCAGTGGGGAAAGAGGGGATATAGGAATAAATTGGGGCTTGTAGATACACACTACTGTATATAAAATAGATAAACAACAAGGTCCTGCTGTACAACACAGGGAACCTATGTTCAATACCTTGTAATGGCCTTTAATGAAAATATAAAAAGGAATATGTATGTATGTACAACTGAATCACTATGCTGTCCACCAGAAATTAACGCAGCGCTGTATATCGACTACTTCTATTAAAAAAAGAAGACATAACCACTAAATTGAATTTTGGTTTAATTAGGCCCTAAATCATTTGTTGTTTCTTTTCACATTTTTTGTTTTTAATTTTTTTTTCACCTTTGTTTAAAGATTTGTTTATTTAAAGACTTTTTAGAGCAGTTTTAGGTTCACGGCAAAACTGACAGGAAGGTACAGAGATTTCCCATATACCCCTGACCTCATAAATGCGTAGCCTCCTCCATTTGTCAGCATACCCCAACAGAGTGATACGTTCGTTACAACTGACAGATGTACATTGACCCATCATAATCACCCAAAGTCCGTAGTTTACTTTAGGGTTCACAGTTGGTGTTGTACATTCAATGGGTCTGGACAAATGTATAATGACAGACTCCATCACACACTGTATTTTCACTGCCCTATAAATCTGTGCTCTGTCTGTTTATCCCTCCAGCACTACCCGTAACCACAACTTCTTGTCCATATAGTTTTGCCTTTTCTAGAATTCCACATAGCTGGAATTATATAGTATGTAGCCTTTTCAGATTGGCTTCTTTCACTTAGTAATATGCATTTGTTTCCTTTATGTCTTTTTATGTCTTGATAGCACACTTCTTTTTAGCACCAATAAATAATAGTCTATTGTCTGGATTTACCAGAGTTTATCCTTTCATTACTGAAGGACATCTTAGTTGCTTCCAAGTTTTGGCCATTATGAATATGAATAAAGCTGCTGTAAACATCTGTGTGCAAATTTTTGTGCAGACAGAAGTCTTCAATTCCTTTGAGTAAATACCCAGAGTGCAACTGCTGGATCACACAGTAAGAGTATGTTTAGTTTTGTAAGAAACCACCAAACTGTCTTCCAAAGTGGCTGTACAGTTTTGCATTCCCACCAGCAATGAATGAGCATTCCTGCTGCTCCACATCTTTGCCAGCATTTGGTGGTGTCAGGGTTCCAGATACTGGCCATTCTAAGAGGTAAGTAGTGTTACCTTATTATTGGTTTAGTATGCATTTCCTCGATGACATACAACGAGGAGCATCTTTTCATATGCTTATTTGCCATCTGTATATCTCCTCTGAAGAAGTGTCTGTTATGGTCTTTGGCCCATTTTTTAATTGAGTTGTTTGTTTCCTTATTACTGACCTTTAAGTATTTGTATATTTTGGAAAACAGCTGTTAAATCAGATATGTCTTTTGAAAATATTTTCTCCAAGTCTGTGGCTTGTGTTCACATTCTTTTGAAACTGTCTTTTGCAGAGCAGAAGGTTTTAATTTTAACAAAGTCTAGCTTATCAATTATTTCTTTTGTGGACCATGGTGTTGGCCCATAAATGTCCATTGCCATACCCAGTGTCATCTCGGTTCTCTCCTATGTCATCTTCTAGGATTTTTGTAGTTTTGCATTCTACATTTAGGTGTGTGATCCAATTTGAGTTAATTTTTGTGAAGAGTGTCCAGATTTTTTTTTTTGCATGTAAATGTCCAGTTGTTCCAGCAACATTTGTTGAAAAGATCATCTTTGCTCCATTGCCTTTGCACCTTTGTCAAAAATCAGTTGACTATACTTAAGTGGGTCTCTTTCTGAGCTCTCTATTCTGTTCCATTGATTTTGTTTTCTTCTTTTCTTTTTTTTGTCTTTCTTTTCAATAGCATTATTGCATCATTGGGTACAATAAACTAGGTATATTTAAACTGAACAATTTGATGAGTATTGATGTATATACAACCATCACAACAATCAAGACAAGTAGCATTTCCATCACCTCTTCGTAAATCATTCCCCATTTCACACCCAACTACTAATCTGCTTTTTTTCACTAAAGGTCTGTTTTCACTTTCTAGAATTTTATATAAATGGAATCATAACAATCATAACTCTTGTGTCTGGCTTCTTTCACTCAGCATAATTATTTTTAGATTCATCCGTGTTGTTGCATGTATCAGTAGTTTTCTTCCTTTTTATTGCTGTGTTGTATTCCATACTAGAAATTTACCCCAGTGTTTGTCCATTCTTCTGTTGATGGACATTTAGATTGTTTCCAGCTTTAGGCTATTGCAGGTAAAGCTGCTGTGAACATTTGTGTACAAGTCTTTGTATGGACATATGCTTTTACTTCTTTTCTTCAAGCACCTAGGAATTGAGTGGCCAGGTCCCATGGTAGGGGCATTCAAAACTTTTAAGGAAACTTCCAGACTGTTTTCCAGAAACGCGTAAGAATAAGGTACCATCATCTTATCTCCTGTCACATTGGTGCTACTATAATGTTTGAAGATTCTTATACAATTGAATGTGAGCATCTGTTTCACCTGTGCCTTTGTCTGGAGATTTCTTTTCTTTGTTTTTGCTCCTTTAGTTCCTAAAACAGTCCTTTGTATAAGGTGGATGTTTAATCAGCCTTGGATGAATGAATATCAGGTAATGGTTTATCTGAAAACGATGAGTTAGGCACCAACATGAATAATAGAGCAAAATTTGAGAGATTGAGAGAAATAAAACTGGTAAATAAAGTAACATTGTCTTTTAAAAATTACGCAAGTAATTCATTATGGAAAAATCAGAAAATACCAAATAGTTTAAAAGAGAAAATAAGTAACCCGTGATCCTTCTCAATTCTCTCTTAAAAAAATGTGGTGGTGTTCTATTTCCCACCACCCCTGAATATGCTCGTAAAGGTAGGGCCAGTGATCCTCAATTCGGGCTGCACATAGAATCCCCCAGGGAGCTTGCGATGGGACGAAGCCCTCATGAATGGGACCAGTGCCCTTGTGAAGGGCCCGAGGGTGCTCTCTTGTCCCTTCTGCCATGCGAGGACGCAGTGAAAATCAGCCACCTCGGATGTGGGTCCTCACCTGACCCCCGAACCTGCCAGCATTTGACCTCGGACCTCCCAGCCTCCAGAACTGTGAGAAGTAAATTTCTGTTGTTTATAAGCCACCCCGTCTGTGGTATTTTGTTACAGCTGCTCAAACAGATAAGACAGAAAGCTCTTTTTAGTAGGTCCCATGCCTGAGTTCCATCCCAGAGATTCTAATTTAATTGGTCTGAGGTGGAGTCTGGGTGTCAACAGTTTCCTTTTAAATCAACTTTTTGGAGGTATCATTTACATTACAATAAAATGCATCTGTTTTAGGTGGAAAGATCGAGTTTACCAAATGTATATCCCCCTGTAAACATGACTCAAGTAGAGGACATTTCCATCATTCCCCAGGTACCTCTGTTCCATCCCCAGGTGCCCACTGGCCTGACTGGTCAATCACTGTAAGTGAGTCTCTGTAAGCATTAGAATTTCCTACACAAGGAATCGAGCAATCTGGCTTCTTCCAGTCTGCGTAATGTTTATGCGAGTCATCATATTGCTACGTGTTGCAGTAGTTCAGTCTTTTTTTTTTTTTTTTTTACTGCTGATTAGCATTCCATTGAGTGGAGGTACCACATTCTGTTTCTCGATTCACCTGTTGTTGGGCTGGACATCTGGGCTGTTTCCACTTACGAACCAGTATGAACAGTCACATAAAGGCTTTTGTGTGGATACGTGTTTTCATTTCTCTTGGTGAATACCGAGGAGTGGAGTTTCTGTGCCATATGCTAAGTGTCTGTTTAACTTTCTAAGAAACTTCCAGACTGTTTCCCAAAGCAGCTGTATTATTTTGCATTCCCACTGGCCACGTGAGCATTCACTTGCCCTACATTTTGGCCACAGTACTAGGTATTGCCAGTCTTCTCCATTGTAACCATCCTAGGGCAAAGCAGCTTTAAAGGCTCCCCAAGATAATGCGCTTTTCCGTATGTAATACATCAGTAGAAAGTCAAGGGGAAAGCAGCCCCCTAAGTGATTCCAGCGTGCAGCCGAGGTTGAGAACCACCGAGCTAGACTACACAAACAAGTTCCGAATAGTTGAATAATGGCAGATATTATACTTTTGCCTTCTTATGCCTTCACGGTTGGTTTTTTTCCCCTCCTTCACCCACTCATTTACCCCAAAAGAGCTCCTGAGCCCTTCACTAAGCACTGGAATACAGAGAGAGCACAACACCCTGCCCTCTAGAAGCTCAGTGTCAAGTAGTGTTTTTCTCTCTTAACCAGATTTCAACATATACGACCAGGGTCACTTCAGATAGCTTGGTTTTCTGACTGGTCTTGGGATTTTGCAGCTCTGGCCCCTGTTCAGTCCTGATGGTGGGGAGGGGCCACGGGGCCACAGGGTTCGAGATGCTGCTTTGTTGGTTTTGCGCTTTCCCCTCTCTGCCTCCTACCACCGGGATTTTCTTACGAATCTATTTAACTTTGGGCACAATGTCTTTAAATGAGGGCGCAGGGAATAGAAACAGTAAAAAGTAAAATGGTCATAGTTTTCCCCCTGTGATCACCCTGGTGCCTGCACACACCATCACGGCTGGTTTCTGATCTTTGTATTTTATTCCTCTCCCTTGTTTGTTTCTTTAAGATAGAAAATCGTCAATAAGCAGAATAGTCTAATAAAGATAAGACAAATTGGCATAATATTATAAAAATCATCACCGGAAACATAGTAAAGGAATAAAGTAGATGGGTGAAAATAAGACGGCGTATAAACCGAACAAAACTCATGTGTAAAATTGTTACTAAATAGCAAAATATTCTCTTATTTGCAATTAAATTTACACTATAAAAAAATTGTGAAATAGTACAACAAAGTCTGCCTCCCTGGAACTGTTAGAAAGAGGTATAAAATTGAAACAGTGTCTATTTACAATTTTTTTTTCAGTCTTCTAGGGCAGAGGACAATGTTGAGGTTGTTAAAATCGGCTCCTTACTTGCAAACCAGATTTTGCAGAGCAACTAGTAGAAAACAAATCCCATTCTCCTTTTCCTTGGGGCCTTAGTGGTTCCAGAGATCCCAGAAGTCCTGTGGAAAAGTGGCTGATGAAAAAATCTGACAAAGAGGAGAAAGTTATTAGTCCAGCTTTGCGTCCAAAGAAATCTCGTCTCCCACATGGATCAATTTTCATCCAAAAAATATTTTCCAGAGGAATTTCAAGCCAATTTAATCCCTCAATTGATATTCTATACAATGGAATAAAATCATTTTTAATATTTGCTGTGTTTATTTTTATTTCACTGAAATTTCTTTTCACTGCAGTGGTTCCTTTTCTATTTATATTGTTTTTACACAGATTGGATTCATTATCAGTTTTTCCAGCTTGCTTAAGGTATGATTGACAAAAACTGTATGTATTTAGGTTGTACAAGGTAATTTTTTAGGGAATACATGATGATTTTATATGTGTGTGTGTGTGTATGTGTGTATATAAATGATTACCATGATCAAGTTAATTAACACATCCATTGCCTCACATACTTTGTGTGGTCAGAATGGTTAAGATCTATTCTCAGCATATTTCAAAATGCACCACAGTAGTACAGTCAGCATGCTGTACATGAGACCTGCAGACCTTACTTATCCTGTAACTGAAAGTTTATAGCCTTTGACCAACATCTCCCCATTTCTTCTGCCCCCCAGCCCCTGGCAACCACCAGTCTACTCTCTAGCTCTGTGAGTTTGACCTTTTCAGATTCCATATGTAAGTGAGGTTATACAGTACTTGTCTTTCTGTGTCTGGCTCATTTCACTGAGCATAATGTCCTCTGGGTTCCTCCATGTCGTGGCAAATGGCAGGATTTTCTTATTTTTTATGGTCGAATAATATTCCTCTGTGTGTGTGTGTGTGTGTGTGTGTGTGTGTGTGTGTGTGTGTGTGTGTGTCTCCCCTATTTTTAATTCATTCATGCCACAGTGGACGATTAGGTTGTTTCCGTATCTCAGCTGTTGTGAATAAAGCTGCAAGGAACATGGCAGCGTAGATATCTCTTTAAGACACTGATTTCATTTCCTTTGGATACATACCCAGACGTGGAATTGCTGGATTGTATGGTAGAGCTGTTTTAATTTTTTTTCCGACTCTCTGTACTGTTTTCCATCAGTGGCTGCACCAAGCTGCATTCCTGCCAACTGTGTACCAGGGTTCCCTTTCCCCACATCCTTGCCAACACTTGCTATCTTTTGTCTGTTTGATAATAGATCAGCTTCTTGAACCACACCAATTTTCCTCACTTAGTTCCAACTATTGTGGTTTTGGTTTTTGCTTTCCAAATCCAGATTTCCCTAGGGTCACATTTTGTGTATGTAAATTTTTGTCAAGAAAATATAATCCTCCTGTCCTTTTTGAGTCAATAGCATTTTTTGCCATATGTAGTTTCCTTTGTCATCAGTTTTATTTTGTGTTCATTATTTCTACCACTAGTAACAATTAGGAATTAAGCAAAAATTGGTTGTATTTATATCCTAGATAATCAATGAGAAAAATTCAGAGTAATTTTGTGAGACAGAGATAGAGGAGCAGAAAAAGAGAAGGACTACCATTGCGTATGGATGGCTAAACTCCGTTACTGGTGGGATCAAAGGTACGCAATGGGTTCAAGATTTGCAAGTATTAAATACTATATGTAAAAATAGATAAAAACAAATTTCTTCTGTATACCACAGGGAACCATATTCAATATCTTGTAATAAGCTATAATGAAAAAGAATCTGAAAAAAAAAATATATATATATATATCTGAATCACTTTGCTGTACACCTGAAACTAACATTGTGAATCAACTACACTTCAATAAAAAATTTTTAAAAAGAGTAAATAGTAATATTGAAGGCTTTGTGGACCTTATGGTTTCTGCACAGTCAGCTCTGCCGTTGTGACGTGGACACAGCTGCAGACAGTATGTAAAGCAGTGAGCATGGCTGTGTGCCACTAAAACTATTTGCAAAAAAAAAAAATGATTTGGTTTATGGGCCTCAATTTACAGACCCCTGATTTAAAGAGAAAATACGTATCTGGATTTATTGACATGGAGAGTTCATCATAATATACTACTGGGTAGAAAAATAGCAGATTTGTTATTGTGGTGCCACTTATGTAAAATGAAGGTTTATATGTGTACATAGGCTTAGCGAAGGGTCTAGAAGGCTGATCAGCAAATGTTAATGAAGATACTATCTTTCGGTCGAAGGATTTGGGATGATTTTTTTCTTCTTTATGTTTTTATGTATTTGTATTATTAAAAAACATTTTCATTTAATAATATGTACCCTGGCAAAGTAATTCCACGGCTGTTGTTAGGGTCACTGCATACAGTTGTGCAGCCTGTGCACTGCACAATTTGAGAAGATGCCTTTCACATAGATGACAGTGTGAAGGATGCCCCCTGGAGTTGAATCATGGAACAGCCCTCCTACCTCCCAGTCTCTGTGTAGCCCTGTCCAGTTCATTCAACAGACATTTATTTGGCACCTACTATGTCAAACATTGTTCTAGGCACTACAGAAATATCAGCAAAAGTAGACAAAAGTGTCTGCCCTTGTGGTGATGACATTCTTGTGGGGGAGGAATAAAGACTGAAGTGTGTTAGAAAATAATAATAAGGCAGAGTGGTCAGAGGATCCAGGAAGCTGCAGCAGGGATCGGGTGTCTGGCGGAGGGACTAGCTAGTGCAAAGGCCCTGAGGCCCCTTTACTGAATGAAAAAAGGCAAACTGAACAACAGCCCAGGGAGGTTTCAGTGATGGCCTAGAGTCAAAACAGAGTCAGCACCAAAACCAAGGCCTTTTGATTCTGAGGTCAGGCTTCCTAAGAACCTGGGACCAAAGACATACACATCTACAAGATACGGTGGCATTGGTGAAAAGAAGTCTTGAATTCGATTCTGCAGACTTTTATGACAAGCCAAGACATTTGACTATATAATGATAGTAGCTAACATCACATGAAAAAAAAGAAAAGATGACATATATGAACCTGTCAGGGGATCCACTACAGATTGCTGCTTAGAAAAGGCAAGTTGAAAATTAGCATTTAGAGTATAATTTCTCTACATCCTTGCCAATACTTAGTCTAGTCAGTCATTTTGATTTAGCTTTTCAAATAGACATGTAGTGGTTTTAGTTTGCATTTCCCTGTGTTTCTCTGTCATCTGTATGTCTTCTTTGTCCAGGTGGGGAGGGTACAGCTCAAGTGGTAGAGCATGTGCTTAGCATGCACGAGGTCCTGGGTTCAATCCCCAGTACCTCCTCTAAAAATAAATTAATAAATAAACCTAATTACCTCCCCCTCAAAAAAGAAAAAAAACGAAGCTAACAAATTATTTGCCCATTGTTTTATTTAATTATTTGGTTTTTTAATCCCCAAATTTTGAGTTTTTATTTATTCTGGATGCAAGTCTATTATCAAATATATTCTGTGGAAATATTTCCTCCCACTCTCTAGCTTGTTTCCTCATTCTCTTAACAGTGTCACCTGAAGACTGAAATCTGATTTATCTATTTATTCTTTAATGAATCCTACTTTTGGTGTCATATCTAAGAAATCTTTGCCTAACCCAAGGGCATGAAGATTTTCTCCTTTGTTTTTCCTTCTAGACATTTTAACAGTTTAGGTTTTACATTTAGGTCCGTGACCCATTTTCAGTTTATTTTTACGTGTAAAGTGTGGATTGTTATTTTTCATTGGAATAGCCAATTGTTCTAGCATCATCTGTTGAAAAGACCACCCCTTCTCCATTGCTTGCATTTCCCACTTGAGGAAAAGAAATCAGTGCCCATGTATGTGAGTCTGTTTCTGGGCTCTCTATTCTGTTTCGTGGGTCTCTTGTCAATACCTGATGTAATTAACGACCAGCCGTGGGGAGGGACCGTGGTGTGTAGTTTGTCAGTGATGTCAGTACTCTCATTGTGGCCGATTTCAAGCTTCCTTTCCTCCTTCCTTCTCTTTCCTTCCTTACTCGCACCCCCCCCATTCCTCCCTCATTCCCTTCTTCCTTCTCCCTCCTTTCATCCTTTCCTTCCTCTCTTTTCTTATTCTCTGCCCCCTTCCTTTTCCAGAACATACACTCAATTACAGAAAGATCCAAACGTTTGTCTTAGCTGTTGCTTAAAAGTGCCAGACACACAACAAATGCTCAATAAATATTTGTTGAATGAATGACTCACCTATTTTTAATCCTGTACTTCCAGCATTTAAGAAGTGTTCAAAGTAAAATAAAATAAAAATAAAAATTTTGTTTTTAATTTTTATACAACTTTTAAATGGTACTCTCCATTTACAGTTATTACAAAATATTGGCTGTACTCCCAGTGTTGTACAGTACACCCTTGACATTCTTGAGCCTATCTTGCACCCAGTAGTTTGTACATCTCACCCCTTCACCCCTTCACCCCCCATATCGCCCCTCCCTCTCCCAACTGGTAACCATATAGTTTCTCAGTATCTGTGAGTTCACTTCATTTTTGTTATATTCACTTGTTTGCTGTATTTTTTAGATTCCAGTTATAAGTGATATCTTACGGTATTTGTCTTTCTCTGTCTGACTCATTTCACTTAGCATAATGCCCTCCAGGTCCATCTATGTTGCTGCAGATGGCATTATTTCATTCTTTTTCATGGCTGAGTAGGATTCCATTGCATGTATATAAATAATCACATCTTTTTTTTATCTATTCATCTGTTGGTGGACACTTAGGTTGCTTGCATACCTTGGCTTTTGCAAATAGTGCTGCTGTGAGCATTGGGGTGCACAGATGGCATGGATTCATAGTAACCAAATAACTTTCATCGCTTTCAGGTTCACAAAGCACTGCCTCACACGTCATCTCCTATGACCTGGGCACCATCCTGAGAAGTAGCCGTGTTCCTCTTCCCACTTTACAAAGACCCTGAGAGGGGGAGGTGCCTGGCCCAGGTCAGACCACAAGTGACATTCTCTGCAGGGTTTGACTCCCAGTCTGGGGCTCGTCCCCACAACTGCCAGTGACCCCCTGGCTCTGGTGGGATCTCAGCAGGAAGGCTGGTGGCTTCAGGGAGGGTTGTCCCAAGGAATAAGGGAGAAATGGAGATCGGGAAGGGGCAGTTGATACTAGGGGAGAGGCTCACCTGGGCCTCTGCAAGGCTGTGCCTCTCCCCTGAGGGCCAGTGCAGTGGTGATGGCAGATCCTCCAGGCCCATTCCAGCCACTGGATTCCCACGGCCCCTTCCCCCAGACCTAGCAATCCACAGAGCAGGCTCACTCCTAGCCTCCCCGTTTTCTCACACGGCTATAAAGATGAACAGCAGAGATGGGAAGCCGGAACCTACCTACAACCTGAATTCAGTCCCCATGTATGACTTGCTTAGCCCCTACAGTGTTTTAAAATGTGGGCCAGTTTACAGAGCAGGAGCTTCCACGTGGGTAGTCGATTTCTTTCGGCAAAGAGGAAAATCTGGCCACCCTCTGAGACAGGACACAATTTCCCATCACCTCTCTGACCCCGAGGACAGCATCACCTGCATTTAACTTCATGCTTACACTTGTTTTTCTTACTGTTGAGAAACATACCTCTGAACCCCCATCTCTACCCAAAGGAGGAAAACAAGATATGTGGGGCCTCGTGATTTTATTGCATGACGACTGGTAGTCCTCTGAGTCTGAGAGCCTGGATTTACATCCGCTTTCAAACACACCCTGAGTCCTCTCAGCAATCCCACAAAGACGGCTCCGAGAACCTCCATTTGGGTGAGGACCCTGGAGTTCAGAGAGGTTGAGGGGCTTACCCAAGGCTTTATAATTAAGTAGAAGTAGGTATAGAACTTGAAGATAACGTCTCACCCGGCAGGCAGGGAAATCTGCATACATTGCATTTGCCGCCCCAGGCGGCCTTTGTGTGCGCGCAGCTTGGCGGAACAGCCCTGTGTAATCTCCCACATGCCCGTTAGGTGGCGCCCGAAGCCAACAAAGCTTTCCAGGACAAAGTCTTTTGTGGAAATGGGTTTTCTTCCATTATTACTGAATTTTAAACCAGAATAGGTTTTCCTCTTTCTTTCTTTAAAAAAAAAAAAAAGTATTTCACACAAAATAGAGCGTGGCTTTCGTGCCAGGCGTAAAATGAAATTTGCCTTAATCCATCGCCTAGGGAGACAGTGCGTGCCACAATTGACATCTGTTAAATTTTAAATGAAGGAAGCGCGCAGTAAGAAGGTCTGAAACACATTCTTTGTTCAAGTCGTGCAGACGCTGCTCAGCTGCTCTGTACAATTAGGAATCAAACAAGCACTTTTCTTCCCCAGCCAGCGTGGCTGAAAGCCCCAGTGAGGGAAAAGGCAGAGGGCGGCTGGACCTGCGCTCCGGGCAGAGCAGGGATGAGGAAGCTTCATCTTACCTGCTCCTGCAGAGAGAACCTCCCCCCCTCCTCACCTGTTTCTATTTTTTTGCAAAGTGTGAAGAACTTCATATGGAGCAGGCAGATCAGTTTTTAACCATCGGCGTATTATGGTGAAATCTATTCCTACATCAATACCCATTTGTTCTCCTGTATTTCATACCAGCAAAGAAGCAGGAACCAATCCCTCCAAAGTTAGCCCTTGCTACCTCTTGCCCAAGCTTCCTTATTCAGAAGAGAATGAAAGGAGACATAATTCCGACATGCAGCTTAAATACCAGTGAACTATTTGCTCCTTTTAAAGATGTACTGAGATCATCAAATGAGAAAGCGAAGCCTTGGCTATCAAGCCAAATATTATAGTTATGGAATGTGGTATTTGCTGTATTGGAATTTTTTAATAAATGTGGGACTAGGCAGAAAGCCTTTCAGTTTTAGCCCTTTGTTTCATCTTTTTCCTGATCCCTGTAATGAGGTTAGGTGTCTACAGCTGTAAGAATCAGTGCTTCCCAACTAGCCACCCACATTTCCCAGCACCTGTGTGGCTGGGTCTGGCAAACAGGAATGTGATTGGAAGTGACGGGTTGCAGTCTGAGGCACTTAAGAACCAGCGCGGCTCCTCCATCTTCTCTTCCCAGCCTTGAGATCCCGGAGGCCACGAGCTCCAGATAATGTTCCTCTAAGACGCCGGGGAGACTGGAAAGCAGAGCCCCCTTCACTGACTGCCCTGGACATGTCACGAGAGAGAAAGATGCTTTTTTGTTGTGCGAAGCCATTGAGATTTGGGCTTAATTTGTTACCGTGGCATAACTTGTCCCATCCAAGAACTGGACTGCGCCTTTGATCGCCAGAGCCTGAGCCTCGGTAAGGACTCAGAAATGTTTGTTAAACCCGTGACTCGTTTGGACAGGCTTTCCTTAGGTTATTTGGAACTACTTCAGTATCTGAATAAACTCTCCTTTCTCATCAGTCAGAATCAAGGCTTGCCGTTTTCAACTAAAAACACCAGCTTAACATAAGGCATTCAAGAAGAGTTGTTTCTCTCTCTTGTTCTGGAATCATCTCTTTTTTTTTTTTTTTTTTTTTGACAGATTACTCTTCTTTTCAACCTTTTCTTCTTTTGTCTTACGATGTACTAATAGGTCAAAATGTACAATTGAGATACATGTAAGTATTTAGTCTTTTTCCTTTTATTCAGAAAATGTTTCCAAGTTAACAATGACTTTTTTAAAACATATGATCTCATTTATATGTGAACAATGACTTTCTTATTTCAAAAGCATGATGTGTTTATTAAAGAATAATCAGTAAATACATATGGGCCAACGAGGGGAAAAAGGGCCCATAATCCCCATGCCCAGAGAAAAACAGTTTATATTTTACTGTGTGGCTATAAATATAGTGTGACTTTTTACAGAATTGTTTCATATTATACATATTTTAAAATCAGTTTCTTTTCACTGAATATATTAAAAAAATGTTCATGTCAGTAAATATATTTCTGTAACACTATTTCAGTGACAACATAATATTCCATTTTGTGGCTATATGATCATTTAAAATTTTTTTCTTTATTTCTTAAGTATCATAAACACCTACCAGATCTTTGCCCATATTGTATCCTTTATTATTTTTTTAAGATAAATCCCCAAACGTAGATTTCTGGCTCAATAAAAAGACACATCTTAAATACTTTCGATATATAATGTCAGATTGCTTTCCAGAAAGGTTCTACCAAATTAGAGAAATAAGTGCATTCCCCTGCATTCTTGCAGAGTATTGTATCTTTAAAAATATTTCCAATTTGGTAAAACCCCCTGTTGCAATTTGTATTTTTTAATTATTGGTTAATCTATTGGTAAAACTTTCTTTATATGTTTATTCTAATGATTTTTTGCTCATATGTTCCATTTTTCTGTTGAGGTGTTACTGTTTTGTTATTGATTTGTAAGTGTTCTTTACATGTTTTGGAGATTAATTCCTTATGATCATGTATATTGCAAATATTTTCTCCAATTTTTTAGTTGCCTTTAAACTTCTTATATACAGACATTTCTTTTTAATTTTATATAGTCAAATGTATCTAGCAATTTTTTTTCCTGGAATTTCTTCTCAGCAGTCATGCTTAGCCAGGCCTTCCCCACCCTAATATGACATAAATATATACTCATATTTTCTCCTAGTTATGTTGTGGTCTTGTCTTTTCATTTAAACATTTAATCCAGTTGTAATATATTTTGGTATGTTATTTTGTAGCCAGCTGTTCCCAGGCTATATAGTTAATCTATCTTCTCTGTTGCAATTGCTGGTCTAGTATACAGTAAGTTTTGATTT
The DNA here is from genome assembly GCF_036321535.1 of Camelus dromedarius. Taxonomy (NCBI): domain Eukaryota; kingdom Metazoa; phylum Chordata; class Mammalia; order Artiodactyla; family Camelidae; genus Camelus; species Camelus dromedarius. The sequence goes on along the minus strand of NC_087437.1, from coordinate 5,493,435 downwards.
CTAGATTTCTGATCCAGTGATCTATTTTTTCATTCCTACGTTGGTAACAAACTTCCTAAATTATAGTATTTGGAAATACGTTTTACCATCTGGTAGGGCCTGTCCCCTTCCGTTTTAAAAACCTAGTCACAAACAGTTTCTTCCAGGAGAACTTAAAAATCAACTTGGCAAGTTAAAAAAAGTGAAGTCCCATTAAACGTTCAGGTTGATTTGAAAATAACTGGTATCTTGACAGCCCTGAGCCTTCTCGTTCGGGTGCATGATGTTTCCCTGCACTGTTTGAGTCTTCTTTCTTGTCTGGGTGGTATATTTCTGCTGTTTTTCGTCCTGAGTGTGCTATGATTTTTCCTCATTCTATTTGCCAATTTTTATGGCTGAATATTATTCCATCGTATGTCTGTACCATCATTTATTTATCCATTTGTTGTTGGTGGACGTTTGGGCTGTTTCCACCTTTTGGCAGTTGTGAATAGCGCTGCCCTGGACGTTGTGCCCCTGTGCTCGTGTAAGTCTGTCCTCAGTTCGTTTGGGGACGTCCCTGGGAGTGGAATTGCAGGGTCATATGGAAATCCTATGTTGGCTGTTTGAGGAATTCCAAGCTGTTTTCCAAGCCACTGAACCACTTTGGAATCCCACCAGCAATGTACAAGTTCTAGTTGCCCCACATTCTCACCAGTGCTGGTTATTTTTTTTTTTAATTGCCATCCCAGTGGGTGTTGAGGTGGCACCTCAGTGTGGCTTTAACTTGCATCCCCGTAGTGACGAAGGACGCTGGCGTCTGCTCATGTGTGCGCCGGCTCTTGTATATCTTCTTGGGAGAAATGTCTGTTCAGCTCCTTTGTCCATTTTTGAAGGAATTGTTTGTCTTTTTATTGTTGATCTCCTAACTTTTTGACGGGAAAAACTGCTAATTGAAAGTTGCTATTTCGCACAGAATACTTTCAAAAGCAAACTCTAGAAGACTCAACACAAAATGACTTAAATGATTTTAAAAAATGTTCAAATGTTTGCATGGTTACTACATGCCAGGTACTACTCTAGCATTTTCCATGTATTAATTTATTTAATTCTAACAACACTACAGAGTAGGTACTGTCAGTATCTTCAGTTCACAAATCAGGAATTAGAGACTCAGAGAAGTTCAAATTCACACAATTGGTAAAGCTGGAATTTGAACCTGGGAAGTCTAGCTCTGCCATCTCAGGTCTGAGTGACTCAGTAAATAAGAAAGATTTATTTTCTCACGTAGTAAGTCTTAGGGAGATGATGCTAGCATTGGGTGGCTTAGCAGGAAAACATAATTCAGCACTCAGGATATTTCTATCTTCCTAACATGGAAAAGGCCATCCTACACATGCTGCCTTGGCCTCTCCTGGTCACAAAATGGCTGCAGTAGCTCTAAGCATCACATTCTTCCCCAGCAACATCCAAATGCCAGAAACAGCAGGTTTCTTCTTTTTTAAGAATGGAGAAAACTTCCCTGGAAGTCTTTCTGGCCAACTTCTCATTGGCCCATGTTAAACCAGTCACTGACACGGCGGATGGAACTACAATTTGGGACATAGCTGAACCCAGATTTGTACCCTGACACTCCAGTGGGGACCAGCCTTCCCTGCACCACCTGCTGCTCAGCTCCTGAACAGAAGTGGTTTTCTTTTAACCAGGGAGTAGATCATGGCCCTTAGGTTGGTGACCTACAGCTTCTGCCTCGTTGTCACTTGCCTTTGTGGGTTTCAAAGCCAGTGACATTTTCTCTGTGGGCTGGTGACTCCTCACCCTTGATTGTTCCTAAACCCTCCCTCTGATTCCTTTTAGGCCACGGATGCAATGCACGCATGCGAATCTGAACTTCTGTCGCACGGCTGTTTGCAAAACCCTGTTTGCCAGCTTCTCTCCTGCCTCCATTTCCCTCTGCCTATCACAGGGGCACGTGTTTCTTTAGGTGACCTTTGTGTGTTCACGCTGATTGCAGATTTAAACTGTAAGCCCCAACCCTCATAAAATCCTAGCTCCCCTATGTAAAAATCCCCCGAAGTAGTGCTTAATTTCACACGCTTGCCAAATCCTAAATCCAAAGGCAAAATCCAATATCCCTTTGTGCTGAAACTAAAGCTCTTGACTATGGGGCACTCCTTCTAGCAGGGATTTAAATTAGGAGTCCCCCGGTATTTTAGGTGTCATCGCACTCTCCTGGCTAAAAGGACATGGACAAAGCTTTCTTCCACATTTACAAGGGTTGCAGACAACCTCTCCAAATAGCCAAAGTGAAGAAGTCCTGGACAAACCATTTTAATCCACATTCATACGGTGGATGCACTGCCTGGGAACGCCTGTGAATGTGCCTTCTCCTCATTCTCCTGCACACTGCCCCTGAGCCAATTTTAATGTAGTTCTGATAATGAAAACAAGAACAAACATGCTTAACCTTCACTTTTTGAAGATGAATGCTGACCACTTCAGAATCTGAGACAAAGCTCTATCAGCATCTGGTCACCGAGTCTACATGGTGACCTTTCTGTAGTCCCTTTAGGCTTCTGCCAGGTGGCTGCCATCCCACAGAAAGCAAACTCAAGTCCTGAAGCTGCTGGGAGTGAATTTCTTGTTACAAGGTGGTAGAGAGTGTCCCATCACAGGAAGGACCCAAGCAGAGTAGCTGAGCTTTTGTTACCGAGTCCGAACTCGTTCTGCTTGCCACACGCCAGGGCAGTAAATCGGGAGACCAGGTGGCAGGACAAGGAACAAAGACTTTATTCGGAAAGCCGTCAGACTGAGAAGCTAGGGGACTAGTTTCTTGGAAAACCATCTTCCCAAGTCAGAATTCAGGCTCCTTTTACACTAAGGGTAAGGGGTGTGGCTGGTTGTTGCAAACATCGTTGGTGTTGCAAACATCGTTGGTGTCGCAATCCTTTTTTCCTGTAGGTCAGGTCATGATGTTCCTGCAAACCTCCAACAAGGCAAATGTTATTTTCTATTCTGCAACTTTTTATCTCTATACGAATGGGAAAGTGTTACACCCTTAAAGGTCAGAGCCTTGAAAACGGGCTCTCCTGTGTACTTCAGGCTCTAGGCAATGTTCTTTTACAGAAGGTGCACAACCAGCAGGACTGAGCCCAGGAAACAGAGCACAGGGTTTGCGCCAAAGGAACAGGTCTAATATGAAGTCAGATTTATTCTTCCCTACTATACTTTTGTCCAGATTCCTGAATTCGGAGAGGCTGAACATAAAGAATAGATTTAAGATCTCTCCCAAAGGAGTCTAAGATGAGTCAGGAAAAACTATGTATATACGGTGCTTTACAAATCATAGAACCCTTAGACACATTTTGTCTCATTTCAGCTTCAAACAACCGTATCAGGTAGGCAGGTTTACTATTTTCATTTTAGATATGGAGAAACCAAGGTTTGGATAGAGGTTAAGCGATTTCTCCGGGTTGGCACATTTAGAAAGTGGGTGGTCTCAGAACCCCGGGGTCAGAGACACGGCTGCACTCAGGACAAGGGACAGGCTGTCACCGTGCATGGCTGGGGCGTTGTCAGGAGGCAGCCACACAGAGAAATGCCTGCTCTGGCCCGGGCCTTTCTCCTACATCCTAGGCTGGCCCCCCGCAAAGCTGTGTGTCTTCAGGGCCCCTTAGGGATCCTCTGTCGGTTAGTATAGTTCGGAGCTGCCCTGTGTCCTCAGATGTAAAGTTTGTGAAGCTCACGGTTGAAACTTACCTGATAGTTCAGCCCATTCCTGGGGTGTTTCCTCTTTCAAAGGACCAAGGGCAGAGGCACCCTAAGAGTGGGGCTGTCGGGTGGGCCCTCGGCATGGGAGAAGGGGTTACTTATGCTCCGCGGGGTCCTTCTAGGCTGCCCACCCGGCCACTCCGCCTAGTTGATTGTGTGTGAGCACAAAGGACAATACCACCGCGTGGTGGGGAAAGAATGCTGGGGGAGGGGCCAGGATGTCCGCTTCAGCCCCCCACAGCCCCCAGCCCGCTGTAGACAGAGGACAAATCCCCTTGTGTCAGGGCCTGGGAACGGAGCTTTCTTCCACGTGGTTCTTCCTATCGGAGTTTGCCCTATTCTGGTAATTCAATGGGAAATGCATCCACCCAGGAGTCTGGGCTGGCCCCGAAAAGGAAGGTAAATATAACAAAGAGAAAGTCATTGCCAATTTTAGAGCCCGTGTGTTTGCAAGAATAAACAGCGGAGTGGGAAAATGGCGTTTCACCACACGTGGTAGCTAAACAGGCAGTAGTCCAAGCCAGAAATCAGCTTTGCATCTTTTTCCCATTTGGGTTGGCCAGTGCGGATAAAGGAGGGGGAAGCAAGTATACACGGATGCCTTTAAATATGATATCTCTGGGTAAAAAAAAAAAAATTAAGTCTTGCTATTCCTAACGCACCAGGAAGTAGTTCCATTTTCATTGAACCTGGGAGATTTTTTCTCTCTCTGCCTAAATATCTTTGACTGCATACTACAAGGTTTGGGCCTGTTGGTAATAGGTTTTCTGACTCTGAGGGCCTGACGAAACTGATGTGCAGAGAGAGGTTAAGTGACTTGCCCAGGGCTGCACAGCTTGGACACGTGGAGTCGGGACTCTCGCCCAGGCCCCTGACCGCCCCAGTCCAGTGGATTAAGGCAGAGGGGGGCAAGGCACCCCAATACAGAGCAGGATAAATACGCTGATACTAACATGATATTTCACCCCACGCAGTTCTTCTATGCAAACTACACTGCAGGCACCTGCTGGCTCAGAGGAAGGATGCTCAGAAGTAAATGTTTTCAGGGCTTGAGGGATACAGGCTCTTAAAAATCTGAGCTCGAAAGGAATGAAAGCCCTAAATTTATGCCAGAAACAATAGACTTGGAAGAATAAGTGAGTTTGCAAGAGCGGGTCCTTCTCACTCCAGAGAGCAGGAAAGAGAGGGGAGAGTCTGGATGTTCATACCTCTCATTGAGAAAGGCGGCTTGGGCAGGTACATTTCACACCCACCCACGGGGGATGTGGGCATCGCATGCTTCACAGCGGCCTTGGAGACGAGCAGGGCCAGAGGGGAGGTCTTCATGAACCAGGGACATGAAGGACACTGCCCTTCCTTGCAGGCTCTGTCACCACGTCAGCCCCTGGAGTGCAGACTCAGCCCTGGGAGCGATGGAGCCGAAATATGCTTGGAACCATCCACAGTTGCCACTGTGTGTTTAGAAATGATCAAACAGCAGCGATCTGATACTGTTCAGTGTCATGTCATAGGAACCCCAGGACTGCCTGCGATTCAGTGTCTATCACCCAGCAGAAGGGGGCTTTGGAAGGGCAAACAAATTCAGCCGCGGTCCAACAAAGACACTTGGACTTCTCCCCGCTGCCCGAGGGCTGCTCTGCTCTTACACCAACACCAGCGGTTCCTGAGATGCCCAGTGGTTCAGCAGTCCTTCTCCACGAGGAGATTGGGACGTCTCTAAGACACTCCACTCTGCTCCAGTTAACATGGGGTCTCCTCCACAACCTGCCATTTCAGACTGACACACCGTTTCCCGTGTTTTGGTGGAGCATGCCTGACACAGGGAAAACTCTCTCTCCTTACAGTTCAATCCAGTTTAAAGTCTTATCGGTGTCACAGGTGAGCACAGGATTGGAGGAGTGTGGGTCATTTCAGAACACGAGCAGGAGCCCACACGTCCTCACTGCCTCTTTGCAAGTGGGTTGAGTTTTGCTGTGGGCGTCTGACTGGGGTGAGGTGAGCAGGCGTGGTCTCCGCTGGCTGAGGACCTTGCTGGGAGACTCACTGGCACATGTTCCTCCCGGTGTGACACTTAGGGTGATAGGTAACCACAGGAGCCTGGGAAGAGCTGAGGAAGTGATCACTGGAGAGGTGGGAAGGCACTGCTTCTCCAGAAGAAGCCAGCCTGGGTGTGGTGCTGTGAATTGCACAGCCAGGGGAACAGGACAGCACTCCTGGACAGTGGTTCTCAAATTGCATGCCGAGGCACCCTGAGATGCCGCAGTAAACACAAAGGAGCACTGAAGGATGGTTTTGATTTTTTTTTTTTTTTTTTTTTTTGGTTTAGATTTTTGAGGGAAATGCATTAGCCTCTTAGGTCCTGACTAAAACTACTAGCTCGAAATAGCTCACATTTCAACATTAGATCATGACATCATGTCTTTGTGAAGCTGGGCTGCAGATGGTTGCTTTGATAAAAAGCATGCATTGTGCAAAAATCAGCAGGGGCTAGGAAGTAATGATGGTATCCAGTCCGAGTCCAAGGATGGAGACCTTGTGCCATGCCCAGCAGGCACACACGTACCATTAGTAAGCAATTGTGGTTATTTAAAAATGAAAGAAAATAGTATTTATTTTGATCTGTTTGTATGATTTTTTTTCCAAATAGCTGCTGAGTTATTTTAAGACAGACATGCTTAAATCATTTGAAACTGACTAATTCATAGACAAATCTTTAGGGTGTTTCTTTTGACCTGTGGGTGAAAAATTCCTGAGATGTTAAGGGAGCTGTGAAGCAAGAAAATTGGGGAATCTCTGCCCCAGAAGGTGGGCAAGCTAAAATGAACCTGGGTCCCTAGAGGAATTGCCCTGAGTTGCCCACTACCCTAGATGGTCATTTGGGGGAAACAAACTCTATTTTGTTTGTGCCTTTGTAGTTGGGGTCTCTTTGTTACAGCAGCTTAGCCTGTTTCCTTGCTGATACAGTGGGGCTCAGTAAACATTTGTTGATGAATAGACTTGGCGTTGATTTCCTCTATAGTTTCTTATTTTGGATTTGCTTCTGGAACAGTAATAAAATAAGTGAGTTATGAAAAAAACACATATATATATAAAACAACAAGGGGCCATGTGAAGTGAAAGGGAGAGAAGAATGGACACTCACTGGTTATTTGAGCTAGGGTAAGTTCCTTGAATGTCAGGTTCCTCATCTATAAAATGGGAATAATTCATCTACCTTACAGTGGTGGAAACTGGAATAATTTATACCTTATGGTGAGGGAAACTGGGTAAGGTAATAATCATGAAAACATTTTAAGGGGTATTATATAAATAGTTAGTCTTCATTATTGTGGCATTTATGAAGATACTGATGACTCAAGGATTATGTAAAGGGGTCTTTTCATAGGCGGGAAAGCCCGAGTTAGGGCAGTCTAAATAATTGACTTTCTTCTTCTTTAAATCAAACTTTATTTGCTCAAAAGCAGTTAAGCACTGCCATTTAGGGCTAAATTTTAACAAGTAAAGAATCGTTTATCCCTTGAAAGTAAAATTCCAGCCCAAATAACTGACCTACTTATATGGTGAGACTACCAATACATTCATTGGGATTCCAAAAACGTGTAATTCTCTAAAGTAGTTAAGCCATTTTCTGTTGTACAGAGACCTTGCATTTATTAGAAATGAATAAATGTCTTTCTTGTCTTTGTCAACACCATTGTTAAACTCCACTCCACCCCTGTCTGAGTTCTAATATCGTATTAATGGGATCTGATTTGATCACTGTTTTGGATAAATCAGTCAGATCTAAGGAACCCAGGAAAGAACAACTTGGGAGGGGGACCTGGACGGGACACTGGTCATTCAGAGGCTGTCCGGCATCCACTCCCCTCTGTGACCATCCTCTCAGGGATCTTCCATCATGGGGGGTCTGAGAGGGAGGAACACAGTCAGGGAACAAGGTCCTGCCCCTTGGGCTCAGCCTGCCCTCCAAGTTCAGAATCCTGAAAACCATGGGGCAGGTGGTGGTCCTGGTGCATTGCAGGCTGAGGAGGGGTGTGGACCAGATGGTTTCCTGGGATGTGGTCCTTTTCACAGCCCCCTTGGTTCTGGGACCCCAATCTACCATCAAGTCAGTGAGCCCCAGATGTCTTTCCAATTACACCCCTTTCTGTCCAAGAGAGCCAGAAGCAGGGTTTTTTTTTTTAACTTGTAAATAATAAGATATTTATCTAAATCTAGTACAAGCAGCCTCACTAATATGCCCTTTTCTGAACAGTTTTTCATCCACAAACACTTGTTGAGCTTAATCTAAGGTGTTATTGGTGCTAAGTGTTTAGCAAGAAGGAAATCAGAGTGATTGCAGAAACAAGAGCAGGCATCCCTGTTTTGATCTAGAATTCCTGAATTGCAGATTTACGACGTATCTGGAAAAAGTCTGTGTTCTCTTAATACATAGCCGTGTTTCCATAATTGATATAGTATGCCTTCTTCATGCTCTTCATCTGTGTGTGGCTGCAAAGATTATAAAGGAAAGTTTCTCTTCCCAAAGGAGAACTCCTTTACGGAAAATTGTCTTTTTTTAAAAAAACCACAATCAGGCTTCTGATTGTCTGTTTATCTCCCTTTACTAAAACCTCACAGGCATTCTTTATTCTGACACTTACAACTCTGAGTAAGAACACCATCCGTCTTGGGAGAAAAAAACGTAAAGAGATGGTTTCTTTCCCAAATATGCTTACTGTTCAATTTAAAGTGTGTCTGTGGTGGAGAAGGCGGGGGTTGGGGGGAGTGGTGGATTCTTCTTGAAACATTTGAGAGGCTAGTTATTCAGCACTGTCTATTTTCAATAACCTTTGTCATCTGAAGTTATGAAGAATGTAGGTCTTTGGGAGTTGACTTTCTTGATGCTGGAGGTATATCCTAAGGAAATAGACGTAACGGCCAAATGGCTATATTTCAGCTGTGATGTTTGCTCTGAAGAAGAGACTAATTAGGAATGCAATTCTGTCTTCTTGCGCATGGCATTATTTACCTTACCTTCTTAATTTCTGATTGAGTTTTGTCTGTGCCGATCGCTGAGTTCAGTCATTTCCCCCTGGATTTCTACTTCCCTCCAACTCTACTGCCACCATCTTGGTCCAGGTTTTTGCCACCTTCTGCTCATATTAACACAAGCTTTTATCTGCTGTCATTGTCTCCAATCTCACCTCCCACTGCCAGTCTCCATTTTCAATAGCTAGAGAGATCTGCTAAACCCACGAATCTGGTCATTTTGTCCTCTGTTACATATCACTCAATGTCTTCTCATTGTCTTAGGATGAAAAATAAACTCCTTCACCGGCTGAAAAGTACAACTTAATCACTTTATTTTTAGCGTTAAAAAAAACAAAGACCCTGAAAGATGAAAGGATCTTATAGTTCATTATTTCAAGCAAATTCACCAGAGCTGGATTTTTAAAATTTGTAACTTGCCAATATCCTCATCTTTCAATAACTCTTGATTAGTCAATGAATCTGTCAGATTTCACACTTTTGACAAGGACAAAAAAAAAAAACCCTCAAATGGTGAAGAAACAGAAATGCCTGGTTCACTGGAAAGAAGATGTTGACATTAAGCAAAAATGTTTAAGTTGGCAAAAATTAGAGCCAAGAAAGAGTGGAGGAAAGAGCCAAGCCTGTCCATCAGGGGTGTCTGGGACGTGCCCACAGCCAGACTGGAACAGACAATCCCCGAAGCTGAAAGATGTGTGGGCAAAATGTAACTCTGACCTTGCGTCACTCTTTTTTAAAGGGAAATGGGTGTGTGTGAGTGTGTGTGTCTGGATCAGTGGGAAGTAAAAACAATATAAGATTTTAGAATGAAATTGTTCAGACCGCCATAGCTTCCTGTGAACGTACATCCTAAGAACACTGGGAGCCAGAGGGAGAGCGTTAATGTCAGAAAGGAACAGCTCTAAGGACCCTGACTTCAGGTGACTCAACCATTGGGTGGCTCCCCCCAGAGTCCCAGTCTACCTACAAGAAAAGGCTCGTGCAAAACTCTGCTTTTGTATTCCCCTGGCAAGAAGTGATGGATCAATCTACAGAGATCCACTGCTTGCTGAAGGTTGAGGTCCCAGAGATCTGTCAAATGACAGGGCTGGCCGTGAAAATTCTTTCATCTGTGCTGGGGATGCATTCTTTAGAGAGCCCATGACATCACCATTGTTTTCTGGAGGAAAGGTCTGGAGACTATGACATATTGGGCACGTCCCATGAACCACACTATAGACTGTGATTTATTATGGCGTTGTGGTTATTCCCATTTTAAAGATGGAAAGATGGAGTCTTCAGATTGACACCTGCTGTTACCTCCATGCTCAGCATCCTCCCCCTTGGTTTCTGGTTTTCTTTGAAAGTCATGCCTTCCCCAGTCTTGGTGGGGGGTTGAGGGGAGGCTGCCACCCATGGTATCCTGCTCTTTTCTAGCCAGTCCCATGCTCTTCCTCAAGCATCCCAGTCTTGGTAAAGTATCACATGGATGGAAAATGTGATAAATTTTCTGCTAAAATGTCTGCTCCCGTGATCCCTGCCTATCCTTTCTGAGATCTGGTTCTTCAGCTTGTCTTCTTTGTACTTCCTTTCTGGCCTCAGTTGTCCAGAGTCCTTCTCTGTTGCTTGTGATCAGAGAGCCATGGCTGAAGCTGGAGGGCCAGCAGCTTCCTCAGACACATTCCCACTGCTCACCCCTAGGCATTCTGCCCCCTGTCCTTGCTGCCTGTGGTCATGATCTGCATGCCCTGTGCGCGTGATGCACGTAGGGTCGGACTCTTTTCCACACGAAGAGAGTGGACTCCAGGGTGCTTGCTGCGCTCCCTGCCGGGCACAGCTGCCCCCGTTCACGGCCGCGGGTTTGTGTTTCTCAGTACAGCTGCGCTGCAGGCGAGCTGAGGTCCCATCTCAGCGCGCTCTGAAGGTGGCCTCCACGTTCCCACCCGCTGAACTGCTTCTGCGTCTGACTCTCCACCGGGAGCATCACGAGACTAGCTCTGGAAGTTCCCGTTGAGTAGAGCAAAGCAAGGGGTTTAACTCTCGCGTGGCAGGAGGTGTGTATACATACCACAGTGTCTACTGATGATCCAATGCTTTATCTAACGCTTTCAATGAAATGCGATTCATCACAAGAGCACGTGTATACATCTGAAAACTAGTGGTATAACCCTGTGGGAGACACGTTAGAGACTGAGTTCATGGACAGTAAAGCTTGTGGGTGGATTTGAGGACCTCTTTGCACAAACTCTGTGCATCCCCACCCACAAAATCCTCACTGCCGACAAGCGAGGAACCAGCGCAATAATCCACGCGGTATTGGTTATCACAGCAGGACTCATGCATCAGAGCGCCGGGGCCTCGGGGAGCAGCAGCCGGATGGAGAAGTTGCGCTGGGCTTGCCCTGCGAAACAGACCCGTAGGGCACTCAGGTCCTGCAGGCACCTTGGAGAGGGTGTTTGACTTGGGTTGGGGGCAGCTTTGAAAACAAATTTTGCCACCTTATGGTTTGCTTGGATTTCTTTGAGCCAATTCTCTTTGAGAATGAGCAGTGGAAACTTAGCGAGTACAAGTCCTGCTTTTAGGAACTCCACATTTCTTGTTCAAACTGCCTTGTGCTTGAGAACTTGGGCCAGCAGCTGGGGTTTGGCAACCGTGCCCTGTACGCTTCAGATCTGGTGGAGTCTAAGGTGCAGTTGACTGGATGAGAGATTTGTGCGGGCAGGGGGAGTGGGGGGAGGAACCCCAGTCTGCAAGGAGAAAAGGGATGTTTGTTTAGTCTTTTAGGGGATGTAAGGCTAGAGGGACGGACCCCGTGGAATTGACTGAAGCAACCACAGCTGATGTTGGAGTCAGGAAAGGCCCATAGCGGGGCTCCCGTCCCGTCACACATCATCAATTACTCCAAACAGGGAGAGACTTGGGCCCTCTGACGCCATCAGGGAGGTGCTTCTACCTACTCTCCAGCAGGAAGAACTCTTCTCTCTGCCCTAGGCCTGCCCAGGCAATCAGAGACGTAGCAGCCCAACCAATGAGACACCTCCATGCTTTGCAACCCCAGTTCCTCCGATGGACTCTCTGGTTATCACAGCCCTGCCAGCTCCCCCTTTTCCTCTATAAAAGTGAGTTCCCCTTTCCAATTCTTTAGCTTTGCCTATGTCCACAGCTCCTGAACTGCAGTTCCTCTGGCTATATCCAAATAAACCCACTCTTGCTGGTAACATAACTGGCTATTATTTAAGCTGACAGCCCCAAATGGAAGAAAGAATGCTATGGAAGAGGGGAAATAATTAGGGTGTGACTCCAGCCCAGCCCCAGAGACTAATAATAAAAGCCAGCATTTATTGATCACTTAGTCAGTGGCAGGCCCAGTCCAGCACCTCACTTAGCCCTCGCAATGAAATTACTGCTGTCTCCATCTTAGGAGAAACGGAGCTTTAGGATGGTAAGTAATTTTCTCAGAGTCACTATCCAGATCTGTGGCTCTTGGGGACCTTCTTCATGTGTAAAATGGAGATGGCAATCCCTCTTATGTCAGGATTAGATTCTGCCAGAATGACAGAAAACACAGACTAATTAATAGTAGCTTAAACAAGAGAAGTGTATTTTTTCCTCACATAAATTTTGGAGATGCACAGTTCAGAACTTGTATGGTGGCTCCATGGTGATCAAATACCCAAACTTTCTATGTATTTGTTCTGCCATTTTCTCCACGTTTCTTCTACCTCATAGTCCTATATGGCTGCTCTACCTCCAGCCATCACATCTGCTTCCATTCATTGGGAAGGAGGAAGGAGTAAAAGAGCACACCCCTCCTTTTAAGATGACTTTCTTCCTGGAAGTTGCACATGCCCCTTCTGTTTACATCCATTGGTCGGAACTTAGCAAATGCCAAACCTAGCTACAAAGGAAGCTGAGAATTGTTTTGCTTCTGTGAGGCCACATGTCTTGCAAAAAATTGGGAGTTCCATTATTAAAAAGGAAGGGGAGACTGGATATTGAAGCTGCTTGTAAGATGAAATGAGTTAAATGTAGGTACGTTGTCCAGCTGAGGGTCTCCTGGCACTGAGTGTATACTAGACAAACACTAGTTGTAAATCTTTCTTTCCTTCCTTTACAGATTTCCTATAAAACATTCCTGTAAGACATTCCAATTTGGCCGTATCTGCTTTTATATATGAACAAAAAGCTGATCAAATACTTACCTTTTGAGGCTCTTATTCTTTTCTAATTTTTGTAATTTTGTTACAGCAAACATTTTTTTTAATGCATCATTAATTTTTTTACATTGCTTGCTGTTCCTGAAGGTTTCTTAGAATCTTAGAATCCTTGGCTTCCGCAACTTTCTGTTATTGTAATTAAGGCCCATCCCAGAAGGCAAATAAAAATGGCATCAGTGTCATCATAAAGTGATAACTGAAAAAACAAAATATCGCGCTCATCTTTTCTTGGCCTTGAGATCACTATTGACATTCCTGCCACTTTCCAAATGGCGAAGGTCTGCCAGGTACAAGCTGTAGAGCTTGGGCAATTCACCCCCTACCCTAAGCCTCAGCTTGCTAGTCTAGAAGACGAGGCCGTTTCTCCCATCTAGAAACGGATGGGAGAGACACTCTCCACGGACACCTGGCACACTGGCTGGCTGCCACACGGGGAAATTGTTCTTTGCTCATGTGGCGGTCCAAAAAGCCATCAGGCTTAGCTGGAGATTTTGATGGAGGCTTCAAGTTCACGGCATTTTAGCTTTTGTTATCATAAAAAGTAAGCACTTAACAAGATTGTTCATAGCAGATTTATTCACAATAGCCCCAAACTGAAAAATAGCCCAGGCCCTCAACAAAAGAGTGGCTAGACGAATCCCAGCCTGTGCACACAAAGGCGCACTGCTCAGCAATCAGAAGGAAGGAGCAGCTTGCAGACCCAGCCACAGGGCTGGATCTCAGAGCCATTTTGCTGAGTGAAAGGAAGACAGCCGCAGAAGAGTACATCATGTACGATTCCATGAGGCTGTGGCCAAATTAATCTGTGGTGGAAAAGACAGACAGAACAGTGGTTGCCTCCGGAGATTGTGGGCAGGGAGGGACTGAGAAGGGATTTGAGGGAACGCTCTGGACTGTTCCAGGGCCCCCCCTCGGGAGCATTTCTTACAGTGGTTATTCTGCACCCTTGGGTGGAATTCTTTCTTCCAGTCTGTGTCTTCACCAGACTGCGGGTTCCAGGAGGCAGGGACTAGGTTTGGCCTCACAGACCCCAGCACAGGAGCTGGCTTGGGGCAGATACCACTTAATGCTCATTGAAGGAAGGAGAAAGTGAGGAGGAGAGATGCGGCCGTAAGGATGCACCCAGCTCACCTCCAAGCACAGGGAGCGCAGGTGGTCAGGGGCCCGGTCGCTGTGCTCGGAGGTGGAGGTACAGCTTCACGTCGGCGTGGGGACCACAACCAGTGAGTGAGCACAGCAGAACCCTGAACCAGTCCTGTTCTGTGGAGACACAGGACCCCCTGGATGGCCAGCTTCGGCTCGAGGACTCCCTAATAGAACCGACTAAACCTCATCTGGATGACAGAGCCATCTAGACACTCCCTCTCTCCTCCGCCCGGGGCCAGACTGGCATCAATCACCACAGGACCACTCTCCAGGTCTTTCCCAGCTCACCTCCATTTTCTCCAGCAGGAATTCCTCTAATAAAACCCTTGCAAGTTGCATCCCATCACAGAGGCTGCTTCTCAGACAATCCAAACTCACATGGAGGAAAGGGACTGAGTGAGGAAGGGGCCAGCCCTGGCTTGGCCCGCAGCCACGCCCTGACTGCGTAGTGATGACAGCAACTTCTCTTTGCTGGCTGACGGTGCCCTACATTGCAATTCATATTTTCCTGACCTCGGCGTCTTGCCTCCCTGGTTAGCTTCCTGAAGGGGGACCGACTGACCAGTGTGCTGTGTGTAGTTTTCGCCTTTTCCAGGGTAGGAAAGCAGCACCCACCCACAGCACCTCGTACACAGAGGAAGCAAAGTCCTGGGCACTCAACACACAGCCATGCGAAGGATGACAAGTGATGTGTTCCAAACCGTGGCTGGTGACCCATTACTGGGTCAATCGAGTGTCGATCACCATTGAAAAAAAAAAAAAAAAAAGGAAACAGAATTAAACAGAATAGACCAGAACAAGGTATAAATACAGGATATGTCACCGAAAGAAGAGGTCAGATTTGCGTCCTGAGTGCTTTGTTGCAGTTCTTACGGATAAGTGTGTTTGGACCAGGTTGTGAGGTAAAATGTATTCCTCAATGGTGGTGGGTCATGGTCAGAAATGCTTAGAAAGTGCTGATCTCCTGATGTTGTCTAGTTCAGCGTTTCTCCAGGATGCATTTATCAACCAAAGTGTTCCTTTCAAAAGGGATTTCCGAGTCACATGGGTAGAACAACCCGGAGCAAACCACTGACCCAACGCAGAGGACATCTCAAGCCTTCTCAGCCTGCTTGGAGGTTCACAGGAGCTCAACATACTCGAGGCTGTGTCTGCATCATTAAATCTACTGAACATAGAACTTTTCAAACATGTTTGAGTCCTAAGTGCCTCCTCTCTCTTCTATTTCTCATCGCCCTGGAGCACCTACGGCTCTACATACAGGGAGACACGCTGACAGCTCAGCCCCGCCCCGTAGACTTCTCACCGCACTGTCCTTGTTAGCGGGATGGGAGGCGTGGCTAGGGAGGGGCTGACCCCCACCTCTTGGCGTCTGACCTCCTACCTGGACAATAATTTTATTTATTTATTTATTTATTTATTTGTTTGTTTGTTTATTTAGTGGAGATACTGGGGGTTGAACCCAGGACCTTGCGCATGCTAAGCATGCGCTCTATCACTGAGCTATACCCGCACCCCACCCCCCCAGACTATGATTTTGCACACA
This sequence comes from Camelus dromedarius, assembly GCF_036321535.1. Lineage (NCBI taxonomy): Eukaryota > Metazoa > Chordata > Mammalia > Artiodactyla > Camelidae > Camelus > Camelus dromedarius. The sequence continues at coordinate 5,477,787 of NC_087437.1, read as the reverse complement.
GTTTCTTCTTACACTCAGAGACCCACCCAGGGGACGTGGACACCAAATGGCTTTTCCCATTACTCCCCAGTAGGCCCCCAGGATGCACTTGACCTCTCCCCTGGCTCTTCTGTGCCAAGTGCATGCATCTGCAAGCCAGTCATCTGTCCCGGGGATGAGTCCTGGGCCATGAAGAGAGGGCAGTTAAGTGGCCCACATGGGGCCAGAGCTGTGACCTGGGCCTCATTCCCCCTACTCAGCATTATGGAATGAAATAGGTGCATCCCAACAAATGAAAGTAAGTCCTATCAGCCTGCCAGGACCTGCTTCTCTCCCCTAACGGGCAAGGACGTTAGTCTGACTCAGAGGACAGTCTCAGAGTCGGGAGGTCTGGGTTCCAGCCTATGTCCTTGCTGTGGGACCAGGCGAGCCCCTGGGCCTTATGAGTAAAATCAGGAGTTAGTCTAAGTGATCACATTGACAAGGAACAGTAGAGGCAAAGTAGGCCTCAGAAAGCTTCAGTTCATGTCTTTGGTTGAAAAGATGAAGAAACCGAGGCCCAGAGAGGCCAAGTAACTTTGATGAGTCCACAGAGCACAGGTGAGAACTGGGCTGTCTGGCTCCTGTTTTGGCCCATTCCCATCTGCCCAGGCTGTCATCTGAAGGTCCGCTCTATAGCAATATTTTCCAGTATGTAAAGTAATCACAGTAAAGGGGCAGGCAGCATACACAGCTCATCTTGGAGGTCCATAAGTGGCCTCTAAAAAAACAGGAAATAATTTCAGAAATTGTAATTGTTTAACAGCAGTATTTGCACACTATGATATTTCTAAGCACTTAAAAAAATCTTCTAAGCTCAGTATAAGAACATGAAGAATTTTTTCCATTTCCCCTTGATAAACTTCTCCCTTAATTCCAAATAAACAGCATGTGTGTTATTGGGTATTTGTCCGACCTCTGAATTAATCAAGACTTTCAGGTGCAGTGGACAAAAATCCAAGTAAACTAGTTTGAAAAGAAGGGGGATTTATGGCTCACATAAGTGGAAGTCCATTCACAATTAGATTCAGAGACTTAAGACTCGTTAGTTCTTTTTCCCTTGTTCTCACATGCCCTCTAAACTCTGCACATTTCTGTGTGGCTGTGGCCACCTTTTCTCCTTCTGAAGTTATGCTTTCTCCATATGGGAGAAAGCATACACTTCTGCCAAATAGGTGTTGTTTCTTCCCTCTTCCTTTTTTTTCTGATAGAAGATTGATGTGATACCTGGAGTTGCAGCAGCTATCTTTCAACCACGAGGGAAAGGCCAAAAAAAAATCATGAGTTGCAAACCAGGGCCAGCAAGTTGCTGCCTTGAGACTTTCTGTTATGTAAGAAAAACAATCCCGTATTTGTTTAAATCAATGTAGTCAGTTTATCTCATACTTGCAGCCAAAATATTCCTAACTAATACAATGGATAAATCAGATTCATTGTAGCCATAAATAAAATCTTAAAAGTTATAGAATCTGGTAGAGGTCTATGTCTCTATTTATTCTACTCTTTTGAGTTCTCAGTTATCCATCCTTTCAAACTTTGGGGAAGATGAAGAAGACACAGTTCTTTTACCCAGAGGAAGCTTACAATTAAATAGAACTTAAAATTTAGGCCAATGTTGAACAAAGAATTCCTGCTCATATTTAATTCCCCAATGCTGCAATTAAGCCCACTTGCTTTTTATTTCATCCTTTGTAGAGCTCAAGAATGGCTAGTTACCATCTTTTTAAATAAGGAAGATGACTTAATTAAAAATACACTTCTGTCTCTGTGATTGTGTGTGTATGTGTGTTTCAGTTTGTTTTCCCTGGTTAATTAACACCAATTTCTTTGACTTTCTTCACAGATCTTATTTTTCAAACTTCTAATATTTTATGAGATTTGATCAGACAAAATTTACAGGTAAAATTTATGTGATCTCTTAGGATCTCTGATCTAGCTAGAGAACAAAATTGTGAAGACCTTTGAGCCTCCTGCTTTCAAATCCCTTCAGCCTCAAAGCTGGAGCCACACAGCCTCTCCTGGGTGATTAAATCTCCATGTTTGTGACTCTGACTCCAAGCTCTGGAATCAAGATTGTCACTGGTAGAGGAATAAGATGCAACCTAAGCTGAAGGACATCTGACTCTGAATGGGGTCTATGGGCCTCTTTTTAAAATTGAAGTATAGTTAATTTACAATGTTGTGTTAATTTCTGGTGTACAGCATAGTGATTCAGTTATACATTTTTATTTTCATATATATACTATTTTTCATATTATTTCATATTACTTATTATAGATTATTATAAGATATTGAATATAGTTCCCTGTGCTATACAGTAAGACCTTGTTATTTATCTATTTATATGTAATAGTGTGTATCTGCTAATCCCAAACTCTTAATTTATCCCTCCTCCCCTTTCCACTTTGGTAAACATAAATTTGTGTTCTATGTCTGAGTCTGTTTCTGTTTTGTAAATAAGTTCTTTGTATCATTTTTTTTAGATTCCACATATAAATGATATATGATATTTGTCATTCTCTGTCTGACTTACTTTACTAAGTATGATAATCTCTAGGTCCACCCATGTTGCTGCAAATGGCATTATTTTACTCTTTTTTATGGCTGAGTAGTATTCCATTGTATAAATATACCACAGCTTCTTTATCCAGTCATCTGTTGATGGACAGTTAGGTTGTTTTCATGTCTTGGCTATTGTAAATAGTGCTGCTATGAATATTCGGGTGCATGTGCCTTTTTGAATTAGAGTTTTTTGATTTTCTGGATATATACCCAGGATTGGGATTGCTGGATCATATGATAAGTCTACTTTTAGTTTCTTGAGGAATCTCTCTACTGTCTTGCATAATGGCTGCAGCAAACTGCATTCCCACCAACAGTGTAGGACACTTCCCTTTTCTCCACATCTTCTCCAGCATTTATCATTTGTAGACTTTTGAATAATGGCCATTCTGGCTGGTGTGAGGTGATACCTCACTGTAGTTTTGATTTGCATTTCTCTGATAATTAGCGATATTGAACATTTTTTCATGTGCCTATTAGCCATTGTATGTCTTCATTGGAGAATTGCTTGTTTAGGTCTTCTGCTCATTTTTGGATTAGATTTTTTTTTTTTTTTTTGTTATTAAGTTGTTTGAGCTATTTTAAATTCTTGAAGTACATTTTCTTTTTGCTTAAGCCAGGGTAAGTAGGTTTTCTGCCCTGAACCCCACACGTCTGCTAAGTGCGTCCCCAAATCCTGTTTGGAGAAGACACCTAGGATGTGCCATGAATGGTTCTCCCACTAAACTCTTTAACACCCCCATCCTCAGGACTGACCTCAGGACTGACCTGAGACTCACGTCCTCCCCTGCTGGTCCCTATAGAAACCAGTCCCTGAACACACCCTCAGGTCCCTCCTGTAGCAGGGCCCTTGCACCTCACCCAGATTCCCAGCGGCTCTTCTACTGTTTGCTGCTAAAAGCTCGCACGGCCATCCTCACCTGAGAAATGCCCTTGGGAAACTGGAGTTCCAGCCCCTCACCTGGGGCTTCTTTGAACGAGTGCTTGACTGCTGTGGGTGCACAAGAGCCCTACCTTCTTGCCTCAATGCAGAACAGATACCGCAGGGCAACGTATGCCCCAGAAGTCCTCGTGAGATCAGACTGAGGCTAGACCTCATCTGAAACCACATCCTTGTTGGCATCACCTCCTTCCTACGGTCTTAAAAAGTGACTGGCACAAGGATCCCTATTTCAAGCTCTGCTTCTAGAGAACCTGACCTGTGGCACATTGTAATTTCCAAAGGTGGTGACCACAATGTCTCTCATCCCATGGGCTCTTCTTACCACGTGACTTCTCTCATTAAGGGGGGTGGTGTCTATGTCCCTCCCCTCAAATCTGGTTGAGTGTGTGACTGCTTTGAATAACAGGGTATGGTGAAAATGTCACTCTGTGATTCCAAGTTTAGGTCATAACAGGGGCCCTTGCACCTCACCCAGATTCCCAGCAGCTCTTCTACTGTTTGCTGCTAAAATCTCGCATGGCCATCCTCACCTGAGAAATGCCCTTGGGAAAACTGGAGTTCCAACCCCTCACCTGGGGCAGTGGAGCTTTGGCACTTTGGTGCGATTTGTTGTTTAGTGACAGAATCTGGAGACCTAAGACATCAATCTTTAGCCTTTATGCAAATGTGTATGATGGTCTGATCCTCCCTGGTCCTGTCTGGCAGCGCAGACAAGCCAAGTTCTGGCAATGTCCGTTGATAATCCTCCTGGCAAACACACTTGGAAAAGCTGTGGCTTTACAGGATTCCACTATCTGGAAATGGGACATCGCCATCATTTGTGGGTTATTGCTGTCATTCCAACACCCCGGCGGGTTTCTGTGTCAGGAATAGATGATGCTGTACTGGTTGTGTAGTCAGGCAGATGAGTCAGGGGCTGTATTTTCCCTTCTGAACACATTTTACTTATAATATGAATAATGCTTTCTGGGAAATCCCCAGATGTCAAGGTTTAAAAATCCTGAAGCAGCTGTTAGTTGTGACTGGGTTTTGTTTAAGTAAAAATGCCAAAGAAATTTTCTTCTGAGTGTTACAAGGAGAACCAAAACTGGGAACTTGAAAGTGAGGTATGCTACTCTCAGAAAGTAACAGGAATGATTACTATCATTGTCTCCTTGGGCCAAAGGCTCTCTCTCTCCAAATGAGCTGAGGATTGAATGAGTCTTAATATGCAAGTCCTACAAGGTATGCATAGATGTGTGTGTTTTAAAAAGCTTGGTGTTTTTCTTGCATATTTCAACCAACGTTTTTAAAACAAGAAAATGAGCATCTAAAGTATATAGACTCAGTTTTAAAAAGAAGACAGAGTCACAAAATGGGTACCTCCCCAGACAAAACACCACCGGGTATCTTTGGCTTAGGTTTGTTTTGCAGTAGAGACCAGGAGAAGCAGGAGGGTGGTCTGGAGACCACTGGGGAGTTTGCTTCAGGTTATTAACCTCACACTTAGAAGAACATTTGGTATGCCCCTGAAATCTCAAGATTTACGTTCATTCATTGTTCATTTTCTCATATATCTCTTTAGACCCAGGAACTCGGCAGCGTAAAGTCTGGGAGAAGTGGAGGAAATCAAGATGGTGAGAGGGTCCTTCTTGAACAAACTGTTTCTGGGCCTCTTCTTATACTCCTTTGTTCCTGACTGTTCTGGTTATCCATTGCCGTGTAACAAGTAACCCCAAAACCTAGTGGCTAAAACAACAGCCATTTAGTTTTTATCATGACATTTGTGGGTCAGAACTGGGGGAGGGCTAAGCTAGGTGGTTCTGGTGGTGTAAGTCAGTGAGGGCTGGAGTGGCCTGGGGCTCACTGGGCATCTCTTCCTCTCCTCATGTGCTCGCTGGTCCTCTCCATGTGGTCTCTGTGTGGGCTAGTTTGGGCTTCCTCACAACATGGCGACCTCAAAGCACTGAGCTGCTTGCTTGGTCACTGAACGTTTGGAGAGTGAACTCCAGCTATCTAAGAGGAAGCTGCATTATCTTCCAGCTACAGAAGTCACGTGGCTTTACTTATGCCACATTCTATTGGTCACAAATATGTCACAAACTGCTCAGATTAAGGACGGGGAAATTAGACTCCCCTTTTGGTAGGGGAATGGCAAGGTTCTTGGGCAGGAGATACTGTTGGAGGCCGTCTTTGGAAAATATAATTAGCTGCACAGCCCAAGTCTGGTTCCTCGAGTCCCTGTCGATCCTGTGAGCTGCCTAAAGAGGGTTTTCAAATTTTCTTTACACCTTAAGGTAGCCAGAGCCCAGGTCTCTGGTGTGCAATGAGAACCCTGCCTGACACACTCTAAGTTTATTTAAAATGACGTTTACATGTAGATTCTTGGTTAGAGCCTTTAATGGGGCTTAGAGCAAATACAAGAGCAGAGGCAACTTTTGGAACCAGAGTTTCCCTCCTGAAGATAATCAGATTAGTGTAATGACTTTGAAAGGAAAGGAGAGGTGAGAATACGACCTTGCCTTGTTATGTCTTGACCACTGAGGTCTAGTCCTGCATGACTTTACTGGCTGTCTTTTCAGAAAGTGCTAACACTTGTCAAATATTGATAATTTCTTAATAATAGCCTTGGGGCTAAGATGCTTATACTAACGCCCAGAGAAGAAGGCAGATGCTTGAGTCTGGCCTGTTGCTATCCAGCTGTTGCTTAGCTGAATTTGCATGCCAAAACCAGGCCTCAGCCCTGTTAAAAAGTTTCTCGTGCTCTCCTCTAAGGTGCCAGTGCCTTCAGCCTGACCTTTGATACTTTGACTTGGAACACTAGAGCCGAGAGAAAAGGCCTCGGTGATGATTGACGGATGGAGAACTTTATTCCAGGACTCCCACTTCAGCCGAGTAGAACTGATGAAAGGGAGGGTAGTGGACCTGCAGCCACTGGCATTTAAACCCTCTGAATGTGATTCAAAAAGGGCTGGGGAGAACAGAATGAGTTAGGAGGAGGGAGAGAGTGGGCTTTTCAAGAAACATTTTTTTCCCTGAACCTCCATCTCTTGTATTTTTATTTATTTATTATTGTTTTTTAATTCGAGTATAGTCAGTTTACAATGTTGTGTCAATTTCACATGTACACCATAATGTTTCAGAAATACATATACATACATATATTCCTTTTCATATGCTTTTTCATTATAGGTTATGACAAGATACTGAATAGATTTCCCTATACTATACAGAAGAAACTTGTTGTTTATCTATTTTAAATATAGGAGTTAGTATCTGCAAATCTCGGACTCCCAGTTTTTCCCTTCCCACCCCCTTTCCCCCCTGGTAACCATAAGTTTGTTTTCTATGCCTGTGAGTCTGTTTCTGTTTTGTAAATAAACTCATTTGTGCCTTCTTTTTCAGATTTCACATATAAGTGATATCACATGGTATTTTTCTTTCTCTCTCTGGCTTAGTTCACTTAGAAGAAACATTATTAATCCAACATGTAAGTACTGTATTAGCTCCTGGCATGAATGGTGCTACGGTCTGAATGTTTGTGTCCTCTCAAAATTCATGCGTTGACATCCTAATCCCCATAGTGGTGGTATTAGGAGGTGGGGACTTCGGAAGGCAATTAGGTCATGAGGGTGGAGCCCCCATGAATGGGATTAGTGCCCTTATAAAAGAGGCCCCAGAGAGCTCCCTGGTCCTTCCCACCATGTGACGTTATATAAAAGAGATGGCCATCTAGGACGTAGGCCCTCATCAAACAGCGACTAGTGGGGGGGGGGGCACCTGAGGGGGATGATCCTGGATTTCTCAGCTTCCAGAACTGTAGGAAATAAATGTTGTGTATAAGCCACCTGTCCTATGGTGTTTAATTACAGCAGCCGGAATGGACTAAGACAAATGGTACTCCCTTGTTTATCCTGTTCATTCATTCATTCATCATATTATTTTAGAAGTCAGGGCATTCCAGGAAATGGAGGAATGACTAGATCACAACCATGAGAGCCCTCCTGCAGTTGGGGAAATTGGAGAGGAATAAATGGCTACCTATCAGGCCATGAGGTTAAATCTCAGTTAACAAAACCTTTTGAAGGAAGCCCTTTATTAAAAAATAATATCTGGAAAGACTTTTTAGGAGCTGATATCTTGAGAAGCTGTGTTCACAGTGTACCACCTGGCCCACGTGCTAACGTTAAGAGTTTCCTCCTATACAGCATGGGGAGGGGTGGGTGGGGCACCTTATGTCCATTTGCTCATCATCAGTTTCAGCCTTCAAGTGTCCAGTCTCTCCCAACACCACACACATTCATCTCCTATTAGCATAGTAGCTACTCAGATATGCTAAGCATAAAACTTACCTTACATTTCTATAACAACATGTCAGAGGGGACAGAGGTGGTGGAAACTTATTCCCAGTCAATTTCGGGACTGGCCCCAGCTCCCCTAGAGTTGTGCATAAGTCCAAATTGGGCCAAAGCCTGAGCAGGCTTAGGGAACCCGATCAGTGTCACCGACATCCAGGGTGGCATCCATTCCAACAGCTTCACATCCTCTGGTTGCAATATATAGTGGCAAACTGTCTTCTCCAGCTGTCTAAATTGGTGCCAAAGGAGTTAATACCGAGTAACAAGAAGTACACTGGGGGATGGGAAATCAGATCAGTTAATGTATAAAAATATTACCCCATTTTTCTTCAATGAGTTATTTCCACAATCACCTTTATTTTATTATTTTTTGGCATCTGTGGAATATATAGGCTTCCTACATATTCATATGTATACATATTTTTTCTCCCTCAGGTAATAAACTTTTTTCACAAATGCAAGTTAATAGGTATGTCCCATGAATGGAATAACCAGGGAAGGGTATGGATATGAAAAGCTTTTGGTAAAGCCAGAGACTTCCTCAAGCTGCCAAAAGCCGCGTGCTTCATCCTACAATCCTGCAATTTATTCTCCGACTGCTCTTTGCTCCAGAAAGCAAATCCTATCTCAGCCACAGGAGGGCCCCAGCTCCCCGGAACAGCCGGGCTGACAGACTGAGAATTCAGAGGTAAAAATGAGGAGCAGATTCAGGAGTAGAATAACACTAATTTTTTTGTTTGTATTGGGATGAATGGAACAGTTGGCAATCATCCAAACATCTCCTCAGATTGACGCTGCCTGGGGGTGGCATCTGCCAAGTCTCAGTTTGATACACTCTGGACAAAAGTCCCTGGCCTCAGCCAATCAAGGCGTAGAAGCAAAATATCCTAACCAGCTCCCTGCCCTACCCGAGTTCACACTCCCACCTGGCTGAGGCAGTCACAGGTGTGTTTGGACACCGGCATGAGGATGCCGACTCCATTCTGACCAGGAGTGTCGGGGACTTGCCAGAGTGGGGCATCAATGAACACAGGGCAGGGGGCTCCTCCCAAACCACTGGCTCTGGGGCACAGAAGTCCGACCTCCTTATAGAAACGAGGGTCACCCTACATGGGGCCAGCTTTCTGCAGCCCTTTCTTATGGAGCAGCCACCCAGCCAAACTGTGATCTCACTGTGGCTGCAGACTCACTTAAACTATTAACCGTGATGATAAGGATGAATAATTCCTGTACCTCCAGGGCATTCACGAGGCTGCTTATCTCTCCAGTTGGCCCTGCAGTGTGGCTGTTCAGATCTGGTTTCCGTGCTCCTGCAAATAAACAATTAGGTCAGTAGCTCTTGAGGTTCCGTCACTTTTGATGGGTCTGTTTTCTGCATAAGTTGTTACTGCTCTCTACAGAATCATGGGGACTGGGCTATTTTGAGCTCCACTGGGAGAAGCCTGGTAAGATTGCGGGGTGGGGGTGGGAAAGAGGTGGGCAGAACAGAGGGGGAACTGGGATCCTCCTGCTCGGAGCCTCGGTGGTGCTGGGATGCATCACAATGCCTCTGGCTGCTGGTACCCATGGCCTTCATCATCTCCCGAGTGGGGCGGTGCAGCTGAGGCCAAGGGAGGGAATTGCTCCAGCAGTGGGGCTCCTGTAACCGAGCTTTTACAGGAATTGTACAGTCTGGCCCCGGCTGCTTCTTACGCTTGCCTAGGCTGGCTTAACTCCCCTCCTTTCCACAGGGGGTGTGAGCTTCCCTATTAACTTGGGGACTGCGTTTTATCGACCGCAAACACTCGGGAGCCCAGTTCTGGGGCCATCTGTGACCTGTCGGGCTGTAATAGCTTGGTTTGCCCCGTGTTCGGCTCCCTCCCTGAGTACTTAGTGTTAAATCATAGAGGGGGAAAGTGTGAGCAGAGGAAAAACAGCACTATTACATGACCCCCGATGAGACCGCTGTGATAGAATTAAAAGCTGCCGCCCTAGGACATTCTAACAGATGACATTGTGAGGTTGCCAAGGTAACCCACCAGGATACAGTTCCAGCATCTTTGGGGTTGATGCTGGGTAGGCGAGGTCAGTCAGAGGTGAGGCCCAGTGTGTCCCCTGGCTGGCCAGTCCACGACAGTCAAGTGGAGAATCAAGGCCGACCTCTCCAAACACAGATGAACCCAGCCTCGTCTCCTCATTGGCTAGTCCAGGTGAAAGACAATCAGAATGCTTCCTATGGTTCAATGTAGGTTCCCCAGAGCCGAAAAAGATCTGGAGACAAAACGACTCACCTGGTGGCTCCATGCATGTTTATTAAACACCTACCATGTACCGGGTAGGAAGCATCAGAATATTTAGGGGGAGAGGTCAGGAGCTCTAGGAAACCCTAAAGAGATGCAGATCCTAGCAGAGAAAAAAAAGACATTTAAGACATTTACACACCGTTAGTACTCAGGAAAATCGTGAGTGGAAGAAAATGAAAACAATCAGAATAATATTAATCTCAAGGACTGGGTGTTTAAAAAATGATGTGCAAAAATCATACAGAGTAGAAATGATTTGCTTTAAAAGAAATCAGCTTCCTTCCCCCGACACACCAAGTTATGATGCATTCCCCCTTTCTATCTTCTTGTAAATACTCTTGTGTTTACTTTTGAAAGTCTGGTTAACACCTATAAATGTTATTTTCTTTCTCCCATGTAAGGATCATAAAGATTTCAGATGTAGTAACTCAGGGCCTTGGGCTCCTTTTGGTGTCAGAGGTGGGTGTTCAAAACCCTCATTGGTACCATGGGACACTTGCCTTCACACAATACTGTTTGAACATGGACTTGGGCTGTCCTCCAGTCTTGTTACTTTCCTCCACTTGGTAAACTAAGTCTAAGTGGTGGGGAGGGTGAGGGAGGTCGGAGGTGATGGTGGTGAGAGAACCCAGCAAGTGGTAGGGGGCAAAGGGAAAGGCGCAAAGAGAAAAATACAAACAAAATGATAGTGGGGGAGGGGAAGGAACACAGGACGGAGGTGCCAGAGAAAAAGCAGACAAGGAAGAAAATCTCCGAGAAGCTGTGGTTCCAGGAATTCCTGACAACAACACAGTGCTTCCTCACCCCCTGAGGGGCGTTATTAGTACCAGAGGGACAATATTAAAACACTCATGGGGCCTAAACCAGCTCTCCATCCTGTGGCTCCAATGCCTGAGGTCCCCTTTTTACCCAACCAGAAAATGTAGGTAATTGATTAGATTATGTCAGCTGTCTTGTTGTAGACCCCTTTTTAATAATCTTAGTAATAATAACAAGGATAACAGCTAAGTTATAGAGTGCTTTTCTAAACACTTGACATGTAAAACCCATGAGAAAATGCTATTTAACGAAGGAGGAAGCTAGCCCAGGGCAGTTAAGTCACTTAACCCAAGTCATGCAAAACACGGATGGAGGCCAGGAGGCCCACCTAGGGATTTGGCTCTGGGGTTCCCACTATTGACCCTTACACTGTAATTTTGCTTTGTTTAAAAAGCTCCAAGAAGAAAGACTTTTATAACGGGTTCACTGCCTCCCATTTTTCCTTCACTAACGCAGCCCTGGCCTGGCGCTTCATTTATATAACCGTCTCCTTGGGCAGCCGAAAGTTGCGAAGCCAAGATGGTTCCCCAGATCTTCTCAAACCTTCTGGGCGCCTGAAGTTGGTGGGGACAGTGGCATCATCCCCCTCCCTAAGCACTAACTCCCAGATAAAGTAGCCGCCTGGGGAGGGGCCCACCTGTGGAATAGGGCGGAGGAACGGTGCTCTCTTAATGATCCTCCCTCTCCTCCCCGTCCCCCCGCCATCAGCAGTTTGGTGGCAGTAGCCCTTCAGAACCCCAGCCCCAATTCTGAGGGGTCCCAGTCCCCCACGCGCGCTCCTGACGCGCACGCGTTCGGCTAGGAGGGGTGGAGAGGGTGGGTGGGTGAGCGAGCCTCTGACCTCCGAGCCAAAGGACCGCCAGGGTCGCTGGCGGCGGGGGGCGGGGGCGGCGGGGGCGGCGTGCGTAGCGCGCAGGTTGCGGGCCTCGTGGACGCGGCGGCGCGGAGGGAGCGCGGAGCGGGCGCGGGGCGGGCCGGCTGCTGAGGCGGCGGCTGTCAGGGGCCGCGCAGCTCCCCCGAAGATGCAGCGCAGCATATTTTGCACATGAGTTCAGAGGAAGAGGAAGTGTAGCCGGCGGACGCGCAGCGGCGACGGGGGCGCGTCGGGGCTGGAGCCGGAGCGCGCCGGGCTCAGGGCGCAGCGAGCGGGAGCGCGGCGGCCGCGGGCTCTTCGGAGGAACAGACGGACGCACGAGTCGCGGGAGGGACGGACCCACGAGCACGCCGCGCCGCCTCCCCGGTCCCCACCCACCGGCGCCCACGCCTTCCCCGCGCCGCCGCCTCTGCATGGCACAAACTTTCCTCCCGGGACGGAACACGCTGTCTCCGGGAGCCCGCGCCCGCGCCTTCTCCTCGGCTCGTCCAGAACGGTAGGTGCGCGCCTGCAGGACTGGGGCGGAGGCGGGCGCCGGCGGAGCGGGACCCCGGCGGGCAGGGGGAGCCCCACGGGGCGCCTCCCTGCAGGTTGCCGGGGCTCGGCGTGCTTCCCAGGCGCCGGGGCTGCCCGAGGGCCACCTTCCTCGGTCCCCCGCGCCCCCGGCCGGGATTGGATGGGGTCGGGCCCGGAGCCATGGGACGCAGGGGTCTTGGGCCAACTTTTTGGTTAAAAAAAAAATCATATCTGGCGCGCTATGGGGAGAGGCACCTCAGAGCAGTCTGTTGGGGATCGTGGATTCCTCATGCTCGAGGACGCCTAGGAAGGAAGCGGAGGGAAGCTCCGAGGCTACAGGTGGGTCTAGGACACTGCTGCCTGGGGTGCTCGGCAAAGGTCAGGCTGGCCGCGGAGTCCAGGTTCGGGAGGGCGCGAGGCTGGGGTGGGCTGGGGTGAGGTGGGGTGGAGACTCCTCCCGGCCCTTCCATGTGCGCCCTGGGACAGGGGCTTGTTCCCGGGGCAGGGGTGCTGGATGGGCGGGAACAGACCTGCGGCGCGTTCAGAGGAAGCGACAGGGCTACTGGACGCCCAGAGACTCGGGGCACGGGAAGTCCCCGGCCCTGAAAACGGGCATTTCCCTCTGTAGGGTTGTTTTTGTTGTTGTTGTTGTTGTTGTTTTCCCCCTCGTCCTCATCCACTTTCCTAGGCTCCAGGGTCAGGGCGGGGGTGGTGGCGGCGTTTCTTTCTGGAAGCCTGGTGGCCCGCCATGCACAGCCCCCTCCTGGGCCAGGGCTGTGCCCTTGACCTAGAGTGTCTTTGGTAGCGAGAACCGCGAGAACGGCGTGGAGGCCAAGGTGCACTCCTTGGGCACGCTGCCTCCCTGTTGATTGCTGCCCTGTGCGTTGTGGCTGATCCCAGGCACCCTCGATGGTGTCTGTGAGTTCCTTAGGGGGCTTCAAACAAACAAAAAGTATTAAACAAAAAAATAAGTCTGACACCAATCCCTGCATTTGAGTGGCTGCCCCGGTTCCCAGCAACAGTCTCTTCTTGTAATTAGTACAGCTGTTTTCAGATGCTGGGTGCAGTCCTGCCAGGAGTCTTCCAGTCCCTGCTATCCTGTGTCATCTCAGGATAAGTGAGGCCCTGCCAGGCGGAAGGACAGGCGTAATGTGAGCGACCTTTGGGCCTGTGGGTGGGGCGTGCCCTACACCCCACGTGTCCCCTGGCGGCAGGGATTCCTAATTTGTCCCTCTGAACAGCTGAATTCCCCACCAAGTTCAAGTGACCCCAGATGTCACCATCCCACAGAAGGGTTAAGCAGCAGGCTGTTTGGGGCTCTTTGCTGCGTGTGTGCTAACCTCAGTGAAATCACTTTAACCTCGGATGGAGCTCTGCCTCCTCTTCTGCCTTTGGTGGGGTTTCTGGCCAGAGAGCTGGGACGTCATTCACTGGCTGCGTTTTGTATAGCAAGTCACTGGGTTGGTTTCTCTTTTGTTTGTCTTTTGGCTGCATGGACATGGGGCAGATGGAAGTGGGGTGCAGTGAGCTAATAGATTTGGTGCAAGAATTGAAAGGGAATAAATTGGGGGTACAAGTCAGTGAGTTCTTTTTCTCCCTCTTAAGCAGGAATTTTTGGCTTCCGTTCAAATAATTGCTTTGTCTGTAGGGAAGCAGGCAGAAAATCTTTGGCATGAGTGATGGGAGTTCCTGTAAAGCCACTTGTGTTCTTCCAGTCCTAACTTTTAAACAGAATTGAAATTAAAGGAACCCATGTCTTGGTGGTCATTGGTGTCTTGCTCAATTGCTAAGTTGGTGGGCTGAGGAGAGGGCACTGGAACGCTTTTCCCTGCCCATCTTGTTTTAAAAAATACAGAAAAGTGGCGAGAACATTGACCACCCAAATACCCATATCTAGACTCTGTGATTTTCCAGTATTGGCTTTATTATACACCTGACCATTATTGTTTTATGTATTTTAAATTAAAATACAGACATTGGTCCAGATCACTTCGAAACATTTCAGCACACATTTTATTATTCAATCTATGCACATGATTTTCCTAAGGTAAAATTTATACATAGGGTGAATTTATATATACATACATATATGCATATGGTGAAATGTGCAAACCTTGAGAGTAACATTTGCATAATGTTTTGACAGACGCGTGCACCTGTGTAACCTCAGTATCAAGATAGAGAATGTAGCTGTCACCCCCAGAAAGTTCCTTCACCCCCATTCCCAGTCAGTCCCTGCCCCGACCCCTTATGTGGCAACCGGCTGCTTTGGTTGTTTCTCACTCCAAGTTCGTTTAGACTGGTCTTGAACTTCCTAGAGATTTATCCATGTTTTAAGTACCAGTCATTTGGTCTTTTTTTTTTTTTTTTTTTTCAATTGCTAGGTTATATTCCAGGCTAGGTCTCTACCACATTGTGTTTTTGCATTCCCCTGTTGATGGACATGTGAGTTATTCTCAGGTTTGGGGGTAGGGGACTGTGAATGAAGCTGTGATGAATATTTGTGTACAAGTCTTTCTGGGGATATACGCTGTCCCGTCTCGTGGGTGAATGGAGTGGGGTTGCTGGGGCATAAAAAAGATGTATGTACACCTTATAAGAAACTGTTAGACCTTTTTCCCAGCGTGGTTGTACCATTTTGCACTCCCACCAGCAAAGAAGCCAAATGTGAGATTCCAGATACGACCACTGATTTTCCTCTCCCAAAGTCAGGAGCGTGGTCGACCAGTGTTCTTCCGGGGCCAGAGGGGGCCAGAAATTGGGACCACCCAAAACCATCTGAATCACGTTGTTTCCATAGGTGGAGGAGCTGAGAAAGGTCCCTGACTCTTCCAGGAAATGGGTTTACTCTTAAATTATTGCAGACAATCAGACAAATATTTTATTTTTAGAGATCTTCAGAGAAGGGAATTCCACAGGGGAACATACCCTTGATTATGAAAGAAGATTGAGTGCTTTCTATATAAAGAAAAATAACCCTCAAGAAGTTCCACGAAACTTCTGCTTCAAAAGTCCTGGGGGATTTTTGGCCTGTTGGTCTGGTTTCTGTGAACCTGGTGGAGATTCCTGTTGGATCTCACCGGCCTGTGCAGCTGGTTGTTGAAAGTGGTGATGTCTGCTTTGGGAGGTAGATCAGAGTTGAGGTTTTTGAAGGCTCTAAGAACAGCTCTCCTGTCCAAGTGTTTTGGCCTGTCAACACCCCCTTATTGTCCTGGCAGAGAACATGGGCTGTTCCCCCTGGGGTCCCCTTACACCTTAGTCCCTGTCAGTGGACCAGTAGCCAGACCTGGTTTGGCTGATCCAGGAAACAGGAATTGAGCCTCCTGCCTGATTGGGTCCCCAGGATGAAGTTTTTGCATCTCGCCGGTGGGTCTCAGTGGGGTCAGATGACAAATAGGACTGAGTCCTAAGACACTGGGCTGTGTGTGGGGGACTGTTCTCCTCATCCCACAGCCTAGTACGGCGCCTGCCACAGAGCAGGGGCCCCGAATGAGTCCTGCGACTCTCAGTACCCCTCTGGGTGACTGCCTCTCAGGAGGGGGACAGGGAGGGCTGAGATGTCAGGACCCCAAGACATATTTTACTGTGGCCTGGGAAAGAGGTCCAAAGTGTTAGGAAAACTGTGCCAACTGTGAACTTTCATTCTAGTAGCACCGTTCTTATTTTATTACAGATTTTACTGTTGTTCTTAGCAAAATAATAATCATAGCTACTCCCTTGCCAAGTGCCCACTCCTCACCAGGCGCTGTCAAGCACGTTGCGTGAAGTTCCTGAGTGTTGTCCTTGTGAAAGGCGGATACTGTTATTATATGCATTTTGGCCTTAAGGAAACTGACACTTAGCAAGGTTAAGTAACTTGCCCTGAGTTCACATTTTCATGTTTCCTAGACATTAAGGGAAGAGATTGGGATGTTCTGGTTTTGCAAATGCAGATTCCATCTGCAAGCACAGATTTCCAGATGCATGAAGCCATCGTAGAATAGAAGTGTTAACTGGAGAGGTGGAACAGAGTTGCAAGAAATGGCACCCTGGAATCACTCTCTTTTTTAATTTAATAAAAAGTTTCTTTTTTTTTGTTTATTGAAGTGTAGTTGATTTACAATGTTAGTTTCTGGTGTACAGCATAGTGATTCAGTTTTTTATACATATATATATATTCTTTTTCATAATAGGTTATTATAGGATATTGAAAAGAGCTTCCTGTGCTGTACAGTAGGACCATGTTGTTCATCTACTTTATACATGGTAGTTTGTATCTGCTGATCCCAAACTCCTTCTAATTTATCCCTTCACTTTGGTAGCCGTACTTTTGTTTTCTATGTTTGAGCCTGTTTCTGGCTTGTAAATAAATTTATTTGTATATATATTTTTTTAGATTCCACATATAAGTGATATCATGTATGATATTTGCACTTCTCCCTTTGACTTACTTCACTTAGTATGACGATCTCTAGGTCCATCCTTGTTGCTGCATATGGCATTACTTTATTGTTTTTTATGGCTGAGTAGTATTCCATTGTATAAATATACCTCAGCTTCTTTATCCAGTCATCTGTTGGTAGACACTTAGGTTGCTTCCATGTCTTGGCTATTGTAAATAGTGCTGCTGTGAACATTGGGGTGCATGTATCTTTTTGAATTGGAGTTTTCCTCTTTTGCAGAAATACGCACAGTAGTGGGATTGCTGGGTTAAGTTTTTGGTCTTTTAAGGAATCTCCATGTTGTTTTCCATAGTGGCTGCACCAATTTACAATCATACCAACAGTGATAGGATGGTTCCCTTTTCTCCACACCCTCTCCAGTATTTATCATTTGTGGACTTTTATTAAAAGATGGCCATTCTGACTGGTGTCAGGTGATGCCTCATTGTAGTTTTGATTTGCATTTCTCTGATAATTAGCGGTATTGAGCATCTTTTCATGTGCTTATCGGCTGTATGTCTTCTTTGGAGAAATGCCTGTTTAGGTCTTCTGCCCATTTTTTCACTGGGTGGTTTGCTTTTTTGTTATTGAGTTGTATGAGCTGTTTGTGTATTTGGAATCACTTTCTTAAGTCTTTTTTCTTTTTCATTTTGTTTTAAGCTTTCTGAGATCTGAGGCCTAGACAGAGGTATGCATTTTGGTGACAACTTAAGATGTTATTGGTTGATGATGACTGTCATTTTATTGTAGGGAAAGAAAGACATTGCCAGCTGTTTGGTTTGAGTGTCTGTCTCTGAGCTGTCCAGTACAGTAGCCAGCTACATGTAGCTATTTACATTTAAGTATGAATGAATTAAAATGAAATAAAGTAAAAAATTTTGTTCCACAGTCTCACTGACCACCTTTCAGGGGCTCTAAGGCCACATGGGGCTGTTGGCTGCCGAGTCGGGCAGGACAGATGTACAGTATTTTCATCCTCGCTGGAAGTTCTGTTTGATGGTGTTACTCGACAGTAAGCACATCTCTTTTTCCCTTCAGCTTAAGAATTGGCAACGCTCTTGGCTATTTTTCACTGACAAAGAGATAAATGTAGCCAGACATTTCTTTTATGTTTACCTTTTAAAGGTGTGTGTGTCTTTGTGTGTGTGTGTGTGTGTGTGTGTGTGTGTTTGTGTGTGTGTGATTTTTTTCCCTCCCATTCACATTCAGGTTTTGACATCAGTTTGAGTTTCCCTTTTTTCCTGGGCCCCCAGAGGGGCTTTCGTTATCATCACCGTGTATTTTACCAAGATGCTTTCTCTGAAAAGATCGGTACGCTGGCAAGCTCTGGCCACGGCTTGAGTCCTGTTAATTCCTCGCTCTCCAAATAAGAATTCTGTTCAGCTTTTAAATATGCATCTGTGGGACTTACTCCCTACCTGGGTGGAATTCAGGAAGAAAAATCGCTCTCAGCGGGGCCAGAACCAAAGAGCTAGAAAATCAGGTTGCATTGTATGTGTGATGGCTACCTGCCAAGACTGAGGTGGAGGAGACACCGTCTGGGGCACCTGCGAGCTGGTTGGGCGTTTTCCTGGGTCTGGCCTGTCCCCGTGGGTTGGGGGTGCTGGAGGGCCCGCAGCATCATGCCTGGTGGTGAATGGTGGTGGGGAGGGTGCTCGGCTCTCCCCTCCTCCACGGTGTCCACCACTTAGGGTCGGTTCAGAGGAGAGGGACCCCCAGACCCATCAGGGCTGGGGAGTCAGCATCAGCTCTGTTTGCCCAGCATGTTTGAGACTCATCAATTCTTATGTTACTTTATGAGGCTGTATTGGCTGTTTCCACACTTTTTTAAGCAGCAAGCCGGCTGCACATCACTGACAATTTGGTTTGGCTTTTACAACTGAAATATCCCGTTGGCCCATCCAGATGCCCCTGGATGGACGGCATTTATTCTTTGCAGAGGATCATCAGTTTCTGTTCGTGTGTGTGTGTGTGTGAACTCCCTACTTAGTGTTTCACCCCGAGGAAGTACTGCTGGGGAAGCCTTCAAGTTTTGTGGAAGAACTCCCAAATTCCCCAGATTTGGAGAAATGTTTATAATAGACCTTATCCATGAAGTCGAATGAGAAAAGATCAGATGCATCGCAGACTCTGGTTGATGGAACACGGCCGTATCAGGTGTAACCGAATTTCAGAAATACAGAGTACAGGACATCAGACTCTTCATGTAAATACTTCCTTAATTTAGAGAGGTCTTTCGGGACTTCTCCAGTGTCTTGGGACACTTTATGAGCACCATTCAGTGTGGTGTAATGATGTCAGGTTGACAGGAGTCTTTATACTGGAGAACAAGTCACACTAGTGCTGGTGCTGACAACAGTTAACACGTAGGCAGCTTTCTCTGGGTGCCTGGGCTCTTCCAAGCCCTGCCCAGTAGTCTCGTATTTAGTTCTCCCCCTACAGGTGGGTTCTGCGGTTATCCCCATTTCAGAGTTGAGAACCCTGAGGCTAAGTGGCTTCCTGGTGGTCACTCAGCTAGTGGTCCGGCTTGAGAGCCGTATGCTATGCTGTGCTGTTAGGAGGGTGAACTTGAGGGTGACAGGCTAATATTCCATCCAGAAACGTCCCGGATGATAGGCACCTGTCGTACTCCCAAAGAATGTTGATGGAGGAGGTACTTATTGTCCATTGTTGGGGCAGGGCATCGGGATAGCTGCTGTTGGGGACAAAAGAGATGTGGCTGCCTTCGAGAAGTTTGCTGTCCCTGGGAGGACGAGGCCATCCCCAAAGCCCCAGGGCTCTCCCCTGAACTCAGGACTGGTCCACACCACCTCCACCTGGACGGAGTTAACACATCCAAAGCAAACTTCCGTCTCTCCTTGTCCAGCTGCCCCTCCCAGGGCCGCCCCAGCCTCCCAGGTCACAGACCCTAGAAGCGTCTAGGGTGCTCTCTTTTTCTCATGACCTGTTTCCAAACCACCAGTCCATCCCACTGCCTGCCTTCAAAACGTATCCAGAATTCAGCTGCGGCGCCCTCCTCATCACCATCTGGTTTCCCTTTTCCCAGGGTCAGAGTGATTATGTCTTCCCTGAGCTGGAAACCACCTGAGGGCTCCCATCTCACTTGGGACAAAGCCAGAATCCTGACCACGGCTGCCCGGCCCCACCTACCTGGGCAGCTCCGGGACATTCCGGCCGTTTGCACCTGCGGCCACCATGCCAGTGGCACCTGCCCCCTTATTGCTCTGTCACCTTCCTTGGGATCTTGCTCACTGTCACCTTCCAGGGGAATTCTGCCCTGAGGGCTCTTTAAAATTGCGCCTCCTCCCCTGTACTTGCGATCCCTCTTCCCTGCCTCACGTGTCTTTACGTGATGTGCTTTTAAGATGAAAACTTCATTCATTATTTTTAATGTGTCTAGTATCTGTTTCTCTGCTCCTGAAATTAAGGTCCGTGAGGGCGGGGCTGTTCTTGTTCTGTTTTGTTTTGTGTCCCCTGGTTCACTTTGGTGCCCCAGCAGTTGGACATGTGCTGAGGGAGGGCGTGATGGTTAATTGTACGTATCAGGTTGGCTAGGCGGCGGTTTCTGCTCAAATGGCAGTCAGTGGAAGTGATGCTGCGGGGGATTTTGAAAGATGTGATTAACGTTTGAATTCGTAAAGCAGGTCACCCTTCGTAATATGAGTGGACTTCGTCCAGCCAGTCCGAGGACTTAGGAGAAAGGACTGCGGTCTCCCGAGGAGTAAGGAGGGATTTCTGCCTCTAGGCAGCCCTGGGACTCGGGTCTGCCATCACCACTTCCCTGGGTTTTTGGGCTGCTATTCGGCCCTGTAGATTTTGGACTGGCCAGCTGCCAAGCCCAAAAACAAGTCCTTTAAACAAATCTGCCCTGACTTCCCTCTCCATAGATCTCTGTAGATTTCTTCTCACACACACACACGCGCACGTGCGCGCTATCCTCCTGGTTCTGTGTCTCTGACCTGAGTACAAAAGGTGGAGATGGCAGGGAAAGGGGTGTCAGGCGGGGGGTCAAGTGGAGGTAAAGGAAGGGTGTCTGGAAGCCTGCTGTGTAGGCAGGACAGCACTGGCTCAGCCCAGCCCGGTTCCAGGGTACGTGCAGGGAGCAGAGGCTGCAGGGCTGGGAAGGAGGGAGGGTGGGTGAGGTCCAGGCTGAGGACTCCAAGCTGGGCAGCAGGTGTGATTTCTGCTCTTTGAGCCACTTGTGTGTGCAGAATGGTGGACCTGGCAAACACTGATGCTAGGCATCAGGTGGATGAGAGACCAGGGGAGCCGGGGGAGAGGAAGGCTGCCGACAGTCCGGAGGAGGCAGTGGCGGGATGGGAAGTGTCCCCAGCGCTTGGCACCCCGCTAGCTGCAAGGGTGAGAATGGTGGCAGGAGGAGGCTGATACCTGGCGTCTGGAGCCTGGATGAGATCGAGGGCAGTGGTACCACCCGCAGAAACCCAGGAGGAAGGACAGGCTTTAGGGCAGGATGTTGCATTCTCTTTGGGGTGTATTCATCCAGACGTGCCGGGAAAGTTCCAAGTGAAGATGCTGAAATGGGTCTGTGAGCATGTTCTGTGAGAGTCAGAGAGAAGTCAGGCTAGGAGGGGTTCTGATAGCAAAGGAGGAGATGATGCAATTGTGTGACGTTTTTGAGCCATGACACAGCGAGTCCCTATATGGGAGGTTCCCAAACTGCACAGGGCGCTACGGCAAGGGATGGTTTAGGTTTTAGAGGGAAGCATGGTGATACTTGCCATGTTGGACACCACACTCACAGCCAGCGCAAGGGAGTGCACACATCCACGTCAGAGGGCCCCGCCTTCCTTGCGATGACTTCATAGCTTTGCAAGGCTGGATGTTGGGTGGTCGCTAAGGAAATGACTGCAGAACAGGAAGTGAGGCTGGTGGTGTCCAATGGGATTCCCAGCTCTGAGATGTTGCCTGGTGCCAAACAGATGCGCACAGCCCATTAGTAATTATGGGAACTTAAGGGTGAAGAGAGAAGAGGTTTTTTTTCTTTCACCTTGTGTATTCTGTTCTTTCAAAAGGCTACTGAGTTGTTTGGACCTGACTACTTAATAAAGTGAACTGGAGAAAAATTGTGCTCTACACTGGAATTTGACGCAGCATTGTAAAATGACTATTACTCAATGAAAAAAAGTGAAAAAAATTACATAAAAGCAAATTCCAGACACCAAAAAAAAAAAAGCAAGTGAACTGGAGATGTGGATTTTAGCCTGGGGATGCTGTGAACTGGGGATGTCCGGACCTGGAAATCTCGGAAGCTTCACCCGGAATTGTTCTCGGTGTTATGTGTACCTTGTATAAGAGTAAGAACAGAGACAGAAGATCTGGGACAAAGGGAGGCACATGAGGGCTGCATCCCAAAAGTCATATTTCTTCAAAAATAAAAAGTGTGAGCAAATAAAATTTGTTCAGTCAGGGTACTGGGTACATAGATGTCTCATTTTCTCTCCTTATTCATATGTCTGGCATGGTTTATAGTGAAAGTAATTTTAAGAGAGCAGGACAGGAAGCTGGGGTAGAATTTAGGGGTGCGCTTGTGTTTGCGAGGGCAGCAGAGAGCCTGGGAAGGGAGAGTGTCAGGTCCGGAGAGATTCATAGGTGGGGGTGGGACCACAGGGGTGAGCGAGGCCACGTTCTTCTAGACTGTGCTTCTCAGCCCCAGCTCAGCAGCTTAAGAGAGACCCCAGGCCTCTGGGGCCTGGGTGTTAGGAGATCGGAGAGGGTCAGGAGTTGGAAAAGACGGGGTTTGCTCTGAGAGCGTTGAGTCTCCGCCTGGCATGTCAGTGAGAAACACTTAGGGCGATCTTAAAAGAATGATGCTTGGGCCCCACCCCCAAATGCCTGGGCATCAGGACGTCGAAACATCTCTCCCATGATTGCAGCGTGCATCCAGGGTAGGGAACAGCCCAGCCCAGGGCTGCTCCAGCTTTCCTGCGATTCGGACTTGAGTGAGTCACGTGTGGAAATGCGGATTCAGTGGTGCCAGGGCTGTTGGTCTGAGGACCACACTCTGAGTAGCAGGTTCTTCTGGGCGGGGGGTGGGGTGCGGGCTCTTTTGAGTTAAGGGTGGTCGTGATAGAGGCTGGCTGGAGAGAAAGTCTGGATCAGATGCCACCGAGACGTGGGGTGGGGTGGGGAGGGGTGGTAAGCAGGTGTTTTCTTTTGATAATGTAAAGACCCCTTGTTTGCCTTAGCTTTATTTTATTTTATTTTTTAACCCCTGTATTGTGGTATGGTTCCTGTACAGTAAACTACACATATTTCAGATGTCTACTTTGATGAATTTTGATAGCTGTAAATGCCCACGAAACCACCACCACAATCAAGACAGCTAACATTTCCATCATTCCCCAAGAGGTGCAATTTTCGATTTCCCCATTTATCCCTTTCTATCCCCTTTCACCCTGGTAACCATAAGTTTGTTCTCTATGTCTGTGAAAACAGAATACACATTCTTCCCACGTGCCTTATCTTTTGCCGTGTGACACGTGGCTCCCAGACTTAGCCGCCGAAAACAGTCATAGACATTTATTCTCTCCCACGGTTTCTGTGAGCTAGAAATCCAGCAGCAGCTGAGCTGGGTGGTTCTGACCCAGGGTCTCTCTTGAGATTGCGATCAGGATGCAGGCCAGGCTGAAAGCTTTTCCTGGAGCCGGAGGGTCTGCTCCCACCTGGGTGTGGAGTTGGTCGTGGCTGTTGGGTGGAGGCCTCTCTGTGGGGTTGATACAGCGTCCTCACAACACGGGGGCTGGCTCCCCCCAGAGTGAGTGAGCCGAGACAGAGCAGAGTGGGGCCCATGGCACCTCCTGCAGCTTCGCCTCGGAAATCACGCTGATCCATCACCACATCCTCCTGGCTACACAGATCAGCCCTGTTCAGTGAGGAGGGGCCCACGGGTGCACACCAGGAGGGTTAGCCAAGGCCCTCTTGGAGGCTGGCTGTGATACACCTTGTGGTCTTCAGCTGGAAAAGTAAAGTAATGCACATGCAGCACAGAAAACTTGAAATATAGAGAAAACCATAAAGAAAACGCTACCCATGACCTTACGGCCCGGAGGAAAGTTCTGTGAACGCTGTGGTCTCTGTCTTGCCAGCTAACGAAAGAACGTGGATTTTGATGTACTGATACACACATAGGCACTTTTTAAAAAGTGGCACCGTGAAATAATCCCATTTCATGTAGATTGTCCTCTTCCTGGTGTGGAATAGGAACACTTCCAAGGGGTCAGTTTTAGTTTTCCTGGGACTTCTGTCTTAGATGGTTTGTAGGATGTCAAGATTTGACGCATTCTGAAAGGTTGATTGGATTTTTGGGTTTTATTTACATTTCTGGGTGGAGAGAGATGTTCTTATCATGTAAAAACTTTTTTTTTTTTTAATGGAGGTACTGGGGATTGAACCTAGGACCTCGTGCATGCTAAGCATGCAGTCTACCACTGAGCTACATCCTTGACTCTGTGGAAGCTTCTTGATTTGAATCACCAGTGCTTACTTTGGGTGCCTGAATGATGCAATAAACACACTTACATCTTCACATGTGGGATTTGAGTGTAGAAATAAAGGATAAGTGTAGCAGCTGATCCAGCATTGTTGCATATCATTGCCCCACCTCTGGCTGCTTGTCTGGAGCTGTTGGCAGTTAAAATTAGCTTTACCGTCACCCTCAGATTAGCAGCTAGTGTGGTGAGTGAGGGCTCACTCTTAATGAAACTAATTTGTATTTGAAAATATAACTACTTTTATTGCCCCCATTATTTAAATACGTGCATGCTCACTGATGATAAAAAAGAACCTTTAAACTGAGGGATTTTTTTTTTAAACCCTAGCTGAAAAAAAAAAATCTTTTAAGGGTGTAATCCTTTTTTGAAGTGGTTTTTTAGGATTTTATGGGCATCTTGGGAAATATTTTAAAAACAAATTAGAAATACTTTGAAAATCAAAAGGTAAACATTTCAACATTTAAAGTGGCCCATGGCATTGAGCCCTATTGCTGATCAACCTTTTCTGGAGCCAAGTCTAGGGCAATGAGCCCTGTTTTCCATGATGGAGATTTCCTGTGTGTGTCCTGCGCTCTGCTCAGACTTCTACAACAGCCAGTCTCACTGCCCCGTGTGTATCTGTTCAGTGTCACCTGTGAGCTCCTTGAGGGGAGAGCCGAGTCTTTCCACTTATATATTTCCTAACTGAGGGCGTGACTCAAATCAGACCTTAATAAATGTGCGTTGGATGAGTGACTGTGAGATCTTGGAGCATACAGTCCTTCTCCGTGGAACTGACGGTGGCTGCATGAATTGGCCCCACCTTCTACCAAAGATACGCCTCCTTCCAGGTTTGATTCAGCAAGAATTGATTTTCCAGAATGTCATCACTGAAGGATCTTTACTTACGGGGCATTTGCAATGTCTAGTGTCCTCTCCGTGTAGTTGGGCCTCAGACCCTTCCAGTGGTTTCCTTATTTTCCTCCCTAATCAGCCTCCAGTTCCTAATTACTTTTAACCAGTTTCTGCTCGAGAACTATAAGTATATTTCTTGGTCTCTTCTCCCACTGTCTCACCCTAGGAATGGGGAAAGGACTCCTTTCTTTTTTCTGCCTTTGAAGACCTCTTGGATGATTTTTCTTGATGCCTTGATGCTAGAGAGACCCAAACGCATGGGTGCAGGGATGTCCTTTGGGACGATAAAGACAGAAAAAGAAGTGGGGGAAGGTATAGCTCAAGTGGTAGAGCAAATGGTTAGCATGCACAAGGTCCTGGGTTCAACCCCCAGGACCTCCTCTAAAAAATAAATAAGTAAACCTAATTTATTACCCTCCAAAAAGACATAAAAAGAGGAAAAACATCTCTGTATGACTGTAAAATAATCAAAGCTGATTGAGCAGTGAAGTCACACGTAAAAAAGGTCACCTGGTTTACTTTAGGTGTCAATGTCAAGTGACCGTAGGAATTTGGAGGGGCAGAGCTCTAGGGGTTGGATGGACCATAGAGAAGTAGTGGGAAAATATCATCGCACACGGGTGATTTTTAGCAAGTGTTCTTTACAAAACAGACAGTCACAACAAAAGGAAAAGTAGCCAGGAGCAGTACCACTGGTCATGACCCCACCAGGGACCTAATGCCCCAGGGTGAGCAGGTGCAGAGGGGCTCTAACCCCAGGGCTCCCAGAGGGTCTCACCTTCCACCAGGCTTCTCCCAGGCCAGCGTCTGGACACCTGAGTGGGTCATTCATGAGGAGGACCTGCACTTACTGTCCAACTCAGCAATCGCACTCCTGGGTGTTACCCCAGAGAAATGAAAACTTATGTCTGCATAAAAATCTGCATGTGTATAAACATACCACTGCTTCTTTATCCAGTCATCTGTCTATGGACATTTAGGTTGTTTCCACGTCTTGGCTATTGTAATAGTGCTGCTGTGAACATTGGGGTATATTATTATATTTAGTTGTGGTCTATGTATACAGTGGAATACTACTCAGCCATAAAAAAGAATGAAATAATGCTATTTGCAGCAACATGGATGGACCTGGAGATCATCATTCTAAGTTAAGTAAGCCAGAAAGAGAAAGAAAAATACCATATGATAGCACTCATATGTGGAATGTAAAAAAAAGTTAAAAGGACACAAATGAACTTATTTACAAAACAGAAACAGACTCATAGACATAGAAAACAAACTATAGTTACCAGAAGGGGAAAGGGGTGGGGAGGGATAAATTGGGTGTTTGAGATTTGCAGATACTAACTACTATATATAAAATAGATAAACAAAAACGTCCTACATATATATATATGTAGCACAGGGAACTATATCCAATATTCCTGTAGTAACCTATAATGAAAGAGAATATGAAAAGGAATATATGTATGTATACGGATGACTGAAACATGATGGCCGTGAACAGGAAATTGATACAACATTTTAAACTGACTATATACTTCAATTAAAAAAAAAAGAATTTATTTAAGAAAAATCCTCACATGAATGTTTATAGCCACTTTATTCAGAATTAACCTAAACTGGAAACATCTCAGATGTCGTCCAAGGGTGAACGGCTGAAGCAGGCCCCTGACTGCAGGCTGGTGCCCGGCCGGGGAGGCAGCTGGCCATGGTCATTTGGAGCAAACTCGGGGTGTAGATTAGCTATTATTACATGACCAGTCACACCAAAATGAGAGGCTGAAAACAGTAACAATGGCGTCTTCTGCTCCAGAGTCTGCCGTCTTGGCGGGTCTGGTGGAAACAGCCTGTCTCTGCTGCCACACATGATGTCAGCGGCTTGCCGGAGGCGGAGGTTTGACTTCCAAGACGGCTCACTGGCCCGATGGCTGGCAGCTTGGTGCTGGCTGTCCATTCCTCCCCACATGGCCTCTCCTTGGGGCTACTTGGGCTTCCTCATGGCATGGTGGCTGGGTTCCAAGAGCAGCTGTCCCAAGAGTTGGGCAGTGGATGCTCCCAGCTTCTCAAGGCTGGGGTCCAGAAACTGGCACTGCATCATTCCAACACTTTCTGTTGCAAGCAGTCAAGGAGCCCAGATTCAGGGGAGGTGACGCAGACCCCCACCTCTCGATGGAAGGAGTGTTACCTTTGAGAGCCATATTAAAAAAAAACCCATCATGCTTACCATTTACCTTCTGCCCTACTAGAGACCTCGACTCCGCTGAGACACGCACTGAATGTCTGCGATAAGGATGTGCAGCCTCGCTGGGCACCATCGGCCTGCATCGGGCGAGACTGTGCCTTCCCTCTTCCCTCTGCCTCCACCTCTCACTGCCCTCGGAGGCCCAGCCCCAGCCCTGGCCCCCACTTCTTGTGGGATTCTAACATGAGCGGGGGTTGGGAACCTCAAAGCATCAATAGTGAAGTTTACAAAATGTACAACATCCTGGAAGGCACTGTTGTATCTTTGTTTTCCTTTTCCTAAGCTAGATTTACTGACTTGTTTGAGCGTAGTAGGGACTACAGTAGATATTTTTCAAGTGATGTAGAAGTCTTTCCTGTTTTGACAGGGGTGGGGTTGGTGGAAGAGTGCAGGAGGGAACCAGGAGGGACACGGGTGTGCCTGTAGCAAGCAAGGTAGGGCCCTTGCATGAATGAGTAAGAGGAACACATTCACACTAAGCTTTGGGTGGCTAGCGATGACTCTGCATGCCTCTCTTCCCAGAGGAACTGTGTTTTAGATGCATTTACTTAACCAGAGTTGCATGCACTCCAAACAAATTAATCCCTAAAATTTGAGACCTCAAGGATTCAGCTATGTTCCTGGCTGGTATGGCTGACTGGTACTGTGTCTGATCACATAGATGATTTGCCCAGAGCCTCATCGTGTCCTGTGAGACAAACGTGGTGCCCTTTGGGGTGAATTTGGGCAGAGACCTCAAGTTTGAGATAGTCTGAAACCTTAAATTCAAAGTTATGAATTGGGAGTTTTTCTAATACTTTTTGGCATACACCCCAACCCCAAATTTGTCTGAGTCTTTCATATTTATCCCTGGAATCCTCTCTTTTTTTTTTTTCCTGCTGTCAGTGAACCTATCCTTGATAGAAGAAATTAAATCATACTAAAGTATTAATGGCTACCAGGAGCTTGGTTTGTTGCCCTTCCCAGGGAGATACTTGCAGACTCAAAGGTGATACGAGATAGGGTGTTGTCAAAGGAATGAATTTCTAATGCTGAAATTTACTTAGGAGGAGAGCAAGAATGGGAAGATTTTTGAGGAAGTCCCCAGACACTCAAACCTTAATAGAGAGGAAGACCAGTGAGTGACTGGGAAAGTCTCTGGGTTACTTCCAGTTCTGTTTCGGCAGTGACAGTACTCGTCTCACCAGGTTACCTGATCCCCAGCACTTAGGGTCCTCCCTGCCCATTTCTCTCCTGCTTTGCCCCAGTGATGCCAGCTGGCTTACTTTTTAGCAGTTAAGTGTGCAGCCTCTGTACATATCAGCTATTATATCTGCAGAACTGCAGAGTATTTTACGAGTAATCAGTTCATGCAGATTGCACATAAATCATGTCTGCGCTGGCCCTTTGGACACTAATGTTCCCTTATTAAGGCATAAGTAAACCTTCCTGTTCTCATCCATCCTTCCAGACTCTTTTTAATTACTGAAAAGAATAGCCTGGCTGTCCCTGCACCAGCCTCTTCCATGCCCCTCCCTCCACGGCCTCATGGCTTTTGTGAGGTTCCTCTTGTTTTTTCTGGAACTCGCCAAATTGCCGTAGGAAGCCGGGTACCTTATGAATGGATCAAGCGGGAGGAAATTCTTATCTTGAAGAGGAAGTGGCCACCACGTTTCTGTTGGTGATATTCTTGGCCAGTTAATATTTTGTGAAATATGTCCCGATAACAGCACAGGGGCCCCGGAGAAGGGAGAGATTGATCATGCTGAGTGCTCAAAAGGCAGCTCTCTCCCACTGAAGTCTGGGGAGAGGCTAAGACGGCATTTCATGAATGTCACTCTGCCTAAGTAAACAGAGAACCCTCGTTGTCTTCAATCCCCTGAAGACTGGACTCCCGGCCCGCCCTCGTGTGCACGTTCTTTTCACATTTCTCCATTTTCTTCCAATACCGTAGCCACAGATCTGTGCTCTGATACACATGGGTTTCTGCTTCCAGTGTCTTCGGCCCTGCTCTTAGCGTTCATCCAGTCTTCATGGGTCTGAAACGACCCTCCCTGAGGATTGGACGCGTACCCTGTCCCTGCAAACCTTTGGTCTAAAAAAGAATACACAGGGACTTTTAGACCAGGCCCATAAAAATACCGCCATCTGCTTTTAGAAATGGCTGGGGAATGTAAATTCCTGTCTAAATGATTCCTGTCCAGGGTAGACAGGACTTGGGAGTTTGGAAATTGTAACAACAACTCATTATCTTCTCTTAGCAACCACAGCCAAGTGACACATCTCGTTTTTTTTTTTCTTTTTTCAGATGGGCTGACAACATAATGCCCCATTATTGCTTTTTAAATCCTATTTTTTAATCCTGTATATGGGTTCTAGTGGAACCGAGGCTCTCTGAGGTATTATTTCCCCCAGATAAGGGAAAATATGATATAAAACAGGTATGTTTCTGGTGTCATTTCAAAATCACAGGCTGGCTGGTAATGGTATCTTATCAGTGAGCGGAGCCAGCCTGAGTACTGAGCTTCCATCCCCTGGTGTTCAGGCCGCAGGCTAAATTGTACTCTCGGTTTCAGGAAGGCTGAGTTCTTCATGGGTTCTTCAGGGAAATGATGGGGGTCTTTTCTACGACGGTGTTTAAAAACATCACCTCCGGAGAAAAAAAATCATCCCCCTCTTTTTTTTTTTTTTTTTTTTTGCTGACAGCTGCTGAAATGGGTTGCGGATTGAACAAGTTGGAGAAACGTGATGACAAACGGCCTGGAAACATCTATTCGACGTTGAAGAGGCCTCAGGTGGAAACCAAGGTGGACGTGTCCTATGAATACCGCTTCCTGGACTTCACGACCTTAAGTGCTGGTGAGGATGGGGCTCAGCACCGGGCTGGGCGGGGATGCGGCTCAGCTCAGTGGTGGGGGCTGGTGGGGGAGGGAACTAAAGGGCTGTCTAGAAGGCACTGCTTACAGAAATAAAAATACAGATTTTTAGGTGACATCTTTCACTTTTTGAATGCTAGCAACCCATTTAAGTGGTTACAAATTTAAAAACATGTGTGAGCCTAATAGCACAAGTGGGTGGGTTGAGTTTGGCCCACAGGCCAACTCATTTGCAGACTCTGCGTCCTGGAAGCCACGTGGGGAAGGATAGTCGGCCCATCACCTCATATTAGCCGCCTGTCCCCCCCAGATCCCCCTACCCCTTGTCCGCCGGTGTCTTTCCAGACTGTTAGTCCATTGGGCTTGGCTGTGCCACGCCCCAGCGTCCCAGTGGCCCCGGGGTGACTGGCAAGTGCGGGTCAGTGTTTTCATCCCGAGCATTTGCTGAGCACCGACTGTGTGCAGAGAGTTGGGAGGTGTCGTGGGGAAATCAGGTAGCAGGTCCTGGTTTACATAAGCTACCTACCCAGCCAGAGAGGAGACTGGCACACGGGAAAGCCCAATGGGGAATAATTGCAAGTGGGAACCACATAAACTAGGTTTTCGGATGGCCCGCAGTGTCCTCTCCATCTATATTTGTGGGAAACAAGATTGAAAGGAAATACAGCAGAATGTTAAATACTGATTGTCAGGTGCTGAGATTATGGGGGAATTCTTTTTCTTTTTTTCATTTTTTTTTTTTTTTGCACTGTGGTTACATTTCTTTTATTACTAAGAAGAGAACTTTTAGCTTTTTTTAAGAGTTAACTTCCAGAAGCACGTGCCCTCCTGCCGCCTTCTGCTTCGTCCCTCCTCTCTGAACTGTTCCCCTGGCCTCCTTCCTTGTTTCTCTGCTGCCTTGTGTACCCACACTGCTTTCTTTGATTGAATTACCTGTTGTTTTCTGACTATGAAGTAGACATAGGTCCATCAAAACAAGTTAGGAAAACCCTGGAAAAACCCCAGCTGGTCTCCCAGCTCCTCTACTCGCCCCTCTCCAGGTCCCGTCCCTCTTCTGCTCAGAGCCCTGCTGGGGTTCCCCCACCCCGAAGGGCACCAGCCTCCCTCTGCCTCATCCTCCTGCTGTTTGTCCTGTGTATTCTGCCTGTTTCCCGCACCCCCTCAGGGCCTTTGCACTGGCTGTCCCCTCTGCCTGGAAGTCCTCCCAGATAGACCCTTGGTTCAAATCCTTATCCCCCTTCTCTCTGAAACCTCCTGACCTCCTGCCTGTTGAACATTTCTAGCTTCCCCCCACTCCCCAGCCCTTTCCCCTCTGGATTTTCTCTGTAGCACTTCCTGCTGTCAACGTGCTATTTACTTTGCTTATTGTTACTCATTTCCTTGTTTATTGTCTGCCTTCCTTCATTAGAAGGTAGACTCCCTTCTGATGAGTGCAGGATTGTCTCTTTTATCCTCTGCTGTGTCCTCGGTGCTGGAAACAGTGCCTGACACACAGTAGATAATCACTAAATACTTGCTGAATGAGTCCTTGACATACATTTTTATATCCCACTTTTTTGCAACTTAACATCCTATAGTGAGGCACACACCCTGTCGTTCCAGATGTTTCCCAAAACATGATTTAATGCCTACATACGCTTTGATCACTCAGGGTGCTGTAATTTATTTATGGTCCTCTTTCATTGGACATGGGAGTTGTTGCGGGCTTTGGGCTGTTAAAAATCATGCTGTGATATGCAGTGTGGTACATACATCTTGGTGCGCATTTCTGATTATTTCCCTGGGAATGACTGAGTTGAAAGATACGACTGTTTGAACTAATTACCACGTCGCCCTCTAGGTGGGATGTGCTGGGTGGGGTACAGCACAAATCTGATCACACCGAACCCTTTGGCTGGTTTCCTGGATAAAGGATGGGGAGATGCCAGCTGGGGCTCAGGCTCTGCGGACCCCCTCACTTGTGCGCGGAGTGAGGGTGCCTGGGCCCTTGGCCTTGCTAGCTGTCCCCACCGGGACCCTCCCTTCCAGTACGGTCAGACCCCTCCTCCTGCCCAGGGCCTGCCCCACCCTCACTGTTGCCAAAATCCCACCCACCTGAAATTGCTCCTTCTGGACATGCGTCCCACCGGAATGGCTCTTTTCTGCACGCCTGCGCTTGGTCAGTACCATCCTTGTGACACTTTAATTCCGTCGTATGTGAAACTCAAAAGAGTGTTTCCTTGGGGGCAGAGCCACGCCCTGCACATCTTTCTGTCCGTCTTTCTTGTCCGCGCTTTCTGGCTGGGAACGGCGGCTCCTCAGTGGCAGGGTTCCAGTCCACCTTCAGAGACCCTGTTACACCTGCTGACTCTGGCCCTGCCCGCCTCGCAAGTCCCTTCCCAGGAGTTCTGATGCTCTCTTTCGTTGCTGCTCCAGAATGGAGCCGACATTTGTTGAGAGCCTGCTGTGTGCCAGGTCCTGTTGGAGGGCGTTAGCTCCCTGATCTCATTTCTTTTTTAACTTTTCACTTTCCCGAAGTATGATTTAAGCAGCCTACACCGCTCCCATGTAAAGTGTTCAAACCCATGGAACCACCTCATCGAGATGCAGTACGTTCCCGTCACCCCAAAGTGTCCTGCTGCTCCTTTGGGGTCTCTCCTTTTCCCCAACTCTCTGTCCCTAGACAACCAGCGATCTGCTTTCTGCCGCTGATTTTATTTGCTGGAGTTTTCTGTAGATGGAATCCTGTGGTATGGAGTCTTTTGGGTCTGGCTTTTCCCGCTCAACTGACTGACTTTGCGATTTCGTTGTTCATGCTGTTGGGTATGTCAGTGGTTCATTCCTGTTGTGCCTCTGAGCAGTCGTCTCGTGTACGGATTTATCAGTGTGTTTTTCCATTCACCTGTTGACAGACATCTGGGTCATTTCCAGTTTGGAGCTGTGACAATTTAAGTTGCTGTGAGCATTCGTCTTCATGTGGTTTCTTACGTCCTAGCATCCCAGTGAGGTGGGGATACACTCATTCCTTTCTTGCAGGAGAGGAAGCGGACCCTCTGAGAGGTTAAGTAACTTTTCTAAAGATGCAGTGCTTGGAAGTGGCTGGGAAGAATTGGAACCTAAGTCTCTTGGGCATCCAAGCTCTTGTGCCTCATAAACCACCAGGTGCCAGACAAACAGGCGTTAACACCAGGCAGAGCATACTGGCTAGAAAGCTTGTGTTGTCACGTAGAGGGGCCCCAGACCCCTCCTCCCTGTGCAGTGTGGGCCGTTGGGGATTTTTAAGAAGCGTGCAACGTGCTTATTGTTGTAGAGACGGTGCTCATCTGACTTGAACAAATGACGAGCTGGGGCGAGGGTGTCAGCCCACGTCCACCTGCTGGCTTAGGCAGGAAGGGGACCACCTGCACTTTTACAAAAGTCCAGGTTTTATTTGTCCCCTGCTTCTAGAGCGCGGTGCTGCTGTGGCTGATACTGGAGGATGCAGCCTCGCTGGTGGGGCTGGGGGGGGCTAAAAGCAGCCAGAAAGTCACAGTGAAGCAAGGAAGCTGCCCCAAATCTCAGTTCTGGGTGATCTGATTGGGCCTTAAATTTTCAACTAATTCTGGTCACCGAGGGGTGAATCTATCCTTTGATGGGTTTCATCACAAACGGGGGCCCATAAAACATCACAATTTCTGCAGAATGGTGCCTCATTATCCCTTTGATGCGTGCGTTTTGCCAGCTTCTCTGTGCCGGGTGCTCTCACACGGCTGGAGGTCTACCTGTGTTGACACAGAAAACAAACTTACGGTTACCAGCGGGGGAAAGAGGGGGTGGGATAAATTAGGAGTTCAGGCAGATACACACTACTATATACAGCAGAGAGAAACAACAGGGTCCTACTGGATAGCACAGGGAACTCTATTCAATATCTTGTAAATAACCTATAATGAAAAAGAATCTGGAAAGGAATATATACATATGTATAACTGAATCACTATGCTGTACACCAGAAATTAACACAACATTGTAGATCAACTGTATTTCAGTTAAAAAAAAAAAAAAGGAAGCTACTGGCGTCAGGTCCGTGAGAATCCACTGTGCTTTTTGTGTGTTTGGTGTGGGGACAGTGGGCACAGTCAGCGACCTGTCTGATGAAGTTAGTGCCTGAGGCATGATCTTTGCTTGACCTGTCTGGTCCTCCACCGTCCAGTACAGGAGCCACTTAAATACAGTCATTGATTACAACCGAGTGAAATGAAAAATGCGGTTCCTCTGTCACACTGGCCACACCTCACGTGGGGCCAGAGGCTACCCTATTGGACAGCGCAGGCGGAGAACCCAGAGTCACAGGAGATGCTGTTCTAGTTGGCTTTTGAGGGAGGAAACTCGGTTCCAGGTGTGACTGCATCTCTCGTGCAGGTGGATGTAGAATTTCTATTATGAAAGTTTGCCCTGGGCTTCACTGGGAACCCTAGGATGACCGTTCATCGATTCCACAAATACTTACTGAATGTCGACCAGAGCCAGAGGTGGTGTGCTGAGGACACACCGGCGAACCAGACGGGGGCTCCCATTGTCATGTTGTCCTAGTCCGCTCGCCTGCCGTCACAGAATGCTCCAGTGCTCCAGACTGGGCGGTGTAAACCGCAGGTATTTATTGTCTTGCAGATCTGGAGGCGGGAAGTCCGAGCTCAGGGGGCCAACATGATGGGTTTGTGCTGAGAGGGCTCTTCCTGGCTTGCAGATGGCCGCCTTCCTGCCGTGTCTCCATGTGTCTGAGACAGAAAGTGACCCCTGCCCTGTCTCTTCCATAAGGACATTAACCTCAGAGTAGTTACTTCCTTACTCCAAATGCAGTCACGTTGGGGGTTGGGGCCTCCACATGCGAATTTTGAAGGGACACAGTGTGGCCCACGGCACTGGTCTAGCCCACGAGTCCACATTGCTTCAACAGCTTTTACAGGTGAAGAACCAAGTGATTGTAGTTCTCGATGCTAGCGTGCTGGTGACAGAGGGGATGTGGTGGCCCATAGTCTTGTTGGAAGTGTGTGTGCGTCAAGGAAGATTTGAGATCTGCAGGTGGATTTGGAGTTAGCCAGGTGGGAGAATGAGGGCGGGGGAGGGGATCTTTTCAGGCAGAGGGGACAATGTGTGGGAGGGACCAGAACACGGAGACCACATTACGTATGTGGGAAGCTGGAGGTGGTTCAGGTTGGTTGGACTGTGGTCTTTGGGGGAAGTGAATGAGGGTCAGATGACTAAAGGTCTTATGTCTTAGGTTAAGAAGTCTGGGCTCTCTCGAGAGCCCTGAAGGCTTTTAAGGTGGGGTGAGGGTAGGTGACATGATCAGATTTGTGTTCTGGAAAGCCCGCTCTGGGTTTACAATGAGAAAGAGTAGAAGAGGGGAGGGTATAGCTCAGTGGTGGAACGTGTGCTTAGCATGAACGAAGTCCTGGGTTCAATCCCCAGTACCTCCATTAAAAAAAAAAAAGATGGAAGAGATGAAACTGAAGAGAAAGGAAACCATTTGGAAGCCATTGCAGTCATCAGGCAAAGGGTGAAGATGGCCTCAGCGGAAGGAGTGACAGGAGGGACAAGAGAACTGGGCGGGGCCAAGAGATTAGATGGTGGGCCCAGTGGCTCACTGGCAGGTGACGGGGCGGGGAGTGGGGGAGGAGGGTTTGCTGGGCACGGGGTTGCTCTGATCCCGCTTTAATGCATTTTCGGATAATGCTCTCACTTGGTCATCCAAGTAGCCCTGAGAGCCAGACGGAAGGTATTTTTCTCTTTTTTTTCAGATGAGAAAGTTACCTTGACAGGTAGTAAGTCATAAGTGGGAACAGAATCAGTGTTTGAACCCCATTCACAGAGGATTTTTCTCCTGCACCTGAAGGAGAGCTTAGTGCAAACCTGCCAGGCCTCCTGATGGTGTCTCAGTATAAAAGATAACTTTATTGGAGGGTGTGGAAAAGAATAACTTTATTGAGGTATAACTTACATTCAATAAAATACACCCATGTGAAGTGAATGGCTTGATGAGTTTTGGTGCAGGTAAACACGTGTGTGATTGCACCATGCTCAAGATGTGGACCTTTTGCATCACCCCAGAAGATTCCCTCATGCCTGCGCCCGACAACCGCTCATCTGCTGTCACTGTAGGTTAGTTTTGCTTCCTTTAGAGCAACCTAGGAGTGGAACCAGACAGGAGGCATTCTTCGGGGACTTCTCACACTCAGCATGACGCTGTCGGGATTTGCCCCCGCCCTGGTCTCCGTCAGGAGCTCGCCTTTGTGTTTCTGAGTAATACTCCATTGTTTGGCTGTGCCGCGATTGGTTTAATCGTTCTCCTGTGGACCGGCTTGGGCTGTTTCCAGTTTGGGGCTGGTTAGTAAAAATGCCGCTGAGAACATTCGTGAACATGTCTCATGTGGACACGTGTTTTCATTTCTATCGGGTAAATATGTCAGAGTGGAATTGATAAGTGTGTGTTCCCTTTTGTAAGAAACTGCCCAACTGTTTTCCAAAGTAGTTCTACCGTTTTGCATTTCCAACACCACGCGTGAGAGTTGGTAGCTTTGTTTTTCACATGTCATCACTACAGTTGCTCACTTAGTGTTGCATTTAATCAGTTTTTTTAATTCATTTTAAAAGTTTTTTTTTTTTTTAACTGAAGTGTAGTTGATTTACAATGTGAGTTTCAGGTATACAGCAAAGTGATTCAGTTCTCCAAATACATACATACATATATATATATTTTTTTCCAGATTCTTTTCCATCATGGGTTACAGGAAACTAGAGTCAATTTCTCGCATTTATCAGTTTTCAACAAACTAGCAACAGTCTTGCGAGGCAGGGGGAGTTAACCTCCATGGAATAAAAGTGTGCATCGAGATCTTGAGTTTGGAGTTTTACAAATAACTTGCCCTAGGCCACCGAGCTGCTGGCTGTTGGTAGCAAGCTCCATCCGCTTACTGAACTGGGGAGCCTTCACTCTGGGCTCTTTGGTTTTTCAGTCTCCTGCACGCTGCGCTGGGTTTAACCCAAAGCGAATCGCTGCACTGTGAAAACATTGAGAAGGACCTCGTGCCCCGTTGCCCGTCTCCTTCAAGCTCATCTCTGTTTCTCCTCTTAAACTCTGGCTTATAAAACATTCCCACGACACATATTACAGTTTCTAGCATCAGCTCCCATTGCCACATTTTTTAAATTCCCATCTTAGTAGTTTTCCTGTCTAAGAGGTCTTGAAGAGCTGACCTCTGGGATTTTTTTCTGTGACATTTTGCTGACCAGGCTCATACTTGGATTTTGGCTGCCGGCATGCTAGCCTTTAGGTCTGGATTTCAGTTTTGGGTGGTCGTGATAATAACCCAGGGTGACATTCATTATGCAAAACGTGTATTGTGCAATGAATCAGTTAAGGGTCCGGTTTTTATTTCGCTGCCGGCCTGGGGAACCTTATCCCAAAACACAACGGCAGAAGCAGCTGACACTCGTTGTCTCTTTCAGTTGTCTGTCTAATCTCTTTACAAAACCAGGAAAAAGACTAATCTAAGAAGATGAATCACAATTTACATGAAGGTGTAAAAGCTAACAGGTGAGAGTGTTTTGGGGCTAAGAGCTTGGGTGCCCAGTGGCTTGTTTTAAATCCCCGCACTGTTAGCCTGCCTGCCTGACTTCACTGGTCGTCCAGGGAGGGGGTAAGCAAGTTCTAAGGGAGCATCGAAAATGATGTTAGCCTCTGGAGAAAGACTGCGGGCCTTCAGAACTCATCATTTCCTAAAAGAGTGGTTCTCCAGCTTGATGGTGAGTCAGAATCACCTGAAAAGCTCTTTACAACCCAGAATCCTGGACCTCAGAATTCCTGATGCGTTGAGTCCGGGGCAAGGCTTGGAGATGCGTTTGTAACAAGTTCCCGGGTGATGCTGACACTGCCGGCCTGGGGACCACACTGAGAACCTTCAGAGACCAGATGGGACTGCAGATTTCTTTTTTTTCCTGAGTGGAGATGGCAGAGAGAAATGATAGTGGTGTGATTTTTTTAAGTATAAAAGAAATTCAGTAAATATTTGCATACATGACTCTATTTTATGAGCAACTCATATTTTATTTCCTTGAGGAATATATTGCAATATATTTGGAAGGACAGGCCGTATTCCTAAAACTAAAATACTACCAGTTGACACAATGATTCTCAAACTTTGCTCCAAAAAATTTGCAGGGAGGACCCCGGGCGCAGCAGAAGGAAGAGGGGTGAGATGTGGGTTGAAGGAAGACTTCTGTGCTCCTAACGGGTGTGTTGCCCGTGGTCCAGGGTCTTGGAAGAAGGGCCTTGACTAGAGAGAATGCCCTTCCCATTGTCCGGGGGGAGGGGGAGGGGTAGCCCGGCTGGGGGACAGTCAGTAATCTGGCTGTGGCCGCCACACACTGGGCATTTTAGGGGTCCAGTCCCCCACCACAGCATCTAGATAGACCTTTGTTTTTGTTTGCACGGCTCTTCACAGCGAGCTGGAAACACTCCACAGTAGAAGCAGATCTGGGGGCTGTGGCTGGGCCCCGGTGGTCATGTGATCCAGCCTCCTCCTTGGCCCCTTTCTGGAAACCTTGGCCTCGGTGAGGTCTCCACCACCTCTGTTCCCTGCGCCCCTTTTCTGCTCCTTTGCCTTGCCCTGGCCACTCTGACCAGGCCCGGTGGAAATAACCTGGAGTCAACAACCTAGACTGAGTGGTGATGGACTGAACTTGAGTCTGTGATGGATGAGGGGGCTGGCTAGGAGTGACACCCGCTCGGCTGCAGGTGCCTGCACGCAGGCATGAGTCCTGCTTTCAGGGAGGCCCAGCGTAGGAAGCTTCTGGAAAGGAGGGGAAGGACTTGGGGGATGGGCGGTTATTTGCGTTACAGGAGGAGTCTTGGTTTAAAGTGGGTTTCGCCACGGGGTTCCTTTAGTGGAGCCTGGAGTGCCCTGAAGTGTTTGTTTTGCCATCCATAACGAGGTATTTATTACCTCTCTCTAAAGATGATACCTGCAGTTTAGAAGTAACAAATTCATCTGTAACGTGGGCCGCTTTTCAGCGGAATTGAACATCAAGTCACTGATGTTGATGGCATATTTTTCTCAGGGAAAACAAACAAACAAGCCTGGAAGCAAAATGTCAGACGCCAGGAAGGAGGGGAGGCAGATGGAGAGGTGGGCCCAGGGCAGCCCTTGATGGGACCGCGTAAGGCAGGAGGGCCCCTGGCTGCGGTGGGGGGTGACTGTTCCCATCCTCAACACTCAGCTCATCCCTGAGGGAGGGTCCTCCTGCTGCAGCCCTAGCCTCGTGGCAGAAGGGCCGTCTGCTTCTGTGTCCTCTTGGTTTGCTGAGGACCCTTGCAGGTGACAAGGTATAAGGGGAGCAGCAGACTTGGATGATGATGACGACATTATTATGATTATTATCAGTAATGGTAACAATGGTGATGACTGCTAATGAGCCATGCATCGTGCTTAGGGTAAATTAATCTTCAGGGGATCCTGATTTTCCAGATGTGGACATGAGGCTCAGAGAGGTCACCCAACCTGCCCACGGTCACACAGCAAATATGTGATAGGGTTAGAATCAGAACTCAGGCTTGCCATCTTCAAATCTTTGGTTTAAGCGATGCTGCTGGTACCACACATCTCTCAGGTACAGCTTTGAGGCTTGGTAGGCTCTGATGTGTCATGTCTGAATGTTGGTCTTTCTACTCTTGGGGACCTAGAGTGTATGGGGGTTATGATATAAAAACTGGTTCCTACATTGGAGTTCGGAAACCACATTAAGATCATTGTGCCTGTAACCTGCCAAGAATCACCCCTTTTCTTATTTGCCAAGATCACGAATGCTGGTGAGTAACCCACTGGAGTAGAGTGTTGCATTGTATTTGTTGCTGATTTTAAAGTCAGGCTGTTTGATCTCTAGCTCAGATCTGGAGGCCAGGTCTGAACCTGGGCACGTGGGGGTGGCCGCCACGTGGTCTCCATCCTGTCAGCGTGCCAGGCTCAGAGTTCAGCCCGTGCTGAATATAGACTCTTCCTTTGCTGAAAATAGGATTTGCAGAGGGGTGGGGAAGCAGTTTTCTTTCCTAGAAAATCGCTCCTTGCTCCTCTAGGTTGCACTGACTTCTGTGAAACCATCTGTTCCTTTCAGTGTAATTTCCAGACAATTAGATTGAACAGTCTCTTCTGCCCCATGTTTGGCTTCTGTTTCCTCTCGCTGTTCATTAATAAATTGTGTAGCAGAGTTTTCACAGGTAGGGGGTGTGTGTATGTGTATATTTATTTAATTTCAGTTGGGGCAACCCTGGTCGAGCACTGTGAATTTATTTAATTTCCTACTCATGTTTCATTTTCGGTTTTTGTTTCTTTAACTGCTAAGAGTGGGTTGCATTTTTTTTTTTCCGCTTGTTTTGTGTTTAAGACTCAAAAAAGGAAGTCAGTTGCATGAGTTATGAGTTGAGGTTTGGGTTGGGGGTGGACCCCAAACAGACCCTGTCTTTAAGCAGAAGGTACAAAGAGCGGTAGGGACGTGGGTTCTCATAAACCCTGTCTGACTGCAGATAAATACACTTTTACAGAATCTGTGGGGATTTTGAAAGATAAATGAGATAATACGTATGACATGGCTTTAAGCTTTTCTGAGCAAAGCTACGAAATACATCTTCTGTATCGTTTTTGCTTTTGAGAGCGCAACCAAGACTGCTCTTCGTATTAATGTTATTGTTAAATGTTCACTAATGGAGGTAATAAGATTAGATTAGAAAGGAGGGCATTCTTTGCATTCCTTCCTTGATGTAAAAACTCTTTCTGCTCTTTTCCCAGCTACTCTAAATCCAGACCAAGAAACAACTCAGTCTTGTGTGAAAATGGACTCGGGGTGTGTGTATGTGTGTGTTTAAGCAGTAAATTTTCAGCAACTTAAGGCTGCCTTCAGTGAAATGAAATTCCTTGGTGATGACTGTTATCTGTCAAAGCAAAGCCAAATTATTTTTCTGTAGGGATTCATAAAAAGCAGCACTGTGGTGGTGGTAATAATTTTTATCTAATTTGGGTAAAAACAGAACAGAAAACCAGTTAATGTTCGAGGCACCCTACTAATGATTGTTATTAGCGATTGCGCTCCAAAGAATTTTTATCAAGCGGCTTTCTCCAATGTTTTGACCAGATTTTCCTGATACTTTGGAAGAAAGGGGGCCTGTCGCATTTTCTCTATGAAATATTTTCAAGTAGTGTGGGAAGGTAGGTGATTCCGCCTTCAAGTGGCTTGTCACTGCCATTGAGTCTAGAAAGTCATTTCCTCAGTCTCGTGTTTCAGACATGCGTTAAGCTGTTCTTTGTTTACAGGTCCCACCTCCTGAGAAATAGAAGTTAGGTAAGCAGTTGGTCCTCACTGGAGTCATCAGCAGCTGAGAGTTTTTTCCATCTCGTTGCACGAGCATGCTTTTCAGGTGCATGTATACAATTCATTATGAGGAGGGTGCGTTCATTTGACGGCCTTACTGGGCCCTCTGAAAAGAGGAAGAGGATTTTGCCAGTTGGGTATCCCAGGTGGGAATTCAGAGTTGCTTGGTAAGCATGGACACAGCATGGCGCCATATGGAAGGTATGTTGCCTTTGATGCAGGATTGGTAATGTGTTCCCAAGGGAGCTGGCGCACTAGTGGGGTAGACTTTCCTTAGTGGAGAAGGCAGTCTCATCTGACACAATTGGTTCATTGGCTGTGTATTGATTACCTGTTCTTTCTCAGGCTCCAGGCTGGGCCTCCAGAGGTGAACGAGGTGGCGAGGTCTCTCAACGTAGGAACCACTGTCTGAATCACCCCCATCCATTTCTCCATTAGTAATGTCTGAGCCCAGTGTCTGTTTTCCAGTATCTGGAAACCAGTCCAGGGTGACCATAGCCTTAACAGATGGTGTGTTATCTTGGAAAAGCATCTCCTTCAACTTAGTGTGATTTATCTTTGACCTGGTGGCCTGTGCGTGGCTGGTGATTTGTCTACTGTTTGGTTGGGGCAGGAGGGCCCTGGAAATCCTCCAGCAAGGCTGATCCCTGGGCCCACCAACCTGCAGCTTGGAAAACCCCTGGGCTAGTGCCTCAATCAGACCAGCTTCTCGGGGCTGAGGGACTCGTCTGGGCATCTGATGTCCACGGGCTGACCCCGGGGGACTTAATCGATCCATCCAGGACACCTTGGGCACGTGTCCCCAGACTCTCAGTCCACCGTGGCTTTCTTAGTCAGAAATGGTATGTTCTGCTCAAGTGAGATGGACCTGGTGAAAGGAAGGTGACT
The DNA here is from genome assembly GCF_036321535.1 of Camelus dromedarius. Classification (NCBI taxonomy): domain Eukaryota; kingdom Metazoa; phylum Chordata; class Mammalia; order Artiodactyla; family Camelidae; genus Camelus; species Camelus dromedarius. Next base: position 5,435,243 of record NC_087437.1, on the reverse strand, counting down.
ACTGCTCTGCCAACAACCTGGGCTGACTGAGGTGATGCAGAAACACGACCAGGAGCGGGGAGACGGGCACGGAGCATCCTCTGGGTCACCTTGCTTTATCCTCCAAACTGGTGGCCCAGCTGCCCCTTGTCAAAGCACTGTTTTTGCCAATCTGGAGACTGTAAGTTAAAACAAAAACCTATTCTTCTTTCTACCCGGTGGTCTGTTACCATAGACTTTGTGTAAATGGATTGGACCCAGATAACTAAAAGCCAAGAAAACTTTTCTCCTAATATCCTTTAGTTTCTTTGCTGTAAGTGAGACGTCAGAGCTGCTTAACGCAGGTGATAGGGGCCAGTGCCCCAGAGAAGTGAACCAGCCAAGGTTTTGGTCTCTGAACTGGGCAGAATCTTGCAGTCCTGGACAGAGCTTAGAGTTGGGAGCCAAGTTAATGGAGATAAAAGCAACTTTAAACTCAACTTTTCTGCTTATTTGTCGTGTAATGTTGAGCAGCATGGTAGGTCCCCTCCAGGGTGGCCCCCAGCACTCCCTACCTCCTGGGGTTCTTGCCCTTGGGGAAACCCCTTCCCTTGGGTGTGGAAGCACCTAGTAAGTTGCTTCTAGTGAGTAGGATGCCATGAAAGTGATGGATGTCACTTACAGGATTGGGTTACAAGAAGACGGTGGCTTCCATCTTGGATTCTCATTACTTTGCTCACTTGCTCTGAGAAAAGCCAGCTGCTCTGCTGTAAGCTGCCCACTGGAGAGACCCATGTGGCAGGGAACCACCAGAGGCCTCCTGCTAACAGCCAGTGAGGAACTGGACCTTGCCAAGCAGTCCCTAAGACGTTGAGCCCTGCCAACACCTGCATACATGAACTTGGATGTAGGTCCTCCCCCAGTGGACCTGGAGATCCCTTCCTGATGGGATCTCTTCCATGAGAGGCCTTGAGCCAGAGGCACCCATCTAAGCTGCATTTGGATTTCTGACTTTTTTTTTTAAAGAAATCACCAGGTTGAATAATTATAAAATATGCACAGAACTTGAACATTCCCATAAGATACAATTCAGGTCACAATTGAATTATACATGTAATGAGATATTTTGATATAATGGAAAAGCCTAGTTGGTTTTTTTAAAAGTCTGTAAACCATAAAAGAGAAAAAGCATTTAAAAATACACTACAAAATTCTAACCGGTAGGTTTAAATTTTGATTTTTTTAAAGTGAGGTAATAAATGTTTGTTTTAAGCCACCATGTTTAGGGATAATTTACTAGATGTCATTAAATAACTGATACCGGCAGTTTATGTTAAGTTCTTACTCCTCTGGGAGGGGCAGTGTTGTGAGTGGGGGAGAGGACAGACTCTTGAGCCAGGCTCAGATGCTGGTTCTGCCATTGATTGGCTGTGTGACTTTGGGAAAGTCACTTAACCTCTCTGTTCAGTCAGTTTCCTCATCTGCAAATGGAAGATGTAGTATTTTGGCTTCTAGCCTCTATTTTTGAAGAAGACTAGCTTGAAGAGGGTGCATGGGTTTTAATTGACACAACCCACAGTTTTTGCCACAGTGAGTAGAAAGAAGGGGCCGTAGTAGTAGCTTTTGTCACTCTCTCAAGCCTTTTAAATTCCCAGACCATTGGGCTGAGAGCAGTTTTCCAGGGAATGGGGCAGCTAAATAACACAGCACCTGGGGGACGGGTTTCCTTGAAGAGAGGCCTTCAACAGGAATGGTTGCTACAGTAAGTGATCTGCTTGTCTGGAAGCAAATGAGCACTGTTCATTTTTCCATCCTCTCTTTGATGCCTTGAGACATGCCCATAGCATCTCTAATTTTGTGCTGTAGGTCTTATTGAGCAGAGTGCATCTCTTCTCAAGACTGAATTATATGTTTAAGAAAAGCCTTCTGCTTCACCCAGTTATTCATCAGCCTAGATATGAATCGCTAAGCCTGGCTCCCATCTGTGAAAGTCAAGATTTGTGACATTGAAGCCTAGGGTGAAATGCAAATGCCCTGTGGTTACCCTTCCACAGGGCCCTCGCACTGAGACAAGTCAGTGCCCGAGGAGGAGCTGGAAGCCATGGGCCTCCAAAGCCCTCCGTTAAGCTGGAGAATCGGCCTTCCCTGATGCCAGCATCTGGTCACCCCAGTGACCATGACTGCTCGTCAAGAGTAATGAGGTTCAGCTCTTCCCAAAGATCTCCAATTCACTATGAGCTGTTAATTTGTAGATACAACTAGATTTTTTTTTTCCTCCTTTTTTTCCCCCTTCCTCTTTTTCTTCCTTCATCACTACTGTAAAAATAAGCATCAAATTTTTGTTTAGGGAAAGAAAAAAATATATACATATAAATGAGACTTAGCTCTCTTCAATTGTTGAGAGTTTTTTGTGTCTTCTTGCTCTTTTCACTTGATCTGCTCTCCAGCAGGAAGATAAAATTGCATTCGATTGGCACACTCTCCTGCAGGGAACCCAAGATCTGTCCCACCCTTTCTCTGTTCTCCTGCTTGTGATGAAATGGTGGGCACCTCTGGCAACTGAAACGGGATTGGTGCCGGCGATTTACCCGATATCAGGAAGGAACAGAGTCCTTGACTCATTTTTTTCCCTGTGAAAGAAACACTGTAAGGCTTGAAGCAGCTGATGCAGTGGGAATAGGAGTGGGTTTTAATGGGGATGCCATGAATAATTTACCCTTATAATGTGATAGTTGCCATTTTTCTAACCAAAAATTTTCTATTTCAAGCCCTGCTCTATGGATGAAAAGGAGGATCAATTAATATTGAGTGATGACAGCCTCCTTGCAGAGAGAAAATGGGAAATCTTGTGTCGTCATCTGCCTGGTGACTAAGAAATAGCTTTTCTTAATTGTACGGAACTGAGAAACCCAGGGGGATGTAATTCATTTCTCTCCAGCTTGCGAAATGTAAATTGAAAGGAAGGAAAAATAACCACACGCCGGAGTGGGGACGTGAACTCAGCCACAGAACAAGGTCTGACACGTGGGCTCGCTGGAGAGGAGAGGCCGGCTTCCCCCGGGATGGACCACATCCATCCACAGAGGTGTTGCCCGTGGACCGCGGTTGGCATGGTGGAGCCCCTGCCTGTAGGGCTGGCTCCCACGTCTTCTTTGGGCTTCTTCCTTCCCCTCTTCCAAGTCTCCGCTAAATGCTGCCTTTTCGGAGGGGTCTTCTCTCACCATCCTGCCTAGAACAGCCCCTCCCCTGGCCCCTTTCACTTGCAGCCTCCATCACCTATTTCTTTCCTTTGAGGAACTTGTCATCATCTGACATCATACCCTTGTTTGTTGTTATTTCTGGGGTCCCCCAACCATAATGTGGGCACCCCAAGAGCATGGCTTTGTTTTGTGCGCTGCTAATCCTCGGAGCCTCAGTGCTGAGGGCTCTTACTAAAGGAGTGAGTGAAGGAGGGAATGACGGATGTGACAATTCCAGGATAATTTTTAAACTCTTGAATGTGCACCGCAGACCTCCTTCAAGGTGTGTTGACTCCAGGCAGGGAACACAGTCTGAGCTGATCCTTCTCTGGATCTGTGCCAGGAGCCAGAAGTCCCAGGCTGCGCGCATTGCCATCATTCCCAGACCTCTGTGGCATGCCCTCAGAGGAGCCTGTTCGTCTTCATGGCAGTGATCATAGTGCCTTGTTTGCTCAGGGTCTTCTCCCTTGCTGGGTTATGAGCACCTTGAGGATAGCGGCTGATTCTTCCTCATTAACTGCTCTGTCCTGGGCATCTAGCACTGAGCGCCACGGGGCTGCCTCGGGGAGCAGTAAGAGATGCCGGGTTGGAACCATTAGCGGGTAGAGGGACCCCCTACATTTGGAAGCCCACGGAAGTGTGGGTCCTTGCCACCAGCTGTGAAAGAATTCGTGCAGCAGAGGCAGAGGGGCAAAGTGAACAGCTGCTTTGTTGCTCAGAAGAGGGAAAGGAAAGAAAGTGCTAGAGCGGGGAGCCATCAGCCAGCACGGCCACTGGAGACAGCTCCAGCTGCGGCTCCGGCCATGGGGATGTTTATGGGTGGCTTCTGCCATCGTGTCCTCCTTCCGGGGTGCTGGAGCCAATCGCCTTTCTTTTCTGTCCTTGTGCGGGCTTTTCCAGTTGTTGTCATGGCAGTCGTCAACTGTCATGTGCTGGTGGGTGTGTCGTTTAGCAGCTGAAGCATCACAGCGAGCGTGTAATGAGGCGCAAGGTCCACTGGAAGGCAGATCCCCGCCATCTTGGGCTCTGTTGGTTCTAACCAGTTCTTGTTTCTTCTCTTCGCCTCCTGAGATTCAGATAAGAGTAACTGGTGTCTATTTGAGGGAGAGATACGGGTACGATCCTGGGGGCAACAGCCTTGGTAACCAGGACCCTGCCCCAAGGCTGCACTATTGTTTCTTTTAAAAAAATTTTTTTTTTCTACAGGGGGAGGTAATTAGTTTTATTTAGTTAGTTAGTTTTTTGATGGAGATACTGGGGATTGAACCCAGGACCTCATGCATGCTAAGCAGGCACTCTACCACCTGAGCTATACCCTCCCCCTTGAGCTATACCCTCCCCCTTGAGCTATACCCTCCCCCTTGCACTGTTGTTTCTTGAATGTTCCTCCCTTGTTTCTGCATCCCCTCCCTTCCCTGATTAGCAACTGTTTGAATCTGCCCTTTGGGACTCAGGGAAGGTCAAGGAGGCTGAATGAAGTCTGTTTCCTGCAGACAAGTAACAGGGAACACCGAAAGAGTTGTACCTTAGGAGGACCCCACAGGGTCCTGCCTGGTATCACTTCTGCACATTCTTAACTTGACATGATGATGAAACAACTTTTTTTTCTACCCAACAAGATGCAGCTGCTCTTCATATGAGTGATCTTGCTCTTTGATCGAAAAGAGGAGACACAGAGTCCCAAATGGCACGGTGTCCTTTTCTGGGTGATGGGAACTATTTCCCTAGTGCAGCCTGCAGACTGTTCAGCTGGGACCGGTGCAGCTGGGAGTTGGCATTGCTCAGATATGGATACCATGACTGTTGGGACTTGGCTTTGGCCCTCGGCTGACTCCTCACCTGGCTGGGGTTCACTGCCTGGTGGGATGATCTAGGGCACTAAATCCTTAGCGGCTCTCCCCTCCCCAGCCCCCGATTTCCCCCAATTACTTTAATTTTTCCATTATTTCCTCTGGGATGTGAAAGTACCAAGAGAATCTCCAGAGACTTTCCTGGCGATGTCATTTTATGGCAACATCCAGTTTCCCTTTGGAAATGGGGACCACTCACCTAGTCAGTACAGTAACCACCATCCCAGCCTCTGATTTCTGTGGCGTTCATAGTCCAGAGTGGCCAAGGGGCAGTCTCACCTTCCTGCTCGGTGAAGCCATTGCTGCATTATCTGGCGGACACTTTCCTCCCTTGGGAATCAATCCCTCCAAACCAGCAGATCCAAAGTGGTGAGACCAGGAAGCAAAAATTCTATATTAGGTTTCAGAGGAGAGGGGTCATTCCTCTGTCTACCTGCTTGATCTTCAGAACTGTATGTTTTGGGAGAGGAAGAAATAGAATTGATTCCATTTCTATTCCTCTTCCTGCAGGCATGGCCTCCACCTTGTCAGGATGTCTCCCACCTGGCTCCGCAGGGAATGTTAGACCAATAAAATGGTTGGTTGGTTTTTCACTTTTGGGGTTTTTTTTTAGCAATATATAGAATTTTGCAAGCACAGTGGTGGCTGAGCTCTTTTGATAACACTGCATTGCGTGGTGAATCAGTGGTTTAAAAACTGCATTGGATGGAAGCCTTTTTTTTTTTTCCCTCATCTCTCCTTGAGTGCTTTAAAGTGGCCACCAGACGCCCATAGATGTCCAGTCCACAGTTCCCAGCATCACCCATCACTGCAGGGCTGGCTGGCTTCTCATGGCCCCAGGATCAGCCTTGTTTATCTTGGAGAAAGGGAGGCCAGTAGCAGCATTAGCTAATTAACCAGAGGCTGTATGTATCAGTCCATCACCCTGCACGTCAGGGAATAGCGCTGGTGGAGTGATTAAAAGCGTAGGCTTTGGGGAGACACAGATCTGGGCATGAGGCTGCAGACCTGCTGGGAGATCGCCCTCACTGGCTCTGTGACCTCAACACAGTTCCTTAGCCCCTCAGGGTCTCCACTCCTTATGTGTAAAATGGTGATATATTTCCCGAGGCTCTTAGAATTGAGTAAAGTCATCAGGTAAGGCCTTGGGTAGATCAGGCTCAGAAAACAGCCAGTTTGATCACACCAAAGAGCCAATTAGGGGCAGTGTCCAGGAGAACCTGGACGAAGTTACTACCCAAGATGGAAGTGATGTATATGATTTCTTGGCCTTTCCTTTCCTTATCTGAAAGTGAGGTTATTTTTTCCTAATTGATCCCTGTCCAGGGTCCCATCCACCTCTGGGTTGACGGCAGACCGCAGTTCTCCCCATTGTGTGACCAGAGACTTGGGTCGGCCGGGGGAGGTCAGTGTTCGCAAGGTTGAGGGCAGCCCGGAGGCGTAGGGCTTGATGCCGCCTGAGGACAGGGCAGGATGGAGAAAAGTGGGGAGACCCTGAGGAGGAGCTCCCCTTGGGGGCGGGAGCCTCTGGACGGGAGACACTAGTGATGCTTTCTGTCAGTAGAGCGCTTGCGGGAATACAGAGTGCCTTCGGGGGCTCTATCTTGTTCAGTCCTTTGACAATTAGGAACGTGAGTCTTACTGGGCTTCTCAATATGTGTGTGAGAAGGTGATCAATTTGGGGAAATCTCGTGCCTGCAGCAAGCCTGGTGACCTGTGTCACGGCGTCTGGCCCAGTTGTTTGTTGGTTGGTCTTGCCCAGTTTTGGGAGCTGAGGTCTTTTACTCCAGCCAGCAGTGTTGAGGTGACTCTGCTGAAGGGACAGACAGGGTGACTGCAGAGAAATTACGGTGCATGTGCTTGTGCGTGTGCTGCACATGGGTGATATGGGTGTTACCGGCGAGGACGTCCATGGTCAACGGTGATTTCCCAGGAACATTCAGAGGTCACCCCACCCAGTGTGACCATGTGCAGATAAGGACGCCGTGGCTATTGGTGGAGAAGGAGCTCGCCCAGGGCCCGTCCTGCCGATGGCGCCAGGTTTCTTGGCGGCTCCTGGTCTCACTGTGGCCCTACATTGGCCACGTTCCTCAGCTTTTGACCATGTGACACCGTGTTAATTACTTGGGCTTCAGACGTTCCCTCCTGTGTGATTAGGAAAGCAGATGATGGGCCTGGAAAGGTCATCGTGCGTTGGGACAAAGCCCGCCTCTGTTTCAGATGGGAAGTCACCGTCACCTATTGTTGGACACGACAGCATTGTCTCTGCCTTGCTGAGCTGCACACCTAGTCGGGCCGGCGTCCTGGTAATTCCAGAACATTCCAGCCGTGTCTCACCCCTGCCTCCCGCCGTCCCCCGGTCAGAAGTCCTGGAACCCTTTGGGCTCCTGTTCCGAGTTCTCCCTCCTCTTTCCGGCCTCATTGTTTGGGGTCTTGTTCTGAGAACTTTTTAGGTTCTGACTGCTTCTCCTCACCAGACGGGGAGGGGATGGGGGCTCCTGGCTCCGGTTTGTACCTGCCTGCGTTGAGGTTTTCTGCTGCTTTCATATTTTCAGAGTCTCATCAATTCCTGGGTCTCAATTCTCTGTCACCGTGAGGTGGAGGGCTCTGTGGGGAGGATGTCCCCTTGCTCCGTGGCTCCCTGTCCCAACACCTGTTGCCTTTTTAAAGGCAAAATCCCAAGTTTCATAAACAATGATAACACTCCTCACGTCATTCAGACTAAAAAAAGAAAAAAGAAAATGTGATTTTCCCTCCTCAACTCCTAAGCAGTTGCTTTTTTTTTTAACAGCTTAAGCTTCTTAATGCTGTGTCAGCCGTTAGGGAACGGGGAAGGAAAAGAAAAGAAAAGCAGTGAGAGCAAGAACCAAAAGCAGGAGGTGCTTGTCCGCCCCACACCCAAACCTGCAGTGAGGACTCCTATAAAGATGCGATCGGCGATCACGTGTGAGGCAAATTCGGAGTCTGTGTGTTGTGTGCGCGCTGATGAGATGATTGGGGAAAAAAGGCACTTGTGTAAATTTCCCAGGATCACTTTTTTAAAAGGATGGTTTCCTTCTAAACCACATCTTTTTTGGGGGGGAGGGGCAGTTAATTAGGTTTGTTTGTTTGTTTATTTATGTAATGGAGGTACTGGGGACTGAACCCAGGACCTCATGAGTGCTAAGCATGCACTCTGCCACTGAGCTATACCTTCACCCCCCAATATTTTATTTTATTTTATTCTTTAAGTTAAATTAGTTTTTTTTAATGGAGGCACTAGGGATTGAACCTAGGACCTCGTGCATGCTAAGCATGTACTCTACCACTGAGCCCCACCCTACCCCCTAAACCGTATCTTAAAGCCTTTCAAATTCAAAGGAAGAAAAGAAAATGTTTCAGAGTAAAATTAATTCTACTTTTTAGACGTAGTTTTTGGGTCAAATCTGTGACATGGCTGAGTTGTACTTTTCATGTGTTTTGTACATTTTATAATTCTTTTTTGGGGGGGGCAGTAATTAGGTTTATTTATTTACTTTTTTTTTTTTGATGGAGGTACTGGGGATTGAACCTAGGACCTTGTGCATTCTAAGCAGATGCTCTACCACTTAAGCTATACCCCTCCCCAATTTTTTAATTCTTAAGGAACTTGGAATAACCAATTCACTGTGCATTTGTGCTTCTCTGAAGAACTTTTATGAGGGAGTCGTTGAAAATGGAAGAACGGATCCAGGTGCCACTCCCAGTCCTGTCATCAGCCAGCTGAGTGGGTCTGGTCCAGTCACCTCCCCTCTCTTACCTCCTGTGTCTTCAGCACTTGACTCTGTGCCGAGGTGCTCTGTAGACCTGACTGTGAATTATCACACTACTCCTGCGAGGCATGGGCTGTTAACTATCAACATTTTCCAGTAGGAAACTGAGGTTCAGAGAGGCCAAGTAACTTGCAGAGGGAAACACAGCTTTTCTGTCATGAGTTGGAATTTGAAGCCGGGCTGTCTGACTTCTAAGCCCACAGCGGTGACCACTATGCATACTGTTCCCTCCTTCTGCACAAAATAGGCTGTAACATGTGGCTCAATTTTACTTTTTAAAAAGATTTCTGGTGGTAAATCGGCATTATAAGCTTTGATTTATAAGAACACATTATTTCTTTGGGATTATTTAAAAATATTTTTAAATAAAGACATTTATTTAAAAACATATTTAAAAAGATTGTGCATATTAAGAGAGTTTGCTTCAATGTACCATTTCTGGAAACAGACGTGAAAAAGTGGGAGCCACCTGTATTTTTATGTTGTTGATGTAGCATACGTGAAGCTTTTCAAAGCACTTTTTCTGGCTGGACCTGGCTTCTTTTCTGATTGGTGAAAATTGGCTCAGCCAGAGTTGGCTTCAGCGTGTGTCCTTCCCATTTTTAATCTGAGATTTTATTTTAGCCTTATCTTTTTTTCTGAGTCAAGTTTTGTTTTGTTTAAACTCCAACAGCTGGGTTGTATGCACAACTAATGGCATCGAAGTGGAAAAGAAATTTCCCTTGGGCAAGTGCTAAGCCAATCCACGTGAGTAGAGACGTAGATGGGAGGTAACAGAAAGGAAGACAGAGGAGCAGGCTCCAGACCCCATCACCACCCCATCTCCACTCTGCTGGGGCTGACTTAGCCATTCAGCATCTGATCCAAACATAGTAAAGACACTGAAAACATCTGAAAAGGTTTCCGTGGCTTGGAAGAGAAAACACCGCGATGGGGGCAGGGAGAGGGGACAGTGTGTCCCCTCCTTCTGTCAGTGCTCTGGCTCTGAGTCTGGATCCTGGGGTAGGGGTACAGTCAGTGGCCACAGGGTGTAGACAGACAGCATCTTAAAGGAGCCCTGCTTCTCTGTGAGAACTCTCAACAGAATCCAGGACATCAAAAATGAACAGCAGTGAGGATTGGGAAAATCCTGAAGATAAGTTTCCCAATGAAAAAATAAAAAGCGTGTTGCCTGAAAGGGAATGAGGTACGAGCCGCATAAATTAAGCTGACAGAATTTCCAGAGAGGAAAAGTGTGCTGAGGCATCGCCAAGGGGGACATCGAAATACAAGTCAGCCAGTTACCGCTCAGGGGCTGGAGTCTCCCAGCTGGTGTGCGTGTGTTCTGAGCAAGTGCTTCCTGAATGCTCTGAGTCTGCTGGGCTCTGTTTCTAGAGAAAAGACAACGATCATGACTGGGAAAGGTGCGCTGAGGATTCACTGGGGTCAGTGAGAATGCACCTGTCTTTCCCAGCCTCCTTCCCCAGGGCAGAACCCCTCACGAGGCACGGTGAAGACCGAGGGTCCACTCCCCACCCTGTTTGCTGTGAACAGCTCTCAGCCCCCTCCCTGGAGAGAAGGTTGCTTTCTGTGGTTGGTGGGTGTTTCATTTGAAAGCTAAGAATGGGCTTGAGGTCAGGCTCAGAAGGAAAGGAGGGGAGGCTGGTCCCCTGGAAACTGCCTACTGCCTTCTTCTTGGTAGTGGTTATCAGTGGGCAGAGAGGAGGAGTCCACTGGGTCCTTTCATGGGCTTCCTGAACCACTGATTGGAAATTGAGAGTAGATGCTGTCTGAGGTCTCTTCAAGCTTTGCAATTCAGTAAATTTTTAAAATATATTTTTATTGAAGTATAGCCAGTTTACAGTATTGTGTCAACTTCTGGTGTATGGCACAATGCTTTAGTCATCTAGAAACATATATATATTTGCTTTCATATTCCGTTTTTAAGATATATTTTTTCCTTTCTCAGTTTTATTAGGTAGAATTATTACAGTTCGATTGCACATACACGTTATATTGCATATAAATACATATATACGGTATACTGCACATTTTTTTAGTTTACATATGTGTACTGATCATTGATTCTAAGAATAGGTTAGAGCTTTAGCTTTTTAAACTTACATAATTATCCAAAGGAATAAAACGTTTTCATATTCTTTTTAACCATAAGTTACTATAAGATATTGAATATAGTTTCTTGTGCTGTACAATGTAAACTTGTTGTTTACTATTTTATATTTAGTAGTTAGTATCTGAAAATCGCAGTTTATCCCTTCCCACCCTCTTCCCCTCCTGGTAACTGTAGTTTGTTTTCTATGTCTGTGAGGCTGTTTCTGTTTTGTAAATAAGTTTGTTTGTCTTTTTTTTTTAATTCCACATATGAGTGATATCATATGGTATTTTTCTTACTCTTTCTGGCTTACTTCACTTAGAATGACGATCTCCAGGTCCATCCATGTTGCTGCAAATGGCATTATTTTATTATTTTTTATGGCTGAGTAGTATTCCATTGTATAAATATATCACAACTTCTTTATCCAGTCATCTGTGGATGGACATTTAGGCTGTTTCCATGTCTTGGCTATTGTATATAGTGCTGCTGTGAACATTGGGGTGCCTGTATTCTTTTGTGTAATTCAGTAATTTTTGCAGTATCTTTGCTGTCATAAGTAAATGACTATAGAGATTTTTATAGCTATTACATCTTTTTCTTAATTGAAGGATAGTCAGTTTACAATGTTGTGTTAATTCCTGGTGGATAGCATAGTGATTCATTTGTATATATATACAATATTCCTTTCCATATTCTTTTTCACTATAGGCCATTACAAGATACTGAATGTAGTTCTCTGTGTTATCCAGTAGGTCCTTGTTGTTTATCTGCATCTTTAAAATAGAGTAAAATACTGTGACTTTTTTCATGACAAATTCTGGAGTAGGAATGAGGTTCTCGATCAGAGCTTTATTCCTTTGCCTGTTGGGATGGCCAGATGATGTATCTTGAAGGGGTCTTCCTTTCAGGAGCAGGACAGACAGGACAGGGAGGATGGAAAGTGAGTTTGAGGAGAGATACAGGATTGAGGGTTCCCGTGTAGGCTGTGCTCAGGGGCTGGGACTCTGGAACTGGGCACTGGGAAGCCATGGAAGAATTCAGAGCATGAGTGACACGGACTGGTGGGCATTTCAATGGCTCACCAATGGAAATGGGAGCTACGTTCTGCTGTTGCCTTTCTGTCTATGGAAAAATCCAAGCACTGGGAGAACCAACTTTGGGTGGTCTGAGGGCCCTTTCTTCCTCATTCCTCACCTCTTAGAGGAGTTTATGTTTCTTTATAAGGACACGATTCCATTACTTTTATACATAAGTCTTTTTCCTCTCTTGCATCTTACTTTGCACTCTTCAGCCAGAAATGCGTTTTTCCTGGGAAAATGTGGCCCCATAGTTGGCTGGATGCAGACATGCTCAGCTTAGCCTTCTGCATAAGATAATAGTGCAATAAAAAAGACTAGCTGCTCTGAGTACTGTTTACCATGGCCCAGACATGGAAGCAACCTAAGTGTCCATTGACAGATATCTGGATAAAGAAGTTGTGGTATATTTATACAATGGAATACTATTCAGCCATAAAAAAGAACGAAATAATGCCATTTGCAGCAACATGGGTGGACCTGGAGATGATCATACTAAGTGAAGTAAGTCAGACAGAGCAAGACAAGTATCATATGATATCACTTATATGTGGAATCTAAAAAAATGAGACAAATGAACTTAGTTACAAACCAGAGACAGACTCACAGACATAGAAAACAAACTTGTGGTTACCAAGGGGTAAAGGGGAGGGTGGAAGGGTAAATTCGAGGTTTGAGATTTGCAGATACTAACTACTATGTATGAAACAGATAAACAACAAAGTCATACTGTGTAGCACAGGGAACTGTATTCAGTACCTTGTAATAGCCTGTGATAAAAAAAAAATGTGTATAACTGAATCACTGTGCTGTACACTAGAAATTAACACAACATTGTAAACTGACTATACTTCAACAACAACAGAAAAACAACTAGCTGACCTCACGGGTGTGTGTGTGTGTGTGATAATTTTGGTGATCTCATGATTCTGAAATTTTGAGTGTCTGTAATTGACATGGGGTGCTAAATTGCACCACTCATTAGATTGTACAATTTTATGAAAAAGAAGCAAATTACCATCATACTTGTTTGAAGCAGAGAAGGGAAAAAGGAAGATGGCCTTCCTCTTAAGTCATTGTTAAGTTTGAAACTGTATCAGATTTTTTTTCTGTTTTGTTTAGTCACATATTTGTGTGTGTATGTGTGTGTGTGTCCGTCCCCTTCTGAGTTGCCATCCTCTGTTGGGGACATTTCCCCCTCCAGCGCAGGGACTGCCTTGATGAAAGCTCCCAGCAATCAAATGCATAAAAATTGAACGCACTCCACAGGATTCTTTTCATTGTTCTGCCTTACAAGTTTCTTTTCTGAACGACAACAATAAAAAGAGCCCTGTGAAATATTAAGACTTTCTTACCTCACAGTGGCATCCTTGGCTACTTCCCTTCTCTTATTTGTTTCAGCAGATTTCCAAGGTGACTACTGAAATCTCCCGAATCTTCCAGAGATAGAAAGGCCCTTCATTGTGTTTGCTGGGACACCTTCTTTTCCCAGAGTGGGGCTGTCTGGTTTAAAATCGCCCCTCTCTCTTCGCTGCGTTCATCTTAAAAAATGATTACAATAGGGGAGGGTATAGCTCAGGGGTAGAGCGCGTGCTTAACATGCACGAGGTCCTGGGTTCAATTCCCGGTACCTCCATTAAGAATAAATATATAAATAAATAAACCTAATTATCTCTCCCTCCCCCCCCAAAAAATGATTACAATAAATCATGGTGATAGGAGGTCAATTAGAAGAATGGGAAGACATTGGGACTGAAAAACCAGGGGACCTTAGATGCTCTCTTATCTCTAAAATTGTAAGTCACTGAACAGTCTGAGGCTCAGTTTCCTGAATCCGTATAAAACGGGCTGGCGTAGAGGGAACAATATTAACTATTTTGGATTTTGGGGGCAATCTGGTCTCTTTCATAGCCATCGAACTCTGCCCTTGTCTTGCAAAAGCAGACACTCACAATATGTAAATGAATGGGTGTGGCACTGTTCCAATAAAAATGTCCCAAACTCAGCAGTGGGCTGGACTTGGCCTGTGGACTATAGTTTGCCAACCTCTGGTTTCAAAGATCAGAGTAATGAATATTGCCCGATTTTTTTCTTGTAGGTTTAAAAGAGGAAGATTAAATGTTGTAATGAAAGCTTTTTGAAAAAATATAAAGAGGGATTTCTGCTTCTGGGTAAGATTTAGTAGTTTGAGGCAAACTGATGACCCCAAGAGGAATAATGAGAAAAGCCATGTAAAATATATTTTACTTTTTTTGTATATGTATCTCTTTACTGAAGTATAGTCAGTTTACGATGTTCTGTCAGTTTCTGGTGTACAGCATAATGCTTCACTCATACAAGAATATACATGTATTCATTTTCATATTCCTTTTCCACCATAAGTTACTACAAGATACTGAATATAGTTCCCTGTGCTATACAGTATAAACGTGCTTTTAATCTGTTTTATATATCATAGTATCTGCAAATCTTGAACTCCCAATTTATTCCTTCCCACTTCCTTCCACCCCTGGTAACTGTTAAAATATATTTTAAAAGATCATTCTGTTGACAGGCATCTGAGAGGTGCTGAAGCACAGAGGACTTAGTCGGGGGCGGGGGGGTGGAAGGATGCTGAGATGTCAAGAAGGGCAGAACTACGGGAATTCACCTGCTGGTCTGCAGCTGCCGTATCCCTGGGAGGCATTTCTGGAATGGGTGTTTGGAAGAGACTAAAAATCCAGGCTTTGCCCAAATGGAGCATTGCTGCTGTGGGAAGAGAAGCCAGTGGACCTTTTGGTGGTCTCATGGGACTGCACTGCAGAGACAAAACCCGGGGGTGGTGAGGAGTCTCAGCACACAGTTTGTTCCCTTCCAGGCAGTCGCTAAATTCTGCAGCTTTGTGGGGTGGGTGGTTCAAGAGCTAATCAGAAAGCCTTTGGAAAACAGCGGGGAATGTTCAGCGGTCTTGGTGCTGAGAAGATAAAGCTGAGGATTCAGGACCTGCTTTGGGAGGTTGGGAGTTGGGGGCGTGGTGGACACACGACACCCTGCACTGACAGCCCAGTCCGAGGACGGTGGGTAGACCAGACCCTCACTGGTTCAGGGGGTCAGCCCCACCCCACCCAGCTGTGTCTGCCTGGTGGAAGGCAGGAAGAGCCAGCTCCCAAGGAATGTAACTTCAGAAGTCTCTGTAATTTTTTTACACACAAAGTCTAATATTAATCAGAAGTTATTAGTTATGCCACTGTCACTAAAAAAGCCAAGAGCGAAAACAGATAATAGAAGCAGACTCACAGGTAGCTCAGATTTCACTAATGAGATTTAGCAAAAAAATTTTTTTAATAACTGTGATTAATATGTTCAAGGAAAAATTTTTTAATGGGGAAAATAGATGAAGAGATGGAAAATTGCATCAGAGAATTGGAATCTATAAAGAAGCCAATGGAACCAAAGTATCGATCAAATCTATAAAGAATCTATTCATGGGGGAAAATATCTGAAATTAAGAACTCATGATACTATTCAGCCATAAAAACTGACAACATAACGCCATTTGCCAGCAACAAGGGTGATCTGGAGAATGTCATTCTAAGTGAAGTAAGCCAGAAAGAGAAAGAAAAATACCATATGAGATTGGTCATATGTGGAATCTAGAAAAAAAAACATAAATACAAAACAGAAACAGACTCATAGACATAGAATACAAACTTGTGGTGCCAAGGGGGTGGGGGGTGGGAAGGGACAGACTGGGATTTTAAAATGTAGAATAGATAAACAAGATTATACTGTATAGCACGGAAATATATACAAGATCTTATGGTAGCTCACAAGAGAAAAAAATGTGACAATGAATGTATGTATGTTCATGTATAACTGAAAAATTGTGCTCTGCCCTGGAATTTGACACAACATTGTAAAATGACTATAACTCAATAAAAAAAATGTAAAAAAAAAAGAGAACACATGGGATACAGTTGAACAGAAGATCATACAGAGCAGAGGGCAGGAGAGTGAGCTGGAGGAAGGTTCATGGAAATGATTCAGACTTAAGTGCAGACAGTTAAGAACGGAACATACAGAAAAGAATTTGAGACAAAGGGACATAGTGGAAGATCTAAGATGTGGATAATTGGAGTCTCAGCAGGAGAAGAGAGGGGACAGGGTGGGACGGAAGCAGGATTTGAAGAGATAATGGCCAAGAATTTCCCCAAACTTGTGAGAGAGATCAACCCACACATTCTAGAAGCCGTGCAGACTCCAATAAAAAAAGTTCCCTGCTTAATGGATAAAGATGTTATTTAAGAACCCACGACACCCTGGCGTTTTAGATTTCTGTGACTTCTGAGACCTTGACAGCTAATTCAGATTTTTTTAGCAATAACAACATGTAGTAGGCTTAAATAAAAACTTCCCTCTGCTCCATGGCTCTGACTGCTATAGGGGATTGAAAGGAATATGCTTACGTTTGATGAAAGATATTTAACAAGTGTTGTTGGAACAGAGTTGACTTTTCAAAGAGAATTGTGCTTGACTTATTACTATAATATTAGAATAAAAATGTTTATCAATATGAAAAAAAATTTCTCAACACTCATATTACTGTTTGATTCGTCAGAATTTCCAAGGCATGAGACCTGTTACAGGGCGAGCCTCCAGCCGTCTGCGTGTGTGTTTCCCTCCCTGGGCGTCTCCTCCAACCAAACCCGCTTAAGCGTAGTCGCTGTGTTTTCCTGCTCTCTGCTTCTGTCATGTTCAACCCCTAACCCCAGCCCTTGGCATTTCCCACTTCCGGGAACCCTCACCTTTGACCTTATCATTATCACTGACATCCTCAAGGCACAGTTTTTAAACTGGGGCAAGCGAGAGCTGTATCTCTTAAGGGGGTGCGTTAGTTACCCAAGGTTGTACAAGAAACCAGCCTGAGCAGCAGCTTAAAGCGACCAAAGCGTATTCTCTCATAGCCCCGGAGGCCGGAAGTCTGACATCAGAGTGCTGGCAGGGCCCTTGAAACCTCTCCGGGGAGCACGTGTTTGTCACCACTCTCTAGGGGCTGGTAGCATCACCTCCCTGGGCTCTGTCCTCACGTTGCCGTCTGCCCTGTGTGTCCTTTTCTGTGAGTCTCTCTCAGAACGCCCTCTGCCTCCTCTCCTAAGGTCGCATGGTGATGGAATTTAGGGCCACCTGGACCATCCGGGGTAAATAACCCCCTCTTCTCAGGATCCTTAACTTAAATCACATATTTTGCCGTGTCAAGTAATATTCACGGGGCCTGGGGAAAGGGGGGTGGACACCTCTCTCTGAGCCCAAAAAAGGTGGTGATGTTGTGATAATAATAGTAAGTGCTTAAAAAAGATAGTATGTGCCTAGCAGTGCGTTACCAGCCTCCTCTCACTTAAGTCCTGGGACCACCTCTCTGAGATGGGTACCATCATTACCACCCTGTTCAGGTGAAAACTCTCGGGCTTAGAGAGGTACGTGCTTGCCAGGGTCACCTTGCAGCTGATAAGTGGTGGAGCAGGATTTGAACCCAAGCATTTGGGCTTTGAACTCCTTCCCTAAACTGCTGCGGGTCAGTACTCTGGCTTTCTGTTCGGACTGCTGCCTGCAGCTGGCTTTTAGCCCTAGGTTCTGGTGGGACTTTTTAGCTCTCAAATTCTCTGGTCCTATGCATTTTTATCAGAAAAACAAACAAACAAAAAAACCCAGAACCCTTCAAACCCGGATTATGAAGAGTATAACAAATTTTAATCTGCTGGCTAACAGAACGAATTTGCTCACACTGCTTCCAGACGAAGTGGGTGTGCATTTACTGTGGCACATTTTACAGCTGCCGATGGTGGAGGTGTTCCAGAAGGAAAAATTACTTCTGGGCTCCCTGGCCACGCCTATACCATCTGAGTAAATTGAGGTAATTACTCAGGTTATTCAGTCCCTGCCTGCCAGATAATTGAGGGAAATGGGGTTATTAATTTGAAGTAGCTAGGTAATTGGGTCTGCCTCCCTTTGATAATGTAAACATGGTCATATTGTGTAATTGTGTAATTGGCTGAAAGGGCTCTATTCTTTCTCTCGAAGAATCTGCTGTTGTCTGTGGCCTGGCCGTCGGGTATTAGATTCTTACAGATAAACCCCGGTGCTTAGCTTGGGTTTCCTGGTGAGACATACATACATATACGTGGATGTATATAAATACATGTGTCCATGTGTGTGCGTGTATATATATTTTTTAATTAAAAATGAGAACATAGGAGGTCTTTTAACTTTATTACTGTTGATAATTCATGTAAGTGTTTAAAGGAAATATTGCCTCCAAGGTAGACCACCTTAGAGGCTGTTTGTCATTGAGCCCTGCCTACCGTAATGTCTGTATTTGAACGTAGCCGAGATTGTTCCTCGTCAGATGGTCAGAGGAAAACTAGCTTTGCGTCATTGGCTTCTCCCTAACCTTTGCCCACCCGGGGGTCCGGGCTGGGGTTTTGCTCTTGGACTGTCTACATTTTTCTTGATCTTGTTCCTGCCTCTGGGTCCCCGTTGTCACAGCAGCTGGGCGGCCTCGGGGGCCTTCCTGTCTCACTTTCCAAAACGACTGGTGTCTTCTGAGACTTTTCCATCTTACGTGGGGCTGGGCCTGCCTGGCCTGACATTCTGTGCCAGAAGTCTGGCCGTTCAGGGGTAGCGGCTGCCTTATGAAGGGTAAGATGCTGGGGTGGGAGTGGGAGGGAGGGGACCACATCACCCCTGTGGAGGTCACCTGTCTCAGAGGCTCTGGCATCATCTGCTTCTGAAATGGTCTTTCTGGCTTTGGACCTCACACCCTGAATTTTGGCTGGAAAATGAGACCCATGCATTGTCTGCTCCTGTACCTCCCATTACAGTCGTCTGCGTAACCGGCCTCTGGTGTGATATTTCTGCCTTACTCGGTAAAGGAGGAAACTGGGGAGAAAATTTCACCTAAAATATTCTCACCCAAGCTCTGATTGAGGTGTGCAGCTTTGGTCTTGCCCGTGGTGTGGGAGGCTGAGGTCCCTGATCCTCACAGAGCTGGATGTCCCATCTCCTGAGTCCCTCTGCTCTCCCAGGTGTGCTCCGAAGAGTCGGGGGGCCATTCACACCAGACGGGGCTCAACCTGCTCAGACGCAGTCAGTTGTCACCTGAGCCTCCTGAAGTTTTCCCTCTGGGCTTTGGGTTTATTTATAAGCTTGATGGGCCTTGGGGGAAGGAGAAAAGAGGAGGGGAGGAACTTGTCCCTAACATGGAAACCAAATATGGTTACTATAGAAGCTCCCCATGTGTGACCCACCCCACGAGCCTGCAGTAAACATGCAAATATCAAAATAACACACCATAGAAATAAATCACACTGGAAAAGGGAAATTGAGACAATCTTGGTGTTTTGCAGGCTCAGAAAATTCTACATAATTTACTCCTGCAATGTGTATTTTACATACTACATTATCTGACTTTATATATATATAAGTATATATTAAAATACATAAGTATATATAAATACATATGTGTGTATGTATATATGTATGTGTATGTATATACATATATATATAGTATCCCTGTGGAATTTCTGGATCACTGCTCTAACTCATCAAAATTCAGAACAAAGCTATGTCCACATACAGTGTTAGAATCAGGAATCACTTGAAAAATTCGTGTTCTCAAAAACATCTTGGCTTTAGTTATCTGAGAAGAAAACATCGCATTTAATTTTCTTAGTTTCTTATTTCAGTTTGCAAATGTCAAATAGCTAAAAGTTATAGAAACTCTCCCCAAAATGATAAATCTCTTTCAAAACCTAGTGTATGTAAATCTTTTGAGTGTACTTTTTTCTAGCATTTAAACAAATGATAATGGTCAACATTTCTGTAATAAGTTCATTTTTCGTCTCTTTTCTGCAGCATGACGATACTGACTAGGTCATTATAGATGTAAGTGATAGCTGTTTAGAGCAGGTGAATTCTGAGTACGGACCAGCATTTTTAAGAAAAATTTTAAGACAATTTTGAGTGTCGATTTGAGTTTGATTTTTTTTAGTTTTCAGTCTTTTGACTTAGGGGAAATGAGAAATAGTCTTTCATTAGGGCAAAGGACTCTTTGTGTAAGAGTTTAGACGGCTGAAATACTTTGCAGACCTTACTCAGACCTTTTTTGATTCTGTTAAGACTGATTTCATTCAGTAAAAATCAAGGTTTGTAACTTTAGAGAATTCATGAAGCTCAGCATCATCTTTTCAGTTTACTCTTCAGATTTTTGTCCTTTCAGTCTGCTGAGAAGAAAGATGAACAGATAGACAGCAAGTTTCTAACCGTACAGCACAGGGAACTCTATTCAATATCTTGCGGTAACCTATAAGGAAAAAGAATATGAAAAGGAATATATGTATGTGTATATGGATGACTGAAACACTGCTGTGCACCTGAAATTGACACAACATTGTAAACTGACTCTACTTAAATAAAAAAGAATGCAAAAAAAAAAAAATGAACAAATTTTCTCTCTAAGTATGTGAAATAAGAGTGACTTTAGCCCAAGACGCTTTCCAAAAGAGACTGAAGTTTGTGGAAAGCAGCCACGGTTTTGAGAATAATTTTGGCTGCGTTGAGCTTTGGGTTTGTCTTGTACGCGTCTGAGTTTTTAGTTACTGGAATCTGACATCTAAATAAGAGGCTGTTACTATGATACGCAAATAAAATGGATGGGTCGAACTGCTTGTCCTTAGGGATGTTGAAAGGACAATTTACTATTCACAAGGACGGAAGAGCTCTGTGAACATCCGTACTGAGGAGCTAGTGCCACAGGAAAGCTGTAGAGAGATGGGCTTTTGGGGGTTGAACTGAATTAATGACACATGAAAGGAAAAATTCACTTCTTGGGTAGGGAAGGTGTTTTCCAAATATCAGCAAGGACAGAACTTCCCTCTCTCCTCTGCCCTCGCCTGTTCTGAGACTCCACTCCCTGGGGCCCCAGGACCGCCCTGAGCGCCCTGAACTATGATGACAGCAGGACACGGGGCATGTCCCTCTGTTTCCATGCCTGCCCACTAGACTGTGCTGGCCCCCACTGGCCAGGCACTTTGTCTGGTTTCTTTTTATCCCCCCAGATGCCTGGTACAAGCCTGGCACATGGCAGATGCTCAGTAAATGTCTATTGAACTCATAAGTCTTAATGGCAATAAACCTTCTTTTTGTAAGAAAAATTTATGTATTCCCCACCCCACTACCAGAGCAGTAGTTGAATTTTTGTTTCAGGTAGCATTTGCCATTTTCAATCAGAGGAACTGAAATAAGAAATGACCATTTTATTGAATGAATAAGCTTTTAATTATTTTTTAAATTTAAATTTTTTGATTTACAATGTTATATTAGTTTCTGGTCTACAGTGTAGTGATTTATTTAAACATATATATGTATATAAACATATTCTTTCTCATACTCCTTTTCATTGCATGTTACTACAAGCCACTGAATATAGCTCCCTGTGCTGTACAGTGTAACCCTGTTGTTTGCCTATTTTATAGATAGTAGTGTGTATCTGCCAGTCTTGAACTCCCAATTCATCCCTTCCCTCCCTCTTCCCCTCTTGGTAACCATAAGTTCATGTCCCGTGTCTGTGAGTCTGTTTCTGTTTTGTAAGTAAGTTCATTGGTATCTTTTTCTAGGTTCCACCTACAAGTGATGTCACATGGTGCTTTCTTTGTCTGGCTTAGTTCACTTAGCATGATAACGTCTAGGTCCATCCATGTTGCTGCCAAAGACATAATTTCGTTCAGAATTCACAGAATTCAGTCATTTCTTTGGCAAGTCTGTAATGCTTGTACTTCTGAAATTTGAGCCTAAAACCACCTTCCGACCTTTGGGGTACCTTGTGTACCATAAAAGAGGGTATAATTGTAACTCATAACTGGTATTTGTTGAGGACTTCCTGTGTCTTAGATTTCCATGAAGATCTTATCAGGTAAATACTACTGTCGTCCCTCTTTATGCTTGAGGAAGCACAGACACCAAGAGATGAGTAACCTTCCTACCACCACTCAGCAAGTGGCCGAGATTTGAACCCGGGGAGTCTCACTGCAGGGTCTGCACTCCTAACCGCCAAGCCAGCCTGCCTCTCGGGGGTGACTGGCCTGCGTGCAGTGTTTGTTGAGGGGACTGAATTGACCCGGGGGATCTGTCCAGCTGCAGCGGCTCCACCGAGGGACAGCCCTGTGTGGCAGCAGTAAGTCACCTGTGCTGTTGAACAAACGTGGTCACGTGTGAGAGATGAAAAGAGCCCGTCTTCTCGTCATGCACCAGGAAGTTGCACATGTGCTTGTGGAAGTTCTTCGAGACCTGGCCATCTGTCATCCTGTAAAGTCTTCACTGACGCGTGGCACACATGGAGTGTTTAGATTTTACCGGAGAGGGGACTCTTGAAACAGCTGTCGTTTCTTTGTCTACCAGAGGCCGGCGGTTCTCAGGGTGCCGTCTGGACACCCTGGGACTTCCTCAGGGCACAGCTCTCTTCAGAATAACATGAGGATCTTTATATATTTGCCTTTTTCACTTGTATTCTCTCACGAGCACATGGCGGAACTTTCCAGAGGCCACGTGATGTGTGATGCCATCATCGCTAGTATTTAAATTCTCTAAAATAATAAATATCGATAGCTTTAACCCACATGCACAAAAGCTCTTAGAGGGTGGCCTGGAATTTTTGAGAGTGCGAAAAAGATAATTTTTCTTAAGAGTTTGGTCAGTGGAGGGTGTTTACACTATTTTTTTAAACAGTAAATTTATTACAAATACACCTGAGTTTGCAATCCCTTCCCAATGTGTAAGAAGTTGGGCAAAATGAAATTTGCCTTAGAAAGACACTGTTCTTTTTGAGCTGCCGGGCATCTCTTAGGATACTCTCACAGCCCTGGGTGTTTTACTTCCTAAAAGGAAGGGTATTCTTACTGTCTCGGGTCTCGGGTCTCCAGAGATTGGGTCTTCGTTCTGATTGGCAGAGCGCACAGCCCTGGTTACCGTGGTTGTGAATAAGACAGCTCGCCGAGTGCCAGAATCCACGCTCTGTGCCGTCAGAACTCAGCTGCCTCCAGCCTCCTCCCAACGGTTCCGC
This sequence comes from Camelus dromedarius, assembly GCF_036321535.1. NCBI lineage: Eukaryota > Metazoa > Chordata > Mammalia > Artiodactyla > Camelidae > Camelus > Camelus dromedarius. The sequence continues at coordinate 5,412,142 of NC_087437.1, read as the reverse complement.
CACTCCCTCCACTTGGAGGTTTTAAGAATTCACTGTCCACAGATTAAGTGCCCTTAATCAGCTCCTCTTCCATTACACTGTGAAGTTTCTCTCCTGTTCAGCGGAGAACTTGATTTTCACTTGATACCTGCGATCATAGAATAGTAAGTGGATTCCCAGGAAATTTCGTGAAGAGGAATAATAATGTGGAGATGGAGGGAGGGGGAGCTAATTGATTAGTTTTGAATCAGTTTCCAGGAGGAGTGGAGGAGCCCAATTTATCTTTCTCCTCCTTGGCGTGGTGTTCTCGCAGATTGTCTGATGTTTCATTATCAACTTGACAGAACAGCTGATGTATAATTCTGTTGAGTAGGCTATCCATCCTGCTTTTGCCATGTGCATTTATTACTTTGTGATTAGATTATTTGGACTCTATTAGTTGATTATCTGAGAGCTGGAGGAGGGAGCTCAGAGGGGAGTGGACCTCTCTGGGTCCTGAATTTTCAGAGCCTCTGGTCCTTTGAGCATAGTGGACACCTCCTTCTCCAGGGCTAATAGACTGGGGTTGGGGGACCGTAAATGACTGGTGTGTATGTTCTCTCCTGATAAAACTTTCAGGGAGAATGCTCCCATCTTCAGAATTTCCCTCCCCTTACACATGAGCAGCCTCATTGTTTTCTGTCTGTCCTCACTGCCTGCTCGCCTGGTTCCAGGGTTAATTTGCACACTTGTCATCCTGGGGTATTTTTGTTTGTTTGTTTTTCCCACCCCTGACCTGTTTATGGAGCCTCTCCCCTGTGAGCTTTGAAAACCACCGGCTTGTAGCATGAGGATTTTCACACACGCATGCCAAGCTCCGGCGAACAAATTGTGTCCCTTTGCCCAAGAAGCCTCTTTGGTGTCCCCTGCCCCCTAAAAATAACATCGTTCCTCCAAGTGACACAGGAACTCAGCCCGGGCAAGGTTTTCTCAGCACCATGCACCCCCTGAACAAGCTGGAGTGGTTTCTGCTGCTGATTCTGCAGCTGCTCCCCGACCCTGGCAGTGCCCGACCACCTGCCTGGAGTCCCCATCACACACGCCCAGACAAGACCCGGGCTGAAGCAGGGCATCCGCCGGCCGCCCGCCTTCACTTGCCAGCCTCTCTGGCCTCATCTTTGGAGAATCAGAGATCCTGTGGGAGGCGGCGCGGTGCTGGGGAAGGGGCAGTTTTGCCGACTTGTCCTTCCCAGTAACCGGCTCTCTGTCTGCTCTTTCTTTAATCATCTTTTCATTTGCTGAGTGTTTACTGAATTCTGGTTATTAGCTAGGCAGAGGAGGCGGGTCGTGAGGAGACAAAATGAGCCAGCCCGGGCATCCTAGAAGTCTTTGGCCAACCCGGCGTGCTGGGTCAGAGGGGGTCAACTGACAGTGCTTTCTCCTGATCCCACTTCCCTGGCCTCTCTCCATGTCCTCCAGGCTTTCTCCCTACCTCTCTGGCTGCTCCTCCACCTCCTTTGCAGATCTGGCCATCTCTGCATGGCCGCTGACTGTGGGGAGTTTGCCCCTGCTCGGCTGTGGCCTGCCCTTTTCTCTGCATGGTCTCTCGTGAGAGCTTATCCAAGCCCAGGGCCCCAGTGAGAGTTTACGCCCCATAGGTGACTCGGAGTTCTCCTTCTGCACCGCAGACCTCATATCCAACGGCTTGCCTACCTGTTCCTCTCTGATGTCACTGAGGCCACCATGACTGAACCCAGCAGTGACCATCGCCACCGTCCAATCAGTCAGTCCCTGCAGAGTCGAGACCTCGTTGCTCAGCCATCTCTCTCTCATCTCTCAGCCGTTTCTTTGGTTTTGTTTTCTTATGGGGGGGAGGGGCGGGGAATAAGAGAGACTTGAAAATAAGGTCTCTCAAGAAGGTAAGAAAAGGCAAAATAGTACCTCTTCTGATGGCTGTGGAACAGATACTAGGTTCGATTTTTTAGCATTTGTTCATCCTGGGTTAAGAGTACTTGTCCTGTCTCAGGAGCAGTTAGAGGGGCAGGTTGATGTCTGCCTGGTATTATTTGATGAAACGAATTGCCTACAGAAGTCACTGGGGACAGCCCGGGTGTGGGAGACATTCTCCTGAACAGGCTGCTGGCGGATGTCAGGTCAAACAGCTGGTAAGGGGTGGCACTGAGATTCCAACTCAGGGAACCCCTGAGTTTTGTATTATTATGCTCTCCATTTTAAAAATGAGGACACTCTGGATCAGAGAGGTGGAGTAACTTTCCCAAGGTTGCATAGCTGGTAAGTGGTGGACCCGAGATTCAAACCCAGGCATTCAGAGCCTGTGCCTTTCACCACGGCACTAGGAAGTCTTCAGAATTACCAGAGCCAGCCCCCTCATTTTACAGATCATAACATGGTGTCCCCAGGGGTTAAACAACTGGCTGTGGACACAGAGTGAGCAGCAAGAGCAGGACTAGAGGAGACCCCTGGACCCCGACCCAACACTTTTTCCATTGTAGCACAGAGCTGTAACCTTGGCCCCTCCGCCACCCGTCTCCCCGCCTTAGCCAGCTGCGATACCCTGCGATTTCTCTTCCCCATTTGCCTGCATTGCTTAGAATTAAGACAAACTGTGCTGCACTTACAAAGAAGTAGTAATACTACCCACTTCTTACGGATATGTGGGAATTCAGAATGTCATGAAGTCCCCCATCCTACCTCCGAAGGAGCCAGGCAAGGAAGCCCAGGAAGGGAGACAGCTCTCTTAAGTCAGACGACGACCACAGGGATGTGTTTATCAAGTGCATAAGGGAGAATTCACATTTCTGGACTGTAATGTAAATCACCCAGAAAATCCAGTACAAAGTACTTCCAGGGACTCTACCAAACAGACTGGAGGGTCCACTGTCTGTTGATGTTTCTGATATGAGTGATCTTAGCTGCGATGCCGGCCAGCTGGTGGCCTCTGCAGCTGTTTCCAGTTTTGCCAGAGAAGTGATTCACAGGCGAGACTCGCAGTTTGCGATTCCCCACGTGGGGTGAGAGGTGAGACTCGGGGGGGTGCTTGGACCTGCCGACGGAGCAAGGATGGACGAAAGGTTGTGAACCCACTTGCTCCCGAGGGGTAAACACTTGAGAAGCTGGTGTGACGACGGTGTTACCAGATATTCTCCAAGAGCAGGTATTTACGGGTCTCGGGGACGAACACATCAAAGGCGAAGGCTGCAAGAAAGTTTGCCTTTTCCCTCCAAGCTGGAGCAGTGACAACTAGTAAGAAGAAAAGATCGAGTGTGCTTGAAGGCAGGTTACTCACTGATCCCACACTGTAAATATTTTGGCAGTTTTGCCTGGTTTCTTGGCGTTAATAGGTTTATTTTGGGAGAAGTGACTTCTCTGATAGTTGTAGCTAAAGGATGCTTAGTAAGGAGTTGAATTGGCAGCTTAACTAAAGTAGAGAAGGGATCATGTTTTTTGGACTAAGTTTAAAATAAATCAATTTCAATAAATAATTAAAAGCAAAAGGTTCTAGAACAGATCTGTCCAAGAGAACTATAATAGCCCTTTAATTAAAAAAATTTTTGTAGCTGCATTAAAAATTAAAATAGGTAAATGAATTTTATTGATCTATTTTATTGAATCCGGTGTATTCAGAATGTTGTTATCATTTCAACATACAATCCATAAAAAAATTCTTATTGAGATATTTTGCATTCTTTTTTTTATATGAAGTCTTTGAAATCTTGTGTGTTTCTCACACTTTCGGCTTGTCTCAGTTCACACTAGCTGCATTTCAAGTAGAAAAGAGGAATGAAATGAGGGAGGGAGGAAGGAAATGTTAAAGAAAACTTAAGACACCTTTTAAGCACACACATACCTGTCAGGTCCTCATTGGCAATCTCAAAGGCCAAGCTTTCTGGTGGTCTATTTCAATAAAATATCACAGGCCAACTCAGAAAAGTCTTTTTTCCTGCATGTTTAAAATCCATCTTTCCCTTCCTGTGCCAACTGTCATTGATAGATGGCATTTTTCGGGTGTAAATACACATTTCTTTTAGCCACGTTTCTTCTCTCTTCTGTTATTCTGAAGACTGTCCCTTGCTCATTTGCTCTCACCTAATTATTCTACTTGATATCATTTTCAGACTTTCCCCTCTTCCACTGGAATTCACGGAAAGGCCGCTGGGAGGGATGCGTGCGTGGATCCCAGACGCCATCAGGGGCTCCCTTTTTTATAGTAGGAACCAAAATGCCTCTTAAAATCAGTCTCCTGAGGCATCGTAGACTTCCCATCTCTTACACGGCAAAAAATAAACCGGAGGGGGCTGATGACAATTTTGCATGCAAATTGGTTGGTGAGCTCTTGCGTACGATTTCTATTTCCATGCACCATTTGGGAACTTGTGCGTGAGCGCAGTCATTGTTCACGCAAAGCTGGAAATGCAGGTGCGAAGCCGTTTTTAGAGCCTGAGGACTGTCTGGTCCTGTCCTCGTTTGAGTTTGGTTGACTCTTCTGTGACATCATACACAGAAGAATTTTGCTTATTGAAAGGCATTTGCAGCAGATGGAACTTTTTGTCAGTCTTGTGAGGGTATATGTGCCTGTGTCACTGAAGACGTTGCGTGTCTCCACTGCAGAGAGGAAAGGGGAGTCCACGGATGTACATCTGCTGGTGTGTCTGCCGATGGTGCCTTTGAACCCACGAACGGGTTTCCTTTGTGGGGAGATGTCGTGCTGAGCCTGGAAAGAGTGGGATTTATTGTCATAGTCTTGGACGTGGTGCCTTTTTATGCTCCCCTCCTCCAAGTAAAGACTTTATTGATACACCAGTGTTAAAGCTCTGTTACAGAGTTGAGACCCTTATGATAATTACTCAGGCCCAAAAAGAAATAGTCTGATTCCTCTTATGTCCTGTGGAAAATGCCAAATTGAAGTGTGCTTATTGCCTCTGGGCCGCCATGCTTTTGGGGAAGTTTCTTTTTCCCTGTTTTGCTCTGCCTGGGGTTAGGAGGCACAGTCTTTGTCCCGTCATCTGACCATCTTCACAGAGCGACATTTTTACATCCTTCCTTTTTTTCCATTGTTACATCAACCTTTGATTTTCTCCCAGCCAGTGGCAGATTTTCACATGTGGGAATTGTGGCTCGTAGCAGCTTCTTTTTTCTTCTTGCTGCTCTTACATCTCCTGCTCATACCAGAGGGGACAGAAAAAGGGAGGATGGTGGAACAGAGGTGACGTGTCCTTTCTCTTGGGGGTGCCGAGGTGGCAGGGTGACTGGGAGATGCAGCTGACACTGTTGGTGAGAAGAAGGGTTCCTGGAGATGCGTGGTGATGGTGGTTGCATTAGCAGGGCAAGTAGGGGTGAGGGTAGAGCTCAGTGGTAGAGTGCATGCCTAGTGTGCGTGAGGTCCTGGGTTCAGTCCCCACAATTCCCAGTACCTCCATTAAAAAACTAAGTAAATAAACCTAATTACATCCCCCTGCAAAAAACAAAAACAAAAACAAAAAGTGCAAGTGTACTTAATGCCGTTGAATCATGCACTTCAATATGATTAAAATGGTAACTTTTTGTTGCGTATAGTTTAGCATAATTAAAAAAAAAGTTCCCTCTGGGTTTTACACTGGGTGGTGGTTTTCTAGAACCAAGTGTGTTTTCTTTCATCTTTATATGATGGCTGATTGACTTTGGAACCCAGAACATTGGGGACCTCGGAGTTAAGTGCCCCCCAGAGTCACTGCAGGTAGCAGTTTGTGTTGGATTTTCTTTGATGGGAAAGGAGCTGGTGTGGTCATGATATGAGAGAGTTTCTTCACTTAATGGTGCAAAGTTGTTAATGAGCTGTCTCCAGGCACTCTGGGTTGGCCGGCTTGTTGGACTCTGGCCTGGTGGAACTTATTTATTGGGAAAGACAGAAAAAAAGTGAATGAAGAATTTCTATGATGAAAAATCGTGAAAAATGTTATGAAACAAATGATTAGTAAGTCATCGTAAGAACAGTGCTGTCCAGTGGAAATATATGTGAGCTGCATCTGTAAGTTGAAGTTTCCCAGGAGCTGCATTGAGGACAGGTAGAAACAGGTGGAATTAATTTTGATGGATTTTATGTAATCCTGCATAGATCTCAAATATTGTCATTTCAATGTCATCATTATAAAAAAGAACTTACTTAGGTATTTTACATTCTTACTTTCATGCTAAGATTTCTTTGAAACCTGGTGTATGTTTTACACTCACGACACAGTTTGGACTGGCCACATTTCCAGCGCTAAAATATTTCCAGTGCTGATTAATTTTTATTTTTAGAAAATTTTCTAACGACTTTATTGTGGTATAAGTGCTAATTACTTTTGTACAAAGTCTTGAGACTTTATCATCGAAATCCATACAGGGTCCTAGTTACATTCTAAAGAGTTTCATTTCCATGTTCTTTGTACATATTCATTAGTGGCTGGGTTTTGATGCAGTCAGTTTATTGTCGTCTCCACATCAAACGAGAATGAGTGTGAGCTATCGTGTTATCATGCTCGATTGAGAAAATGACATAGAATACTGACAACCAGCTTCCCTTCTGACTCACGCTAAGCTCTTCTAGGATTTGGTGTGGGTGAGTTTGGTTGGCAAAACTGAAGACCTGGTCATCCTGCGTGTCTCTCTTCTCCATCAAAAGTATTTTTTAAGTGTGTGAAATACTTTATTAATACTCTGAGTTCAGTTTCTAGCTGGTTGCTTTTAATACTTCAGGACTCCCATTGTGAAGTCTAAGCAGCATGGTGCCTGGTGTTTCTTGCAAAGCTTTCTTGATGAATCTCTGCCTGTGTATTCTCTGACAAAATGCACTGGTGAGGGGCGATGAACGGTAACACCATCTTTGGGCGTTTGGGTACTGTCACTAGGAATTATTTGGGCACTCTCCTTACGAACACTTAGACACCACATTTTTTATAGTGCGATACTGTGAGGGTGTGCAATTCAGTGACTGCATGTGACCGTTTGGAAGGACAAGCAAACCAGTAACAAACGACTTGACCCCCCCTCCCCGTGGCTGATACTGACCAAGCATTTGTGGTCCGGTGGCATCTTAGGAACTCATCTGATGAGACCTCGGTTGCTTTGTCAGTTACTGCCTGAGTGACCTGTAGAATCCTAGGTTTATGGGAAGCTTGAAGAACTGCTTTGAATCTCACTGAGATTCTCCTCTGGAGTTTGGCCATGATTTAGTTAGGTGTTGAAGAGTTGTGTTTTTTTTTTTTAACTTCATTTATGTATTTATTTTACAATATCGTATTTTTTAATTGAAGTATAGTTGATGTATAATATTAGGTGTTACCGGTATACAGTATAATGATTCACAATTTTTATTTGTTTATTTATTTCAGTGGAGGTACTGGGGGTTGAACCCAGGACTTCCTGCATGGTAAGCATGTGCTCTACCACTGAAGTATACCCTCCCCCTGCGATTCACAGTTTCTAAAGGTTATACTCCATTTATAGTTATTATAAAATATTGGCTGTATTCCCCATGGTGTGCAGTACATCCTTGTAGCTTATTTTAGACCTGATCGTTTGTACCTCTTAACCCTCCCCCTCCATCCTGCTCTTCCCCATCCCCTCTCCCCACTGGTCACCACTAGTTCCTTCTCTACATCTGTGAGTCTGTTTCTTTTCTGTTACATTCACTATTTTGTTGTATTTTTTTTAGATTCCACATGTAAATGAAATCTTACAGTATTTGTCTTCCTCTGTCTGACCTATTTCACTTAGCATGATGCCCTCCAGGACCGTCCATGCTGCACACCAGAAACTAACGCAACATTTTAAATCAACTGCACTTCAATCAAAAAGCAAACAAATAACCCGTTTAAAATATGGGCAGAACTGGACATTTTTCCCAAAGTGGAAATGCAGATGGCCCACGGGAACATGAAAAGTTGCTCAACATCACCAGTATCAGGGAAATGCAAATCAAAAGCACAGTGAGACACCATCTCACGTCTGTCAGAATGGCCATCATCGAAAGGCACACAAATAACAAATGGTGGCAAGGATGTGGAGAAAAGGGAACCCTTGTATGCTGTTAGTGGGAACGTAAGTTGATGCAGCCGCTATGGAAAACAATATGGAGGTTTCTCAAAAACCCCAAAACAGAACCACCATATGGCCCAGCAGTTCCACTCCTGGGCATATACCCGAGAAAAACAAAAACATTAATTCAAGAAGATTTATACACACTACTGTTAATAGCAGCACTGTTTACAATCACCAAGACATAGGAGCATCCTAAGTGCACATCAGTAGATGAATGGATAAAGAAGTAGTAACACACGTATGCAATGGAATGAGCTATGTTTTATGAAAGCAGGTTGCTGGTTGTCGGGCCCAGGGAGGAGAATGAGGAATAACTGCTCAGCAGATACGGGGTTTCCTGATTTTAGAACTAGGTAGAGGTGATGTTTGTACAACATTGTGAAGGTGTTAAATGCCACTGAATTGTTCACTTTTAAATGATTGATTTTACTTTTAAATGATTGAATTTCACTCTAATTAAAAAAGCAAAAAAGAATACACAGTATTTTAATGGTGTGATCTCCAGAGCCTGGATATGTATGTGTATATATACACATTTTTCAAGTTTCAGAAACCCAAATTTACTTGATAAAAAGATGACAGAAATCTGAACTTGAAAAGCCCTAAACTGAAAGTTTTATTCCAAAGATTCGGAAATGGCACCGAAGACCTGGGCTGCAGACGTGAGTTTAAAAATTGAATTCCTATTCCTTATTTATACAGTGAACACCCCCCCCCATCGAAAAATTATTGATTTTAGTGTTTTGTTCAATTGAATCTACTGTGAAGTCCAGGCAGATTGATGTTCAAGGAAGGGTGGCCTTGAAGGAACTTAGAGAGGGGGAAGAAAAGATGTGGTGGAACAATGTCATTATCAGCTTCACCTGAGAGGGAGATGGCCCCGGGGGAGGGTGTCTCCCCGCATTGGGCTCCTTGGTGTTGACAGATTAGCTAGGGGGCATAACTAAAATAGCAAAGTCGGACTTTGAATAATTAGGTTAAAGTCACATATGATTGCTACTCCACACGGCGACTTCTTTCTTGGATGGCGACTTCTTTCTTGCGTTGGACGCTGGTACCTTCCCCATGATGGAGTTTCAAGCAGTGGAACCCTTGCTCTGGCTCTTCTGCAGATGTCTGAAGGGCTTCGTTTCCAGGGAAGAACCAGGGCTGCAGAATGTTTTTGCTAAACAAAACACAGCCATAGCAAAAGCGAAGTCCACTTTATCCCCGGAGTGTTAAGAAATGTGTGGTTTTTGTGGATTCTGTTTTTTTCCCCCTGTTTTCATTCCTTTTTTTTTTTTAAACTCTTGGAATAATGGTTTATTTATTTATAGGGAGTTATTTTCTGAAAGAAAAACAAACCACTTATTTCAAAAGATCTTGGGACTCTCCTGCTCCCCAAAGTACCTTTCCAGCAGTACTTTCTGTATTTTGATTTTTTAGAAAGCCTCTTATTGGTAATGGAATGAGGGGAAAAAAGATTTGCAAGGGATTTAAAATCCGTGGTTCTAAACTCTTTGTTCAAGTCGACGTCAGTAGAGAAAAGGGAGGAATTAGATGATTCCTGCAGACATATCCTTGAAGGCTTTGATGTAAGTCGTGACAAGGTATGAATGAACAGTGGAGAGCTCTTTAGTGCTCCACTGAGGGTCACGGCGTCCCCTGACATTGCCACGATCGGGGTGGGAAGGGTGTGGGGTACCCGATCTCCCACGTTTATCAGACGCCCCAGCCAGACTCTGCAACCTGCCAAATCTTGGCTTTGGGCCACATGGGGTTGAAAGTCAAACTGGACTTACTTGCCAAATCTAAAGATTTAAGAGTTTCTGCAAGGATCCAGGTTTCTGACTTCTTGAAGGTCAGAATGAGAAGTTCTGACACCGTGAGACCCACGTGCCCCTTGGCCCCCACGGGCACCAGCCTAGAAAGACAAGGTGCCGCCCTGCTTGGCCAGGTGTGGCTTCCGTGTTCCTTGTTCATCCTCTGGCTCTGTCTCTTGCTTACTTTATCCGCCAGGGCCCTGCGGCCCCAGTTCCTGGCCTTGGGGTCTGTACCAGACTCTCTGCAGGTCATGAGTTGAGACCCAGCCCCCTGTCTGGGCTGGTTGGAGAAGCCAGCTAGAGAACTGGGCTTTGCACGGCAGCAGAGCAAGTCCCCATCTGGGATGAAGACAGCTCCCCGGGTGGGAGCACGGAGATGTCCAGCCTGGACCAGGCTTGCAGACTGGTCGCTGTAAATAAAGTCTGAGGGACATGACAGGTTGGAAAGTAGATAGGGAAGTGTGATCTTCAAGCAGGCCTTGGGTGGTGACACTTCCTCAGACTGGAGAGGGACGCTGACCGAGACAGCCTTGTCGGTGTCCCTGGTCTCTGTCCAGCAGTGATGTTCGTCCTGCCGTGTGTACCAGAAGCAGATCTGAGTCCCGTCTGACTTTCCGTCTCTCCACCCCCCTGCACGTGTGTGCTTGTTCCATGTCCTCATTTTGGCTCTGGTTTGGGGGAACTCTTTCAGTTCATGATGGAAACATTGATCGTGGTACCTGATGTCACTTCTTAGCTAGAGACTGGTACCTTAGTCTCCAAACTGAAATAATAAAGTCATTGCATATTCTAGTTGGAAGCTCCTTTTGGAGTTGCCTATCCAGGGTCTGCGTGTTATAAGCGAGGGACCCAAGAGACAGGGTGGGAGCTACATGACTTGCCCACGGTTACGTAATTTGTAAACGAAATCAGGCAGATATTACAAAACAAAAATAGTGGCGATGCTATTCTGATGAGTAGGGTGAGAAATCGCCCAAGAGGCTACCATTGGTAGGTTTATCCAAACAGATAAGTCATTCCTTTGCTTTGCTAGTAATAATACTGGGGGATTGGTCACTTTACAAGAACTAGAGGTTTTTTGTTTTTTTTTTTTTAAGATTAAGGTTCAGAAAAAACCTTGAAATTAAGGCCTTTAATCATATTTACAATAGATGCCTTTTTAAAATTGCAATGTTGAGATTCATTTTTATTTGTTTTTTTTTTTAACCATGAAACTCAACTTGCTTTGACAGCATGCGTCCCAAAAATTATAGCCATGAAATCGCCGAGTGTTGACAGGAGATACATCTTTAGGTTTTAAGATAAAAATTTGAATGGTATTATGTTTTATTCAGGAAGCATTTAGCTATAAAGCGGTTGGTTGACTAATATATTTAGTGCACTGATTTGGAGCATAGAGGTGCTGGGGTGGGGGGGACAATACGGTCCCCATACTGTCGTCAGTGGCTGCAGCTGGTCAGTCCCCCGTGGACGGCACCCCATCCTCTGCTGCCTCCACCACTGAGCTGGGTGGTTGTGAGCTTTATCTTTACACGTCCATCACCCCGTGGTTCCCGCAACCACTCTGTGATGGAAGACAGGCCGGTGCTGTCACCTCCGATTTATACGTGGAAACTGACTATTCATGTGCCCAGGATTGACGCCAGTGGGGACCGTAGCTGATCCAAGAAACGCAAGTCTTCTAAACACATTGCCTGCTTTTATTTATTTATTTACTTTATTATTATAGGGTGATGCAGAAGTGGAGAGGAAATATACCAATGATCAAAGTCTTCGTAAAGGCTTATTTTACTGTAGCAGTAAGCTACTGAAATGCATGAAACGTTCACAAAACACTGAACTGCAGAGACTGAGTTTGGGGTCTCCAATGTGACGGCACACAGATGCTTTTTATGTATAAAGTTTAATCAAAGGAGAGAGGGGGTCTTAGGGCTGTGTCGTATTTTTAGGTTTGGTCGATATTATAAAATTACCCTCCAGAAAGGCTTCCACTCCTACCTAAAGTCCGTTCTGTTTTTCAAACAAAACAACCAGCGTCGGTGCCACACAGGGTCGTACCATTTTGATCCTGTTGCTGCTTGATGTCTCCCTTGGCACAACCTACATACAGGCCAACTCCTGTCATTTGCGGCCCTGGAGAAAAGTGCAAGAGATGGGGGGCTGGGCTGGCACTAGGGTGAGGCCAGTGAGGCAGCGTTTTTTAAAAAGATCAGTAGCACATCTGTGCCTATATGAGAGCTTGAGGCAAAAGGAAACATCAGTAATAAAGAATAATCATAATCATATAGTTATATAACATATAATTTTATATATATATAATACTAAGTAATAAAGAGCCTGTCTTAGGGGGAAGGTATAGCTCAACTGGTGGAGTGCATGCTTAGCATGCACGAAGTCCTGAGTTTAATCCCCGGAACCTCCTTTAAAAAAAAAAAAAGAGCCTGTCTTTAGTAAACTTTTGGATAGTTTGTTCGTAATAGACTTTCTGCATTGATTTTTTCCCTTTTTGACATATTGCGTTACATCTTTATCTTGGTTACTGAGTCTTTGGTTCCTCGTTCAATTTTGCGCCTGCAGGAGTGCCTCCTTACTCACCTCCGCCTGGGCTCTGGGCCGCCTTGGGCCTGGGGGTGCGCACAGATTGGGAAGAAGCACAGTAGGCCTGGGGCTGTCTGGGCAGGGACTGCCAGGGGCTTGGCTGTGGGAAGTTGGGGTGCAGGTCACAGGTGGGCGTGTGCCCTTAGATCCATAGATCCCCTGCCTGTTGGAGGAGGGCCAAAGGGAAACCCTCTGCAGAGTAGTTCTTAGCCTCTGAATCTCCTGCAGAGCCTGTGAGGGCACAGATGGCTCCGATTCTGATTTGGTAGGTCCTGAGTGGCACCCAGGAGCCTCCATTTCTGGCAATTCTGGGTGCTGCCCCTCTGCTGGACAGAGGAGCAGGCTCAGAGGAATCCTGCTCCAAAGCACCAGGTCTGGGAAAGATATTTGCAACTGTGATCACAAATAAGAACTAAATTTCCTAATATATAAAGAGTTCCTACAAACCAATAGGAAAAAGATCAACAACCCAAAAGAAAACTGGGACCCCTCTGGCCCATCAGGTTTCTGTGCCTGGGAGTGTGGAGGGGCTTGGTGTTCTTTCCAGACTTACCTTTCAGTTTTTCATCTGGCAGCATATCTAGAATGTACTCTTCAAGGGAAAGAGTGCATACTTCTCAGCTCTCCTGGTCAGCCCTGGCTCTGTCCCTGTTGTTAATGGAGATTTCTCCAAGGTGCCGGACTTTTACTTTTTTCCCCCTGTAAATTTCTTGTCTGAGAGCTACAGTAAAGAGTATTCTTAAGTACTCCTAGATTTTGTTTTTAAGTTAGTTTTAAGGTAACACATTGCTTTAAAAATAAATTTTAAAATTTAAATATATTTTTACATATAAAGAAGAAAATTAAAGTGTTTCATAAATCCTCCACTCAAATGATTTCTGTTGATGGTAATAGTACTCAAAGAACAAAGTAGAACTACCTTTCCACCCTCCCCTCCCTACTCCAATCTCTCCAATATTGATGTTTTTGTGATTTCTTCCAGAAAAAAATTCTTATTCATGTCCCTCTATACTTCTGATCTTTTAATGTAAGAGTATCATGTGATAAACCCTTAGACACCTTGTCTCTTAACTTAGTAATGTGTTTTAGGCGTATTTTCAGTAGCATGTAACAGGTTTACCTTAATTTTCTTAATGGTTCGTAGGATTCATCATTGGGGTGTCCCAGTGTTTAGCTAGCCCTCCAAAGAACTCTTTGGTTCTAGGTTTTTGCCATTGCAGTGACCCTGTAGTGAATATCTTTGTCCATATATCTTTGAGAAACATTTCTGAGTCCAGCCATGAGCGTGATACCCAGCAATGAGTTTGCTGGACAAAGGGTGTGTGCACTTTTAGGTTTGAAGGCAGACACCACATGGCCCTCCAGAAAGGTTCACCCCATCATCCGTGGTGAGCATGCCTGTTTCCCCAACATCCTTACCCGTGATGGATATCATAGAAGTAAAAGGAGGAAAAAAATCTATGCCAATAGCAATAAAATATAAAATAACTAAGAGTAAACTTCGTAAGTGTGCAGTATCTTTGTGAGGAAAATTTTAACATGCACCTGAGAGACCCCCAAAAAGTCTTGAATAGGTGAAAGTTATGCCATGTTCTGGGGTTGGAACATGTAGCATGATGAGAATATTCATTCTTCTTCAGTTAGGCTAGACTTTGGACATGACCCAAGAAAAATATCAGCAGGATTTTTTTTTTGAGGGTGAATTTGATGAGCTGATTTTACAGACCATTTTGAAAAACAAATAAGAACAGACAGGAAGCTTCAGAAAATAAACAGGAACATAGGAAGAGTCCGAAAATAGCCTGATTAGATACTAAAACAGTATGAAAGCAAAATTGTTAGAATAGATTAATGGATCACAGACATAGACTTAAATATACTCAGGAATATAATATATGATAAAGGTGACATCTCAAATCAATGAGGAAGAATGGATAAATTGGGGGGGGGTGAGAAATGTTGAATTCATATTGCACAAATTCCGAATGGATAAAAGATTTACATGCAGAGAATGAAATCCATACTACAGGAAATCACAGAATTGTTTTATAATCCAGATCTCTCTGCTATGACATAAAACTCAGAAGCCATTGAAGGCAAGATTAATAAATTCAACTTAATAAAAAAAAAATTCTTCACAGCAAAACCCATGTTATGCAGAGTCAAAAGATGAACAATAAATTGTGAAAGATGTTTGCAACTGTTAATACAGATAAGAACTAAATTGCCTAATATATAAAGAGTTCCTACAAACCAATAGGAAAAGGCCAATGACCCAGTAAAAAACTAGGCAAAGATTATGAACAGTTAACAGAAAAGACCACATAAAAAGCATTTAAACTTGGAATGTTTAATAAGAAAAACTGCGAAGTACATAATAAGAGAAATGTAAATTACTACGTCACAGGGATTTTTTTTTCACTGTGAGATTAGCCAGGGTCTGGGGAGAGAAATACCTTTATTCACCACTGATGGGAGGTAAACCTATCCAACACTGTGGGGGAAATTTGGCAGTATCTAAAAAAATTACAGTGCATTTATGTTGAGCAATTCCACACCTAGGAATTACCTTTTTTAGGTATACTATTCACGAACGCATGTAAAATCACATAGGAGCGGTGATTTTCATTGCAATGTTGCTTATAAAAGGGCAGGTTGGAATCACCTGTGGTCCATTGCACAGTGGGATGCTTGTGCATCTGAGAGAAGGGTGAGGAGGAGCTCTGTGTCCTGCTGCCGAATGATCTGTAAGGAAAGGATACTGTTAATTGATAAAAATGGATAAAAAGCTGGGTCTGTCTGTAACATCGTCCTAACATTTATGTAAAAAAGAGAGGGAGATACACGTAATCTTATTTGCTTGTGTATTATGATTATTAACATGGATACAAAAAGATGGATAATGTCGACTGCCTCTGGGGAAAAGCCTGAGAGGTGAGGAATCTGGATGGAATACTTTTCACTGTGTGCACACATGCATCTTCTGACGTTTGAATCTTGTTGACCCCTCCTAAGAAACTTTTTTAAGTCCAAATTTTAAAATAACTCAATAGGTGAAGAACATTTATTTGTTTTGATACGCATTGTTCTAATGCTGAGTTAATTTGAGTATCCTTTCAAATATTGATCAGCCTTTCACCCTTTTTAGGCAATTGCTTGTTCATGAACTTTGCCCATTTTTCTTGTCTTTTTTTTTTTTTTTTTGAGTTGTTTTTGTTTGGTTTGGTTTGGGTTTTTTGTTTGTTTGTTTTTGGTTTTGTTTTGTTGCCCTAAAATTAGGAAATCGTCTTAATTGTCACAGAAGTTTTGTCCCAGTTTGTCTTTGTTGCTGCTGTTTTTTGCCACCTGGCAGTTTTACATTTGTGTCCAGTTGTCATCGTCTTCTGATCCTCCTCCTCCTCCTGTGTCTTTTCTTTCCTTTTTGTTTTTTGAGGGGTAGACATGACTGTCCCAATGTGATCTGAGAAAGTTGGCTCTAGAGTTAAGCCGCCCAGTCATCAGTACCCATGCGGGAGTTGGAAAATAACAGGCCACTTACATGTTTCCTTGAAGACAGTCGTTAGGACTGGAACAGACTCATTTTAGTGGGAGGTGACCCAGAGATCTTCTGGGCTGGGGCGAGGGGAGAGGGATGCACCTGGAGGGCAGCCGGTCTGGGTGGGTCTCTGACAGCTTCCCCTCTCTCCACCCCCAGCGGAGCTCCCGCGGTCCTCGGCCGTGAGGCTGGCCTCCCTCCGGGACCTGCCCGCCCAGCTGCTGGAGCTGTACCAGCAGGGCTTCTTGCTGGTGGCCCTGCACCCCTTCGTGCAGCCAACCCACAAGCAGGAGAAGACACCCCTCGAGCACATCTTCAGGGCCATCCTGATCAAGAAGACCGACAGGTAAGGCCTCCGAGGGCGGGCGGTTAGGGTAGCATCCTGAGGTTTGTCGAGTGGAGGAAGGGAGGGGAGAGGTTGGGCGGATGTGTTTGGAGTTTGCACCTGTTCCCAGGGCCTCTGCCCTCTGACAGGTAAGGCCAGACGTTGGACAACCAAAGGGTTTCATGTGTCCTGCTATTGTCCACACGGACAGCGTAAGTAGAGAGTTCATTTTACACCCTTTCCTCCTTTAATTCATTGGACTACACTCAGCTGGAAAAATGTCTCCGTTGAGGAGGTGTACTCCCAAAATGAAGCAGCTAGTACAAGTATAATACTATTCATCTGAAAAGCATGGCCGGAAAATACATTCATTTTGGTTAAAGCCTATATCCAAACTGACCGTCCTCCCCCATCCTCTAGAAAATACTTGAACATTTTGAACCCACCATAACGTTCTGTCAGTCACTTGGGAGGAAAAACAAAATTCTCTTGAATCAAGTGCTGTAATTGATTTGGTCTTGATTTTGATTCTCATTTCAGTAAGGCTTGCCCGTTTGAATGCTTACTTAAATTTTTATTGGGTCTGATGAAGGAAAGAGAGGTGGAGATTGGTTTTGCAAAAGGAGCACTATTAATTTTCAGTGCTTTTTTAAAAGCAGTGAAGGTGGGATAGAAGGCACATTGTGATTCTGCTGCTTTCATAAAAATAAAAACAAAGTCTGGCAGAGGAAATCAGATCTGCCTTTTGCCCAATTATGATGGGAGGAATGAAAGCGTGTCCTGGGTTTTAAACAGAGGGAGTTGGGCAGTTGCTCATCCTCCTCTCTGGCTTTGCCAGCTGGACAGACGTCTGGCTGGTGAGCCCGGGAGGGACAGCTGTGGGGTGAGAAGCTGTGACCAAGGTGGACTATTCCCTCCTGGCACACAGAGTCCTTCATTTCTTCACGGCTGATCAAGACCTGTTAGAATTTGAGGGGAAAGGGGGTGTCCGCCTTTGCAGACCCCTAGAATTACCATAGTTTTTGTAGAGCAAAACTTTTCTCAATGTCTGCCTTGTCTGTGTCTTGGTTCCTTTCTGTCCAGTGGCTGTGGGTCAATATCTGGTCAATTATAAGAGGAAATGGTCCTGGGAGCCCTGGTGGTTTTAGGTCCTGCTGACACAGAGGATGTGCATGAGGACGAGAGGTCACGTTTATTGAGTGCTTGGTGTGTGCCAGGCTTTGTCAGTGTCACGGCATCCTCATAATCAGCCTGTGAAACAGGTCCTGTTTTTATTTCCATTTTAAAGATGGGGAAACTGAGGCCCAGGTGTGGACTTAGTGATCAAGGTAACACACATGGCTGCAAGCATCCTTCCAGGCAGGCTGACTCCCATACCTGCATCTTAGCCCTGATGGGAAGCACCTGCTGGGTTCCTGCCCCCAGGATTCCTGTGGACAATCCCTTTATGCAAAAAAGTGGGGGAAGGTGTGTTTGATTTTTAGATGAGATAATAACGTCAGTACTCCACCATTTCCCCACTCAGAAGTCTTCGAATCAATCAGAATTTCAGAAAAGAAAACTTACTGTGTGCCTTCCAGGTTCCATAAGGCATTCACTGACTGGGCTTCAGTGTCTCTGTTCCTTGAGTCATTCTGTTGGCCTTGATGTTTAGAGGGGACAAGTCCACTTCAGTCAGGTCCCAAGAGCGTCCCTCAGTATAATTCCACTACAGGTGACGTTAGCACAGAACTTCCCATGACGTCTCCTAAATGTACTTGATTCTAAATGTAAAGATGTCTTTTTTCCCCCCCTGCTAGGGAACAGCACTTCTCAAACTTTGTTGTGCCTCTTGTGAGTCTCCCAGGGGTGTTGTTCAAATGCAGAGTCTGACTCAGCAGGTCTGGGCTGGGGCCTGGGACCCTGCATTTCTAACACACTCTCAGGTGATGCTGAAGTGGCAGAGGGTGTAGGGACCTGACTGCTTCTTGGCTGGCTCCTAGCCCGGCACGCACTGGCACCACTTGGCCCCCAGGGAGGGACTGGAGGACCAGTAGGAAGGCGCATAGGGTGCCTGGCTGGAGGGCCTGTGCTCTGTGCTGCACTCGGCTACTAGCAAGGGGTCGAGTGTGTGGGGCACATCAGTAGGTTTTTCTGGGCCTTCGTTTTCTAGCTGGTACCGTGAGGGATCTGTACTAAATGACTTGCAAGACCTAAACCAGCTCTAAACTTCAGTCTGATTGGATGAGGTGGGCTTCTCTTTGGGAGTGAGCAACGAAGACCCCGCTTTGGGGAACAGTTTATTGCAAGCCAGCGATGGAGCTGGGGTGCTCAGTAAGGGTTCTTCCCTCCCACGAGGACAGGCCCTGAGTGAATGAGCTTACCTTCCAGGAGAGAAAAGGGGTCACGCTATGAAGAAAAAGGAGGCGCAGGTATCCAGAAAGATTTCCAAGAAAGAGAAGATGGCCTTCTCCTTGGGTTTGAGTTCACTCTCTTCCAGAGGGTCCGGACCACCATGACTTTAATGAGGATCCCGGCTCTTTAATAAGCAGAGACAGAGGAAGAGTTGCTGGGGTAACTTGGCGACAGGCCTTTCAAAGTGCCCCTCATTGCGAAAGCTCGGGAATTTGCCAGGTAGGGTGATGAGAATGGAAACTTGCCATTCTCACAGCAAAAAATGACCAAAAGAACGTCCCCTCCTTCCATCACCCCTTAGTATTGGGTGGGAGCAGTTGTGGGGAGGGGCGGGGCGGGGAAGCAGAGTTAATTTTAGAGTGCAGGCATTTTCTCTCCTAGCAAGTGCAGTTAACTGTATGTTTTTACATCCTGAGGAAGAGACCCCCATGCTCTGAAAAATAAACAAATGAAACCCAGCAGAACCCTTTCTGTATCAGGCAGGAGTTAAAGTAGTAAAAAAGGAAACAAAGGAAATCCTGGGTGATTAATTTTTAATACAGGCAGTTAATGATGTTTTTCACAAAGTCTGCCAAAGTTCTGACAGCTATGGATGCTGGTAAATGAAGCGATCTGCTCTCAAAGGAGACGTAAGTGCCTGGTTAGTATTTGCTGAGTAGACCTCATTGGAAGAGCCCCACAGAAACTTACAGATTATGATAGATTATAGATTTGTGAGGCAAACGAGGTGAATAAGTGAAAAGAGCGTCTGTCCCTCCTTCCTTAGCCGGCTCTTTGGAAGACTGAGCGATTTTTAACAGACTGTATAGTTTCATTCATGCTGATTTCTAAGTACAGTTAAGTTGTCCATTTTTTTTTCCGGGCAGTTTTCCTTAGAACACGTTGCCAAAGATCTTAAAACTTGATGGCTAAGAGAAGTTATTAAAATGTCACTCTGATGTTTCAGGAGCGTGGCTTTAATTCTAGGTCGTTTTATGGTTGTAGACATAAGTACAGGAATGTGTGTGCCGCTCCATTTTTCAGCTGTTGGACTGCCGTTGTCCACACGCAGAGCGAGTTCAGGGTGTCACTGATGTGTTTTTTCCATCACTAATGGGTTGAAGCCATTTGGGTCCAGGTCTCCTGGAATAATGCCTTATATGGTACAGGGAACTGGGACATCTGTGCCCTCTGGTGACATTCATCAGGTGCCTTTTGGCTTAGGGTCAGGGAGTGGGGCACCCAGGGGCGCTGCAGCTAATGCTGGGGGTGGGATTCTGAAACCCTTGTGGAAGGTGAAAAACGCATATAATCAAAGCTGCCCTGGACAATCTCTTTAATTGCCCATGAAATGTAATCCTTTAACATCTCTCTACCCGACAAAGCAGGTTTTCCTTCAGGACTAGATCGGATTGGTGTTTCCAACAGTGAGCCCCGTGGGGAATAAGTTGATTCGGGTTTGTCGTGAGTGTTCATTAGAATCATATCTAGGGGGTGAGATGTTCGCGCCTAGAGAGGCTTTTGTGGGAACTGAGACCGAGGGAACAGAATCCCCACCCCCCATCTCACAGCCATTCCGGAGCACATCTGCCTGTGGAGGAGAATAACTGGGGCCGTTTCAAGTGGTAAACGTTTCCTCGCTTTCAGCGAGATTTTTCTAAGATAGATGTGCAAAGATAACTCCGAAGAGCTCCCAGATCTCAAGAAACTTCTCTGCTAGGGGGATGTCAAGTATATATGCAAAGCTAAACCTGTGGGTCTCAGTTTTTACTTCTCACCAGGAATTTGTGAATGGTGGGGCTTTAGAAAAGCATGCTCTGGGTCTGGGATGATGGGTGGATTTGAACGGGGGCACCAGTGGTGGGAAGGGCTTCGCAGGAAGGGGTATTGGAGCCTGAAAGAGGAGACCATGAGGATGTGGGGTGGCTGAAGGACGAGGTCCAGAGGGAAATGGGAGAAAAAGCAAGAGAAGCTTGGCGGCTGGGTCTGATGGCCCCTAATGGCTGGGAGTTTGAACTTCATCCTGGAGTCGGTGGGGAAACACTGCAATATTTTTGTTTTGTTTTAGAGCAACAGCCATTAGAAGTGCTGAGTTTTCAGAAGTCTCAGAGGGGAAGCCTCAGAAGGGAAGGAAGCAGAATCTGAGGGAACATGGCATCCATCATGGGGGGAGATGACAGGTAGCTAAAGTCGCTTGTAGTAAGAAGGGGAGGGTATGGGTCCCCTAGGAGGAAATATTGGATTTAATGTTTATGTGGAAGGGGACTGCCTGGAGGAAGGGAAGAATCGACGTCTGAACGAGCTTTGGACTCCGAGTGTCTGGAAAGAGTTACTGGAAGAGGCGGGGGGTGGGGTGGGGAGGGGCAGGGGGTGTGTCTGGGTGGGATTTTCCCACGAGCAGACCCCCTAGAGGAGGCTTCACGTGCAAGTGATTAAGGAAGTGCTCCCAGAGGAATCAGTTAGGAGTGGGGACGTGGGCAGGGAAGGAGGGAGGCCAACAGGGTGCCGAGCCTTTGGGGAGCAGTGAGTCTACCTTGAGGCGGGGGAACTGGTTCCCATACTCCTGCATCTGGGGGTGGTTGGCCATGAGCTGCACTGGACACTTCCAGGTCTGGGAAGCATCCAGGCAGAGCAGCTCCAAAAGCCAAAGAAGTGGGGTTGGATGGGGGTGCACAGAACCAGGAGGGGGGATGGGGGGCCTGGGTGGAGCACGACAGCACCCGCCTCCAGAGGAGATGAACAGCAGCAGTGAGTTGCTCTGTTCCAAACTGACGCTATGCTTGGCACCTGAGAAGCTCTTCCTCTCCGACCGCACCAGCAAGCTGCCCTCCCACTCACTCCGGCCACTCAGTGTCACGTGATACAGAGGGGGCCAAGTCTTGTGGCTTTTTTTTTTTCCTGTTTTATTTCCAGGAAAGCAAATCTCAGCAAGTGTTCAGCTTTACCCTCGTGTCCCTCTTGGGGTGGGAATCTGAAATCTTGAAGACTCTGCCTTTTTTTCTAGGGCAAGACTTGCAAACGCAGATGCCTAAAGGGGCCAGGCTCCTTGAGTGGGGGCCCTTGGGTATTGGACAGCCGATGCTTGGCTCTGCCCCATTGTTGCCAAGTGTTGCCAGATCTTGTACTTTTTTCAAGAAAAGCCAGAGTTTGGATTTGTATGTGAAAGCTCTTTTTTAAGCGTTGCCACACTTTTTCAAAATAATGGGGTGTATCCCTGACTCACCCCACTGGCTGCCATCATGCAGTCTTTTAAGATTTCTGAGTGATGCGTGCTTCAGTGGACTTCATCGTCCCTCCTCTGACCTGCCTGTTCTCCTCACTCACAGCCACCACCAGATTTCTGACTCTACTGTTACTGTTTTTCAGTTGTCTGCCCTCCTCCCTCTCCCCTTTGCTAAATCTTCTTTCATCTTTGGGTTCCCATTACTTGCTCAGAGTGCCAGGTGCTGACTAGGTGTTGCTCAATAGAACTTTCCTGATTGGAGTAGAATAAAACCATGCCCTGGAATTTCAGTACCATCTTTCACTAAATGACCATAAATTCATTGCAAGATGGGTCTGTCTCTGGTGTACGTATTTAACCAGTACCCAAAGTGCATCTTGTTAATGCAGCCACACAACACAAACCCCGAGTAATGGAAAAATACACACACACACACACACACACACACAAGCACACACGCAGAAGATCCGTTCTTTGCCCAAATAGCAGTGGTTTTCCACAAGGGTATATGTATGTTATTTTTCGCTCTTTTCTTTTTAAAAAACATCCAAATGATGGCCTTCAAAGGAAGGGAAGTCTTTGTGGACCTTAAGTGGACTACAAATGCATTCATTACGTTGCCTTTTTTTTTTGTTTAATAGCCTGCAAGATAAAATGAACATTTTCTTTGGCATTTGAAAAGGGCAAAATTGGGAAAGTGTGAAATTACACGGGAACTGAAAGAGAAAATTCTTTTAAAAATTATAGTTGAAAGCGGCCCCTTTAAGTGGCCTTGTGTCTCTTCCTGTCTAATTTCCACCAATTACTTTGACTCTTGGGACAACGATGGGGCTTCTCAAAAGAGGTTTCACAATTAAATGGAATGCACAGGGGGTGGTGGCGCCTTCTGGGGTGTGCCCTAGAAAACGCTCGCATGCGAGGCTGGGGTTCGGCCTGGAGCGTCTGATTGTTGGAATCGCACGTGGGGAAGAGAAGCAACGCCGGGCTTAGCGGTGATTGACACGTGTTACTGGCGGGGAGAAACCGCAGCAGCTGGTGCAGTCCCAGAGAGCAGAACGTGAGGAAGGGGGATTCAGTCCTTTTCTTCAATCAGAGGGGGAAGAAGACGGTAGTTGTTGAGCACGAAGGTCATTATGTGGGGTCCAGATGTCGAAGGGCCCCTCTTTCTGCTGGCTGGCGTGGTTTCGTCCCCCCTCAGTTTTCTCAGGCTTCCCGAGGTGTTGGGAGGACTTGATTAGCTCTCCGGGGCTGCCACCTTGCTCCTGGCAGAGCTGTGCAGCCTCACCGAAGACGACCTTAATGAATTCCTCCTGTCTCCCCATCTCACTCTGGAGTGACACCCTTCTCTGGCGTGCTGGTTTCAGGATTCACTGTTAATTATTGTGTTTGCACCTTCCAATCTAATATGCCAGCGCAAAGCCACCTTCTCTTGGGGAGAGAGAGCTTTTTCCAATCCACACCCCTAAATGGCTCGCCTCCCCATGCTTACTCTGTCTCCAAGTGTCGGCCTTTATCCCAGTGGAGAGAGCAGCGTTCGCGGGCAGGCTCCTTTCCCTCCCCTGTTTTATCATGGTGCTTGATTGCCTGTGTCTTTCTGCCACATTTTATATTTTATTTATTTTTTGTCTCCTCTGAGAGAGAGAATTAGCATACAAGTGATTTCCAATCTTTCTTGGAAGTCATTTGGAATGACAGAGAGCAGCGAGCAGGTACCCAAAACACAGAAGCACAAATACTGAATTTCTTTGAAGTTTCCTGTTGATCTTGAAACCTATGCAAATACTACAGTACCGTGAAATGTCTGTATGTGTTTTAAAATAAAATAAAATAAAATAAAATAAAATAAAATAAAATAAAATAAAATAAAAGCCCTCTCCTCCCAGACGTCCACACAATTTTTTTTTAATTAAAATGGGCTCTCCAGGAAGGTTTATTCTCTGGCATTGCGGAGGTACTCCAAGGACACTTATTATTTTGAGAGCCATGCAGGTAATTTAGTTGCAGTTTCTGCGTGTTAGATTTTCATATTTATGTGCCTATCCCAGATTAAATTTAGGACCTCTGATTGTCTTCAGGTATTCGTGGCAAAGTCTTTCCTGTCCCTCTTCTTTATTCATCAGAGGTAACTTAGATGGTGTCTGTTTCTCAAGCTAAGCAAGAGATTAAGGGCATTACCAGTGTTGGGGTCTGGGAGAGACTAGTACTAATTCAGTTTTGCATTTTTCGCTTTGAATGCAGTCGCAGGTGAGAAATAACTTCTAGATCCATAGACGTCCATGATGAGTGATTGCAGTCTTCTTGAGATTTTGAAAGAATGACTGTCTCTGTAATCCATCTTGCTGCTTTCTATAATTTTTTTTTAATGATTAAAAGACGGGCCCATTTCACAAAGAGGTAACTGCTGTAATAGGATGTCGTGGAATACAGTATTTCATTGGCTTCCTGTTCAGGGACCATGCACTGGAACTTTAAAATGGCCACAAAAACTTTAAAAACCAAATTAGGAACTCGTATTCACATGACACCTGTTTCTGAGGGGCTGAGAGCTCTTTTGCTTCATTCCTGGATGTGTTAAGTGTGATCATTTATTCTCACTACATCCTCATGATGGTTGTTTTCTGGCGGCTAATGTTGGTTGAAAACATGATGCGTTCAGCAGAGGTTTTAGACTGACTCTATTCTGTAGCTAAGAAGTACTATCACCTTCCGTTATCCCTGCTTCCCATTTTATATCCTGGGAAAATTAGACTGAAAAAGTTGTTAGCAACGTCTCAGTACTGACGTGTGGGGCGGGGAGTGGGAGGGTGTGGTGGGGGTGGGACTTCTGTACCGTCTTCCAGCTCACAGGCCCCGGACCTTATGGAAGCAGGCTCAGAGAATTCCCAGCATCCTCTGGGCTTTGCAGTATCCCGGTCCCCGTAGCCAGGCTATGGGACCAGAGGCTTGGTTATCCCCAAACTGGTTTCAGGACATAGGGCTGCACTGCTCATCCTCTGGAGCCCCCAGTTGGCTCCACTCAGCAGGCTGGCTGGGTCTTGTCAGTTTCTCCCCTAAAGGGGTCCATGCAAATGATGCTTCTAAGGCCATCAGTGTGGTATGTCCCTCTGTTCCCTGAAAACAAAATCAAAATGTACTTATTAGGTGTCTGTGTCTTCTAAGGTATTGCCTGTATTAGAGAGACAGAGAAGCAGTCTCTGCTCTAGGGTGATTTAAAACGTATGCAACATGTTAAAATTTTCATTGTCAACTTCTGTAGTTGAAGCCCCTGAAATTGCTCTGTCAGGTAACCTTGATTTTAACAGAAAGGGACCAAAAAGCCCACTTTTCTCATGAAGAACATTGATAGGTTTGCAGGCACTTCTCGATGTGATTTCTCATTTACATTGCTGGCTGTAATGGCTACCATTGATTTACTGCTGTGGCCAGAGTCCTTGGTCTTTGATTTGTGAAAGCCAAGATGAGGACTGCAGGACTCAGGCTGGTGGTGGCTTCTCCAGAGCTACCCTTCTGGTGGCCAGAGGAGCCCGTATTCCCGTCAGGATCCGTCCACTTCTACCACTGTTGATTTGTTAACCATTAGGGTTAGGGTTTGGGTTGATTTCTCAACCTCCATAGTTTCTATTGACATTTTGGGCCAGGGACTGTCCTGTGGATCATACAGTGTTCGCCAGCATCTCTGGCCTCTGCCCATGGGATGCCAGTAGCAAGCACCCCTCCTCCCCACCCTTTCAGTTATGGCAAAAAAAAAAAACGTTTCCAGATGTTACCAAATGCCCCAACGGGCAAAACCGCCCCTAGTTGAGAACCCCTGGATTAGAATTAGGGTGTGAGATAGGGGTCTAACTGTATCTTCTTCTACTTTTGTCAACAGGCATTTATTGTATTAACCCAACTTTGCCGCAGAGTGGAATGCCATCTTTATCATAGGTTGGATTTCTGTATATACCCCAATTTATTCCCCATTCTTTGTTGTTCCTTTGATCTATTTATTGATTTTTGTGCTAGATTACATTCTATTTTGACGGCAATGAATTTGTGGTGCGTGTTAGTATCCAGTCAGGCCTTCTTCTTCTTTTTAGGGATCTTGGTGACTTGTGCATATTGATTTTTCCAAGTATAGTTGAAAGTCATTTTCTCCAGTTCCCAGTAAACCCTGTTGAAATTGTAGTTTCATTTACATATTACTCTGAGAAGAATTTCTACCGTGAATTTTTAGAACATAGAGTTCAGTATTACTTTTGGAAGTCAGTTTTTTATTTTAGAGCTTTGTGATTATTCTGAAAATTCTAGGTACTATCGGGACCAGTGGTTGTCAAAGTGGGAGAGACATACCCATGTTGGAAGAGAACTGAGGCTTCTATGTGTGTTAATTTATATTGGAAAATGAGGAGAGAAAGTATGCATCGCTAATATTTAGCATCCAGATTGAAGCTGGTGCCCTGGCTGGGTGCAGACGTCAGAGGTCCCCTGTCCAGGAGGGGTCCTGAGGAAGGCTGAGTTCATAGGAGCACTTTCAATTGAGAACTCAGGGAAGTGGATTTGTGGACCGTTTTTTATAGTTTTTACTAAGTTAGCCATCATGAAATACACACATGGCTTAAAAAATTCCTGTAAAGTGATTGCAGATTGAGGAGAATATGGAATACTGGTGATGTAGACATGAAACCCGCCCCGCTCCCAGTCCTCTCCCCCCACCCCTTACACACACACACACACACACACACACACGCACACACACACACGGAAATGGCTACACTGACCCTTCTCTCACTGTGTGTAAGAGTAAGATAAAAAAAAACTGATGCCTACCTATTCAGATCTGACAGAAGATGGCCAAAGAAATTTTTGACTCATCAAGAAGACATTTTGAAGGGGGACAGTATATATAGCTCAGTGGTAGAGTGCATGCCTAGTGTACACGAGGTCCTGGGTTCAATTCCCGATACTGTCATTAAAAAAATAAATAAATAAATCTAATTACCTCCCCCGCCATTAAAAAAAAAACTTAAAAAAAAAAAGGAGTTCTAAGAAGACATTTTGAAATGTGGATTTACTTCCACGGTTATTAACAGTGAATCTCATTTTGAGTGTATATGACACCTTGAAATATTAATTATTAATAATAATTTGAACCTCCTGTGATTAGACTTTTGAAGTATTGCTTAGTTCATCTGTCTCACATCTTTTAAATTTCGTGTTTCGTGTGTCTTGCTTTCTCACATGTGTGGGATGCTGCTGCAGTTGTACTCAGGAGATTTTGAGTGACCCACAGAGCTTCTGGGTCACACTGGTGGTTCCTGAAGCTGATGGAGGCTTCCTGCTGGTCCGTGCACCAGCAGCAACAGCATCGCCTGGCCGGGAGGAGGGAACTCAGTAATGCAGGTTCCCGGGCCCTGCCCAGACCTGCTGGCTCAGCGTCTTCTCAGGAGCAGCGAGCGTCCCAGGTGGTGTGCGTGCACGGTTCAGTGGGAACAGAGTTAAGCTGTGCTTTTCTGTGGGGGCACTGCTAGCCATGTGTAGCGATTAAAATTAAAATTAATTAAAATGAAAGAAAATGAAACGTTCCATTCCTCACTAACCCTGGCCACATTTTAGGCGGTCAGTAGCCACTACTCTCACGTGGCTACTGTACTGGACAGCAGAGATGCGGAACACATCCATCCTCTAACTCGATCAGTCAGAGGGTGCACGTAGCAGGACCCAGAACAGACAGGACTGAGAAGCAAACTCTAACTGGGACGTGTGCATGAAATGTAAATTAAGAGACTTCCCTGTCACTCAGCTGGCTGTGGCCAGTGAGTAAGGGGCATTCATGTGGGCAGCTACTGTTGTGATTTTTGTTTGCAAATAGTATGACTTTTCTGAACCAGTTAATACCAGGCAGACCTGCCTTTATTCAGTGTTATGTTTGTGATAAATTATTATTTACGCATTAATGCCGCAGTCAGTCCCTTCTCCATCTTCCAGAGCCAGGAGGAGCCTTACCAGAGTCACGAGGAAGCAGGACCTGGCCCCGAGTCCCATTTCTTGTGGTGGTCGCTCTGTTTGCTGTCATCCAGTTGGGTGGGGGCTGGATTCCTTTCCCAGCTGCACGACACAGGGACCAGTGGGGCAAAGCTGGTGTGTTTGGTACCCTTGCCTTGCGTTTTAAGGCTAAAGGTGAACTCCAAGCGTTGTGTGCTCGCTGGTGCCTTATCTGCCAGAGAGGTGGCTCCGGCTGCAGACGGCGAGACAGGATGTGGCAAGATTTCTCTAGAAGAAACAGCAGCCCTGGCTCGGGGGGTGTTGGCAGGGACATGCACCCTCGTGTCGGTGCACGGCTCCCCAGAGAGTGTGTGGTTAGGTATCAGTTGCACATCTCCCCTGTCATTTCTGGAATGTTCCCGGAGATAAACTTGGTAGTTCGGTCACGAGAATTTAACTTGGCTTTTTTTGGTTTTTTTCCTTAAGCATTTCTTAAGCTTCACTATTAGGGGAAACTTTTGACTCCAGCAGCTTTTTTTTTTTTTTTTTTTTTTTTTGTAGATTCGGTTGATTTTGCAAAGAGGAGGTCATAGAGATGATGAGATCTCTTTTCCCGGTGGATCTGAGAGCATCTTTGGGGAGCAGTAGTTTATCCCCTTCCCCCACCCCGGCCACCACCAATGAGCAGAGACAAGAAACATCTAAAATTCACTCCCTCTGTGGAAATCCTAGCTCTCATTTCTGCCCTACTAAAGGAGGCTTCTCCCGCGTCCTACAGAGTGCCCCTGGCTTGGTCCTTTTGAGTCTGTTCTGGTATATTCTTTACTTGAGGCCACCGTGACTCCCTTCAGCTCAAAGTGAACGTTGGTCCTGTCCTGTCTCAACAACCCCCATCCTCTTCTTCTAACCCCAGCTCTCACTTCCTCCCCAGCCCCTGCCGAGCACCCCGCAGCCATCCGTTCCAACAGCAGGTTCACCATACGTTCCTTAGCTCGTGGTTACTGACCCAGCTGAGTTGTAGTAGGCAAGCCTCACTTTTACCTGTCTTTCACCAAACTGACCTATTGATTATTTCCATCCTGCAGCTCATGCTTGTTTTTCATCTACAAGCCCTCCTAATTCCTGTTCTCAATGCCTGAAATACCATTTTATCCATTGTCCCCCGGTGAATTTTCACACAGCTTCAAAGACTTCACTTACATGCTTCTTAAACTTTTTAAAAATTTCCCTGATCCCTGGAAACAATGGAGCTTTCATAGCACTTCTGTGTGGTTAGAATAAAGAGCAATATTGGATAGTTAGAGGCCCATAGACTCTCTTTCTTTTTCTAAAATTATTTTTAAAAATTCATTATTTATTAAATACCATGCTAGCGCGGTTAAAAACTCAAGTAGCTACCTTAATTTCAGACAAAGCAAGCTTCAGATCAAGGAAAATTACCAGGGATGAAGAGGGGCATTGCATAAGGAAAAATGAGTCAATTCTCCAAGAAGACACAACAATCTTCAGTATTTATACACTTAACAACAGGAGGCCAAAACTGACAGATCTGCAAGAAGAAATAGATGAATCCACTATCATAGTTGGAGACTTCAGTGTTGCTCTACTGGTAATTGGTAGATCCAATCGGGTGAAAATCTGTGAAGACAGAAGAGCTGAACAGCATCCTCAGTCCCCTGGCTGTAACTGACATCTGCAGACTGCTTCATCCAACAGCAGCAGAACATACTACTTTCAACTCCCATGGAACATTTACCAAGATAGACCACATTCTGGGCCCTAAGACATAGCTTAACAAATTTAAAAGAACTGAGATCACATAAACTGTATTCTCAGACCAGAATGGAATTAAAGTAGATCTATTTCTAGGAGGTAATTGGAAAATTCCAGAACATTTGAAGATGGAGCAGTGCACTTCTAAATAACACGAGATGAAGAAGAAATCTCAAGAGGAGTTGAAAAATATTTTGAACTAAGTGAAAATAAAAATATAACTTATCAAAACTTGTGTGATGCAGAAAAGCAGTATTTAGAAATTTATGTCATTGAACCCATGTATTAGAAAAGAAAACCAATCCAAAATCAGTAGTTTGAACTTCCACCTTAGGAAACTAGAGAAAGAAGAGCTATATAACCTAAAGCAAGCAGAAGAAAATAAATAATGAAAGTGGGAGCACAAATCAATGAAATTAAAGACAAGAAAACAATAAAGAGAATCAATGAAACCAAAAAAATTATAATTTTTTATTATAATTATTTTTATTTAATCATTTATTTTATTTTTAAATTTTATTTATTTAATTAAATTTATTTATTTTTTGTTACTTAAAAATATTTTTATTATTGAGGCACAGTTGATTTACAAAGCTATGTAAGTTTCAGCTGTACAACATAGTGATTCACAATTTTTAAAGGTTATACTCTATTTATAGTTATTATAAAATATGGGCTGTATTCCCCATGTTGTACAGTATATCCTTATACCTCACTTTATACCCAATTGTTTGTGCCTCTCAATCCTCTCCCTTTCCCTCTCCCCAGTGGTAACCACTAGTTTGTTCTCCATATCTGTGAGTCTGCTTCTTTTTTGTTATAGTCACTAATTTGTTCTATTTTCTAGATTCCACATATAAGTGATAAGATGCAGTATTTGCCTTTCTCTGGCTGACTTCTTTCACTGAGTGGGATACAAGACTCTAAGTTTCTTGAGGGCAGGCTCTAACTCCTGCCCTACGTGTGATCAGTGGTCAAGAAGGTGATGCCATGAACAGAACAAAAAGACAACCTACAGACTGGAAGAAAATATTTGCAAATGATGCAACCGACAAGGGCTTAATTTCCAGAATATATAAACAGCTCATACAACCTAATAACAAAAAAACAAGCAACACAATCAAAAAATGTGTAAAAGACCTGAACAGACATTTCTCCAATGAAGACATAAAGATGGCCAATAGGCACATGAAAAAATGCTCAGTATTGCTAATTGTCAGAGAAATGCAAGTCAGCACTACAGTGAGGTATCACCTCACACCTGTCAGAATGGCCATCATTCAGAAGGTTATAAATAATAAATGCTGGAGAGGGTGTGGAGAACTGGGACACTTGGCGGGAATGTCATTTGGTGCAGCCTTTATGGAAAACAATATGGAGATTCCTCAGAAAACTAAAAATAGACTTGCCCTATGATCCAGCAATCCCACTCCTGGGCATATATCCATAGGGAACTCTAATTCAAAAAGATTCATGCACCCCAGTGTTCATAGTAGCACTATTTACAATAGGCAAGACATGGAAGCTACCTAAATATCCATTGACAGATGACTGGATAAAGAACCTGTGGGATACTACTCAGCCATAAAAAAGAATAAAATAATGCCATTTGCAGCAACATGGATGGACCTAGAGATTATCATACTAAGTGAAGTCAGGCAGAGAAAGAAAAATACCATAAGATATCACTTATATGTGGAATCTAAAAAAAAGACAAATGTACTTACTTACAGAACAGAAACAGACTCACAAACCTAGAAAAAAACTTAAGATTATCAAAGGGAAAAGTGGAGGTAGGGGAGTTTGGGATTCGCAGATACAAGCTACTGTATATAAAATAGGTAAACAGCGAGGTCCTACTGTACAACACAGGGAACTATATTCAATGTCTTGTAATAACTATAATGAGAAAGAATATAAATGTATAACTGAATCACTATGCTGCACAGCAGATACTAACACAACATTGTAAATCAACTTACACTTCAATTCAGAAAAAGGTGAAGCAATGAATGAATGGATTTTTTTATGTCATTCGTTTTATATAATGTCCTGAAACTGGAAAAAACCTTCTTTTCCTTACACTGACAGATCTTTTTTAGATCTGCAGTTCATTTTTCTTCCTACTACTCCTTGTAAAAAAAAAAAGTCGTTCTGATCATTATGCTTGAACCTGGCATTGCCTTGAGATACCCATCTTCAAATTCCTTCCCGTCTCCCAGAGATAGAGAATTTGTTCCTGTCAACTGACATTTAGTGATTTTTTTTTCTCTCATTGGACAAGTGCCTAGTAATCCAAGTTTAGTGTTTGTCACTATTTCTTTCTGATTATTTCTCCATGAAGCAAAAATAGCCCTATTGATGGACTGCACATTCTGTCTCCTCTCTTTCTATAACTCAAGTTCAAACTGTGCCTCATGCCCTGGGAAAAAGATGTTTCAACTCGTGGTCTTTGAAGCTATCTGAGGGATTAATGAGTTGATGTGAGATCTGTTACATGTTTATTATTTAAAAGAAGCGTGTGTGATAGTTTTTATTAACATGTTTATTGTTTAAAAGTATAGTTTATAATCCTTTTTTTTTTTTTTTTCCCAACGGGCATTGGCTTTTTACTGGCCTGATTTCAGATCTGCCCGTGAGACCAGATCGGGTATTCAGTTCAGTGCTTGGCATTACATCAGAATTGTTTGAGGATGAACCCTTTGGCCTGCGACGATTTGGAAGGTTTAAAGCACCCATCAGCGTTCCAGGCTTTGGTCGCAAACACGTTGTTTTTATGGCTTAGAAAAGGTTGTGTCCAGCGCCTGTGAGAGCAGACAGGGGCTGTGTTGATGTCCCTGCTGTGGTCGAGGGGAGCGAAGCGTGGAGGCGGAGAGTCTGCCAAGTTTTTACAGGGGTTGAAATACCAGGGTCGGGTGTATGGGTCATTATTCTGGTTATGATGCAATTAGATAATCTGTTTGCTCTTACCCCTTGCCTGGCACCTAGCCTTCTGTGACTCACGCTGGAGTGTGGTGTATGGAACCCAGAGGCCAAGGACTCGTGGCCAAGAGGTCAAATTCAATCCCAAAGATGTTGGCCTACATAATAGCAATAAACATCGTTTGGAGCCACAGTTTGACAGTGGTGGCCAACATGAAAACATGGGGTGATGACTTCTTTTAAAAGAAATTAGAAGATCAGCCACATGGATGGACCTGGAGATTGTCGTTTAAAGTGAAGTAAGCCAGAAAGGGAAAGAAAAATACCATATGATATTATTTATACGTGAAGTTTTTTTTAAAAAGACACAAATGAACTTATTTACAAAACATAAACAGACTAACAGACATAGAGAACAAACTTATGGTTACCGGGGTAACAGGAGTGGGAAGAGATAAACTGGGAATTCGAAAATTGCACCTCTTAGGGAGTGATGGAAATGTTACCTATCTTGATTGTGGTGGTGGTTTCATGGGTGTACATATCTGTCAGAATTCATCAAATCGTACATCTGAAATACGTGTGGCTTCCTGCACAGGAATCATGCCATTATAAAAGGTGGAAAGGAAGGAAGGAAGGAAGGAAGGAAGGAAGGAAGGAAGGAAGGAAGGAAGGAAGGAAGGAAGGGGAGGAAGGAGAGGAAGGAGAGGAAGGAGAGGAAGGAAGGAAGGAAGGAAGGAAGGGGAGGAAGGAGAGGAAGGAGAGGAAGGAGAGGAAGGAGAGAAAGAAAGAGAGAGAGAGAGCTGGCAGCCCTGGCCTGGAATTCCTAGTATTGGCTGCCATTAGAAACCGCCCAGCTCACCCCAGCATCTCCCTGCTACGGTGGTGACTCGGTCTGGCCACGTGACTTCACTCCTGCCCTGGGACTGGTCTCCTGGTGGTCCAGTTTCTCTGCAGCCACGTGGCTCTCAGAGATAGGAACGGGAGAAAAATAGGAGAGAGCACATTTCTTGGCAGACAGAGAGACCATTCCTGTAGCTTTTATATGAGAACAAAGTATCTAGATCCTGTATTTTGGTCAAAAAAAAAAAAATCCTCTTTCACTCAGTGTTTGGGGACCTTGGAATTTGCATCCCTGGGTTTGACCTTCGGACCCTCCGGCTGCCTGGTCAGTGACCACACAGCCCTTGGCAGACGTGATAGGTGTGACGTGAGTGAGTTTGTGCACAGTTTTTTAATGACAGTTGATGTCTGTGTCTGAGTAATGAGGTCAGCGTGGCATGGAATTGGTGGTCTTTTATCATGGTCTTAAACAACTCTGACAGCTGGTGTTAGATGTGTTGGCCCCTAAGGGGCTTCAGCACATGGGCTCTTTGCTGTGCACATTTACGGTTAGCAAAGACTTGTGCACAAATGCTCAGGGTCTGAATCTGCCTTTATGTGTTTGTTTGACAAGCATTGATCTGAATTTTCCTATGTATTCACTTTCCTTTGTGGCCCAAGTCCCATTTGTAAGGTGCCAAAGGACTGAGGACAGCGGTTCAGGATGCTGAGAAAGTTGTGGAAATGGAGAGTGGTGACATGCTGAATGTATTTAACGACACTGAATGTGCACGCAGAAATGGCTAACATGGTCATATTATATGATGTGTATTTTGCTACTGTAACATATAAGAAGAGTGAGGAGAGCAGGGAGTGGGAAGGATTTTTGAGTTTTTCTAACCAACAAGAAGCACAGATTAAGTTCTCCAGTCTTACACTTCCTTAAAATCTGGTCTTTTTTCTTGAAGATTTGTCATCTTCTGAGAGATGACAATAAGAATTTGTCTTAGTCATCCTTGGCTTTCAGGACGTTGCATCTCTGCTCAGTAGTAGCCTTTCATTTCCTCTTCCTTTTAGAAACTCTCAAGGAGAGGGTATAGCTCAGTGGTAGAGCACATGCTTAGCATGCATGAGGTCCTGGGTTCAATCCCCAGTACCTCCATTAAAAAAAATAATAATAATAAATTAACAAATAGACCTAATGACCTGCCCCACCCCCAAATTTTTTTTTAAGAATAAAGAAAAATTAAAAAAAAGAAATTCCTTTGGAATGGCTGGGAATTAACCCCTCTCAACTCTCCAGTGTGTACAGGTGGGAGCCCCAGGATTTGAAATTGGTCCGAGGTCTTTTTATTGAAGTAGAGTTGATTTACCATGTTATGTTAGTTTCTGGTGTACAGCATAGTGATTCAATTATACATGAGCATATATATTCCTTTTCATTTTTTTCATTGTAGGCTATTACAAGATACTGAATATAGTTCCCTGTGCTGTACAGTAGGACCTTTTTGTTTATCTAGTTTATATATTGTAGTTTGTATCTGCAGATCCCGACCTCCATCCCCCCTCTTTCCCCACCTGATAACCATAAGTTTGTTTTCTATGTCTGTGAGTCTGTTTCTGTTCTGTAAATAAGTTCATTTGTCTCATTTTTTTAGATTCCACATATGAGTAATATCATATGGTATTTTTCTTTCTTTCTGTCTTACTTCACTTAGAATGACGATCTCCAGGTCCATCCATGTTGCTGCAAATGGCATTATTTTATTCTTTTTTGTGGCTGAGTAGTAGTCCAGTCGTACATACGTACCACAGCTTTTTTATCCAGTCATCTGTCAGTGGACATTTAGGCTGTTTCCATGTCTTGGGTATTATAAATAGTGCTACTGTGACCATTGGGGCACACATATCTTTTCAAATTGGAACTTTCATCTTTTCCAGATGTATGCACAGGAGTGGGATTGCTGGAGCATAGCTAGCTCAGAGTGTGTGCATTTAATCTCAGTGTACTAGGTATTAATTTCTAGTTAAGGGAGGCTTCTGCTGGTAGTTAATCCTGCATCTCCAGAAATGCATTCTGTGTCCCTCTTTTTTCTTACTGATTCAATCCAGACCTTTCTGCCCTGTCTGTAAGTGGAAGCCATCTGGGCTTCAGTCCAGGGGAAGTTTGGTGCTTTCCAGTATCCTTTTCCAAGACAACACAAGGACATGGCATTTGGGGAAACATACATGGGGTTTCCCTCCCCCTACGCAAGGGTGTCAAATGCCTGCTCAGCGGGCGATTCTCAGGAACTTGACTGACTGCATGATACCCGCTCTCCTGTGCTGTGGTCCCTTGGGGGCCAGGCCTTGGTTCCTGTAGCCCCTTCTAGGACATGCCTGCTTCCTGATGCCAGAGTGATCCTTGCCCTCCAGGACATGAGACACTCATCACCTACTGCAGGCTGTTCTCAGGGGTCTGGCTGGATCTGGGGGCATGGTCCTGGGCCTGGCCACCCATGGGAGGCTTGATCTGTGCGTGAAGCTGCCATGTCTTCCTCCTTGGCAACTGTATTGGTTTTCTGCACTCTGTAATAAATGACCACAAACGTAGTGGCTCGAGCAGCATACCTTCATTATCTCAGTTTCTGTAGCTTTTCTGGGGTCTCTGCTTCGGGTGTCTTCAGGTGCAGCTGAGGCATTGGCTGGGGCTGCAGTCTTGTCAGAGGCTCGACTGGGGAAAGATCTGCTCCCAGGCTCCCGTCAATGGTGGGCAGAACTCACCTCCTTGGAGTCCCAGGGCTGAAACCCCAGTTTCTTGCTGGCTGCCTACACAGCCCCCTTAGTGCCTGGCAGCCGGCAAGGGCAGTGTCTCGGTCTCATCCGCCAAGATGGTGTCTCATGGTGTAACATCAGCATGCAAGTGACATCTGTCCCTTTGCCTCGTTCTGCGGGTTAGAAGTGAGTCGCATGTCCTGCCCCCATGCAAGGGGAGGGTTTGTACAAAGACACAGACACCAGAAGGGGGAGGTCACAAGGGGTCCCCTCAGGGCACGTCCATCACAGCAGCCGTGTCTACTAGCCTCCCCCTGCCCTTGCTGAGGAGCCCAGAAACTCCTTCTGGCAGCCCAGCAGGCAAGCTGCAAGCTTGTGTGGATTTGACGCTGTTGTTCACAGGGCTCGGGGCAGGGAGGAGGATCTCTGTGGGACTGTCCGCCCACCCAGCCCTGGCCCCGCACCCTCACAGACGCGGGCTTGAGGGCTTGGGCCGCCAGCACCCGTCCTCAGAGCGTTCAGGGGTCCTTGCCACCTCGCGCCCATCAGCCACTGTTCCGAGTTCCAGCCCTTTCACTTTGAGCTCTGGAGGTAACTCCTAAAGGCAAGGGAGGACCTGAGTTGCTTACTTATCGCCCAGTATGTATGGAGCCCAAAGGCCGAGATGTGAGTTTTCATGTTTCATCTAGAAAATTTGTAATAATGCCCATTTTTATCACTCTTCTGTGCTCCTTTCAGTTCAGATGTAACCGAGTTAATTATCTGAGAAATGAACCAGAGCTGCCCTCCTTAGAATACTCCTTGTTCCAGAACCAGCACTGATGGTTATTAGATCCAGTGCTAACGACTGCCCTTCGTGTGTCTGGGCTGTGAGTTGCTTAAAGACAGGCTGGTCCCTATGAAAACGAATATATGTGTGTATACGCATCACTGGGACATGGTGCTGTGTGCCAGAAATTGACACATTGTAACTGATGGTCTTTCAATTAAAAAAAAAAATAAGACAGCTCTGTCTTCTCTCCATTCATTCTGTGGCTGTTTTACAGAGTGGACACAGTGTTGACTTACTTTATTTTTTTTGATTAATTTTTAAATTGAAGTACAGTCAGTTACAATGTGTCAATTTCTGGTGTACAGCAATATGTCTCAGTCATGCAGATACATACATATATTCATTTTCATATTTCTTTTCGATTAAAGATTTGACTTATTTTAAATGATGACCGTTTTTCAGCTGAATCATTTAAAATGGCAGTGGGTATTTTTCAGTAACCTTGTAGCAGCTGAGGTTTGTCCCCACATGACAGCAGCTGGGATTTCGTG
The DNA here is from genome assembly GCF_036321535.1 of Camelus dromedarius. NCBI lineage: Eukaryota > Metazoa > Chordata > Mammalia > Artiodactyla > Camelidae > Camelus > Camelus dromedarius. Next base: position 5,374,691 of record NC_087437.1, on the reverse strand, counting down.
TTCTAGAACTTCCCTCCTCCTATCCTGCCTTCATTGTCTGAGACCCCACATAATGCATATGACAGTAGCTTGGCTAAGTCTCCTCTTTCAAAAGTCTGGAATCTTCTGCTTTTGTTCCTCTTGATATGTCTTTTGTGTAGGGCGGGGTGGGAGTAAGAACGTGGGGAAAAAATGAGAACGTGAGTTCAGTCTCTGATGGGGTTTCAAGGCCAGAAGGCTGGGGTTCAGAACTGGTTGATTCTTTCGGAATTCACTGTTACCGTTTGGCCAGTTTGGAATCTGTTTGTTCTTTTACATTTTTTTCCAGTGATTGCTGTGAGATATTTTACATTTTAAGAGTATGTGCCTCTCAATTTCTTGTAATGAGCTGAAATGGAAAAGAATCTGAAAAATATATATATACACACATACGTGTATATATGTGTAACTGAATTGCTTTGCTGTACACCTGAAACTAACATTGTAAATCGACTGCACTTCAATAAAAAATTAGAATTTTTTAAATGTTCTAAAAATTAAGAAAAAAGAGTGGATGCTTCAGTCCCTACCCCTGAAAGGATATGTTAGAGGAAAAAAATAAAATCTAAAAATCTAAATAAGATATTAGCATTTCCTTACCCAGCCACAGTCGCACACCTGGGGAAACCCAAATCCTCTTTCATTTTTCCACTTTTGAATTTCATGTGACTCATACCCAGATGGTTAATGGCAGCCTAAATTGCTTTTAATGATATATAAGACTCCTGGAAATTCGTCTTTAAAGTATTATAGCAAACGTGCGTTCAGAAATGGTTTATTTGGTGGGATGCACGTGTCTCAGGAGTTCAGTGTGAAGCTGCCCACTCTGAGAATTTCCTGGCTACACCTGTGCTCATGGGGGGGCTGCCGGGGCCCCTCCTTGGCAGAGATCCTTCTAACTGGGCTGGGCTTGTGGGGGGCCCTGGTCTGCCTTGGGCAGTGGAGAGTCACTGTGCACGTGGTGTGAGCCTAGAGAGCTGAGCCGGGGTCTCCAAGTCCCCCTCCCCATGAGGATAGGGCTGGGCCTGAGACCCTTCGCTGCTGTCCACTTCCTGTTGTCTGGCGTCCTCCCTCCTCCCGAGCCAACAAATCACCTTGAATGTCTGACAACTGTGTGGCTTCCAGGAGTCCATCAGCCCACGTAGTGTTGTCCAGAAGACCCCCAAAGGAGTGGCATGCAGTGGTGGGCTTTCCTTCTGGTGACCACTTGCTGCTGGTTGTCCTGAGAGCCCCCAGCCTTGTGTCACGTGCGTGCGTGTCTCTATGGTGGGGATGGGGGTGGGAGGGGGGGTGGGGGAGCAGCCCCACCACCCGGCGGGGAGGGGCAGGGCATACTGGACGCCTTTGCCTCTACTGAAAGTTGGAAGGGGTTTGCCCCAAACAGCCCTTGCCATCCGCTCTTTCCCCGAATTTCTGCTTCGGTTGCCTTGTATTCTTTCTTTCTTGCCTCTTTAGTTTTGATAGATTTTGCCAGATTGCTCTCTCTAGGGGTTGAACCCTTTAAAAGTCTTTTAAAAATTAATTTTTCATTTTCTAAGTGATCTATGAATGAGTTCTCTTCAGAAAAGTTGAAAAAGTTGGAGATACCGCTAAAATCACTTTTGATCACCACCACCATCCCGCCCGTTGCCACCCAGACCCTCTCGTGCCCCCAGAGGTCACCACTATTATAGGTTTGCTGTGTGTGTTACTGGTTCTTTTTCTAAGCCCTTGCAGATGTAAACCAATGGGAAATACACATCACTGGAATGTGTGTGTGTGTGTGTACTTATTTTATTGGTATTCATTAGCACATAAAATTTTATTGTTGATTTTGGATGCATTACAACACACTGTTTTGGTCCCAGTTGCACAATGTTGATCGTTTATTGACTATATTAAACACCACAGCCTCCAAATTGCTGAGTTTTACACTGGTATTTCCTTTGGGATGGTGGGCGACTCCTCTCTCTGTACACGTAAAATGGTCCCTACAGTCCATGGTTTTCATATTCCTTTATTCCAGTTTTTTATCCCAATATTCCATGTTGTACTAAACCCATCATTCTATAATGTGTTTTCCTTGATGAAATGTCTTGGGAATCTTTCTGGGATGTAAATCCATCTTCCATATATTTCAGTTGTCTATCTTAAGTTGTATAATGCATATTATTTCAGTTGCTCACCCTAGGTTAGTTATTCAGGAGTGCCCTTTTGGCAGTTAGTTTCAGGAAAGAATTTGGGATTTCATGAAACATCCAGTGATTCTTTTTTTATATATATATATATATTGTGCAGAATCTTAGTTTGTGTGTGTGTCTCTTTTCAGATCTCAGAAGGCTGACCTTCATGGTGAAGGCTACGTCTTGGAATTAGATTGCTGTTCTTCCCTAGCCCACCTGACAGACCAAAAAATCATCCCAGAGTTCGTCAAGAAGGTGAGTGTTGCAGTCAGGATACAACTGATCGGGTTGGCAGAGCCCCTGCCTGAGTGAACGGGCCCGGGGCTGGCTGAGGGCAGGTGGGCTGCACCCCGCAGGCCTGCTCAGACCTGGGACTTTGGGTGACCCCACGGGGGCAGTCCCCTCCCACTCAGGCTGGCCTTGACCCTGGAACAAGGTGGTTCCCTCTTCCTCCCAGGATGGTGGCCTCTATCTTTCGGGGCCAGAGTGGCGTTAACAGCTGACAGGCCTGTGGGCCCGCTGCCGGGACCCCGCCTCAAATCCTTGAGATTGTGTGAGCTCCCACATCCCATCTCCTGCTCACCCTGTGGGTCTTCACTGCCCTGAGCCCCCTTCCTTTCCTGGCGTGGGAGCATGGCCATGGTCCTATGACCACTGGCCTGCGATCTTACCAGGGAAGATTGCCTATTTGAAGGGGATTCATTTTCTGCCCAGAAATGTGTCTGGTTTTGAAGTTTTCTTTGTGCCCTACGAGGGTTCCTGCTAAGTGCAGGGTGCACTCCATTTCAGTACGCTGACACTTACCGCAGAAGGAATGCGCTTGCCCAAACTGGGGCTGTGTACATCGCTTAATGCCTCCCTGGCCGTCCCCTCCCCAGTCTGCCAAGGTAGCTGGCAATTCCCCAGCCTAGAGGGGTGATCATGGTTTGTTAGAGAACCAGTCAATCAGTTAATATACTGTTGGCTGTCATTGTCGGCCTGGAAATAGTACTCTGTGCCAGGGGACAGAGAATAAGATAGCCGGGGTCCCCACCCTTGTGTCCTCAAAACCAGGAGTCTCTCCTCCTGGACGAGTGTGGCAAGCAGGAGTGGGAGGGAAGCTGCCCACAGACGTGGCGTGGCTGGGCATCAAGGAGGTGGCTGGGCTGAGCCAGCGGGATAAGGCCTCAGGGGGCTGCAGAGGGCGAATGGGAGCTCCTCCCAGCAGAGGGAGCAGCTGGTCTGAGGGCCTGAGCAGGAGGGTGTGGGGGGCTCAACAGATCACAGAGATTCACAGACATGGAGCACACACTTATGGTTACCGAGGCGATAAATTGAGAGTTTGAGATTTGCAGATACACACTACTATCTATAAAACAGATAAACAACAAGGTCCTACTGTACAGCACAGGGAACTCTATTCAATAGCTTATAGTAACCTATAATGGAAAAGAACTGGAAAAAAATATATATGTATACATACATGTACAACCGAATCACTACACTGTGCACCAGGAAGTAACACAGCATTGTAGATCGACTATATGTCAACAAAACAAAATGAAAAGAAGATCAGAGCAGCTTTGGCAAGAAAGGCAACGTGAGAGGTGGGAGAAAAGGCCAGGACTCAGCTGTGAAACGTGGAGAGAAGCTTTGCACAAGAGTGGAAGCATTGGGTGGCCCCTTGAAACAGCCAGTGATTTATTTTTTGGAGGGGTGGGGGGAGATTCACCCCCTGCTTCTCTCCCCTCAGCATCTGTGGAGTGTTCAGACTCTCCACGCCCCGGGAATAACCACTCAGGTCTGGTGGGGGCCCAGACCTGTCGACCAGGATCAGATGGCCTCTTTGGTGAAAATTTTGGGTGGTTTTCCTAGGACGAGGGAGACTTTCTTCTCCGGTAGAATTCAGATCGTTACTTAAGTAAAGGTGGGGAAGCAGTTTCTGTTCATACGTGTGTAAACCGGAGACGGGTGTTTCTGTAACTCGGGGAGATGTTGGTAGAAATAGGGCCATCTTCTTTGGATTGCTGCCAATAAAATGTTCCCATGAACTTGAGTAGGGACTTTCTAGAGGTGGGGTTTACCCCCATGATCTGAGCACTGGGGAATATTTGTTTTAGAAATGGTTTTGTCATGAAGATTCAGAGGCTTGGAATAGTTGAGGGGTGAGTTGGCAAGTTGAGGGCATGAGGCTCTGGCCATACAGCAAACAGGCGCTTGAAAAAAAAAAAATGGGATTTGATGTTTTTGTCTTAACCAAACCAGATCATTGTGAGACTGACCCATGGCCTTGTGCCCAGATCGGGTTGTAAGCAGCCTGTTAAGTGGACACTCAGCTGCTGCGTGTGTCCAGTGCCTAAAGGTGCAGGTGGGTGTCCATCCAACAGCGGACGTAACCTCAGAGTTACGGTCTGTGTGCTCTGAAGGCCAGTGGCCAGTGTTGTATTAACTTCTACTTTTATTCCACTGTTCTTTCCCCCGCACTGACTCTGTGTGTGTGTGTGTGTGTGTATGCACATCAGTATCTCATGGGTTGTTCAATAATTAGTTAAATTAGTCATTGACACCTGCCTCATTCTATGTTTTTATCAGAATTCTGTTTTTTTTTTTCTTTAACTTTTTTTGGGGGAGGTAATTAGGCTTTATTTATTTATTTATTTAATGGAGATATGGGACTGAACCCAGGACCTCACGCATGCTAAGCCCACGCTCCACCACTGAGCTACACCTTCTCCGCTGTATAAGAATTCTGTTTTGAACATTCTGAAAATTATCCACTTTAAGGCCCAGGGTGCCAGCCTGGCCTGTGCCCCTGGTTTTCAGATAAAAAAAAGGCAGACAAGACAGCGTGCACACCAGGGCAGCACTGACGTCTCTGACCCAGGGTCTGCCTCCGGGCGCGTGTCCCGGAGCCTCTCACCTGGGCTTCTCTCCATAGAGATGCAGGTCATGGTCATGGGCAGCAGAGCGGGAGGGAGCTCCCCACCCTGGAGAACCTAGGTGTGTGGAGGCGGTCTCCCCATTTGTCCCTGTCCTGTCAGTCTGTGGCCGAGGGCTGGACCTGGGAGGAGCCAGAGTTCTGGCTTTAATGCTGGTGGGGGCTTCAGTTCTAAGCCAGTGGCCACGCCAACCAGGAGACGAGGGACCAACCGATAGGACTGGGACCCCTTCCGTCTGCAACTCTTTTCCGTTGTCAGATGTGATGTCTGGAGAAAACACCGCCTCTGGTGCACAGAGCGTTGGGGACTGGCGGCCCGTCCAGGGTCAACAGCTGTTCCAGCTGGGGGTAGACTTTTACACGTGTGTAAATTTTACTGTCATCGCCTGGGTAGAAAACCACAGGAGCTCCTTGGGAAGAAAGACAGTAGAAATTAGTTGTGTATTTTCAGTAAATATTTAATGAATAGCTGGGGCTACGTGTATATGTGTGGTGGTGACACTTGTTAATTGCCGGTCACTTAGGCCCAGATGAAACTGTGTCACCGGCGGCTGCTGCCTCCAGCCATGACTTTTTATCTGGGTCATCACTTTGTGTGAGAGAACGCCTCCTGTTCCCCTGACAAGTAGATCCGTCTTGCGATGAGCTGGTAATTAACTCATTTTGTCATTGTGCCTTCACGCAGGCTAAGCTCACGGTCTTCTTCGCACCGTAGAATTGAACTCAAAGTGATTAGATTTTTTTTTCCCTTAAGAACAATAGCCCAGTATTATTTTGCCATCAAATGTTTCAAGTTTGCGGAACCTTTGGATGGAGGACATGGACAGAAGCAGGGAAAGGAGATGTGATTATTTCCCGCGATTAGGAAACACAAAGTCGTTTGCATCTGTGTCATGTGAAATTAGCTGAAGATGCCGCAGTTCGCCAGCCCCTCCCCAGCACTATTTCGCACAGAGGGTGGAGGGAGCCGAGTGAAGCTGACTCTCTTCCTTTCTGTGTGGCCTCAGGATTCTCTGAGCACTGGGGCTGAGCAAGTTAAATCTGGGCTGCTGCTCTGTGTTTCTTCCTTTTGTAGCCTGCTGTGCTCCATCCAACCAGCCCTTTATGTAAATTATTTATTATGGACTACAGAATATTTGAAATGCAAATTTATGGGCAGACTTGGAGAGAAGGTTTTCCAAACCAAATGCTCGAGAGATGGAGTTGCAAGGCTGCAGAAGAGCTTCGGTGCTGCCTCTGTTTCTCTGGGACAAAGACTGGGCCCGCCAGGTACTCCCAGGGCCTGTCTTGCGTGGCTGGGGGATTTGTGGGACCCCCTTGGAAATTCCTGTTCCCCAGAGTTCCCAGAGGATGGCTAAGAAGACGGGGTGATCTCTGTCTAATAAGGAGCCTGCATGTTCGTCTTCAAATGACTTTACGTTCTTTGGAGCTTCTTGGGAGAGCGTCTGCATGTTTGGAAAACACTTTAAAGTTTGCAGAGCCATTGCACACGCTGTCTGGTTTGTGCTTCACGTGTTTCCATTTAAGAGGCCACACTGGCAATGTTGTCACCCTTCTAGACCCTGGGAAGCAGCTCAGAGAGGACGGAGACTTTGCCAGGGGCTGGGATTGCTGAATGATGGGGCCTGGCCCATCCTTCCAAGGGGAGGGGCCTCCAGTGGGCGGCCTGGGACTGGGGAGGGGCAGGAAGGTTCTGGGGCCACCCCTGGAGACGGGTGGTGTAGAATGAGGGCCCGAAACAGTGAGTGATGGGCACTTGTCAGGGCGGAGGGCCTGGTGGACAGTGCGGTTCCTGGTGTGGATGGGAGTGTGGATGGAAGGCTCAAGGCTGAGAAGGAGCCATGTCCAGATTGGCTGGAGTGTGAGCTGCATGGAGGGAGGGGAAGCTGTTCTGGGCGGGGCTGTTTGTTGCAGGAAAGGGAGCCCTACTCAGGGCAGCTCAGGTGAGTCAAGGGGTTTACTATAAAGATGCAGGAAATGGCCTGGGCCTCAGGCCCCGGGGGCAGGAATACAGAAGAGGAAAAAAGAAAATTAGTTGGTCTCTCTCTGTATTATGTGCTGCTGGCTCATATTTATGCATTTATGCATTGAATTTTAAATGTGATTTTACTCCACAGAGGGAATCCCCCTACATGCCAAGTACACCCTGTGCTAAAGGGCTTTACAAGAACTATACTCTTTCTTTTTAATTTCTTTTTATTTATTAATTTTTTTTTAAAGTAGAGTTGATTCACAATGTTGTGTTAGTTTCTGGTGTACAGTACAGTGATTCAGTTATACTTACATACATATATGTGTATTCTTTTCATATTCTTTTCCATTATAGGCCATTATAAGATATTGAATATAATTCCCTGTGCTGTACAGTAGGTCTTCGTTGTTTATCTGTTTTATACATAGTCATGTGTATCCACAAATCCCAAACTCCTAATTTATCCCTCCTCCTCAACCCCTTTCCCCTTTGGTAACGACAGTTTGTTGTCTATGTCTGTGAGTCTCTTTCTGTTTTGTAAATAAGTTCATTTGTGTCTTTTTTTAGATTCCACATATAAGTGATACCATAAGATACTTGTCTTTCTGTGTCTTAACTTCGCTTAGTGTGATCATCTCTAGGTTTTTCCATATTACTGCAAGTGACATTATTTCATTCTTTTCTATGGCTGAGTAGTATTCCATTGTGTATATATATATATCTTTATCCAGTCATCTGTTGATGGACATTTAGGTTTTTTCCATGTACAAGCACTCTACTCTTAAGCCCCATCTCCCCCTTCTGAACACTTATCCCCGTTTTACAGGGGGAGAAACTGAGGCACAGAGAACTACGCAGTTTGCCCAGCGTTACATTGGGAAAGGGGGTCCTGGGATTGGAACACAGCCTATTGGACTTGGAGGCCCATTCTGGACCTTGGGGCCCTGCTGCCTCTTCTGCAGAGCCCTCAGGGATGAAGGGGGTGCCGCCTGAGCCAGAAGGTGGGGTTGGATGTGAGGGTCACTGCGTCTGGTACATGGGAACAGATTTTGGAGCAACTGAAAGGCCTCCCCTCTGGAGGCTGGGGCTCCAGGCCTGGCTGCCCAGGGGAGAAAGCCACACTCCTGGCCGCTGTCCCAGGAGACTTCCGGGCCTCGCCCTCAGGCCCTCTGCTCTGGGCTGTCTGTCTCAGAGTCACTCCTTTTCTGGTAGGCCTGCATGATCTACTGAGAACTAGGTTTGTTTTACACTGGACCATGGAGCCTTTAAGATGAGGACTCTGAGGGGAGGCAAGGCCGACCCTGCCCTGCGGGGGTGTTGCCAGAGAACAGGTTCTTGTCTCGTGCAGGAAAGCATCCAAGTGCAAGCCACGGGAAAGTAAAAGCAGGTTTGTTTAGAGAGACACACATTCCACAGGCAGATGTGGCCCATCTCAGAAGAGAGAGTGGCCATGAGGCGTGGAGGTGGTTAGTTTTTCTGGGCTGGGTAATTTCATGTGCTAGCACATGGGAGGATTTTTCCAATTACGTTGGCAATGGGCGGGGATTCCCAGGAATTGGACCCCTGCCCACTTTTTGGCTTTTTGCAGTCAGCCTGGGAACTGTCCTGTCACCTGTGGGTGTGTCATTTAGCAGTTAATACATTACAACGAGTCTATAATGAGGCTCAAAGTCCCCTGGAAGTTGAATCTTCCGCCATCTTGGGCCTGGTTGGTTCTAACCAGTTTATGTCCTGTCCTCAATGGCTGTGTCATTCTTTCAATGGTTATGCCCTGCCCTCTTCCCTCCTGTCTCAGGGGGACAACTCAGGGTCAGAAACTCAGTGCTGGATTTAACTCCATGCATTGCCCTTCAGAAAATTAAATGATGCTGTTCACGTCTTGTCCTAAGGAAAGGAACCTGATGGATATTTTAAATCTCGATGTCTCCTTGTAATGAAGCAGAATATCCCAAATCTCCAGGATTATGACACGCCACCTGTGGTATAGACGAGATGCAGCACTGACTCTCTGGCTGATGGCTGAGTACTCGGGGCTTCATTTCTACACACGCAGTGCAGAGTCTGACTTTAATTCGTGTAAGATGCCGATTGCGGGGACAAGGAGAATGACATTAAAAAGGCATCCTCTTCCTCGCTGCACCCCCCAACCTACTCTCAAACCAACAGAATCATGGCATTTTTAAGAGGCTAGTCTGGTAGGGGTCGGGGAGGAGCTAAGGCCAAAGGGGGTGTTGTTCTAGGAATGAAGGTGCCCTTTGGTGTGGACAGAAGGGGGCTGGGGGTGGGACTGGGCAGAGAAGAGGCAGAGTGTCCTGCTCACCGGTGTCCTTCCCACATGACACCCCAGGGACTGGAGTGGCATGTGGGGTCATTTGTGAGGAGGAGGGGCACACAGTCTGAAGAGACATTTGGGGGCAAGAGTAATGGGGTTGGTCATGGGCCTGTGAGGACTGAGAGGCTGGTGGGACACTCGAGTGAACATTCCAGAAGGCAGGTGTGGCTGGGCTGGAACTCAGGAGGCGGCTAGGAGTGGAGATGTGGTTGTCTGAGGTGCAGGTGAGGTGGTGAGGACGTGGTTCCGGGGCTCATCTTGGGGGCACATGCCCGTCTCCAGAGGGCAGTGACCGCTCAGCCTCGACTCATCGCTGCCCAGTGGGAAATACAGACCCAGCGTCTCAGGATTTTCTGTTTGGTTGGCTGGCTGGTTTGCTTCGTTTGAGAGAAGTTGATTGTGTTTTTCATTTTCTTATTGGGAAGGCTCTTGGTTTCTCAATGTAAGCAGCTAGATCAGTTTAAAATCTTCAAGATCTAGGCTAGCGTTTCTTAGGTTATCTCTGCTGAAGAATTGGTGTTGGCTGGTTTATTCGTTTGGTTTTGCCCCCAGTCCATGAAGGTGTGATGCTTTTGTCAAGGATGATGGAAACACCGCGGCAACAATGAAGACATCAGGAGTTAAAAATCAACTTGGAATTTCTTAAAATGGCATTTAGATGTGCACAAAACAGGGCAGCTTGTTGTGGCCTCTGGGGGCAGCCTGTGGCCACCAGGCCTGCATTCCTCTGTAGTCTCTACAGAGAAATCGCCCCAAATCCAAGGAGTCAGAAACTATTCTAGGGCCTGGTGGAGCAGACAGAAGACTGGAGAGGACACCGAACATACACCGGAGGGAGGTGGCAGGTGTCTGCCCAAGAACGCTTTGTTCCAGACAGAAATTAGGCCTGGACGTAACACTGTCTTAGGGTACCTTCCTGCCCTCCTGGGTTGCTTTTGGCATCTTGGAAAGGCTAATCTCTCCCCCATCCCCACTTGGTGGGAGGTTGGAGGTTCCAGGGCTCATGTAACTTCACCTGAGGCCAGGTGTTTGGGTGGGCGCGAGGCCAGCTCAGGAGCTCCTGTAGGTGAGGGACAGATGTCTGCTTCTCCAGGACACTGCTGTGGCCATGAGACATCTGAGATGTACTTTGTTCCCATAGCTACTCATGTAGGCCCTAGTGGGGGTCTGCAATGGACGTGCTGAGATAACCACCACCTTCTGCCTCCGAACTGTGCTTACAGCAGACAGTCGTCTTCCTTTAAGGCCAAGGTGAAGCCAAGAGGGCCTTCTGAGCCATCACTTCCTGTGATGTTCCTCAGAAAAAGAGGTTCTGCAGTCCAGAATGTTTGGAAAACATGCGTGGTATAAGCCCCCTTGAGGGTCATGATGATCCTTGGAGGAGTCAAGGCACTGACAACGTCTGCAGCAAGAAACCTGCTGACTTCGCTTCTCTCAGCATTTCTTAACTCAGCATTTCTCAAAGGTCATTTAATAACTTTCCCCTTGCTCCTCCTCCTCCTCAAATACCTATTATATTATATCATGAAGCATACTGGGGAAAATGCACCAAATCAGCAAGGAACTCATGGACCACTTATGGATGCTGGACAATCACAGATAGTCAGAAGGTGGTGGGAGCAGCCTCCTCTCTTTTTATACTGAGTTCCTGATACTCACTGTCTCCAACCGCACAGAACTGCCATAAGCCCGCAGCAGTTGAGTCCTTGATTGTATTTCCTTGGTTCTTTCTGCCCAGATTCTTGCCCCAGAGAGACATGTGCTTGGCACCTCTGTCGTTCTCTTTGCTTCTTTAATAACAGACATAGCAGTCTGCTAACACATCGTCAGCAAAAACTGGGTCCTTGGGTTTGTTGACAGCTGTGGAATTGTAGAGAGTGCTCTGCTGTCTGGGTCCGCCCCAGCTTATCTGATCTCCATCTCTTAATAGAAATACTGGCTTCTTGGATTTTTTTCCCCTTTGACTTTCTTCGCCCAGCCCCAGCCCCAGCCCTGGACGACTTCTACCACAGTTGTTAATCAGATCTTCAAATATATTGTTTTTTCCATTTTTGTTAATCTCTCCCCTACTGTCACTAATCAAAAGTGACATTTTATTCCTTAACTGTGCTGTCCAATAAAATACCATTTGAGCCACCTGTGTCGTGTAAAATTTTCTAGTAGCCCTGTTAAAAAAGTAAAAACAAAGGCGAAATTAATTTTAGTAATATATTCTGTTGAACTCAATATATCCAAAATGCTCTGTGTTCAGCGTGTGATGAGATTATTTTGTTCTTTTTTTTTTTTAAACAAACTAATAAATCTTCAAAGTGTGGTGTGTAATTTACACCTGTATCACATCTCAAGTTGGATGCTAAATTTTCAATACAGTGAAATGTCCTACAAATTCGAGTTGTGAGTGGGGAGGGTAGAGCTCAGCAGTAGAGCGCATGCTCAGCATGCATGAGGTCCTGGGTTCGAGCCTCAGTCCCTCTGTTAAAATAAATAACTAAGTAAACCTAATCACCTCCCCCCAAACCAAACAAACAAATAAATAAAACAAAAGGAAAATATCTTTAAAAAAATTGAGTTGTGTTTAACAGAAAAAATATTTTCTGCAGCTTCAGTCTTTAACTTGAATTTAAATTAATTATAATGCGATAAAATTAAGAATTCAGCCACTTTGTGCAGTCGCACTTGTGCAAAGCCACATGTGGCTGTTGGCTACTGTCTTGGACAACGTAGTTCTGTAGGACTCACTTACTTAACAGTTCCCTGTGTTTTCTGAGTCGACACAAAATGTTTGTGATTATGAGTCTTGTCAGCCACAAAGAGAAGGAGCATATATTAGAAAACCAAAGAAAACTTTCCCCATGAAAAGATCCGCAAAATAGATTGGGGCCAACTTTACTCTATAACCTTTAGGAATGTATTTGAAATAATTAAATTTCCTTTTGGAATATTAATTATTGATTTAGTTCTTCATGCATATTTTAAATTCTATAAAAATACGTAAATTTGGAAACAGTGCTTTTCCCGCCCTGTGTTTACATGTCAGGAAACAATTTTTATTCCTACGCTTTTATGCGTCTTTGCTGTTGGTGTCTCTGTCATCACCAGAGGGTCTTTGGGGAGCATCTGACACAGATTTCAAGCTCGTGGTGTTTACTTTCATCCACGTTGTGTGGAATTCAGCACTTTTTATATTCATGAATGGTGCTATCAATGGAAGCTCTACCCCAGGTCCTAAGTGCCCATTCATTTAACATTAGGAGAATTTTTTTCTTATCCATGTCACATATGAATAAGAAATCTCCATAAGGCAACCACTTTCTCTGTGTTGCTCTTTTTAGAAGTCTCTTTATTAAAAATAACATGAATAAGGGGAGAGTGTAGCTCAGTGGTAGAGCATGTGTCTAGCATGCCCAAGGTCCTGGGTTCAATCCCCAGTCTCTCCATTAAAAAAAAACCTAAATACCGCCCCCACCCCAAATAACATGAATACAGTAGAGGACATAAATCATAAGTGTACAGCTCAGTGAGTTTGCACAATGTGAACTCTCCTGAGTAACCAGCACCCAGGTCCAGAAACAGAACAGCTCAGGGACCTCCCTGTGGCCACTCCCATCACTCCTCCCCCATCCCCCCAAAGGTAGCCTCAGTCTAGTTTCTAACACCAAAGATTAGCTTCGCTTGGTTTTGGGCTTCATGTAAGTGTCATCTTTTATAAATGACATCTCTTGCTTAATACACTGAGGTTCATTCATGTCCCAAGAGTTCACTTTGTTCATTTACTTTTGCACGTAGAATTCCTTGCATTGCTTTGTAAAGTGATCTTTGAGAAGCATGCTTACTACAGCTCCCAGAGTTTTTGTTTCCTGCTCTGGCAATTATTTTAAATTTTTTTGAATGTATTTCCTTCCTCTTAAAAAATCAAGCCCATCAGATGACTTCAGTAAACGTCCCAGACCAGCTTTGATGAGCGTGCACTTTCCCCAGTAAACATTTGTTGTTCCGCTTACAGTGACAGAGAGTCCTTGTGTCCTGAGAGACTTGGTAGAAGTCTGTAAATGTATGAAGTAACTCCCTCTTTTCTGAGAAATAACATTTAGGGGGTAAAACCCAGGGGATATCCAGGATCCATCCAGGAGGAGACGCAGCATGGGGTTATGTATGGACGGTGAATTTCCCCTTTCGGCTTCCTAGGAGTCTGGTCGTCAAGTTGTAGTTTGTGAAAATTGCCTAACGCTTGGCGGGGAAGATCACTTTTATGGGCTTCCTCCCCTCCCCCAACCCCAGGGTATCCACTTGGCCAGCTCCTTCCCTCCCTTGACATCTCAGCTCAAGATCACCTCCTTGTGCCCGCCCACCCTGCCCACCATTTAAAAAAGAGCCCCTTATCCCCTGCCCCTCCCCATCCTAGTGATTGCCTTTTCTCTTCTGTTTCACTTGTATCTGTTCCTCTTTTTTTTTTAATTTACTTTTACTTAAAATTTTTTTTAATTGAAGCATAGTCAGTTTGCAGCGTTGCGTCAATTTCTGGTGCACAGCATCACGTTTCAGTCATATATGAACATGCATCTGTTTCCATATGCTTTTTCATTATAGGTTATGACAAGATATTGAATATAGTTCCCTGTGCTGTACAGGAGGTCCTTATTGTGTATCTGTTTTATACGTAGTAGTTAGTATCTGCAAATCTCCAACTCCCAATTTATCCCTTCCCACCGCCTTCCCCCCGGTAACCATAAGTTTGTTTTCTGTGTCTGTGAGTGTACCTCTCTTCCTCACCTCAGAGATTTTACTCTTTTTAATTTAATTATTGCGTTTATTATTTCCTGTCTCTTTTTTTTTCATGCTAAGACGTGTGCTTACAGTAGATGCTGAGTGAATGTTGATGGAAGGAGAGAGAGCTGTGGATTTCCAGGGCTTCAAACGTGTCAGGACTGTATAAGAACAGACACTCTTGGAAGTGAGGACGTGGAGACCGAGGGGATGGGCACTCACGTGTTTTCTCTTTCCTGTCCCTTGCAGTAGCTTTTGTCAGCGTGCAGGGTGGTTGAAACTTGTGGAGGAAGCCCTCCCGGCAAGTGACTTGGGAGGGTTATAATGTCACTTGGTTCTACTCCATTCTCCCGGCAGACATGTTTGCAAATACGGGATTTGCTGTCCTCACCAGGGAAGTTTCCAAAGCGGCATTCGTGGCGTGCAAGAAGTCTGTGTATTTTACGGGCGGGAAATGATGTGAGTGCTAATTATGCGCTGTCAGTGAACACATGGGGTAGCTGACGGGTTTACAGCCCAGGTGGAACTTTCCCATCTGCCTTGTTCCGAGGTGCTCAATGTCCCCGCCCGGTGAGACCTCCTGTCTGCCGGGTTTGTCTGGGACCCAGCACAGGCGATGAGTGGGAATTTGGACTCACCTCGTGAGATGTGGAGGGCAGGGTGTCTCATCTGAGAGATGGAGTTTATCCTGGCAGGTGGTTCTTTCCCAAAACTGGAAGGTTTCAATTTTATTGCCTGAGAGGATGTGGAATCTTTTCGGAGAGTTTTGAGAGCCAGTACGACAGGATGGGAACCCTGTAGTGCTTTCCTCTTTTCTGCCTTTGGGAGAATTCGCACTCTGAGAGCTGGATCCCATTAGGACCAGTCAGCAGGGCTGAAATGGCTTGGGGGGGGGCACCTGTACACTAAGTTCTCAATAACTGAAACCGACATCCCTCCTCAAGGGGAGGTCTGGAACTTTAAAAGCCCAGTTCCAGAATGTACCCCTGGTTCCGGTAAAGGAAACCCACTGCTTAACTAATCACGGGCAGTCATTTAGGTGGGGCACATCATTTTCTCAAATTCTTGGTTTTCTTTTGTGTAAAATGAGTTTTTGCACATCAATCATCTTGGATATTTTGTGATTCTCTGGTCAACCCGACTTTAAAATTATCTAGAAATGTGTGTAATTAATTCAGGGTTTTTGATGGTGGCATGCTGAATTCCAGTGCCATTTGCCCTCTTTTTGTGCGTTTTGCTGGACACATATTAGTGTTCCCTGTGCTCTTTAGCCAGTAAATCGATGTTTGTTGATTGACAACTATTTTTGTCTCCCCCTTAACTAATAACTGTAATTGGAGTTCGATATAAAGATCATTATCTTTACAATTTTTTTTCTTTTCTTAAGGTTAAAATGTAAACATGGCCTTTTGATACTCTGATGGAAAAAATCTATTGTGAGGAAAACCTAAACTTTAAATGATTCACTTATGACTTCTTAAGTGTTTACAGTACTGAAAAATAAGAGAGATTACTGTTTTGTGGGTGGTGCTGTAATCTGTAGAAGTAACACAAGATACGTATGTTTGGAGAAATGGCCCACATATTCTAATTGCTATTTTAAATCTGGCCTAAGCAGTAAGAGAAGACAGGTTAAACCAAAATTTCCCGTCTAATTAATTACTTCCCAGTGCATGTCTCCATTCTGTTAGCTTTACAGCAGCCTTCGCAGGTACTGAAAAGGTAGGTACGGAGGATGGCTGCTAAGGGTGTAATTGGTGGGAGGAGGGCATAGCTTAGTGTAGAGGGTATGCTTAGCCTTTGTTAAGAAAAAACAAACATGAATAAAAACATAATTACCCCTTCCACAGAAAACAAACAAAAAAAGAATTAAAAGAAAAGGATGTGATTGTTGGGGTAGCAGAGCTCTTTTCCCCCAGCTTTTTCGAGATGTAATTAACACAGAACATTGTGTGAGCTTAAGGTGTACGACACAATGATTTGATACACCTGTATATTCTGAAATGATTCCCACATCAGAATTACCATTTCTTTGTGTGTGTGCTGAGAGTATTAACATCTGCTCTCTTAGCAAATTTCAGTTATACAGCACAGACACTGTTGTTGACTGCAGTCCACGTGGTGTAATGACCTCCCCGGAAGGTACTCATCTTAGAACTGGAAGGGTACACCCTTTGACCAGGGGGCCCCTCATTTCCCACCCGCAAGCCTCTGTTAACCACCATTCTGCTCTGTTTCTGTGAGTTCAACTTTTTCAGAGTTCACCTGTAAGTGGTAATCTGTAGTCTTTGCCTTTCTCTGACATCTTTCACTGAGCGTAATGCCCTCTGGGTCCATCCACGTTGTTGCAAATGACAGGATTTGCTTCTTTCTAGTGGATGAATAATGTCGCATTGTGCACACGCACCACGTTTGCTTTAAGTGGGGACATTAGCCACAGCAGTGATAGGGACAGTAAGGATTGTTGTGGGACAAGGCAGGCCAGTATGGTTGGTGGTAAAAGAATTTACCAGAAACAAAGAAAAGTGAGGAAAAAGTTTATTAGATACGCTGCTACGGGCACCAGCAGGCAGACAGATGAGGGGTGTCCATGTGCCCTGAGGGCAGAGTCTTAAGAGTCTTTTATAAGGAAGGGCCTGACTATCGACGTGTTTAAAGGAAGGGGGTCATGTTGAAGGTTTCCAGACATTAGTTGTTCTTCATCTAAAGGCTTGACTTCGTCACACCTGGAGGAAGGTTCAGTTTACCTTTAGGAGGAGGTAGGCAGTCGGTAGGCTTGAGGAGTTTGGGGGGATGGAGTTTGTCAGGTCATAACTCAGCACTGTTAGTTGGACTAAAGCAACTACGCATTGGGAGAGGAATGTTCTTTGTGTTTTCTGGTTTATGTCTTATGATGTAAGGGATGAGAGTGCAGCCAGACATCCTGTGACCGGAGCCCCCTTTGTCTCTCTGGGGCCTCTTCCCAGTCCTTGAACCCCAAAATGATGTTACCACTGGGGTGACAAGACTGTTACAGAGCACAAGGAAGTCAAAGGTGCTTTTGTAAAGAAAGCTGCTCCCGAGAGAGAAAGATTGGGATGTGGAGGAATACTGCGAGTAGACACCAGAAGAAATAGACCCGAAGAGATGGGAAACTCTAAAAGAAAATACTGAAGTATATTCCTGGTAGAAATGAAGTTCGTTTTTGATGGAACTCTTTGTCGTTCAGTTGGCTTAGGAACTTTCTTTCAGTGACTTCCTACTTTGAACAAGAGATGCAGTTGCCACTCTGAGTTCTGAGACACTCCCCACGGGGCACTGGAAGAGTCTCTTCACGACGCCAGAAGACACCGATGGAGTTTTCCCTACGCCTCAGACACGGGGTCTCCGTGACTTCTTTTGAGTCTGGCGGTGCCAGGGAATGTGGGCATCACTTTGCATCACCCCTGAATAGTGAACCATCCTCACTGATTCAGGTCCTGCACATGTCACTTGTGATCAGCAAGACCTGAGCCTCCGCTGGCCTGCAGGTTTGCTCAGCCAATTAATAATGTAAGGCACGCGGCAGGGGCAGCGCTACCCCCAGGCGCCCACTCCTTCCAGCAGGTCAGATGCATCCTTGCCGATTCCAAATTGCTCTTACCTCTTCATTAAAGCAGGTCCCTCGGGGCCCAGTCCTTGAAAGTATTTGTGTCAGCCTTGTTGACATTTCTGCCTGTCTGAGAGTACTCCTGACTGCATCCTTGACAAAGGATGACGGATTTTACTTTAAGAAACTGCTGGTGTCTTCTCATGGGTGTGAATTAGTGAGGATTCCTGTGTGTTGAGGATGTCTATTGCTGTGTCGCAAACCACCCCCAAACACAGGGGTTTACAGTAACGACAGTCATGTATTCAGTTCACAGATGGGCGGCATAGGCAGGACTTGGCCAAGGCAGCTCATCTCTGCTCCCATGCGTCAGTGGGGAGGGAGTCCACTTTCAAGATGATGCTGTTGCACTGCTGGCAAGTCATTGCTGGTTACATGCGTCTGCACAGACTGCTTGAGCATCCCCAAAACACATGGCTGGGGTGGGGAAGGTATACTCAACAGTAGAGCGCATGCTTAGCATTCATGAGGTCCTGGGTTCAATCCCCAGTGCCTCCAACCTCCATTAAAATAAAGATAAATGAAAAAACCTAACTACCTCCTCCACAACAAAAAAATTAAACAAACAAACAAACAAACAAACAAAAGCACATAGCTGGTTGTCACAAAAAACAAGGTGGGGGTTTAATGGAAATTTTATGACCAGGCTGCAGAAGTTACATAGTGTCCTTCCTTTTCTCTTTGCTTGTTGGTCAAGGGCCACACTGGTCCAAGGAGATGGAGATAGACTGCTCCTCTTGGCGGAGAAGTGGCAAGGTTCTAGCAGGTCCTGTGGGATGATGGATATCGTTGGAAAACACAGCCTCCCACAGACATGAATTCAGAGATGCTATGTTCATTTGCAGTTCATTCTACTAGGAGAGAACTTTGAGACCATTCAGGGCTAATATGGAATACAGAAATAATAAAAATGAAGGCAAGAAGTGGAAATGAGTTGAATATTGACTAGAAGGGGTTTTGGGGCATTGAAAATAATCATTAAGTGTTAATCTCAACAGTTCTAAATGGAAAATCCCCGCCCTGCCCTGGCCGAAAAAAAAAAAAAAAACCCACCGTATTTGTTACTCAAAGAGATCACATATCTTTATGAGATCTGAAACTCTCAAATCATTTTCATCTTCTCGAAAAACCATCCCAGGGTTCTCCAGGGTATTTACAAAAAGAACAGTAAAACATTCATTTCTTTAGCACATTGTAATGAAAACCATCCCCAAGTACTTAGTTTTAACTGCTCTGTTTACTATGGGGTTTCAAATGCCATTGGGTCTGTGTTATATTTTTGTTGGTCTGGAGTCATGGGGATAGAAAAGTTTTTGGTTTTTTTTTTTTAAACCAAGGGTTAAAACTAGGACAGCATCCGTCCAACCACACCATCTCCACATTTTGTAAAAGTGCCTTTCGCTTGTGCTTTGGAAGCCTATGTAAATCAGGGAGCGAAGGGGGAAAAAAAGTCACACATCCTGGATGTTAAAGGAACGTGGTGTGAAGGGGAACATCTGCTCTCGGTTAAACTTTAAACTCAGGTTCTTTCGCCTCCATCACTGAGGCGTGCTGAGGTGCTGAGATTTGAGTTCCACGAAGACTCTCAAACTGATTTTCCAGAACATTCCCAGGAGTCTTAATGAGCCCTCAAGGTTCTGTGCCCCAAGCTTGTAATTCCAGGGTCACTGGTGTTTCCGAAGATAAAATTAGGGTTGTCAGACCTCAGCAGTTTCAAGATTCTAGATTCTGGCTAATTCTTTTTCTGTTTTCTTTTATTTTTTCCCCCTTCCCTTCCCTTTTCAAAATGCACTGTCTTGTCTTAGGCAGAGGCTTCTGAAAGAAGGCCCAGTGGAATGCCCAGTCATGAGGCCTTTTTTTACCTTGATGAGAAGTGCTGATAGGAGCAAGTTGTTGGTCTGTGCGTATTTGCCTTCTCCTGAGGGGAAGATGACCTGGTTTGCTAAGGTGAACTGGAAACTCAGGGGCCGCAAGTAACTTTAATACTGCTTTCTGGAGATATATCCCCACCCCTGCCCCCACCACCAGCTGCAGCCCTTTAATTTCTCCAGGCCTCAGTTTTCTTCACTGTTACAATGATACACGGAGCAAACGATGTCCACATTTTCACAATCTCAAATGAATGTATTTGTAAAACATAATTGGCCCCAGATGGATAATTTCCGAAATTGTAGACTCATAGACGTTTCCACTTAGAAGCAACCTCAGATTCTGCAGATTTAATCTCTTGCCTGTTCATTCCTTTCATAAACATTTATTGAGTATTTACTGGGGACCAAGACCTGTTCCAGATGCTGGGCCAAAATAGACAAGGCTCCTGCTCTCACGGAGCTCTCGTTCAACTGGGAAAGACAGACAATATGTTAATTTAAAATGTGGAAATAAGTGACACGATGTGGATTAAACAAAGAGGTATGCTGGAGAGTGACCATTTTTTAGACTGGGATTTCAAGGAAGGCCGTCCTGGGAAGAGGAGACCCTGGTGACAAGGAGGAAGCAGTCAGGGGGAGGTGGAGGGGAACAGCATCCCAGACAGGGAGCCCCAAGTGCTGGGGCCCCGATGGAAATGAACTGTGCATGTAAAATAACGAAGGTGGAGGAAGCGGCAGCCTGGGGCGGTCCCCGGGGGTGAGGACGGGAGCGCCAGCTAGAGGTGGGCAGAGGGACTGCAGGGCAGCCGAGCGTCCACTGGTTGGTTGTCTGGATGGAAGACCTTGAGCCTTCTTGTTGTGACCTTGAGTGGATCAGAGGAATTTACCCTTGTGGGAGGGGTCCACTAGAGAAAGACGAGGATGTAAGAGCAGGAAGGTGGTAAAAGAAGCGAGTCACATGCTGGGCAGGGAAGGGTGAGAGTGAGCTGTCATCTGTGTGTTTTGTATTTTTTCAAGGCCGCTTTCTGGGTCCTCTCTGCTGGTTGTATGTGACTCGGTGACCCCATGTCTCAGTTTGCTTGGACAGTTCTAGCTTATTCCTGTTGTTACAGCATAATTGTTAATAGTTTCACCTTTTACTTTCAAAAGTGTCAAACTGTTCAAAAGTTTGGACGATAGGTTACCGGTTGTTTAATGCATCAGAGCCTCGTGGTCTTGCCCTTTAGTCCCAGGTGGCTGTCTCTACTTTTAATCTCCCATCTACCTCTCCATCCTTTCCCGTGGCAAGGGTGAGCTCTTCTGACCTCTCCCATGAGCCCTGTGGTGCCTCCCAGGCCCCCAACCACTCTCTCTGCCTCCTAACTGCTTGCTTCAGTTACTCTCCCCCCCCCCCAATACCACATCCTGTGGAAAGATTACATTTTCCTTGGGAAAAGCCTGAATATATCACTGCTGCCAGAAACCATCATGGCATGTCATTGCCTGCAGAATAAAAGTCCAGACTGGAGATTTCAACATTCTTTAAGACTCACCCCTAGTGTTTCACAGTATAGCTTAGAATATAGGACATACTACAGAGAATGCACGCTGAGCAGTGTAATAGGTAGGAATATGGACTCTGGAACCAGACTGCTGAGGTTTAAATCCTACCTACCATTTGCTGGCTGTGTGCCCTGGGGCAGGCTGTGCAACCTCTCTGGGTTTCAGTTTTCTGATCTGTAACTTGGGGATAAAAGAGAACACCTACTGTTATCATTACATAAGGATGAAATGAGTTAATCCATGTGAAGCTCTTAGACAGAGTTTGGCACATGGTGAACTCAGTAAGCAGAAGCTACTGTTTTGATGGATTTTGGATGTAGAATATTTGTCCTTCTCTGCGTAACTTAGGACACCATCTTACCTCTTTGCCTTTGCTAGTCTTGTTCGTGCAGGGTGCTTTCCCCCAAACCACGTCTGTGTGCAGATTCCACCTGTGGGTTAGGTTTTTTTTTGCCAGTGTGGTTTTCAGCTGCTATGAAACCAACCAACCGTGAAATCTGGTGCCCATCCTTTGACTTACCCATGGGTCTCTGACAAAAATTTAATGCCTTTAAGGCTTTGCTCACATAAAGTTTTGAGACTTGATTTCTCCATTGCCTTTGTGGGTGTGCACAGGCGTTAGTGGAAGCTGGGGGCGGGGGGGGGGGCAGCCTTGCAGCCTTGGTGGGAGATACAGGTCCTGCTGCTGGTTCTTGTCCCTCAGTGCTCCTGCCTGGATGATGCCAAGGTCTTTGCTTTTGCTCCAGGATCCTGCTCTGAGCACATCCATGCTAAGTTCTGCCAATGGGCAGATGTTGAGGGAGACAGGGCATTTGCAGGATCCATGCAGATCTGCCAGAAGTGACATCCCGTCTATCTGTCCCAGCCCGTCCTGCCCCTCCTGATCCGGTGCATCTGCTGTGGCAGACTGCTCGGTGAAGGGCAGTGGGTGGGGCTGGACCTTGACTCCAGAAAGGATGCTTCAGAAACAGTCTTCAGGTATACCTCAGTAATGCTGAGAAAAGGGATCCTGAGCAGACCTGATGGAGGTAAGAGCTAAGAGGAGGTGTGCAGTGAAGCTCCCATCCCTCAAAGGTCTTCAGCTAGTTCCCAACGCCCCGTGAAAACCAGCCCACCAGAAGATCCCAACCTGATGTCAAAAATCTAAATCAAGGATGAAAAAGGGAAGTGAACAAGGAAAGGCAAAGCCACCCTAATGCTGACCAGAGCTGATTGGCCCAGAAGCAGACACCTGACCTCAGCTGAGCCAATCAGAGCCCTTCCCTGAGATCTGTCACTTGTGTGTAGCCCGGAGTTTTAGACATTCTTTCTCCGGTGGCTAAGCTATGAGCAGAAAGACTCAGAAACTGGCAATGGCCATATTTTCTCCCACATGGAGAAAACTAGTACTAGATGAGAAGAAAGAGGCTGAAAAATAGAGTAAGGAGAAAACTTGGAGCAAGTTTTCTGGCAGTGCTGGAGGTGCTGGTTGCAGGTGTTCCTGAGGTCCTGCTCTGGCCCTTCCCGCTGGCCGCTTGCTCTCTGAGACACCATCGGGTTGTTCTTCACAGACAGGCCTTTCCTTGTCCACCTCCCTTCTGTGTCTTTGATTGAGACTTCTGACATCCAGTTGGGATCTGCTGGTGGGCATTAGAAACTAGCTGAAGATCTTGGAGGGACGGGAGCTTCACAGCACACCCACTCTTGGTTCTACTTATTTCTCAAGAACTCCATTTTCAGTGAAGAGTGAAGTTACAGGCACAATCTAAGTAGAAGAACCGAGACCATGAACACAGATAAGGCCGGCCGAGAAAACTCCTGTTGTCAGAAATGCCTGCCCCAAACAGAGCCACCAGAGGATGGAGTTGTTTTCTTCTCCTTCCCCAACCCTCTACTCCATCTCTTCCTTTTGTTTTTAAGGGAGTTTGCAGTTTTCCAAGTTCTTTCATCGTTTCCCACCAAACCACTCCTAATAGCAGGAGAGAATAAAAGAGGACCTCTTGCCCCCAACCGCAGCCCTGCCGGAGGCTTCAGGGCAAGCAGTGTTCCCTCAAGCTGAGTGTAGGCAGTTTGAGAAGGATGGAGCACGTGGACTCTTGAGGGTCTCTGGGTTGCCCCTTGAGTTAGACCAATGCGTACTAAATCCAAGAGGTCAGGGATGGCCTGTTTGCTTCCCCATCACCTGGTGCCCAGCACATTGTAGGTATTGAGTAAGTACTTAGGGAAGGAATGAATGGATATCATTATCCCCATTTATATTTATCTGAGACTCAGATAAATCAACTGAGTTGACCAGTAACATAACTAGTGAGTGGCAGGGCTGGGTCCCAAGCTTTAGGCCTCAGATTCCTCGTCAAGGGCTGATTCTAAGAGCTCTCAGTCATTAAAAGAGAAAACCATGATGCCAGGAAGTCTGCGTGATCCCTCCTTGTGGTCTCGGGAGCTAGACACCCGGCAGTGCTTGGTAACACTTTCAGTTCCTGAAGCTCAGTGTTAATACGTCAGAACTAAAGGCAGCTCAGACTGGAGCTAAAAACCCGTGCTGTTTTTGAACCTCCTTTTTCAGAAAGCTGTACCAGAGTCGAGGTGGCAGAGGATGAGAAGGGTTGCGGGGTTGTGTGTGTGTGATAAATTATTCATCGTGAAGACTCACGTGTAACCGTGCCACACAGAAGAGCACTTCGGTGCCTGTTCTTGCTACACAGCACGTGCCTCTGTTTGTAGGTTCCCTTTGTATGTTGTGGGTCCTCCCCAAAGTCTTTAAAATGGCAGCTGTCGTGGTGGCTCATGAGTTGTGAGGGAGGGTCAGAGTGGACGGTGGTTTTGGTTTAGGGTCCATTTGGGATGCGTGTATGTGAATCTTAGCTTTTACCCTATATTATATGCCTCTCCAGTTGTCGAAAGCTCTGTTTCTTTTGCTCGGTTTTATCTGGCTTATTACGCTAGCACTGTCCAGGAGAGCTTCCTGGGGTGATGGAAATGTTCTGTGCTTGCGCGGTCCGGTGCCGGCGTCACCAGCCACAGTAGCTGTTGAACACTTGAAATGTGGCTGGTGTGACTGAGGAATTGACTTTTTCATTTTATTTTATTTGAATTAGTGGAAATAGTCACCCTTGGCTGGCGGCTACCATATTGGATAGCACAGCTCTGTGTTTTCAAGAAGTCCGTAGATGTCTGAGTCCCAGCATTAAATTAGTGCATTAGTTATAGGGATTCCAATTAGTTCATCCTAAAGTTAGAAACTGCCTATAACGTAACAGAAATTAAGTCTACCCATTACAGATTTAATGCCTTCAACTTAAAACATGGCGGGGACATTTCTGCCACCTGGGCAACAGTGGCAGCTGTCAGCCTTCTTGCTACGCTTCAACCTCTCCCCTGGGACCTTGAGTCAACACGAGGCTGAGTCCGAGTGACCTTGCTCATGTTTGGGGCACATTTCTCTCCCTGCCTGTTGGGAACGCTTAGCCATCTCTCCATTTCACATCCGGTCCAGTTTAAATTTGGAGACCTCCGTCAGCCTGCCCCCTGCCCTGAGCTGTCTTTCCCTTACTCTCTTTACCTGCTTTCTTCCTGTGTGAGAGCTCTCCAGAGCCACAGCCAAGACGATTGTCCAGCTATCTGTCTGTGTATCTGTATATCTGCATATCGAGAGATTAGGATTTGGGTTGATTTATTTTAAGAAATTGGCTCATGTGATTGTGGGAGCTGACCAGTCCAAAATCTGCAGGACCATTTGGCAGGTTAGAGGCTAGAGGTTGCAATCTTTTTTTATTATTATTTATTTTATTAATTTGCGGGGGGATGTAATTAGGTTTATTCATCTGTTTATTTAATGGAGGTACTGGGGCTTGAACCCAGGACCTCATGCATACTAGGCATCTACCACTGAGCTATACCCTCCCCCTGCTGTTGCAATCTTGAGTCTGAAGATTGAAAACTCAGGCAGATTGTCTGTGTTGTTGTCTGGAAGCAGAATTCCTTCTTCTTTGGAAAACCTCACTCTTCCTTCTTCTTTGGAAAACCTCACTCTTTAGTGGGTGGCAAGGCCCACCTACATCATAAAGGATAATCTGCTTTGCTTAAAGTTAATGAATTGTAGGGGGAGGGTATCGCTCAAGTGGTAGAATGCATGCTTCGCGTGCACGAGGTCCTGGGTTCAGTCCCCAGCACCTCCTCTAAAAATAAATAAAACCTAATTACTCCCTCCTACCAAAATAAAATAATTAAATAATACAATGCTAAATATTTTTTAAAAATGAAGTCAATGGATTGTAGGTGTTAATCACATCTAAAACTACCTTTGCAGCTCTTTACAGCAGTATCTAGACTGGTGTTGACAACTAGTCACCATAGTTTAGCCAGGTTGACACAAAATTAACTGTGACACCTTCTTCATTAGACTCAGACAAAGTGGCCCTAGACTGTCTCTGACCCCTCACCTGGGCCACCTGGTATGGCCCGTGGGTACGCCAATTTCTATTCACCTGTCAGCTGGAGCCTTCTCTGCTCCTTTCCCTGTATGACAGATAGCCTTCATTTTTCCCAAGTCCAGCCCATGTCCCATTTCTCCCTAACTGGTTTTCCCCTAATTGATGTTTCTTCTCTGAAACACCGAGACGTGTACAAGACAGGACACAGGACATATTTGCATTCATCATTAGCAGTGTGAAATTCATTTTGAAAGGAGAGTTACAGACAGGATGTCCTAGATTTTCTGGGACTATCCCAGTGTCATGTTGTTATTTTTAATAAAAATGATTCTTGAAATACATAACCAAAGAGGATATCATTTTTCCATTGAGACTTTTTTATTGAAGTCAGCTATTTAAAAAAGTAAAAAAGAAATCTTTTTCACATCATGATCCCTGGTTGGAGGTTGGGAAAACATAGTTAACTGTCCAATTTGTTCTCACTCATTATAAGAGCAGTTAAGTGAAGTCTGGGGTCAGTCGAAAATGATCTTATTTAATTTTTGGTGCCCAAACCAGCAGTTACTACTCTTTTAAGTGTTGGGGGTGGGGTGGTTCTTCAATGCAGCATAAATGAAAAAGACGTGGATGAGGGGGTATTTCAGTTTAATCTAGTATCCGACTGGGCGTCGGGGCACAGGTTGGATTGTATGCTATGGAACTATAGTGTCTTGAAGGAGCGCCAGTTTTCATTAAGATGTGCAGAGTCAGATCAGGGCTTTGCTGTGATCTAACTGCAGTTGTGAGAGCAATGCTATGGGCATGTGAGTGACAGTCTGTCGGCAGTGCCTTAACCAAGGTGGCCTGGGCATTCAGGATGTGATGTTCCATGTGGATTTGATTCTGTGCTCCTGAGGACCTGGTGTAGCTTGAAGGAAGGGTGGTGTCCAGCAGCAGACGATGAGCCCTGAAAGTCAAGTGATCTTAGGCATCTGGAATGGGAGAGAGGTCAATCTGGCCTGATGTGGAGAGTGGAGACACAGGGTTACAGCAAGCGGAGAGCTCGGGGAGACTCCGTGGCTCCGGCTGAAGGGAGAGGGTCCACCATAGACACATCAGCTGTAATCACTGGCCATGCAGGTCTGAACCCCAGAGGGAAGTCAGGGCTAGGGAATCTAAGCTTGGGAATAATTAACATCTGACTGGTGGCTAAATCCAGGTGAGTAGAGGTTACCAAGGGGAGTGTAGGGTGAGGAGAGCCGGTGGCCAGCAGTGAGCCCTGATGAGCACTGTCCAGGGCCCGCCTTTATCATGAGCGTGAGGCTTGCTTAAGGAAGGTTGTGAATCAGCGAATGAATCAATGCTTGAAGAGGAAACAAACAAAGTTCAGTTTGACAAACATAGTCAAGGGACGTTACGAAAAAGAGAAAAGAAAGTTCCCTGCCAGGACGAGGCAGAAAACCAGAAGTCCCAAGGCCCCAAGAGTCCAACCAAATATTGATCTTTATGAAATCTAAATGCAGGTCTTCTGGTTAAAAAAAGACTACTCCCCCTTTCTGGTAAACAGTGTGGCAGCCTGTTCCCAAGCCTTTGAAAGCTAATAGCCCTTGACCCACTCATTCCACTTCCAGGAATCCCCCCCCGAGAAAAGTAAACAGCCCAGCCTCATTTCTGGGCACTCCTGGCTTCCCATGTCAAGTTCCAGAAATGTTTCTAGAAATTTCTTCAATACTCAGGCTCTTCCACACCCCCAAGCCTTTGCCCATGATGACTGTTCCGTCTCTTTTCTTTCACCCTCCTGGTGAACTCCTCTTCATCCTTCAAAGCCTCCTGCAGATTTAGTCCCCGCATAGGTTTTATTTAGTGTTGTGTTTTGGGGAGCGGGGGGGATTTGAATTTGGAAGTTATAGGTGAGGCATGTGTACCCCAGTGCTGCCACGCCTCGCCTCTTCCGATTGTAAGACACCATCTCGTTTGTCACCTCCCACATCTTCCATGAGGAACTTTCCTCAGCGTCCCCTTCAGGTGGAAATAATCGCTTCCATCACCATCATTTCTATACCTTTCTATCTGTTACTGCGTTTATCACCCTTCATGAGACATTGCAGGAACATTAACTTTTTTCCGTTATAAAAGCAAGAGACATGTTTATTAGATACATTTTGAAAAATTACATGCTCATGGAAATACTGTCTCGGTGTCATAATACTGTGTGTAAAAAGTTTGGAATCTTGATTTTTTTTTTGTATAACATGATAATATAAGTATTATTGTGCCATGTTAGTGTAATGATTTTAAGTCTATTTACAGTAATCGGCTGACTTTTTTGAGAGTTAGGACTCCTATTTCGTATCCCCAGCACCTAGGTGTGATGTTGGTCTGGGCCAGTGTAGGGACTTAATAAATGTTTGTTGAATTCTACAGTTGAAAAATGAATTGATCTCCATCCTTACCTGCTAGGAACTCTTTCTGGGAGAGGGGACATGTGTACCCTCTCATTATTTTATGCATTCATTCAGTCATTCGTTCCACAGATCTTTACTGAGCACATGCTTTATGTGGGACGTCATTCTAGCACTGGGGACCCAGCAATGCACAGAACCCCTGCCCTCGTGGAAAGCATCTTCTAGAGCCGTGATTCCCAAACTTTACAGTACACTCGAGTTACCTGGAGGGCTTGCTCAAACACAGATCGCTGGGCTCTGCCCCCAGAGTTCCCGATTCAGTTTCCCATTCAGAGGGGCTTGAGAATTTGCATTTCTAGCAAGTCCCCAGGCTGAGGCTGCTGATATGAGCACCCGTGTTGAGAAACCCTGACATAGAGGATAAGTTTGTAGTCTAGCAGGGCAAAGGAATGTGGTCGTCCAGTTTGTCGTGGGAGGACACAGGTCTGGTTTATGTCAAAGCCTCTCTGATTCTTCAGGCCCCCGTGAGGAGGGAGGGTTCTGGGGTGCTACCCCCAGTGCAGGGTCCTCGACTCTTCACTTTGGATGAGCCCCAGCAGTCTCTGCAGAGTCACTGAAGTCCAGGACCGATGAGGAGGCAGGTGGAGCAGTAATGATGGCCACGGTTGCTTCTCTGTGCCTGTCCCACGACACCCTCGCCATGTGTAACGTCTCGTCTCCAGAGCAGCTGCAGGGGAGGTGTGATTTCCCCCCATTTAATAGATGAGAAAACTGAGGCCAGAAAGCTCAGGTCCCATACCCCAGTTCCCTAAGCCAGCGAGTCAGACATCTGGGGCTTCAAATGCCGCCTTTCTGCATCCAAACGCCGTGACTCAAATTGAGACCGACCTGTGGTTGAGCCCTCAGTGGTGCCGACTGGCAGAAATTCTTCAGCATCCCTCGGGGCTTCCTCTGCAGGGAGACGCTGGTAGCGGGGCTGGGCCTCAGCCTACGTGCTTCTCCGGTGTAGCAGCAGATGGAGACTCTCAGACTGGAGGTTCATGAGGGACAAAGCCACACTGGGGTGGGGGGGCCTCTTGAGAGCTATAATAGCAGGTGCCGTTTGTGGGGAAAGAGCTGAGTGTCCTGCCTGGACGAGCTCCATCTGGAAGTGATCCGTATTATTTTCTCAAAGGTAAAAGTTCGTGGAAGTTTAGTTTTAATTTATTTTACCTGCTAGTTCAGGGCGTTGAAAATACACATAACGTGTTCAAAACGACAGGAAAAGCCGGTCCTCCCAAACCCTTGTGAAGAACCATATGCCAGCAGCATCGTTTCACAAACAGTTAAGACTAGAAAAAAGCCATCTCACCGCTGCAGTGGGAACTTGGGGAAGGGGCCACTCAGGTGGTCCAGGGCCCAGGCTCTGACACAGTCTGGAATGCCGCCGTCTGTTGTGGTTGTCCACGTCTGTCAGATTACCTGGATTATTTCATCGTAGCTCCGCAGAGCAGGGCCTTCAAAGGTCTGTGCTCTACTCTGACGTTCACAGCAGCACTATTTACAGTAACCAAGCCATGCAAGCCACCTAAATGTCCACCATCAGAGGACTGGATAAAGAAGCTGTGGTATATTTCTACAATGGAATACTACTCAGCCATAAAAAATGAATTGATACCATTTGCAGCAACATGGATGGACCTAGAGATTATCATACTAAGTTAAGTGAAGTAAGTTAGGAAAAGACAAATATCACATGATACCACTTATATGTGGACTCTTAAAAAAAAGATACAAGTGAACTTATTTACAAAATAGACTCATAGGCATAGAAAACAAGTTTATGTTTTCAAAGGGGAAAGGGTAGGGGGAGGAATAAATCAGGTGTATGGGATTAATATACACACACCACTAAACATAAAATAAACAACAAGGAATTACTGTACAGCACAGGGAACTATATTTGCTATCTCGTAATAACCTGTCATGGAAAAGAATCGGAAGCTGTACACCTGACACTAACACAATATTGTAAACCACCTAGAGTTTAATAAGTAAAATTTTTAAAAACTGGAAAATAGAATTGAAGGGGAGGGATGTTTGTTTAAAATGAGACTTGGAAATTCTGAAAAACAAAGATCTGTGCCTTATCAAAATGTCTCCACCTTCTATCAAGAGTTAAGAATATAAAACAGGGTAAGAAAAATGTCTCTTCATTTTCTGTAAGACTAAGGAAGAAAATTTGCTGTGTATCTCAGCCAGCGTCATACAGCACTTTCTCTGTTTCTTACTGGCATATTATGCTTCTATCATATTGACCAGGAGTCTTTCCTCGTTTCGTGGGAGGACTGTGAAATCCATCGCATTTCTCTTTTCCTTTGTGCTGCCAGGGAGCTCGGAGCTGTACCTTGTCAGCTGTCCCTTAA
Source organism: Camelus dromedarius (assembly GCF_036321535.1). NCBI lineage: Eukaryota > Metazoa > Chordata > Mammalia > Artiodactyla > Camelidae > Camelus > Camelus dromedarius. The sequence continues at coordinate 5,344,284 of NC_087437.1, read as the reverse complement.
CCTAAGGCTCTTTGGGGTAATTATCTCCCCACTCTTTTCTTTTAAAACTTTTGATACCTATGTCTTCTTTTTAGAAGCTTTCCAAAGCAATTTCTAATATTAGGTAGATATCACAGATTCGTGGGTAAAAAATGAATTTTGAGGATGAAAAGGATGACTTTAAGTTTTTCTTTTTAACTTCTGAAATGTGAATTGAGCCAGCCATGGGCATGCATATGGGCACAGACATACCCAAGAACATGTATGTGCTTGATGCTTGGACAAGTGTCCACTTGGTCTTGAACTTAAGAGAGAATGAGCTTGGACCCGAGGCAGGCCTGGCTTTGAACCCTGGCTGCCCACAGCTTGCTTTATGACTTTAATGTCTCTGGGTCTCAGTGTCCTCATCTGAGATGAAGATAATGATACCATGCAGGGTCATTAAAGGATTTAGTAAAACAGTTTCTATAAAATGCACAGTGCAGGGCTCGGTGCATAGTAGGTCTGCAGCAGATGGTAGTTACTACTATTGTTATCATTATGTCTGGCACAGGCTAGACTTTATAGAAAGGCTGGGCTGTATATTCTTAACTGCTCCAGGTCATTTTCTAGAATGGCCCGTGTTGAACTGAAATGACCTTCTGCCTTAAGTTAGGGTGGACTATCCGGGGAGGGCTGCCAAGGCTGGCTTCTCCTTTAGAGAGTAGCTCTGTGCTAGAATTTTGTACTAATTCTCAATGCCAGGGGCCCATCACTGCGGAAGCCTTAGGATTTTCTGAGGTCATCCACTTGGGGGTTGGTGACTAACACTCACACAGCTCTGAGGCCGCCACCTCCTGATTATTATTGGTAAAGGGACTTGAGCATCCTTGCCCAGAAAGTCCCCTGAAACCTATCTCCTAGTTTTGGCCGGCTCTTGCTTGATTTTATTTGGCTGTTACCTTCCATTTTTCTCTCACTTCTGACTGTTAGCCAGTTGCCTGGGGTGTTTTTTAGGGAGGGGAGAGTTAACGTGGCACAGTACTCCGTGTGGCCGTTTGGCCCCCATCTGGAGGCTCGCGTGAGCAGGGGCCACCTGTTACCTGGACGGGGTACAGGGAGTGTGGCCGAGCGATGCCGATGGGCTGGGCGTGGTTTCTGGACGCCTTCGGCTTCCCTGTAGACTACTGTCATTGGATGTCCCCTCTCGCTGGGATATTCCCGCCAGCTTTTGCGCAGGGGTGATCCTCCCCACCCCTGCCCTTCTCTGCCAAAACTATTGTTTAAAAGAGGAAGCTCTTTGGGTCATAAAATGTCCCCTGGTGGTTAGTATCTGGTTATATAGACCTGTTGTGTTAGATGGTAGCCTGATTAGCAGGAAGTAGGTGATTCATCAGAAAAAAAGAAAAAATAAACCCTTACCAAAATGAACTTCCTCTTTCAGCCTCTTTGTTCCAGCTCATCCTTTTAGAACCTTTTTGTAGCCTCTTAGAAAAAAAATTACTCATCGGGACTAATGCAGTGTTTCAAAGGGAGGTCATCCCAGCCCTTCACAGCCAAAGGTTTTATTTTTCCGTAGTTTCAGAAAAGCCAGCCCCACGCTGTCTGTTCCCAGTGGGGCCGGGGCTGGGGTGTGGGTGCTGCCTTGAGGCGTTTCAGGTGTGGCAGGCCTCCCGCCTTTGTTAGGACGTCCCCTTCACCCGGTCCTTCCATTCTGTTTGCCCCACAGGTCCAGGAGGCTGCGAGTCGGGGCCTGAAATTCGTGGGGGTCATACCTCAGCACCGCGGCCCGGGGACCTCAGCAGGCAGCGGCCCCCAGACGGACGCCAGGGATGCGACAAAGGAGCCTGGCAGGTGTGGGGATGAGGAGAGCCTGGGGGCTGCGGACGGGAGCCCAGAGCCTGGCCAGGGCCCGGGAGAGGAGACACCCGCCGCCCAGCAGCCCCACTCAGCTTCAGGAGAGGGTGACGGCGCGGAATCTCCACTGCGCGGGGTGAGCGAGACCCCAGATGGACCGGATGGTGACCCGTCAGAAGCGCACGGAGAACCACTCTCAGGAAGTAAGTATGTCCTCGTGAGGACTCTGACCCACTTACAGAGGCTGCTAGCTTTTCAGGAATCCCCCTGGCATCTTAGGAAAAAGGAGTGGAATTATCTAGAGACGGCAGTCCATCAGACAGGAGAAACTGTCAAGCAGTGTCCCGGACCTCCTGACTGTTGCCTTCCTGAAGCTGTGACTTCCGGGGAGCAGGACCACGTGACACTGACCTGCAGCCGCTCCAAAGTGTCACGTGTGAAGTGGATTCTAGGTGGAGAGGTGTTTTACCCCCTGTCCTTGCGCTGCCCCGGAATTACCCTGCTCTAACACAGGAAGTCTCAACACGCTGGCCACCGGTGCAGAAAGTACTCTCCGCTTCAGGGCCGCTTGTTTTGATTATCTGCCTCAGGAAGGAAACCAAGACAGTCAGCTGAGGACAAGCTGTGCAGGAAGCTGGTGGTGCAGCTCACTCAGCTGTAAACCACCAGATTTCAGGGAGTTGATATAGCTGGCGGATGAGCACTGTGGAGGGGACACAGCCAAGGAGCCGCCACCAACAGGTGGACCCTCTTAATCACATGGTCGCGCCGGCCATTGGAGCCTGTGCTGCAGGTTGGGGATGAGAAGTCAACACAACGAGGATGCTAGCTGATGTTTATTTTTTCTTTTATTTAAAAAAAATTTTTTTAATGGAGGCACTGGGCGTTGAACCCAGGACCTTGTGCACGCTAAGCACGCGCCCCACCACTGAGCTGTCACCCTCCCCCTCTGCCAGCGGTTATTCCTGCTTGCCCTGAACCAGGCCCCGTGCCGGGAAGCGTTTTGCACGGTGGTCCCTGCCTCCTGCCTGTGATGCGGGTGAGCTCTTGTATCATCGCAGGAGGCCCATTTCTCCGTAGGCCTTTCTGGGTCATCTCCCTGGTTAATGTTATGATTTATTGACTAATTCTTGAAGTCAGCCTCTTATAAATGCCGAGGGACCATTGATGCCTGGGGAACAGAAAAGAGGGCGAAGTAGTTTCTCTTGTGATGTCAGTTCTTCCTGAAAAGAAAGCTGTGGGGCGGTTAGTTCTGGGGCTGGTTGGCAGGTTGACCCTGGCGGGGAGATCGGAGCAGCCTCAGTTCTGGGAGAGACTTAGGTCCGCCTCATCGAGGCCTTGATCCTTCTTAAGTATGTGTGACGTGGATGGCCGTGCGGGACTCTTCACACAGTGAGGGGTGGACTCGGCTCCCGTAGAGTAGCTGAGAGCACACTGGGACCCTGTGGGCGCCTCCCAAGGAGCGTCCCGGTCTTATTTCAGAGCCTCCGTGTCACACTGCCGTTGGGCTGAATCCTGAGAAGCAGGACGGGCCTCCTTGGAGCCCGGCTCTCCCATCCAGGGTTGTGGGAGGGTCGGGGTCGGGGCAGGAGTCATGGAGAGGCAGGTGCGCGAGAAAGTCACCTTGCACGCGCTCATAGAGTTAGACTGTATCTCGTAGTTGGAGCACTCAGCCTCCTTGAAGGCTGGATGTCCGGGGCCCTATCCTCGTGGGTCATGGCCCCCACCTGACCCCTGCTTCGCCCCTTGTTTTTCCGGGGGAGCCCTGCCTTGGCCTCCCCGGGAAGTCCACGCACTGCCCCCTCCCCGCCCCCACCGGCCGCCCCTCCCCGCTCCTTGCCACGTTCAGCTCTCTTTCTCTCCGGGCCCCCTAAGGAGGGCGAAGTGCTTTTACTCCTTGTTCTGCCAGGTGGGCTTAAATAGGCAATCACAGCAAGGCAATTAAAAAAACCCAGAGGGAGTCTGCCTCCTCCCCTCCGCCTCCCTCTTTCATTTCTTTCCTCTGTAGGAGCCTGGGGGAGCCGGGCGCCACTGCTCAGACAGGACTGTCGCAGCTCAGTCCCCATCCCCCAATGGGAAACAGGGTGCCCCTCCATCCCCCGCCCCCCGCGGGCCTCAAGAACTGCTCTGGCCCCGGAGTTCTGCTCCCCGTGGGAGTTTCTTCTCCCTCACAGACTTTTATCTCTGCATCCTGGGGAATGGCCTTGGTTTGATGTTGCGCTGTACACACATCACCTGAGCTGGGGTGGGATGGCCCTGCTCCAAGATGCTCCCTTCTCAGACCTCACACTTGCCCCCCTGGTTCCGGGGGAGACCCAGAATACAGCCCCCCTGCTGGGTTCCCCACAGTCTTCTGCGATGGGGAGAAGCTTCCGTCATTCACCATAAACAGGCCAGGGGGGAGGCCGGCGCTCAGAAAGGTTAGGGAGGTGTCGCTGGCCGTCCCCTGGTGTTTCTCTCCTGCCTCCCACATCCCCAGCTTGTCTTCTGCTGCAGCTGCAGTCGGAGGAGCAAGGAGGCCACGCAGGTTAGCGCAGATTAGACCTGTTCTCACGGTCACCGAAATAACAATCAAAGCCTTCCGAGCTCTGCCTTCCCACCTGCGCCTCCTCACTCCAGATGCCTGGAGGTGCAGCCAGAAACCCGAGCCAGGGACCTCAGTGTCCTCCTTGGGAGGGGTTCTCTCCAGTAGGTCCCCTGGGCAGGCACTCATGCTGGGGGATGCCTCCCAAGCCTGCCTTTTCTGATGGCGTGCCCCGTCCCTCGCTGGGCCTGTCCACTCTTCCTGGGGCCCCTGGAATATTTCCACCCTGTGGTTCTGTCCCCTCCCCCACCCCCCATCTGCCACCTGCCACCATCTCTCTGGCCTTTTACTCCGTCCATTAACAAACAGCTGTTGAACTCCCACCCACGGTCGTCGGCGCCCGCTTTCTGTGTGCCGATGAGATTAGCCTCTTGTTAGAGTTGGGAGGCAGCCCAGGGTTGGGGGTTTGAAAGACTCTTTGCCTCTTACCAGCTTGTGATTCCCGGGGATCCACTCAAGGCTTTTGGGCACAGAAGGGATGCAGTGGGGGCTGGAGGGTCACATGAAATGGTAGCTGTGGAGGCCCTTGACAATGCATCCATGTGCCTGGGGCCGCTGACATCCTGACCAGGGGACTCTGTGGATGGCTATGCGTGCAGTGGGTTCCATGCTTTGCCAGGCAAACAGGCCACCCCCAAGCATAGAGATGCCACACTGTTAGCACCCAAGCCCGAAGCAGCCTCCTCCCAGATTCAGAAATCTGCCCTCTTGTCCCCCGACGGCGCCCACAGCCCTGCCTTCCCAGTGCACACCTTTCGTCTTCACTCCCCTGCCCACCTCAGCAGACCTGAGCCCCCAGGCCAACTCTGACACCCGCTTGTTCCTGCCAACCCAGCTAACTCGCCAGCTGCCTTCTCCTCCACCCTCGGAGCCCCATGCTTCTGGCCAGACTCTGAGCACTTTCTTTCCTGCAGCGTGGGAGTCTCCTGGGATGCCAGGCCCCAAGCAGCCCACCTCCTTCCTGCAAGTGGTAGGCTCTCTGGAAGCCTGCAGACTTCTGTCCCGTGCCTGAGTCCCTCCTGCCTGGTACCAGCCTTAGAACTGGACATCTGCCTGCTTCCTCCTTGATCTGAGGAATTTACCAGCAAGGCCTGAACGGAACAGGCTGTCAGGCCGGCAGCGCCTGGCTGGCCCCAGCCCCGCCCCCTCCTCCCTAACTTCTCGCCCTTGTCTGGCTGAGGTCCACCCATCAAACATCTGTGTGGCACCTGCCATGTTTTCTGAACGCACACCTTTTCTAAACACAAGGGATCAAGACAAGCTCCCCCTACCCCCGAGTCAGGGGGCAAGAGCGAGACACCAGACATAAGCAGAACTACAAGACAGGACTGTCTCGGAGCTCCCTGGGTGCTGGCCTGGGCAGCTTTTCAGCCCTTCTCAGAGCATTCTCAGAACAATGTGTCCCCTCCTTTGGGACATTCTGTCCCATGTCTGGAAAAATCTTCTAGCTGGGGTCAGGACAGAGTCCCAGAGCAACTGAGAAAAGGTAAACAAACTTGGACTTCTTTTTGGAATCCCTGGTGTCTGCTCATGTGAGGACGTGTGTTGGAGGATCAGACTTCTGGTGGGGGAGGGTGTAGCTCAGTGGTAGAGCATGTGCTTAGCATGCACAAGGTCCTGGGTTCAATCCCCAGCACCTCCATTAAAAAAAATTAAAAGAATATTAAGACATCAAAAGGCATCATTTGGGGACAGTTTCTCTTGGCTGGTTTCCATGTGAGTAGAGAGGACCGTGGCCAAGGAGCCCGCAGGGCAGAGGAGTTTCCAGAAGGGTTCTGCATCTGAAATCAGGTTTCTTCCAATGTTTCATTGCTGCTCAGGCTTTGGTGGCTTTGGATTCTAACAGCCTTTCCTTTTCCTTCCTGAGAAGTTTATTTCTGTCCTTGGCTTCGGTCCTTCTCCCCTGGGAGGATCCAGACGGGAAAACTGGGGGCCTCTGTCAGTACCCCGCCATCCACCTCCTCTGCGTTGAGGCTCCGAATTCCCTGCCCCGCCCCGGCACTCTCCTCCTCCCCACGTTCCCTCTTTCTGTCTCATTATGCTTGTGGGAAAGTTGTGGTTTCCCCTGGCCCTGTAGCTGGGGGGGTGCTTCTGTGTGACCAAGTGTTGTCATGTAGTCTTGGACTTCGGCCACTTCTCAGTTCCCCACTCATCATGTGTTTGTGCTTGACTGTGGCAGACTATGGTGACCAGTGCTGTGGCCCACCTTGAGATCACCTGAGGACAGCTTTTTTGGGGTGGGGAGTGGTAATTAGATTGGCTTGTTTGATTGATTGATTGATTGATTATTTGTTTGTTTATTTATTTAATGGAGGTACCGGGGAGTGAACCCAGGGCCTCGTGCATGCTAAACATGTGCTCTACCACTGAGCTGTGCCCTCCCGACTAAGAGGACAGCTTTCTTAATCTCTGCCTGCAGATGTCTCTGGAATGGGGCAGATGCCCCAGGGAATTAATGCCTCCAGAGTGGCCCTCAGCCCCTGAGGACAGATGCCAGCTTCCTTTAACCCTCTTAGGGTGACCTGGGGTGTGTGTGCACAGTGTCTCGGGTGCCCAGCTGCCCTGGAAGGAACCTGCTCATCAGCGCAGCCTGCCTTGGCGTTCATCTCTGCCCTGTTTCTCCTCCCAGCTCCCTCGCTCTGTCTCCTGGGATCACTTCCCCAGCGAACTACTTGCACCCAGAAGCATACAGGGTCTGCTTTTGAAGAAATCCAGATGAAGTCAAGGACTCACTGGTGGCTTAGCCTCTGGCCTTTAGCAGCTGCAGCTCTTATTTGAGCCCCTGACACCTTGGACTGGAACATGCCCCCATCACTTCCTGACCCGTCCCTCAGCTCTGATCCATTGCTCCGTTCCCATCTGTTACAAGCCTTTCCCTACATGACCCCATTCCCCAAATGTGTATGTGAAAGTCGCGAAGGTCTAGGGATGGCTCACTCCGTATACCTAGCCCTGATTGCCCATGTGAAAGCACTTACTGGCTGGGATTTTCAGTGGCTTCCTGAGTCAGGTAAATGGACCAAGAAAGGTAGTTTGGGGTGGGGAGGATGAACGGGCCAGCGTTGGTTGTTGAGAATCCAGGTGGCCGTCAGTGAAGATGGGGACCCCTCCTTCCTAACTGGTTCTATGCAGTGGATGGCGAGAAATGCCTCCTCCCCCCCCCCCCCCATCCCCACGGCTGCTGACGGCAGAGCCTGTGGCCCAGCAGTGCTCCCCGGAGATCTCTGCTGGTGCTTGCTCAAATGGGGCTGTGAAAAGACTTCCTTTGTCCCAGAATACAGTCACCGTGTGGGATAATTTGAGATGCACGGGTGCACGTGTTTGTGTGAATTTGCCTCCTCCCCTCCTGTTTGTGGCAGACAGGTAGTGGCTTTCCTTACAGTGGTGAAGCTAGAGTTTCCTTTTTAGTGCCCTTATGTAGATAAAGGGAAGTGTGTCCATTGAAAAAAAGTAATGCATTCGGATACTGCAAAAGTTGTGAAACACTGAAACAGAGGTGTCTCAGCATGCGGGTCTAGGCGAGGTGTCTCCTGCGGGGAGCGTGCTTGTCCTTTGTCCTTCTTGCTAAGGTCAACCATTGTTCATGACCTTTCAGATACTTCTTTGGAAAAAGGGTGGGGATTTTCTTCTTACCCAAACATATTTTTGGAAACCCAAGCATATTCCTGAGTAGCCTGTGTAAGCATAAGCAAAGCTCTTTAAGCTGGGCGAACTCTGATGACTTGACTAAATGAGAAACACAAAAATAGACCTTCAGACTTAGATGGAAATTCCAGGTATTTGCTTCTGGAGGCTGATGCTGGCCACTCACGACCAGCAGCACATAGAGCAGGCAGGCAGGCATAGGACCGCTGCTGGGCGAGAGTGAGTATTGATTTTTGAAGAACCGAGCTATAAATGAAGGAGCGGGAAGCAGGGCCTGACTCCCAGTGCCTGCTTGGCTGTCGGAGCGACCCACCGCTCCGGGCAGGAACCCTCGTTTACTGGAACGTATTTATTTTTACATATCAATGATGTATTTTTGATGTACTTGATTAAGTATTATGGGTTTGGCCCCAGGAAACACCACTGCAATTTATAAATAGTGAGTTCAGGGGTGTGCACGGTTCCTGGAATCACAGCTGTGTTTTTGCGTCTGTGTGACTTTGTGCATTTGTTTTTTCTTTAACACCAAAATATGCCCACTTTTTCTTCCACAACACACATTGGTGTGGATTTCTAGAAATGTCTACGATGTCCTTCTCGCAGACACCCAACCTTGCAAATTAATCCCGGCTGAGAGCTGTTGGTTATATGCCAGATTCAAACCTGAATCCTCTTAGGACTCCACACTTGAAGTCCCTGTCACTTTCAGGGCACCTTACTGCTTGGAATCGGGTTTTATTTTTAGGCAACAGTGCAACTTAATAAATATTTTGCCTTTGGTATCATTTCCCGAGGCTCCTGAGAGGTTCTGTGGGGCCCGATGAGGCAGCTTCTCACCATTTGATCTCTTCTCTCCCTACCCCCCTCTTTACAAATCCCCGACAGGAATGGAGATCTTCGCCCTTTTCAACAAACCGAAGAGCGGCCAGCAGTGCCGGCAGTACTATCCCGTCACCATTCCTCTCCGGGTCTCCAGGAACGGCCAGACGGTCAGTGGTCTGGATGCCAACTGGCTGGAGCACATGAGTGACCACTTCCGGAAAGGAGGCGTGCTGGTGAATGCGGTCTTCCAGCTCGGCCTGGTCAACGGTACGGGAGGTGCAGCCCACCCCACCCCACCCCCAACCCCCTGGGCAGCCCTGAGGAGCTCTGCCCCCCACTCTGGTCACCTCAGCCCCACTTCAAAGCCCGCCCCGCTCAGAAAGCTCTGCAGTCGATGAACGCGCTGCATCTGACTTGTAATTAACACAGCCCAAGGAATCTCCCAGAAAGCCCACCACCTGTGCTCTGCAGACCCCTCTTGGCGTCGGCTAGGTATATGCTAAAATGACAGAGGCAGGAGTGATTCTGTTTCATTGGTGGTGACCTCAATCTGTGTTGCTTTTAAAGCCTTTTAAAAAGATTGTTCCCGGGGTTTGTTAATTACCCCCTAGGCTCCTTCCACTCCAAAAGTGTGAATTGTTTCTAGACAGGATTACATGTGAATGAGCAGGAGCGGCACCTTGGAATTGACAGTGAAGTGAATTGAACAGCCTGGCTTCCATCAGCTCCGTGGGGACACACGCTGCGCCCCTGGGTCTCACGGCCCCCATACCTCTCCCCCGGAATGGGTTCTCTCTGCGGGTTTGCTGTGTGGATGGCACTATTGGTGCCAGCTTTTCTAAGGCAGAGAGAGTTTGTCCCGAGTGGGGAGATGTGTTGAGCCGCAAGAGGGTTTTCGGGTTAACATGAAGGCAAGTCGGGTCACCAGGGAGGCGTCAGAGCTGGGAGACAGTCTGGGGAGTGGGGCCCACATGCCAGCGTGTGTGACTCCTGGGGGCTGCCAGTCAGCAGGATTCCTAAGTCAGTGGAACTGAAGTCACACCAAACTCGTTGATCCCGGGGAGACCTGGCAGGGGCACCGCCAGCACTGCGTCTTGGCTATTGAGCAGCTTCCTCTCTGAAAATTAGCAGAGTCAGGAACAGAGTTTGGATTCTGTTTTGTTTGCCATCCTTGACGTGCTGGCAGATATCCTTAGAAGAGACACAGGTCTAAATTCTGAACGTACAAACACGAAATCATCCCAAACCGTGCACGTCCCTTGTCACACTCTGCATATCGGTGTCGACTGTCAGCGTGTTTGTAGAGTAACAGCAGGCATTGAGTAGTGGGCCACGACGAGACCGACTGCGGGACGGATGAGTGACCCAGGAAAGGTGGTGGGCTCGTTAATACACCTCGAGCAGCGCGATCCAGTAGAACTCGCCATCACCATGAGAATGTTCTGTATCTGTGCCATCCAGTATGGTAGCTGCCAGCCACCAGTGGCTGCTGGCCATTGGAGATGTGGCTAGTCCAATGGGGGAGCTTAATTTCTAATTTATTTAATGTTCATTTAAATTTCAGTAGCCACGGGAGATGAATGGCGCGTGTATGGGACAGTGCAGTTGTAAAAGGTATTTTCGTTGATATAACCGAGGAAGAGGAGATTCTGTTCTTGGCGGCAAGGTCCGTAACCTCCCTTGGTGCAGGGAGGCCTTCCCTGGTGCCCACAGAGTTCCTTGAAGCCCGGGGTTGTTGGATCTCCTGTTGGAGATGCACTGTCAGACACCAGGCACGTACTTGGAGCAGCTGTTACAGCCCTTGCTCATTGACGGGGGGTGGGGGGTGCAGGGAGGAGCCCTGTACCTCCTGCTCCCTGCAGGGTCACCCCATCGCCCATTCCAGGTTGGGCAACAGCATCCTCTTTTATGGGTCCAGAGAGGCTCTCTGTGACCGTGTGAGGTTTTAACTATGTCCCTGGGAACCTGAAGGTTAGTTATACTAACATCTTAGAGCCGAGCAGGGAGGGGCCCTGGGCACTGGTACCCAGGCACTCCCTGCCGTGGAAGAACTGGGGCTTCAAAAGCAAAGTTTTCTCTTTGGCTCCTTCTGGCTGTGTGTGTCGGGGGCCACCTGAGCCCGAGGGGAGGACACCTTGAACCTGAAATTTCACACTGCCCTGCATTGTCTCTCTGGCCCTTACGGCTTTGGCATTCAAGGCTGTGTTATCGCCTCCTCCCCTCCCCCCACCCCATTCTCCAACCCTGAGTCCCCGAGACACAGATAATTTATGCAGTTTTTCTTCCACCTCGACTGGAGTGTTGGAAATGCTGTTCTCCCCTCCCTGGGCTTGAGCTGCATGAAACCCAGCCTTCCTTCCTTGAAGACAGAACATGAAATTTCCCCTGGCACGTGCAGCTGTGAAGCCGGCGCTCAGGCTGGGACGTCCCCACTGCAGGGCCTCCCACACCCCGGGCCCCGGGCACTTCTGCCAATTTCTCGGAACGAAATGCATTTAAACCCACTCAGAACCCAAACACGATTTTGCCCTTCTGCTTCCGATGGGCGGAGAGCGCGGTCTGGCAGGAAGGCTTACAGAGTTAAGGCGTCTCTGCTCTGGAAAAGCTGGTTTCCGTCGGCCAGGGATGCATATGTTCTTTTCCCAGAATTTAAAAAAAAAAAAAAAAAAAGGCGGCTAATCATCATTATAAAAGGAACCTATTTTGAGTAAGATAATGAGTGTCCTTACAGGTCAACCTGGCAGAGCTGGGAAGCACATCTTTAAGCTGTTTGCCATCTGGAAGAGCACCCGTCTTTACTCTGAGAGACATTTGTGCTTCAGACTGTTTTCCACAGGGTCGTAAAACGCACGAGAACTTTATCCCATAAACAAGGTGATGGTTAGACTGGAGCATACAGGAAAGGCTCCATCTTCTATTTTCAGTCTTGACCTCTCAGGGCCTGGAAGGACCTCTGCTCATGTGCCCCCCAGGGGGCTCCTCCCTTCAGAGGGACCAGGGGTCCTGGTGGGGAGGCCGGCCCTTGGGTCCTGGGGCAGAGATGATGGGGCATCACGTGAGGAGCAGCTCCTGTGCGGGTCTCAGCGGCTCCCACTGAGCAACCATCTGGTCCGACAACCCAGTAAAGTAGGCGCAGTGGTCCTGCCTGTGTCCCAGCCGTGGACACTGAGGCCCAGAACAATTACATCATGGCCACGGGTCCCAGCTAGCAAGGGGCAAGAGTGGTCAGAAGGAAGAGGATGTAGGTGGGGAGAGGGGGCATGAGGAGGAGAGAAGAGAGGTAGCCAGGCCAGTAGAGGGGGCTGGTCCCTGGTGGCCCTCAGGGAGATGGGGTGCAGGGTCACCCTTAGGGAAGTCTCGGGCCCTGGGCAAATGATCCCAGGCGGTGGTCAGACAGCAGGACGGACGGGCCCACAGACACTGCAGCCAGTGAGATGGAGGCCAGGATCTGCGGCCGGGCAGGGGACCCTCTGCTGCTGCTGAGGGTTGGACAGTACCAGGAGTTGGTGAGGGTAAGGCAAAGCTGGCTGCCCACCTTCTAAAGACCCACCTCGGGGGGCTTCTGGGCCTGTAGGGTCCCTGCGGCCACCACCGGCCCTCCTGGCCCTGTGCTCACCTCCCTTTGTCCCCTGGGCCTGTCCTTGCCCTGCCTTCCTCTTGTTCTGCCTTTGTGCCACCACCTGGCTCTGCCCTCCCTCGGCCTGGCCCTTGGCCCCTGTCCGGACCCCCCTCACCCCCCAGCCCCCAGCCCTCAGTCCCCCCTCCCCCTCTCCTAGCACAGGAATCCTCCCGCCTCCGGCAGTACTGTCTCTCCTCAGCCCATGTTCAGATGTTCTCCGCTGTTTCACAGATGTCCTTTGCAGCAAGTTGTCCAAACCAGAATCCAACCCAGCAATAGGCACTGCGTAGGGCAACCATATCCTCCCTTCTCTTTTATCTACAAGAGTCATTCATTCTTCATGACCCCGACTGCTTGAAATCAACCTCACCTCTTATCTGCAGAGTGTCCTGCATTCTGGGCTGGTCTGGTCAGTGCCTCCCCAGGTTGGCGTATTTCTCCAGCCTCTGTCTCCTATAGACTGGAATTGAGTTCTAAGGCCTTGATACGTTCAGCATTTTAGGACTAGAATACCTTCCAGAAGATGCTGTGTTGCACATGCTGGGTCCTATCAGGAGACACGTGTACCTGGGTGTCTCTCTTTGCCTACCTTTTTTTTTTTTTTAATGGAGGTGCTGGGGATTGAACCCAGGACCTCGTGCGTGCTAAGCACACACTCTACCCCTAAGCTATACCCTCCCCACTCCTTGCCTACCTTTGTAAAGATTAGGTTTCCCTTAAACTCTCTCTGATGTCCCAGCTGCATGTAAATCCAAATACCATTTGGTATTTATACCACCTTTTTTGATGCGTAGCGTAAATGAAAGTATCTTTATTTGCAGAATACATATGTAAAAGCCATGCACATCGCTCAAATAAGTACACATAGGACACATATTTTATGCAGACATATTTGCAAACCCTGCTGGGCCTGCTGCCTGTACCTGTTAGTGTCCCAGTGCCTGTACACAGAAGTGCACTGTATACAGAAGGCACCCAGTAAAGGTTTCTGGATGATGCTCAATAATGCCATAGTGAGGGAGGGGAAGCTGGTGTTGGGGTGTGCAGCACCAGGCCCCTGCAGATTGGGGGAGCAGGGGCGAATGAGGTTCCAGGTGGTTCACGGCCACAACCTTGGCACACCGTGGTCTCCGGGCACATTGGCCCAGTGGGGACAGTCGTGGCTTCTATTTCAGGGGAACCACTTAGTAATTAATGTAGGGGGTAGATTTCACTTAGGCAGTTAAATCATTTTTTTCTTCCGTCCGTGGCACGTCTTTAAGTCAGCTCTTGCCTGTGATCTAGTGCGCGTTCAGAAACCTGTGCGGATCCTAAGGGTACACAGCTCAGTGGATTTTCACAAGGTAGGCACACCTGTGCAGCCAGCACCAGACTGAGAAACAGAACACGCCAGCCCCATCAGAGTCGCCCTCACAGCCCTCACTGTCCCTCTCCCCGAGGGCGACCGCAGCACTGACCCAGAGCATCATAATTAAGGCGTGAACTTTATGTGAGTGGAGCCTTTCTTTCTTGTATTTGGCTTTTTCCCCCTCATTCTCTTTGTAATATTCATCCACCTTTTCCCATGTCATTGTGGATCGTTCTTCCTCACGGCTCTATACCATCCCTTGTGTGATATACATGGCTTATCCGTTTACACGCGTAACTTTGTTCTCTTGGGGCCCCATGCAGGAAGGCATGGCATCTGCACAGATTTGGCCCCAAACAGAAGCCATAAGGCCACCTCACTGCAAATCCACTGAGATGCCATGCAAACCACGAAGGCAGGAAGTGCTGCCCAGTGGTCAGAGCACACCGCCTCCACCAGGCTGGACACCTGGGCTGCTCATCGCCGGGCCCGTTGTTCTGGTGATTTGATAAAATCTCTCTCAGCTGTTGAAAGAACATACTCAGCTGTTAAAAGAACGTAGGCTTTGGAACCAAAGAAACCATATTTCAGATGGAGATTGGCCGTGGTGTTCACTTGAACGTGGACACGTGATTTCACTCCTGTGACTGGCATTTTCTCACCCACTGAGGGGGAACGATAACCTTTGCAGAACTGGGGGGAGGTTGCGATGAGAAACCACGAACCATGCCTGGCGTGGGCCTCGTAGCCGGCAAGCACCAAATCGGGGCGTGTCCTCCCCGTCTGGTGGATTAAATGACACTGAATTTGCAGGCGAACCTTTACTGGGATTGGAGCGGAGTATCACCTCCTCTGGCTTATTCACCACGTCAAACAAGGAGTGCAGGAGGGAGGGCAGGCCAGGAGCAGCCGTGAGGGCTGCAGAATAGGGAGGGGCAGCAAGCCTGCTCCCTTCTTTTGGCAGATTAGCCGTGACGTGATGGGGGAGACACACGGTCTCATCACCCTGGTTGGTCGATTGCCTTCGCAATGCGGTTGCACGTCTTTGTAATAACATGTGGGATCATGGCTGGTGCACACCAATGCTGGAACCCAGCGAGTGGGGTGAGCACCGTGCTGGTGGGGGAAAAGGGTGTTCAGGGGCCAAGGACATGTATTCCAGCGACCCCCAGCATGGGCAATTTAGACCATCCTAGCTTTGTGAAAGAACGGTAGCATTTTCCAATAGACCGCACACAGCGACCACTTGTCATGGCGTGAGGGTTTCAGGTTGGACTTGGGAAAAAGAGCAGCTCACCTAGGGTGAGTCTTGAAGGCCAGCTTGCTAGACGGAATCTCCCTGTGCCAGGGGCTGTGGTTGCCCCACGGAAGTTACCTCTTGGGATAATGGGACAGATTGCCTTTTCCCACATCCTTCTTGTAACTCAGAAGCTCAGAAAGTTAAGGTGGCCTTTTGCCAAAAGCCTGGCATCAAATATTTATACAATGCCAGGGCAGATAGCTTTCTGTGCACAGTAGGGGAGCATCTTTCCCTTCATGAAAAATGCAGTGATAATGAGCGTTATCCGTGGATGGAGAGTGGGTTCACCTTTTTGCACAGGGAGCTGCCCTCTCGGAGGGACTTACCCATACCGGCTCGGAGCACGTTACAGCAGGCCCGACCCCAGAAGGTGATGAGGAGATGGGTAGTGGACAGGACCGTCAAAACAAGGGGCTCTTTAAAAGCCTGGCTGTCTGCTCTCTGTGGTTCATGGACTATTTTTGCTGTTGCAGATGACCAGGTTTTGACAGCCCTTCTGAACTGGCTCGGCAGTTAAGTGGGTGAATCAGCACTCTGGGTTCAGAGTAACAGAGCCGTGGGCTGAGAGGCTGGAGGCAGGCTCTGAGGGAGGAGGATGGTAAATTAGGACCTGGTTTGTTCCTACTTCACATCCCCGAGCCTGGACCATGCAGCCCTCCCCCTGGGCCTGTGACTCAGGGGAGGGGGACAGGGAAAGGAAGGGATGCCAGGCGGAGGGCAGGAAGGGAAGTCCGGATGGGCTATATCATCGTCTCCTTCACCGTTCTGGACCTCAGCTCTTCTGCTGAGTGCTGATACGCTCATCAGGTTGGGCTCGCTGATACTTAGAGCACGTGGTCGGCACGTTTAAAGGGCCTGGAGGCTTTCCATTAAGAAGAGCTGTAGGCAGGCTTTGGAAATTGGGTATAACATGTTTCTGTAAAAGCCTTGAAGAAATTTGTGCTGTGTTGATATAATACTGAAGGAATCAGTGAGTATCTTCGGGTCCGAGGCATCCCAGGTCAGGACTTGGGAAAGCTTTATTCAGAGGGGTTCCAGAGGGCATTCCTACAGTGGCAGACTCACTCCAGTCGGTCCTGTGTCACCCAGAACTCTGAATGTGAGCTGGGCTAGGGTCCATGCTTGTCCTGGACCCCAAGATATGTATAATGTGACTCAGCCAAAGAGAAGTTTCTTCTTCCCTGGTCACCTACGTAAAATGTCTTAGGAGAGCATTGCACAGACACCTGGGGGAAACTTTTTAGCCGAGTAGACGAGAGAGGCCAGCTTAGTACTTTTGCAAAGGCTGTTTCATAACAGACTCTCCATATAGGAAACAAATTTTTAAATGGAGCATAATATTGATTAACCCACAGGGATCTGACTTGAAGTGGAGTGTCGTCTGGTCGGGGAGGAGTAATACCAGGGTGGGACTGCTGTGCTCCAGGAATTCTGCTCACAGCAGTGGTTTGTCAAGCTGGTCAGGCCCCTCTGTTATTCTGGATTGATCAGATCTGCAATGATCAGGAATATCCTGAGGCTATAGCAAAGTTCACTGATCTCATGTTTCTTAGGTTTGGGTTGGACGTTGTATCAGCCAGCTACTGCCACAGTCGTGCTGTGTAACAAACCACTCTAGAGCTCATTGGCTTAAAACAGTAATAATTTATTCTTGCCTATTTGCGGGTTGGCAAGAACGGCTCCATTGAGGCAGCTCTGCTAATATATATATATATATATATATATATACACATTTTTTTTAATGGAGGTACTGGGGATTGAACCCAGGACCTCGTGCATTCTAAGCATGCACTTTACTGGCTAATGAGGTCTTTTGGAAGACAGAAGCTAAGGACCGCTGTGGGTTTTTATCTGTTGGTCTTTTTCTTAGTGACTTCTGGAAAATGGGGACAGTTCCTGAACTCCAGCATGACTCAAGGGGCTTTCTGAATTGGTCACTTTTCTATTCCTGATAAAGAAAAGATCACATTGATGTGCGAATTGGTCTTTTAAAATAAAAATAGTACTTCCTTAATCATGTCCCATCACAAAACACCATGGATGGGCTGGCTTAAATGAGAGACATTTATTTTCTTGTGGTTCAGGAGGCTGGACGTCTGTGATCAGGGTGCTGGCAAGTTTGGTTTTGGGGGAGGCCCCATTTCCTTGCTTGCAGACTGCCACTTTCTCTGCGTCCTCACATGGCCTTTCTTTTGTGCGAGGTCAGGGGTGGGGACTCGTTGGGGGTGCCCTGGTGTCTCTTCTTCTTTTAAGGACATCAGTCCTGTTGGTCCTGGGCCCACCCTCATGACCTCACTGAACCTTAATTACCCTCCGAAAGGCCCTATCTCCAAATGTAGTTGATGCAGGAAAAACGGATGTGGGGCGTGAGAAGGGCCGTGTCCCAGGCTTCAGTTGAGCCCCTGGGATGTGCCCCGCCAAGTGAGGGTCCTTGGCTTCACACCAGAAAGAATTCAGGAGCGAGCCACAGTTGAGTGAAGGTAGATTTATTCAGAGAGATACATTGGAAGGCAAGAGAAAGGCCACGAGGTGTGGGGGTTGGGTGCTCAGATTAAAAGTACGTACACACTCCATAGACAGTGTGGGCTGTCTCCAAATGGGGGTTGGGGGAGGCAGTGGCCGTGAAGGGCAGAGTTGCCCATTTTTATGGGCTTGGTGGCTTCATATGCAAATAAGTAGAAGGACCAGTCTAACTAGCCTGGGGAAGGGGCTGGGATTCCCAGGAAGCTGGCCATTTCTCACTCTTTGACCATTTGTGGCTAGCCTTGGGACTGCCATGGCAGCTGTAGGCAAGTTTTCATCATGCTAACATATTACAATAAGCATATAATGAAGCTCAAGGCCTACTAGAAGTTAAATCTCCCATCATCTTGAGCCTCAAGGCCTCCTGGGGGTTGAATCTTTCACCATTTTGATGTTAATTGCTGTAGCATTCCTTGAAAGGCTGTGCCCTGCCCCCTTCTGGTCTCATAGTCACTTCAGAAGTTAGAGCCTCTACGTTTGAGTTGGGGGTGGTGGGGTTGGGACATAGTTCAGGCCAGAACAGTGTGACTGAGTGGCGGTTTGTAGAAAACAGTCTAGGGGCCAGGAGGGATTGTCTGTCCACAGTCCCCTTTCACAGATAGCAGCCCGAGCCCCTGAGACGGGCACATCCCTTTTCGGGCAGAGCATGGGCCCAAAGCACCTGCTTCCGAATCCAGGCCTCTTTCCCACAATCTCTTATCTAAGTGAATCTAGGGGATTTAGTAGGAGCCATTAAACAAACAAACAAAAAAAGTGTCTCCTTTAAAGTCTTCTTCAGGGGCAAGGACCCTCTTGTATTTTTCTTGATACCCTCATTGCCTGAGACGGTTCTGTTGAATTGTACAAAACTCAGAACCTTACCATTCACAATAGCAATGTCCAGGGAAACCCTTTCCGCAGATTTCACCTCCTGACAAGAGCTGCCTAAAGTTCTGCGTTACAGACCCACGTCCCCCAGACATCAGCACATCTGGACTGCGTCTGGGAGCCCAGATCTGCTGCATGACATCTGTCCCCCCTTAAAAATGATTTCTCTCACCTCAACACAGTCTTCCTCTAAAAACTGTCTCTCCATGACTGCATTTTACCCTGAATAAGTTCCCCCCGGGTGTATCCTGACGTCGGAGCGTGAAAAAGGAAGGTAACCGCGTGAAATCAAATGGTGATTGCTAACAATGAAATTTGGGCTCATAAAATCAAGGATATTATTCAGAGCTGCGAGGTAAATTAGTCTCATTCATTCTGATGGGGCTAGACTCTATGGCTGTGTGTGCCTTCTTTAATTAACATGCTGAAAAGATGTTCTGATTGGGATTATTAATGAATGCAGTGAACATTTTTGCTTCTTGTAAGGCCACAGACGGTTTACAGAATTCTCCCTCCCCCTCCCTCCCGCCTTTTCTTTTTTCCACAGATTCCTTACACGGCTTGACAGATGGAGTATTCATCTTTGAAGCTGTTTCCGCAGAAGATAGCAGAGCCGTGCAGGGCTACGACGCTATTGTTGTGGAACAGTGGACGGTCCTGGAAGTAAGTGTGGGACTGGCAGCCGGGCTGTTCTTGTTTGGACAGTGATTGTTTTATCGTCTTCTTCCCTCTGAGCCTGGCTGCTGTTGAACGTGGCTTTCCCCTGACCTCCCTAGACCCTGCGAGGACCCCTTTCATCCTTCCCCCCACTCCTGTGTCAACCCCCCGCCCGCCAAGTCGGGGAGTGAACCCCACTTTTCCCTTTCTGTAGGGGAAAAAACACACTGTGTGTGCCAGACCATTGTGTAGAAAGATTCTTCTTTTGTTCATTTAAAAGCTCTGAGGGACACAAGTGAGGCAGACACGTAGTTTGTGGCCTCCGTAATCACAAAAGCAGCATTATTATTGGAGCTAGACTCCAAGGCACCCCTGCCAGGCATCCTGAGAAAAAATCTACCTGCACATGGGCTTTTCCCCTTCCCGATGGGCCTATGAGTAAATGCCCCCATTTTATAGATGAGGAAACTGAGGCATGGAGGGGTTAGGTCCCCGACCCATTAAGTGCTGAAGGGTGTCTGTAAGAAGTGTTGATCTGCGAGGCCACCTAATTGCTGTGAGTGGAGGAATTCCTCAAACCTTGTGACATTCTGCTGGGATTTGGGAAGGGCCGAATTCTTTCCAAGGTTTGCCAGTGTGCGTTGAAGTGCATTTCTCCAGCTGTGGACACGTGGACTTGTTAGACTAGTCTTTTGTACACCCTGGCATCTGGGAGGTAAAGGGAGCAGCCATTGGAAGGCTGTATGTTCTTGAGGAAGCCTTGGGAGAAACACAGGGCTGGTGTCACTCCGAGGGTGGACCCCAGTCTCTGTGCCCAAGGGAGACAGATGAGGATGCAGCTCTTTGTGGAGAGGGTGGGATGCTGGGACCCACCAGACAGCAGATGCTCCCACATCCTTGCAGCCTGCGGCCAGGCCCTCGCCTTGGGCCGGGGGGCACCCCACAGACACCATTCCCAGCAGGCCTAAAGTGGGGAGCAGGGCTGTTGGGTGCAGTCTGCATCTGAGCAGGGATGGGAAAGAGCTGCTTGCAAATGAGACAGAACAGAGTCCACAAAAAAACTCTGAAACAGGAGTTGCAAACACACAGCATCTGGGGCCAGTTAGGTTAGGGGCCAGGAGTGCCACGGGCATGTGAAGTAAAGACAGTCAGGAGGTGGTGACCTGATTTGCACCCCCCGATCCTGGTCCTCTAACTGGAAATGGGGTGCGGAAGAAGTGAGGTACTGTCAAAAGGCAGTCAAGGGTGGGCGGGTCACCCCCCACCCCCTACTCCCATCAGGACCCTAAATTCCTCAGCTGTGAGATGGGGGTGGTCCGTTCACCCTGCCCGCAGTGGCTGGCGGAGGGTGGCCCCGGTGATGGGACACAGAAGGTCATCTATGCAGGGCTGCGGCCCTAAGGACCCGAGCAAGCAGGCCTGTGCTTGCTGCCCTGCCCCCACCTGCCACGGTGTGCAGTTTGCCCTGTGACCCGCGGCTGCATCAGCGACACCAGAAACGTGGTTTCTTGAACACGCAATGGGCAGGCCACAGGGATGTGTGTCCAGTCCCTTGCTGTCTGCACAGTAAAATGGCTGTGGAAGGCGGACTTTATGGTTTCCACAGGAAACATGACTTCATGGCAGTGATCGAGAATCATCTAAGAAGGTGATTCTCCAAGTGTGGTCCCAGGACCAGCAGCAGGACCTGGGGAGCTGCTAGAAATGCAGATTCCTGGGCCCTGCCCTGGGGCTGCGGAATCGGAAGCCCTGGAGGTGGGCCCAGCCGTCTGGGTGTTAACAAGCCCTCTGGGGGGTTCTGAAGCTCCCTCAGTTTTAAGAACCAGTGTCTGAAGGAGCGGTGTAGACACTGCTTTCACCAGATGTTTGTGTGGTTGTGTGAGCCTGAGGGGAGAGCACCCCCACTGACTTGTCTTTCTTCTGCCTTTAAAATACTGAAATTTTAAAATGTGATCTGGATGGGGAAACTGGAGTGAATACCTGCCATATAAAATGTCTTTGGAGGGGGTGGGGGGACGTGGTTACGGACTAAAGTAAGGACACAGTTGTCTTTTTATTTCAAAAAGAAGTCAATTTTCCGGGTTAGGAAGTTAGAATGGGAAAGACTCAGATTTATTTGGAAACTTTTCCTGGATATGCAGATTGGTTTCCATAAGGTTTATTTGCCAATTTTATTTCTTCCACAGATGTTTGTACTTTTTCCCTCTTGACCTCTTAGTTTTGTGTTGATCTGTTGGGTGATATTAGTTTCGGGTCCTCCCTGACACAAACACGCACTTCAGGAATGCGTTGGCGTTTCCCCTGGAATCCTGGGGAATGAAATAGGGTTTTCACCACCTGTGATGGGCCCAGGTTATGCACCAGCCCACCAAGCCAACTCTGTGTGTCACTTCCAAACTGCTCGTGCAGGGCCAGATTCAGTCGCATCGGTAGCTTGAAATTGGCCGTGGCGGAAGTATTACACCGTTGAAATTGGCAAATGCTAGAAATTAGGGCTTTCCCCCCTGGAGAGCCTGTTGTAAGCCTTGGCCAGCACACCACTGGATAGACCTTTCTTTCTTCACATCTCAACACTGTGATGTACAGGTGTGACTAGCATCCAGTTAGGTGGAAACAGATTCTAATTTTCATCTGGTGATGGTCTGGATGTTGTGGTTCACCCGTTTTCCCTGCACAAGTCTTCAGACTTGCTTTTCCCTCTGGTACGCTTCGGAGTGTCCCCCAAATCAGTGGACAGTGACCCCCTCCTCCATCCCTTTTAGTAGCATCAACCTCTCAAAGGCAAAAGGAGAAGTGACCTCTTCTGGACAGATGGTACCCCTGGGTGTGTGGGTTTCTCTTCCTCTTTGCAGATGGTGTAGGCAGCCTTCAGGGGTCAGTTTACAGGTCACCTCCTCCAGGAAGCCTTTCAGACTCCTTTGGGGTGAAAGACTCGTCGTCTGTGTTCCCACGATTCTCTGTGCATCAGCCTATTAGGGCTTCTTTTTACTCATCCTTATTTATTTATCCACTTCCCTCCTTTCACGGTGAGCTTCTCGGCGCGGGGGTGGTCTTCTTTGTTTTTTCAAGACACCCAGGAAGTGCTTCCTGAAGTGGGTGAAGGCCTTGTGGGTCAGCCCAAGGGCAGACCAGCATCTCTCAGAGGTGAGGATCAGGGTCACCTGGAGAGCTTTTGAAAGCATAGATGTCCAGGCTTTTCCCCCAGAGTTTCCTGTGCAGCCCGTGGTGAGAAGCCCTGCCTTCAAGGAACCACGTGTCTGCAGCTGTCACCAGCACAGCCCAGCGGTGTCCATTCGGGGATGGGCTTGCCACTGGCTCAGCTGTGGGAAGAGGCTCTGTTAGACCCCTGCCCCGACCCCCAGACAGCCCTCCCTGCACGTCCCTCCCTCCGGGTGTGTCTGCCCAGCTCCCTCACATCCATCCTCCAGGCCCAGCCACTTCCTCTCTTCCCCACCCTTCTGGCCTCCGGGGAAGGTCTTTCCCGTTCAAGCCCCAGGCAGGTCCCTCCTGACTTGCAGTTGACCCTGCTTTTCCGACAACCCCTGTCCTCCCGGAGCCTCCCGGAGCTCTGACCACAAAATCGTTCTGATCAGCTTTTTCTCTTTTCTCACGGTTCCCCCTCTTTCCTCATGTGCACATTAATATCTTCAGCTCTCTGTGCAGACGCGCTGTTGGGATTCAGCCACGTCTTCCTGGCTTCCCTCTCTGTGCGCGCACGCACGCACGCACGCACACACACACGCGCGCACACACACGTACACACACACACACACACACTTTCTCAAGGAAACCTACCTGGCTCTTCCCAGCTTTGCAAACAGTGCAATATGTTGAAGAGAAGGTAAATTCTAGAGTCTGGCCAGGGTGGGTATCCAGGCCCTTATCTCTGACTGACTCAGTGTATGAAAAGGAAACCACCCCCTCCTTGCTTTTCCACGTTTCACTTGTATAAATGGGGCCATCGCCTCTCAAAGTCGATGAGAATGAAGAGAGATAATGTATTAAAAAGTTGTGAAGGTAGGACTTGGCATATAGTAAGTAAATACCTCTTTCTTTTATTGGTCACCTGGGATCATCCCTTAGAAAGATCGCCTGCCTACTGCCTCTATCTCTTTCTGAAAGCACCGAGGAGGCCAAGCGAGGGGAAGTGTGGCGTCAGGGGCAAATAACTGCATTTTTCTCAGTTGGAAACCGATGGCCTGAAATTAAAGGCAGCTGTGAATTGGATGAAAGTCCATCTGCAGGGCATTGATCACAGGTATTTTGTTTACTTTCTTTGAGTTTAAAGTCTAGAGGGTGAGCAGAAAGGGTCATTCTTGGAAGCGAAAGCAGGGAACCACAGGGACCAACAGGTAAAGGGTAAGAGACAGAAAGGCGGAAGCAGGGACCGTGGTCTTCTCTCTGAGTCTGCGCGTCCTTCAGCCGGGGGGCCCGTGGGGGTTGGTGGACGCCCTCAGGAGCTCCGTGAGCGGCAGAGCCTTCTCCGTCCTCCCCGCCCCCCCCCCCAGGGTGTCCTCTCGCTCATCAGTGCTGCTTGTGAAATCTGCCGCCAGGACTGAGCATAAGACAGCAGCAGGGAAGGCACTGGGCTGGTGCACTTGGTATGGGAGCTGGTGGGTTAATGGGAAAAGTCAACTAAAAAGAACCAAAGAAAACCACATTCACACCTTACACGTTTTATTTTAATATAAAATATGTAAATACACAAGTGGTTGCCAGTCTTTCTGAGTTAGGGGTCTGCTGATTGGAATTCCACTTCCTCTTTCTTCTATAAACCAAAGCATCCCCGATGGCCAGTGTCCGCGTCTTGAAAGTACAGCAAACGGATCTGACCGTGGAATCCTTCTGTCTTCCTGGTTTTTCCCTGGTCTTTTCCAGCCCCCTCCCCCACATCTAACTTGGCCACAGTTATTGTTAAGCAACTGTCCTCTGCTGAGTCCCTTCCAAGCATTCGACTTAGTTTTCCTAGAAGCACCTTCTGTTGCCCTTCCTCTCCGTTTAAATCATTTACGTTAAGACGTTTGACTCTGACCTTGGGTCTAACTGACCTGAACGGCTGTGGGAACACAGAAGATCCGCCCCCCAGGGGCTCACCCGCACAGCATCCTGGGATCCCGACGGTGCAGACGTCCGGGAGAGCAGCCGCAGAGAACCTGGTCTGCCTAAAGCTGGACCTGGGCTCCTGCTAGTGCAGCTGGAGACTGAATGGGCTTTGGGGGCACCCATGACAGCCCCCATACCCCCACAGCTTTCAAGGCACTGTTGTCAGGTGCTGTCTCCAAAGATTGAACATGTGTGTGTTCAATCTTTTCTTTTCTTTTTTTTTTTTTCACTGGAGGTCCTGGTGATTGAACCCAGGACTTCGTGCACGCTAAGCATGCACTCTACCGCTGAGCTCTACCCCCCAACCCCAGCCCCCACTGTGTGTTCAGTCTTGAATTGACTCCCAGGACCTCTCCTCCCAATAGTTTCTGCCCATTTTCCCAGCCTGTGGAGAGAGGTATCTGTGATCATGATGGTCTCATCCTGCGTTTGGGGAGTGGTCCCAGCCTTGGCTTCTCTGAGCGTTTCCCATGTAGGCTGGCACCTGTCTGATCCAGTGTCAAGCAAACTAGATGGAGGACACGATCCTTTGGCACGCTGTGGGAATCTCTGCTCTGATCCCTACTGGGACCCCAGCCCCCTGTGCAGAGGTTTCAGATGGCTCTATTGTCCCACCAAAAAGTCACTGTCTTATCCCTGAGGGGATGGTGAGAGGCACGTCTGCAGTTGGAACCCACTCTGGGGCACGGTCCACCCACCTGTCCCACAGCCCCGTCCGACAACACGGGATGTCTGTGCCTTGTGCAGGCTTCTGGGGATCAGTCTTCTCTTTCCAGGTCTCCCGACCATCTCTGTGACCGTCCACACTGGGACTTGCCAGGGAGTCACGTCAGTGTCTTTGGTATCTACAATTCACCACCTTCTGCTCTGACAAGGGAGCCAATATTTGTTCTCTTAAACCATCTGGCATTTTTTTCATTGCCATGGTTTCTCCAAGATAATCATTTTGTTTCTGAGATCATAGCCTTTTGTGCCAAAGACAGCTGTTCTCTGCCTTTCTCCTGTGATAGAGACGCTTTTCCTGTGGATGGTCCCTGCTGTGGAAGGACCAGCCCCTCCCAGGCGGTAACTCCACTCTTTTTGGCCCAGAGCAGACACAGCTCAGATGATTTTATTTATATATAGTCTGAAATATCTGTCTATCTGTGTCTCTACCCATTCTGTTGGTTCTTTCTCAGAACCCTGGTCAGTACGGAGACACCATCACCAGTTTGATGCCATCAGTAGGAGAAAAACTTCACGAAATAATAGGATGTATATTCTGTGGGGATATGTAAATGCAGAAAAAATGCCTGGGGTGGGGGGTAAAGCTCAGTGGCTTAGCATGCATGAGGTCCTGGGTTCAATCCCCAGTACCTCCATTAAAAATTTTTAATTTAATTTAATTTAATTTAATAAAATAAAATATTAGGGGGAAGGGTAGAGCTCAGTGGTAGAGCAGATGCTTAGCATGCACGAGGTTCTGGGTTCAATCTCCAGCACCTCCATTATATAAATAAAAATAAATAAATAAGTAAACAAACCTAACCACTCCCCCCTCCCCCCAAAAAGCCTGTAAAGACCCCCATCAGGCTGATGATGGTGGTCCTGGGGGGCTGGGAGCGGAACACTAGGATGTAGCTTTATCTGTAATATTTTCATTTTTGTAGAGAGGAATATTCACCTTACTTGCGTAATTAGAAGTCAGCTTTTCGAAGGTGCCTGGCTCCGCTGCCCCTGCCCTGCCACCCCTGCCCCACCGCCCCTGCCCCGCCGACCCTGCCATGCCGCCCCTGCCCCGCCGCACCACACCCTTTGTTCTCTTAGGCTCTGCGCGTCCTTAGTTTCTCCTTGCAGGAAAGAAAGTAAAACAGGTGTCGTCTTCCACACACTCTTTTCTCCTACGACTTCTCGTTTGCAAGTAATTTTTAACACGTCGATCGCCACGTCGTCACCCAAACCTGGGTGACAGTTGTGTTTCCTCAGGGGCCCTGTCACCCAGATACAGGGGACACTTCCCTCCATCCAATTATGCAGGTTTTTACAATAACTTGCAAGAGTTTTCGTTTGTATTACAGGTATTTAATAGTGACAACATATAAGTGTATGTGCAGATAGATAAAAATATTTTCTTTTGAACAAAATTATATAATATTACGTTACTTATGATATCCACTGAAACAGTTTATACAAACAACTAGGACAATATGTTCCTGTCTTTTTTATATTTTTTTTCTAGCTTCTTGTCTTGAAAATAAGAAAAGAAATTTTTTTTAAAACAATTCCGATCACACCGGGAAAACAAACAGATGACTTGTAAGCACACACACTGTTAGTGCGTCACTGCAGTGAAGTGTGAATTCGAGCCGCAGAACACCCACCTGGCAGTGGCTTACATGGTCTGGATTCGTTGTTGCATCTCACCCGGCAGGAGGGCTGGAGGGAGGTGGGGGTGTTGGGGAGGTCGCCGAGTCAGCTTTTTCCATGGCCTGGGGACACCTTCAGGGCCCCGGGTGCTGCCACCTTCTGCAGTCTGGTCCTCGGCCTGTCTGCGGGGTCAGCTGCGGCAGCCCCGAGCATCTCCTGGGCACATGGTGACCGTTGGGAAGAACAGGGCATTTCCTGCCATGTGCCCTTTTTTATTAGCAAGTCAGACCTTTCCCAGGAAGTCCCAAGCGGAGTTTCCCTTGGGTCTCCTTGCCCAGGACTGGGTCACAGACCCTCGTCACTGTCAAGATCACAGTTAGCTGGGGCTGGAGAGGGTGTCAGCTGGGAAGACGGGCCTGGGCTACCAAGGGGCTGCCACAGTGTTTGCCGCTGAGCGGGACTAGGATGCTGCTGGAAGCGTTTTAAAGAAGACTAGCCTTGGACTTGGCGACAGCTCGCAGAGTGCGGTGACGAAAGGAAGAATTTGACTTTTACTCTCTCAGCACGTTTTTCTTCCAGAAACTCTGGTCCCGTTTTCTCAGATTCCTGTATTTCACTTCCTATGCAAAATTTAGTTATACAGATACGTTAGATCTTTTAAAAATTTATTCAACAAATAAATATTGAGTTCCTACTGTGTGTCAGCCACTGTGGAAACATGATGAATGGACGAAATTTGGGCAGAAAGGATTGATTCCTTTAACCGGAGGGAAGAGGGTGGTCATTAAAAATGAACACCCACCCCCTGGCCTTTCCACACCCGTAAATCACTTCTCTTCCTTCTCAAGCTTCCTGAGGGGTGGTGAGAGATCCTAAATCACCAGGAACCTTTTAAGGCTGCTGAGATGAGGAGGCACTGTGTGGTATGGGACGACCAGGGAGCATGGCGAATTCAGAGCCTGGCTGCAGAGGAGAGGAGAGTGCAGGGAACTGTCACATTTCCAAGATCCTGGGACAACTTGATCTTTAAAAAGTAGTCTGCCTTGAAACACTCATTGCAGGCCACAGAATGACAGAAAGGAAGCAGCCCTCAAGGTGATAAGAAGGGCTTTATTTATTTTTTATTTTTTTATTTTTTTAACGGAGGTGCTGGGGATTGAACCCAGGACCTCGTGCATGCTAAGCACGTGCTCTACCACTGAGCTACACCCTCCCCCAAAGAAGGGCTTTATCTTTAGGTCTTCCCAGTGTGTTTGGGATTAGAAGGGTGGGAAATAATTCTACAAGAGCTTTATTTATGTATTATTTTAGAAGCATAGTCAGTTTACAGTGTTGTGTCAATTTCTGATGTACAGCAAGCATCATGTTTCAGTCATACATGAACATACATGTATTCCTTTTCACAGTCTTTTTCATTATAGATTATTACAAGAGATTGATGTAGTTCCCTGTGCTAGGCAGAAGAAACTGGTTGTTTTCTACAAGAGCCTTAAACACACACACACACACACGCACGCACACGCACACAATTTATTGTCTTATACTTGCTGGAAGTCAGAAAGTCCAGGTGGCCTCCACTGGGTCCTCTACTTTGGGTCTCACAAGGCTGAAATCACGGGCTGGCAGAGCTGCATCCTTCTCCCAAGCTCATTCAGGTTGTTGGCCGAATCCAGGTCCTTGTGGTTGTAGGACTGAGGTTCTTGCTTCCTGCTGGCTGCCAGCCAAGGGCAGATCTTTGCTCCTGAGAACTGCCTGCATTCCTTTTCGGCTCTCCATGTGGCCCCCAGAAGAACTTTTTAAAGGCACAGACAGCCTGGGAGCCTTCTTAAAAGCTGAACCTCCTGGGAGGACAGGGCCAATGGTTCTCCAAGAAGTTGGCTTAATTAAATTAATAAGTACAGAGGGTTGGAGGGGGTTCTTGTAGTTACATGATCGTTCATCACCACTTCTTGAAATGTGTTCTTTTAAAATTCACTTAGCTAAGAATTTTAGTGAAACTAAATTAAAAGAAGGGCCTCTGGGTGGAGTGAACTAGTTGAGAGGCTACACTCAGTAAGGATCTGCTTTCACTGGATGGAGATCTTTCTTTGTGGGCCCAATGATGTCATCCTGTGTCTTGTCCTGGGTCACATGTTTTTCAGTGTCTTGTGTAGAGACCTGGAAGGCAGGGGACCCACAGCTGGGAGGCTGTGGTGTATACTGAGTGACCATCAGGAAGACCAGGGATGCTTTTGGGCTCCAGAAAACTGTTTCATTTGGGCACTGGTGGGTGAGGATCGAGGGCATGGTTGAGAGTGGGGAGTGGGAAAGATTCTGGAAAACCCACTGAAACCAATGGCAACCAGAGCTGTATTTTCTGAATCTATCTGCTTTAACACATTGGGCTTCTAAATTAGATTATAGCCCATGGTCGTGGGAAACCTCCCACTACTTTTTTTTTTTTTAAAAGAGGTAAAGAGACAAAACTAGAAACCCTGAAAATTACTTTTCTGATGCACCTTCTTTTTTGAGGAGGTTTCCCTGACTTCATAAACTCCTTTCAATCTCATTATCTATTCATTTTTGAATGTTGAGTCAAAACCAGCCCAATAAAACTTAATAGGATACGTTTAAGTATAAAAAAATCAATTACATTTAAGTGGGGGGAAAAGTCAATAATCCAGCACGGGGACACCTGATCTGAAAGCAGTTCTGATGCTTAAGTTTAATTCAGGTGAACAGTGTCCCCACTGCTCCCCTCCAGATACTCCGGATACTTGGAGTGGTGACAAAAGGGGGGGTTTCCAGGTCCCTCCATTTTTGTTCTCTCCTGCGGTTTGCGGAGTCCCGTGTCCACCTGTGCCTCCACCTGGGAGATGCTTCCTTCCTGGTCCAGCCGTTTGTGAGGTTGCCCTCGATGCCGTCAGCTGGGTGCGTGCTCGCTCCCTTCTGGCACGTACCATGTTGCACCTTCCTTTGGAGTTGTTTAATTTTTTTTTTAACGTGTTTTACAAACTCCTTGCGTCAAGGACTAGCCATTCTTGATACCCATGTTCCCTGGATCCAAATGAATTACCTCCTTGCCTGTGTCGAGTTTTCATCCAGCCTCGGTTGGGTGAATCTGGAACAGCGTGAGGTCCCTCCTACGCGTATGGGATAACTGGCCGTATTGTGGACACGGACACGGGAGGCTGTCTTCCTTCTGTTGTTCAGTGTGATGCCAGCTGACTAGGAGTCTCCTGTCCTACTGCTCTCCTGCATCTGATGGGGAGCACAGACGGACTGTGAGGTGGACAGCAGTGGAGGACGTGCCTGGAAATGGTTAAAACCAAGTGGGCATGTTTATGTTGGAAGAGGAAAAAACAAGGGCAGTCAGGTAGCTGGTTCCGTATTTTTGAAGGGCCAGCCTCTGATAAAGGAGGTCAACTCTGTTTTCCTCGATGGCAAGGGAAAAGCTAGGTCCTTTGGGGAGCTCTCATGGAACCATTTGGCGGAGGAAGTAGCTGGGACGTGAGGCTGTCAACTCCCAGGTACTGGGTGTTCACGTATTCAGTTCCCATGAGATGAAGGAGTGATGGAGGTGGCCGCCCTGCCTTGGGCAGGGAGCACTAGAGAAGTGGTTCCAAAACCTTATGGACCCTCAGAATCACCTCATGGACTTGCTACAAATGCACATTCCCAGGCACCACTCCGGGAGATTCAGAGTCAGCAGGTCTAGGGGTGGAGAATAAGCATCTTCATGTTAAAAATCCAACCAGCCAGGAACCACTGGCCCGAGAACCACCCTGATGCTTTAATCAGCTGGGATGATGCATGGTTGACCTGTTGCTTATAAGTCAGTGGCCTCTTGGAGACAAAACTCTTAAACATCCTCTTCATCTAAGGTGAAAGGGGGTTACCACTTGGCAAATTCGACAAGACGACTCCAAAGCTAGTCTGATGAGGCCAAGACATCTGTTCTTAAACTTTCATAACTTTTTTTTTTCTTATTACAAAAGTGATGCTTGGACAGTTCTTCACAACATGAAGCATAGTTACCCTATGACTGCCCCAGCAATTCCACACCAAGGCATGTATCCAAGAGAAATGGAAACGTAGGTCTGCACAAACACCTATATGTAAATCTCCATACTAGCGTTATTCATAATAGCCAAAAAGTGGAGACAGTCCAAATACCCATCAAGTGATGAATAAATAAACCGAATATGGTATGCACGTATAATGGAATATTATTCGGAAATGAAAAGGCATAAGTACTAACACGTGCTCCAACAGGGATGAACCTTGGAAACTCGATGCTAAAATGAAAGCCAGGGACAAAAGCCCACACGTTCTGTGGTTCCATTTATATGAAATGTTCTGATTAGGCAGATCTATAGAAACAGAAAGTGGATTAGAGGTTGCTAACGGGTACAGGAATTTGGGGAGGAGGTGATGAAAATGTTCTAAGCTTACACTGTGGTCATGGTTGCACAACTGTGTGAATATTGAAAACCACTGGCTTGTGTACTATAAACGGGTGAAATTTTAGATACGTCAGTGACATTTTAAGGCGTTTTGAGAAACTGATGCATGGTATTGAAGACAGCTTAGAAAATACAAAAAAAGGGAACAAAATCATCCCACTCTCGTGACTGAGAAGTTGCTCACGTAACGTCTCGGTGTGTTTCCTTCTCGTCTATATTCTATATACATTTGCATATTTTTTAATGAGATGGTATTTATACCCTTTCTATTTCAGCACTTTAAATGGCTGTAGACTATTTTGGTATCTGAACGATCATATTTAATTTATTTAGTTTGTTTTCTATCAGTGGATTTTAGGTGGTTTCCTTTTTTTTTTTTTTTTCAGTCCTGTAGGTCATGAATATTCTTTGGTTTTATCATGTGCTTCATGTCACATTTTGATTGAAAGGTTCTTTCACGATGGTTGGTAAGCAGTCAGGAATCTACTGTAGGTGAAGGTGATAACTTTGATGTAGTTTTGTTTGTTCATTTGTTTTTGGAGAGAAGGTAATTAGGTTCATTTATTTGTTTATTTTTTTAGTGGAGGTACTGGGGATTGAACCCAGGACCTCGTGTATGCCAAGCATGTGCTCTACCACTGAGCTACACCCTCCCCACCATGTGGTTTTAAATTCTAGAGTTTTTGCTGACAAACTTCCCCAGCCCCTACTCCAAAATAAATACCTTTTCATTTTGTACTGTGAGAAAGCTCTTTCTAATCCTTATTTTTTATTGAAGTGTACTTGACTTACAATGTCAGTCTCAGGTGCACAGCAAAGTGATTCAGTTATACATATGCATACACGTATATGTAGGAAAGCTCTTTTTAAAGCCTTTCTTTTCTGGCTTGTAGATAAGGTGAAAAATGAAAGAAGGAAGAAAGGTTAAACATAGGATCCGTCACCCACCTCATTTTGTCTAAAGAGAGTAATAAAATGACACATCCTGCTTACTCCCAGAAAGTCTTATTAATTTCCTCTCGCTCCTCGAAGCAAGTGGGAGGGACTTGGCCAGTCCCTGGATGGAGAAAATGTGTCTGGTTTAACTGATATCAAGCAAAGCTGTTTCCAGGTCTGCTGGAGAGGACAGGCTCACCCCCGATGCATTCAGGCAGCTTCTGGAGGAGGGCGGCCTCGCAGCAGGTGGTCCCTCAGAGCAGCCTGCAGCTTTGAGCTCCTTATCCATCTGCACTTGGCAACTGCAGCCCCGTCTGCCCATACTCAGGGTCAGAGTCTGCCCTGCACCCCCTTGACCTTGGAACGTCCAGCCTCATTTCTCTAACGTCACCTGGGGGCCCTTTATGGTAACACACCTGGCATGGTTCTCCTGCTGCCCACCGGGCGCGTGTCAGCAGGAGCTCTGATGCAGGGCGTGCATGCCACCTCCTGTCCTTCCCCTCCGCGGCCCTGACCCCTCCCCCGAGCTGCACACTCCAGGACCACATCACCCGCCCAGCCTGGAATCCAGGAGAGTGTTATCTTGCACTGCAGGTTCAGGGTTGCTGCCAGCTTGGCGTGGGTGGTGCCTCGGGAGAAGCCCGGACAGGATCTCGAGCCAGTGCGCTCTTCTCCAGCAGGGGGGTGTTTATCTCTGCCTCCCAGAGTGCGCCGGTGGCGTGGCCGTGCCTCACGGTGGCTTGTCATAAATGAGACATCAGGGCTGCAGGTGTGCCAGGGGGCAGTGCGTCTGTGAGGAGGAGATGAGAGCTGGGTATGCCAGCTTTGAGTGTGGTGAGAAGCTGGCCGCCCCGAGCTCTGTTCAGCAGCAGCGAGTACGTTCTGCTTCTCTCCGACCAGACGAGGGGACTTGCACTATGATTTTCCTCCTAGGGATTTGCCCAGGCATTTGGCTCTTCCTGGAATAATCATAATATATCAGTTTGCTTCTGCTGTGGAATATAAGGCACCCAAAGCTTAGTGAAATAAAATAACCGCCTTTGAGAGAGGGTAGAGCTCAGTGGTAGAGCACGTGCTTAGCATGCACAGGATCCGGGGTTCAATCTCCAGTACCTCCATTAAAAACAAACAAACAAAAAACACCCTTTATGGTTGTAGTGAGTGCACAGGCCAGCTGGGTGATTTTGGTGATCTGGTCTAAGCTCCTGTAACCTCAGCAGGACTCCCTCTGCTGCTGGAGTCACCAGTGGGTCACCTGGTGCCTTGATGGTCCAAGATGGCATCTCTCATGTCCGTCGGCTGGTTGGGCCACGTGACTTTCATCATCCAACAGGCCAGCCTGGGCTTGTCCTCATGCTGCAGGCACGATCCCAGGAGAGCAGGTGGAAGCAGCGAGGTCACTCGAGGCCTAGGCTCAGGGCTCACAAGGACCGTATTCTGCTAGTCAGAGCGAGTCACGAGCCCAGCCCAGATTCACAGGGTGGAGGAGTGGGCTCTGCCTCCTTATGGGAGGACCTGCCGTGTTGCCTTGTAAAGAGGCCTGGATGCCTGAAGGTCATCACTGAGGCCATTTTTGCAAGCGATCTGTCTCAAATAATACAACAGTCCAAGCATTATTATTATTATTTTGCTGGGCTCTCGAAGGGCTGCAGACTTGGTTGCCTTTCTTTGGTGGCAGAGAAAAATCAGGCAAAGATGTGAATTAACCAGCAGGGGTGGGTGGCGCGTCATGGAGAGGGAGCCGTCTACGCACTGTATGTATTTTCTGCTGCTCTCTTTTCTTTCTCTAAGAGCTAAGCTTTTTTTTTTTTTTTTTTTCATTTTTAACGTATTCTCTTTGAACGTTATGAAAGCCAAAGTTGTCTCAAATGATACCGATGGCTTTCTTAGACTCTATTATGTTGGCCTAATTACATATCAGCAAAATGTTTTTCTGGGGCATTGTGTGTAAAACAAAGAGGGAAACAACATCCCCAGCCAGCCCAGCGTCCCGGCCCCTCCCCCGGCTGGCAGAGGCTGTGGTCCTGCAGAGGGGCTGGGGGAGGGCGGGGGCCGGGAAGGCAGGCCCGCCGCAGCCACTACTGGCCTCAGATGGATTTTCCCTTTCCCCAGAGAGAACGGTGGTGGGGGGGAGTCCTTCCTTCCCGTCCCCTTCCCTCCAGCACACCTCATGCTGGCTTCCATCTCAGGGTCGGGGGGTGGGGGGGGCATATGTTTGTTCCCACCATCCCCCAGCCTGGGATTTCCTGCAGCAGGAGAAGGGGCTCACACATCTTTGCTCCCAACGTACCCAGCACAGAGCCAGGTTGACTGGATGTGGAGATTCATAAGTGAACAGAGATCCCCTCTATAGCCTTGTCCTTGGGGTTGCTGGAGGACCCGCTGAGTGTTCTGCAGGTCCGCCCCAGCGTTAGAGCGTCCCCTTTCCATTTGATAAATAGAGATGGACCAGTCCTTCTTTCCAGCCTGGCATTCCCCTCCTGCCCTGCCCTTTACTTTCCATCCAGTGAGAGCGTGACTCCTGTTTTCCCCCTGTGCTGTTGGGGCCAGGGTCTCTGCTGAGCCCAGGCAGAGTGAGGGTGAACCCCAGATTCCCTGAGAACACGTTTACATGCCCTGTTTTGTTCTCACTACCTCTTGGTGTCTGCCACTTCCCTCTTCAAGCATCTGGCCGTGGTCTTTGGAGACCCCACTGTCCATCCAGAGAC
This sequence comes from Camelus dromedarius, assembly GCF_036321535.1. NCBI lineage: Eukaryota > Metazoa > Chordata > Mammalia > Artiodactyla > Camelidae > Camelus > Camelus dromedarius. The sequence continues at coordinate 5,309,566 of NC_087437.1, read as the reverse complement.
AGTCTCTCAGGCTTTCGTGTTGTCTGCCTCCTCAAGGCATTACTCTGTCTTCTTCAGTGTGTTTCCTACCCTGGGCGGCTCTCGGCCAGTTCCTCCTGGTTATCCCAGTTACCATCTTCTGCCTCCCGGTCCCCAAGAGACCCCGTCCTCAGCCAGCCTCACCTCTCCTGGGGTTTTCATCTGCCCCGTGCTGGCCAGTGCCTCCAAGCCTTCATTTTCATCCTAACCTTTCCCTGGCTGTAGACTGTGTGTTAGTGTCCTATTGCTGTAACAACCTTAGTGGCTTAAAACAACACAAATTCATTCTCTTATGGTTCTGGAGGCCAGAGTCCAAAACAGATTGTAAAAGATCATCGAGGTGCTGGCAGGGCTGCCTTCTTTCTCGGAGTATCTGTTTCCTGCTTTTCCACTTCTAGAGGCCAGCCAGCCCGAGGCTAGTCCGTCTGCCCTCTGCTTCCACCTCTCGCCTCCTTCCCTGACTCCCACCCTCCTCCCGCCACTCTTCTAAGGACCCTTTTTCATAACACCGAGCGCAACTCATTAATCTCCCCATCTCAAGAACTTCAACCTGCCAGCTCCCTTTTACCGTAGAAGGTAGCCTCTTCCCAGGCCCCAGAGATTAGGATGTAGACAGATTTGGAGGGGTTGAATGGGCATTATTCTTTCTGCCACAGGCCCCGTTTTATCTTGCTGCCTCCTGCCCCCTTCCACGGGTTTCTCAAACTCAGCGTGTCAAAAGTGGAATTATCACTCTCCCTGCTGTCCATGTCCCGTATGCCTGGGTTCAGCACGCGAGCAGCCCTTACCCCAGCCCCCCAGCATCTGTTGTGGATCAACACACTGATGTAACCAGCCCAGCATTGAGGAACACGGGTGATGTTCAGTGTTTTGCTATCGCAGACAGTTCTCCAGTGAAACTTTGTACATGTGTCATTTTTTTAATATATAGGCTGAATTCCCAGAAGTGAGCTTGTTGGGTCAAAGGGTACGTGTATTTGTAATTTTGAGAGATACTGTCAAATCATTCTCCATGAGGTGGAATCTGCCCTCCTGCCTGCCTTGAACCAAGAATGCTCACTACCCCCACAGCCTTGTCAACTAAGTCGTTGTCAGACTTCGGGGTTTTTCCAATATGTTAGGTCAAGATATGATTTCTCAGGGTAGTTTTGATTTGCGTTTCTCTTATTGTGAGATTTGGCATTTTTTCCTGTGCTTTATAGCCATTAGAATTTCCTTATCTGTGACTCGCTTCATTCATCTTAAAATTCAGATTCTGAGATTTTTTTTCTCATCAATTTTTAGAAGCTCTTTTTTGACTATAATTTTTAAATATTTTATTTTACTGAAGTATAGTCTGTTTACAATATTGTGTTAATTTCTGGTATACAGCCTAGTGATTCCATTATACATATATATTCCTTTTCATATTCTTTTTTATTATAAACTATTACCAAGTATTGAATACAGTTCCCTGTGCTATACAGTAGGACCTTGTTGTTTGTCTATTTTATTATATAGTAGTTTATATCTGCTAATCCCAAACTCCTAATTTATCCCTTCCTACTCCCTTTCCCCTTTGATAACCATAAGTTTGTTTTCTATGTCTGTGAGTCTATTTCTGTTTCATAAATAAGTTTGTGTCAATTTTTTAGATTCTACATATAAGTGATATCATAGAGTATTTGTCTTTCTCTGACTTGTTGCACTTAGTATGACAATCTCTAGGTCCATCCATATTGCAGCAAATGGCATTATTTCACTCTTTTTTATGGCTGCATAGTATTCCATTATATATATTTATCTTCTTTATCCAGTCATCTGTTGATAGACATTTAGGTTGCTTTTGAGCTGCAAATATTTTCACATCGTGTCATTTGTCTTTTGACTTTCTATAACATGTCCTTTATCAGGCAGTAGGAGTTTTATGTCACCAAATTTATTTTTACTTTATGGCTTCTGGATTCTAAGCTATTTAGAAGTGGCTTCCAGCAGACCCTTTAAAAATTAAAATAATAAAATTGTGTTAAATGTGGGGGATTGGACCCAGGCATCTGTTTCTTCTGAAAAATCCTAGTGAAATGACACTAAAAGAATGATGGATAGACAGACGGACAGACAGGTGTAGTTAGAGTCAGTCCTTCTCATTCACAGATTCCCTATTTGTGAATCCTACTTGCTGAATTTGTTTGTAGTCCCCAAGGCAATACTGTTGGTGCTTTCACAGTCACTGGCAGATGTATGCTTAGTGGCAAAGAAGATAATGTTGCTGCTGTGCATGTTCCCAGCTAAGGGAACAAGTGTCCCATCTGCAGTCCAGTTAGTGCCACACCGTTGACACGTTTGCGCTTTGTGCTGGTGATTTCACCGTTTAAAATGGCCCCCAAGTGCAGTGCTGAAGTGCTGGCTATGAATGAACCTACAAAATATGTTAAACAAGGTGTCTTTAAACAGAAACACACATGAAACAAGGTTCTGTACTGATCAGGTGACAAACATCTGACCAGAGGCTCGCAGGAAACTAACCCTGTATTTCCCCAGGAGCCCTGTTTCAGAACCTGCTAATTCAGTGTTTGTGGAAACGCTATAGAACGTAACTCCCATGAACAGTGAAAACTTACTGTAGGTGATAAATAGGTAGATAGGTAGGTAAGTAGAATGATAGATAGATGGATAGATAGACACCTACAAGAACAAAAAGACTGAAAGAAGAGAAAGTGGAAGATGGGTGACTTCTACACATTTTTAGAAGGTGGAAGGCGCCTGGCGGAGGCTGACTGGCTTAGCAAAGTGGAGGACACTGCACCTGGGTGGGGAGGGAGCCTGAGGAAAGCTCTGGTCTTCAAAGCATGAGTCACCGTCGGGTGATGGGAGGTGAACTGCAGAACTAAAACCAGGGCGTTGGTTTGAACTGAAGCCCTTCCATGGTGTGGTCAGATCCCTAGCTCTCCCGACTGCCTCATGCAGCTGGGTAACTGGAAGTGACGCAGGGATCAGATGAAACCGCTGAAAATTAAGAGGTAGAGTGTATGTATCCATGAAACAAAAACAGGATGCTATAAAAAAGAAATGGCCAAAAGATCAGAGGGAGCTTTTGGGTCTGAAAAAGAGGCCAGAGGAGCATTTTAAAACATAGCAAAAAGGCTGAAAAACAAAATAAAGGACATCTTTTCAGAAGGTAAAATAAAAAGACAGAGTAAGAAAATGGGGAGAAAGAAAGGTAATAAAATTAAAATATCAGTCCTACATTCTGACTGCTAGGAGGTCTAGAAAGAAGGCAGCTGCAGAGGAGAGAAAAACTATCAAAGAAAAAAAAAAAAAAGACATTTTCAGAGCCAAAGGACAAAAATCCTTTGAGGGCAAAGCCATTCAGTGCATAGCCTTTTGAGTTTTTAAAAAACAAAACAAAACAAACAAACAAAAAAACAACTTTGAAGGCATATTGTGAAATTCTGGAACTATGTGGGAAAAAAATATCCTAACATCTTCCAAAGTAGCACAACAGGTTACAAAGTATTAGTAATTCAAATAGACATCACAGTAGCCACGCTGACTTCCCAAAGCTAGTGGAGGAATACTTTAAAAATGTTAATGGAAAAATAAGAGTTCAGCCTAGACTTCAGACTGTTGGTTAAGGGTGAAGACAATGACTTTCTTAGAAATGTGGGGATGCAGATGACTTCCAGGGCATTGTTTCCTAAGGGACCACAAGAGGATGTGCTCCAGCAAAATGAAGAGGAAACCAAGAAAGAGAAAACACCAGCCATAGAGAGTGGTGGAGGGAGAGCCCAGGTGTGGGAAGCAGCCACACCAAATTGGAGCACAGGTACAGAAAGCTCCAGAAATGATGTCTCCACGTGGAAAAAAATAGGAATCAGGTATTTTGATACATGGAATATTCATTGATAGGTACATAATAGAGGTGTTGGAGCATGTGGAGTCAATCAGTAATGGGTTGATGTACAACCAGACAGATGAAAAAAAAAATTGAGGCCACAGTTAACTCCAGGAAAGATAAAGGGTCGTATTTTAAAAGGAAGATATGGTTACAGGGCATGACTTGACCCAGCAGTGAGCAATATTTCCAAAGCTGTAATAGTACAGACTTCTGATTTAATTAAAATGACTTTATAGCCATTTGGGGCACCAGGAAAGAGAAGGTAAGGAGTGTATATGGGAGCCTTCATTTCCCACGGTAGGAAATCAAAAAATCCCTAAAACTAATACATAAGGACATAGTATATAAACGTGTCCTGCCAGTGAGTGTTAGACGTTAGTGCTTTGGTAGCAATTTTACAAAAGATGCACGTGCCCTCTCAGGGAAGGGAAGGAAAAGGAAGGACCCAGCAGGTGGGTACCGAGAGCAGAGGACCCCTTTCCACAGTCACTGCACTGCTTCAGAAGTGGAGACCGTCCCAGAGGCCCTGACGTGCAGGACACCAGCTTGCTCACTGGGCCAACGTGCTGCCTCCTAATATCCCCCTGCACAGAAGAGCTTTAGAATGATCAAAAGACAAATGCATTTCTTAGTAAACTCTGCATCGTGTTGTCTATATTTTCAGAGGGGAAGGAAAGGTTGTGTTGGTTGCCCGTTTTAGTGCATTTGCGACCACCAGAGAAATCAGAGGGAACAAAGCGGGGAGAAAAAAAGAGCCATGAATACAAACGAATTCCCTTTACACACGTTGAAGAACCACAGGACATGCTCCATTTTTTTTTTAAAACACTCCAGGTGTGACCGGAGATTACGGTATCCACACAGGAGAGTGGAGAGTTAATTAAAATGTTTGCTTCTGTTCCCAGAAAGAAAGGTCTTTTCGTTTGCTAAGCAGGCTGGCTTTGGAGTGCTGTTTGTGCGTTCCTGTCCTCACTGGAGTGTCACAGGAAAGCAGATCAAAGAGAGCCTTCCATCCGATGGGCTTGCTACCCGCTTTCTCAGCTAACGGACTTGAAAGCTTCTTCCACTGACTGCATGGGGCTCATATCATATTTTCCAAGTGTCGTCGTCTTACTGTATTGATGACATGCAAACCGGCTTTGATAGGTGCTTTGTGGAAAACCACATTTTCCATGAATTAAGTCAAGACCAGCCCAGATAGTCGGAGTGGGAAGGTCGGGCGGAGTGAAACACCTCGCTCCCCTCCCGCTTGTGTTTTCTCGCAACCCGTCCCGGGACAGCTGGCTGGGAACGCGTGCGGCTGAGCCCTCAGCTCCCTCAAGCAGGGTCGTGTTTTGTTGTGTTTTCTCTTTTCCTTTTGGTCTTTGTGTTTCTCTGCCCTCTGGCTGACATCCCCCACCCCGAAGGGAAAAACTGTTGGGGAGACATCCTGCCGTCTTTCTCTTTAAGACGGTGAGTAACTGGAATGAAACGGAGCGAAGCAGAGCAGCCCCGCCAGGCCAGTCTGGGCAGGCGGGTCGGGCTGCCGGGGGGCTGCCCATTGTCCTGCCGTGCCGGGCGCCCGAGGAGAAAACCCAGCCAGGGCACAGGCACCAATGAAAGGACTCCATCCTGCCACTCAGGGCTTTGTGAGTGCCATCGCTTGTCCTGGTTGCCATGGCTACTGTCTGATGGTGGCGGGTTTGTCAGCGTGCTTGATAAAGTGGGAAGGTTATTCTTGATAGAGCCAAGTAATCATAACCTCGCCAAGCTGGAGTGTGGCTTGCACATTTTCTCCCTCCTCTCTCTCAATCAGAGACGCAGGGCTGGGGGCTGGGGTTCTCGGAATAAAGCAACCTCGGCAGGGGGTGAGGGCCTGCCTGGCACGAGGGATGCTGGCCCTGCTGGCCTGGAAGGGAGGTCCCCAGGTGCTCAGGGGGCCGGCAGAAGCGGGGGTCGTTGGGTCATCTGTTGTCATCTCTGGCCTGAGTGGAGGTTTCAGGGATGGGGCCAGAATGGGGTCCCCTCCTACCCCTCTCCTGGAAATTGTACTGGCACCTTCTCTCCTCCCTTCCTGCTCCCCGTCCTGTATTAAGCCCTCTTCCTTTCCTGCTCCTCTTGCCCTGGCTCCTCCCTGCTTCTTTGCTCCCCTGCCCTCTCCCCTCCCCACTCCCTTTCTTTCTGCTGCCCCAATAGCAGTAACAGAGCTGAGCCTTTGAAAGTCTCTTGACTTTCTCCTCTCCTGAAGAATGAAAGGGAGGGTTGGATGAGGCTAACAGTTGATGGATTCTGGCCACAGAACTGCAGACTCTCTTCTGTCATCAGAAGAAACCTAATTGATTTTCTAGGCAGTGTCCTCTCAGACTTACCTGTACCTCAACTACTGGAAATGCCGTTTAAAAAAAAATTAAAGAGGGGAGGGTATAGCTCAGTGGTAGAGCGCGTGCTTAGCATGCACAGGGTCCTGGGTTCAATCCCCAGCACCTCCATTAAAGATAAATAAATACGTAAATAAACCTAATTACCTCCACCCCATTAAAAAAAATAGACCTGCCATATAATCCAGCAATTCCATTCCTGGGCGTATGTCCAAAGGAAATGAAAACACTGACTAGAAAAGACACTTGCACCCCAGTGTTCACAGCAGCACTATTTACAACAGCCCAGAAATGGAACCACCAACCCAAGTGTCCATCAAGAGATGACTGGATAAAGAAGATGTGGTACACACACACACACACACACACACACACACACACACACACACACACACAGTGGAATATTACTCACTCATAAAAAAGAATGAAAATTTTGCTATTTGCCACCACGTGGATGGACCTTCAGGGTGTTATGCTAAGTGAAATAAGTCAAAGAAGGACAAACATTTCATGTCTTTAGTTGTATGTGGAATCTAAAAAATAAAACAAATGAACAAATAAAAGAGAAACAGACTTACAGATAGGGAGAACAAACTAGTGGGTACCAGTGGGCAGAGGGTGTGGGGGGAGGGGCCAGATAGGTGAAGAGGATTAAGAGGTACAGACTACTAGATACAAAATAAATAAGATACAGGGATGTGATGTACAGCACAGGGAATATAGCCAATAGTCTATAATAACTTTATATGGAGTATAATCTATAAAAACATGGACCTACTATGTTGTACACCTGAAACTAATACAATATTGTAAGACAACCATACTTCAATTAAAAAAAAGAACGAAGCAGATTCCTGGGCCCCACCCCCACCACTTCTGGTTGTGCAGGTCTGGGTGGGGTCCTAAGACTCTGCATTTCTGACAAGTGCCCACCCAGGTGATGCTGCCAGCTTGGGGACCTCACTGACACAGGCCGGCCAAGACTAGCTTTATACAGTTGAGGTTCCCCAAGGGTAAGCTGCTGGCCTGGTAGCCACGCTGGAGTTCCTGGAACGCCTCTTCCCCAGCTCTGCCTGTCCATCTCCGCCCCGTCCCCAAGCCCCAGGAAGCTGGCCCTGCCAGCAGGCCATTTTATATGTCAGTGACTTGAGTGTTTGTGCCATGGCCTCCGCTGGACTTGAACTCTGGCCACAGGCCCGTGTCTTCACCCACCTCCAAGCCACCCCGGCTCCCAGGTACTGGCTGGATGAGTCCTGTGGCCACCTTGGCTGGAAGGAACTGGGCTCGTGTCGGAGGCGTTCTGAAGTCACTGTCGGGCGCCAGTGTGGCAGAGGTGGGGGTGCAGCATCTGCGCAGGGCAGGATGAGGACCCAGCTTCAGGAATGAGGTCCGCTGCATGAGAAAGCAGGATGGGGCACGGGGGGCAGCGGCCTCACAGCGGGGCGTTCTCCCTGTGGGAGGAGGACTGAGTCTTTTCATTTGGTTTGAAATGAAACAGCTTTCGTTTACTCTGTTACGGCAGAAGGTGTAACCCAGGTGAAGCTCCCTGCATGTGTGCACACGCAGGGGGTGTGTGTGTGTGTGTGTCCGCGGTGGCTGGGTGAAGAGGACCCCATCTTTTGTCAGACGTAACTGACCTCCCCATGCCACGCTCTGGGCCCATCCAAGCAGTGTCGTCACGGGCCCTGGATGCGTACATCTTGGAGGCGACGTGCTTACACTGCTTGGGTGAAACTCGGGCTCTTTGTCCAGACAGGATTAATGCAGAATGAATGGGTTCATCCGTGGGCTCTAGCTCCCTGCCGAGTGCCCGGACTGAGTCGGGCCGGAAAGAAATCCCGCTCTGGCAGTCGGGCTCCGAAGTATTTAAGCATCTTTGGAGCCGGAGCCAGAGCAGGGCCCCAGGCTGCAGGGCACCCCGCCCCTTCCTGCTGCCTGGAGCAGGCGGGTGGGACGGCGCATGCTCAGGCCCTCAGGCGCTGGCTTGAGGCGGTCAGCCCTCACGTTGGCCTTTCTCCCCAGGGTGTCGAGGTGCAGACAGACTACGTGCCCCTGCTAAACTCGCTGGCCGCCTATGGCTGGCAGCTCACCTGTGTGCTGCCGACTCCCGTGGTCAAGACTACCAGGTAACAGTAACAGTCGTTGCTCTAACTGAATACTTACCTGTCCTAGTAGGCTCTTTGTGACCTAGACCTGGCGTGTAGGCCCTTGCTGCGGCACGCCCTACAATTTCAAGTTCAAGTTCATCTGTCCACTCTCAACTCTGCCCGCCATCCCTCGAGCCCATGGGCTTATATCCCTGTCTTACCAACCCTAAAAGGCCTTCTGTCTGTCTTTGGGTTTGCTATCAAGCTAGTCCTAACTACTTGTTGGGTAGTGAGCAGAAATATGGTTCCCATTTTACAGATGAAGAAACTAAGGCTCAGAGAGGCTTCATCACGTACCTGAAGCCACACAGCCAGTAAGTGGGGGAACCTGGGACTAGAAAGTCAGTCTGCAGGATCAGGTGGTCCTACAACGGGCCGCCTCTTTGCTGACCTAGGGGGAGACCCCTCATGGCCCTCAGGGCTGCACCCTCCCCAGCCCCACTGCCTGCTCACCACTGCAGGATGAGGGACAGCGTGAGGCAGCGCTGGTGATCTGGGCAGACGGCGGGTGGTGCAGCCCTAGGGCACAGGCTGAGGGTGCTGGTGCCCATCCCTGCCTCTTTGGGGTCCTTATCACGTCTCCCCGCCCTGACACTTGGCCAAGTGGGACTGTGCACCTGCAGGAGCCAGTCTGCAGCTGCCTTTGCCCCTTGGACCAATGGGAGCCTCCATATTATTTCTCAGCCAAGACTTGAATGGGCACAGGGTGGTGGAGGGGAGAGAACCCTGGAGCTGTGACCTGCAGGCTTGAACCCCAGTCCTGAGTCTGCCACTTGCTAACTGTCCACCTTGGTCAAGTCCATGTAGCTTTTTTGAGCCGATTTCCTAGTCTCTGAGACCAAGAATGCCTGTCTGTCTTCCATTCCAGAAGTCGAGAACCACCCCCTGAGAATGGATTTGAACGTGAAGCCCCTGCTAGTTCTGTGCTCTCAGCCAGGAGGGTGCAGACGGTTCTCTTTGTCTCCGTCTCAGGTGGTCAGACCTAAATAAGCCTCCATAATCCTCCACTTTCCTGGGTCCTAAATTCCCTTGCAGTGGAGAGGAGAGGGCGTGGAACCAGGGGATCTGACCTTGAATCTCTGTGATGTGACCCCAGGCTTGCTCCTTGACGGAGCTGTCTTGTCCTGTCACTGGAAGTGGTCCTGTGGCTTGGAGTGCGACTCACCCAGCCTGGCCCTGGCACAAAACAGGAGTGTCAGTGCTCTCCCCTCTTTTCCTCCGACACCCTGTGTAGTGACACGTCGCCTTGGCAGAGAAGGCGTCTGCACAATAGCAACTTAAGAAAGTGGTCTCCTTTACAGTATTTCTAGTGTCTCTAAAGGCAGCCCGTGGGGTCCCGCCTGCCTGGGAGGAAGGGGTGCTCCCTGTGCCAGGAAAATGAGCAGCACCCGCAGCCCACTTTGCTGATGCGTCTCTGCCGCGATGCCCCCCGTGCCCCTCAGCCCTGCTGCTCACGGGGGACTCACGTGGTGGCCGGGACCCCAGCATAGCCAGGCCCTCTGCCTGGGCTCCGGGGACAGGTGACGGGACAGCCCGTTGCTCGGTTCCTCTCTGTCTGTCCGCCCATGCCAGCCAGCCCCTCTGCAGCCTCATTACCAAAGGCAGACTTGGAATAGGCCTCCCGCCCCCCTGATACTCTTGGAGGAGGCCACTTTGTCATCATTTGGCGGAGATAATTAGCTGTCATTTCACATCCCAGGGAGGGTGGCCTTCAGTCACAAAGCTGACTTTCAGGGATGTCCACAGAGTCTTTTTGGGGCCCCCAAGATAGCCCCATGGAAGCCAGGGTGGATGGCCTGGGGGTGGGGAGGGGTGAGGGGCTTCTTGACCTCTGCCCCCTTCGTCTCCGGCGCAGCCTCCCTTCCCTCGGGGGGCCGGCCAGGGGCAAGTTCAGGATGGCGGCCTCTGGGTGGGGTGTGGGCCACCCCTGAGTATGAGTCTCATTCTCAGCTCCACATGTGTTGCAGGGAGGGGAACATATCCACCAAGCAAGTTGTCTTTCTTCAGAGACCTTGTCTACCTCAGAAAATCAAGAAGGAATCAAAGGTGAGTGACCTTGGCTGCTTTGTGCACTGTGGCTCGGCAGGACTTCGCCTCTGACTGGATTTCTAACGGCGGTCAGAGGGCTGCCTGCTCCACCTGCCAGCAGCTCTCAGAGCTCGGGGACACCTGAGCCACTTGGCAAAATGCATCCCACCACTCCTGAGGCTGCCTCCCGCGGGGACGCTCGGGCCGCCAGCCGTGCCGCGAGGCTGAAGGTAGGGGCGCGAGGCCAGCCGCAGTCTGACCAGGGCTGGGACGGTTGAGCTGATGCCTGGCTTCTCTGCATCTGTTTCCTGTTACAAGCTGGTTGAAGCTCGGGCCTGCTCCCTGGGGCCATCAGAGGTGTGGTGATCTGGGCAGAGAGAACCTGCCAGAACACCCGCCCCGCAGGTCTCTGAGTGACAGTGGCTGGTATAGACGGAGAGCGGCCCTCACCTCACCCCTGTGGAGTGAGTCCTCATCCCAGGGCTGCCCTGGGATGGCCAGGGGCCTCCCCCACACACAAGCTAGACGACACTTGAGCTGTCCTGGAAACACAGCTGCCCTGAGAAGTGTGGCCATTCTCAGCATGTTTCCCGTGGTTCCTGAGGGTCAGCCCGAGTCCTCCCCTTGAATGAGATTCTGCTGTTTGCATCCCCACACTTTGCCCCTAGTGGGGGCTCCTCCCAAGAATCATTTGGGAAGAGCTGATGAGTCCAGGGAACCTGCCACACCGGGCAGGTGTCGCCTGGAGCCGCCTGCTGCCCTGCTGACGGCCAAGGCCACACTGCTAGGCAGAGACCCGGGACTCGCCCATCCCCTAGCCTGGCACCCTCCCCCCGAGCTCCCTGCTCGTGGTTCCTCATGTTCTTTGGACACAGAGCCAGGAACAGGAGCATCAGGACAGGAGCACAGATCGGAGCAGCCCCTCCCCAGCCAACAAACCCAAAGGGGCCACTCATGGGAGGACGCCAAGGAGATGGCCCCGTAGAGCCGGGTGGGGTGGAGCGCAGAGGAAGATCTTGCGCCAGCTCGGAGATGCTCGTGTGACAGGTGGCAGCAGCAGAGGACCAGAAGGCAGCCGCCAAAGCCACCATTACCCACCAGGAGCAGTCAGCGGCCAGCTGGAAGACGGATGGCCCCGCACCGCCACCAGCCGCAGCTTGGCCAGGGCTGCGGGGGCTGCGTGCGTTCAGAGTGACATTCCAGCATCGCCAGCAAGGTCTCCTGCCAGACGCCTGGCTTGTGCCGCCCCTTACAAGGAAGGGGAGGTGCCGTTTTCTCACCATCCCTTCCTGGTCAGTCATGGTGCCAGCAGATCCCAAAGCAGAGACGTGAGGTTTGATTCTGGGGAAGACTCTGCGTGTCACCGAGGGGGCCAACCAGGGGAAACTCCTGTGGCTGGGGGCGTTTTCAAGGTGGCGCTCCAGGGCTGCTGAACAGTGTGCCTCGGGGGGAAGCCAGGAGACGGGAGCCAGGTTTCTTGGGTCAGTCGAGGTGTCCACCCGCAGTGAGCTGTACAAATCCTGGCAGCCTGCCTTCTCTTTGAAGTACTTGCCCATCTCTGCCCCCTGTGGTGGGGATGGGCTAGTGAGGACTGCTGTTCTGTGTGTGACCCGGGGAGGTCACATCGCTGGTGGGGCCCCAGGAGGGGGCTGTACTGATAGACATCTTCTCGCCTCTGTCTCGTTGTCCTGTCACCCACTTCTCTGCTGATGGGGCGTCGTCCGGCTCCCGGGAGACCGTGTTCCCCCAACCCCATGGCCGTGGCAGTGGCTTCACCCCCTGGTGCCCTAGCTCACCCTTGGAGCACCTTTTTCTCCTGGCTGTGTGGTTTCCCACCCGGTTCCTCATTCCTAGCCCCATTTCTCCTGTCTTTCCTTACCTCTTCCTGAGAAAATCTTGTCTACCCCCAGGGTTGGAAAATCTCACTTGTCACCTGTGTCGGTGGCTCTTACCTCTGCATGTCCAGCCCGCGCTGCTCCCCTGGGACCCCAGCCCTAGCTCTTATGCAGCTGCTCGGCCGTCTCAGGGCAACTTATGACCTTGCCCTCCCCCTGGCCGGGCTTGCCCCCCACCCCCACCTAGAGGAGCCGCACCTCCACTGGCCCCGAGGCTCCCACCTGCCCAGAGGTCACCCTTGGCGCTCTTGCCTCCTTTGTCCCATAGTCAGTCTGTTCTTAATGCGAGTCTGTTTTAGGTCCTAGAAGCTCTGGAACCCCTACTTCTTCCCATCATCACCTGCCTGGACTACTCCGGTCTCCCCTTCAAATATGTTCTCCACGCAGCCAAGATGATCTTTAAAAAAAGCAAATCGAACCATGTCACCCCACTGCTTAAAATGGCTCTAAAGCTTTGGATTCTTCTGAAGATCAAGGTGGGAGCCTGTCCCGGGATCCACACGGCCCTGTGGGATCTGGACCCGCCTTCTGCATTCCGGGCACCCTGGCTGCCAGACTCTTCCGTGCCCCTCCCTGCCCCAGGGCCTTTGCTTTGGCGGTTCCTCTGCCTGGGACACTCTCTTCCTTTGTATCTTCTCGGGAAGGTGGTCTCTCCTCTTAGACCAAGCCAAGCTCCTCTGTGTTTGGAAGAACCAGGCTTCTCTCCATTTCTAACTGTTTGTGATCATTAGCTTATCCTCCACCAGTAGAATCAGACATTAACTCCTTGAGAGCAAAAACCCTTTTTTCCCTCGCTGTTGTGTGCCCAGTGTCTGCCTTTTAGCTAGGACTCAGCAGGTACTTGTTGGAGCAAAGGAATGAGCAATCAAAACGCCCGAGCCCGGCTCTCAGCTGATTCCTCTGCACAAACACTACAGGCTGGAAGGGAGGGGCAAGATCTATTCAAAGTCCTGAATGAAAAAAAGATGCAGCCTAGGATACTCTATCCAGCAAGGCTATCCTTTAGAATAGGAGGAGAGATAAAGAACTTCACAGACAAGCAAAAACCAAAAGAGTTTAGCAACACTAAACCCATGCTAAGAGAAATATTGACAGGTCTACTCTAAATAGAAAAGAAGCAGGATGCTACAAAAACGAGAAACTCTAACTGGAAAGGAGATAACTGCCATGAATTACAGAAAGAATAAACACAAAATTGTTAAAGAGGACATCTAAACCATTAAGAGTGGGAGAGGGAAGCAAGGAAAGCCACGGTGGAAAACAGTATGGAGATTCCTCAAAAGACTACGAATAGCCTTACCATATGACCCAGGAATCCCACTCCTGGGCATATATCCAGAAGGGACCCTACTTCAGGGTGACACCTGCACCCCAGTGTTCACAGCAGCACTATTTACAATAGCCAAGACATGGAAACAGCGTAAATGTCCATCAACAGATGACTGGATAAAGAGGAAGTGGTATATTTATACGATGGAATACTATTCAGCCACAAAAATCGACAACATAGTGCCATTTGCAGCAACATGGATGTTACTGGAGAATGTCGTTCTAAGTGAAGTAAGCCAGAAAAATAAAGAAAAATACTATATAAGATCGCTTATATGAGGAATCTAAAAAAAAACCAAAACATAAATACAAAACAGAATCAGAGTCATAGACATAGAATACAAACTTGTGGTTGCCAAGGGGGCAGGGGGTGGGAAGGGACAGACTGGGATTTTAAAATGCAGAATAGATAAACAAGATTATACTGTATAGCACAGGGAAATATACAAGATCTTGTGGTAGCTCATAGCGAAAAAAAAGTGACAATGAATACATACATGTTCATATATGAGTGGAAGATTGTGCTCTACACTAGAATTTGACGCAACATTGTAAAATAACTATTACTCAATTAAAAAATGTAAAAAAACCCAAAAAACAAAACGTTGAGCCTGGGGCACGGGTCATATGTCTAGCGCTGACATTTAAGAAAAGAGATCGCAAGGTTTGAACACCAAAGACACAGCATATTTAGTCCTCTTTTCATCTGTAAAGTGGACAAAGTTCTCCAAATAGAATTTTCAGCGTTTGAAAGAAACTTCTTTGTGTATATATGAGTGTAGCTTCCAAAGCAAATATTAAACTCCTTCAAAGGTAATAAGTAATTTCTACGTTACGGGAGAAGTCTGCCTTCCAGCTAAACTATTTGAAGTGGAGACGGAGATGGACAGTTTTTTAAATGTGTGAATTAAAGAAGGGGAGGGAATAGCTCAGTGGTAGAGCGTGTGCTTGGCGTGCACGAGGTCCTGGGTTCAATCCCCAGTAATCTAATTTAATCTCCATTTAAATAATTAAATGAATTTAATCTCATTAAAATAAACCCAATTACCCCACCAAAAAAAAAAAAAACTAGAAAGAAAAGAAAGAATAAAAAATAAAGTAAAATGTGTGACTTAAATCCACTAGCCCTGCTGACATGGGACTCTGGACACACTGCCGTGAAGAGGAGGCTTGTTTCCTTTTCCGCACTTACTTCTGGCGTGGATGGCTAGTTGGGATTTTTTCTGGTTTAGGCACTGGCAGCGCACCCGCGTGCCCAGGACCCCTGGCTGGGGAAGGCCCGTCCATCCTGTTCAGCTTACAGCTTGCTGCTTGAATTCAGAGACTCTCCATGGAATGGCTCAAGATGTACTGGGCCCTCCGGGCTGGACTGCCCGCCTCCCCGGGGTGGGTTACAGACCTCCCCTCAGAGCCTCCACCACCTAGGATCTGAAATAGAGCCGACCTTTGAACAGCGCGGACGTTAGCCCGGCTATAATTTATAATGGACCCTCCGTATCCGAGGTTCTCTGAATCCACAGATGGAACCAACCACTGACCGTCTAGTAGCATTTCCTACTGAAAACCATCCACACACAGCTCAGACCCGCATTGTCCAAGGGCCGACTGTAATTTCTGTTGCTGGTGAGCGGTGGTGGCCGTCCCCAGCAAAGGAGAGAGGGGAGCCTGCCGGTGAAGGGAGGCGGGCACGCTGCGGAGGTGGGGGCCGGGGAGGCCTCCCTTCCTCCCAGCTGTTTCTCACCCTGCCCAGGTGGTGTTCTCAGCTGCGTGCTTCTCACGCTGTGGTCCGTGATCCAGCAGTGTCGGCCTCACCTGGGAGCTTGTTTAAAATGCCACTCTCTCCCCTCCCCGGGCCCCCTGAGTCAGAAACCCCAGGACAGGGTGGGGGACCCATGTCTGAAGGAACCCCCCCCCCAGGGACACTGACACCCCCTCCAGTCTGGGAGCCAGTGTCTTAGCTGAGGGGTCTGGGGCTCCTGCCAGACCCACTTTGTGGTTCTCCATTCAAATTTTATCATTATTGATTTGGTAAAAATAGGCCTGTCAGGGAGCCTTCACTGTAGATACTCGTTTTGAATAAGACACCAAAGCATCTTTCCTGGCGGTGAAGGCCAGGCTGCCATTAGCTGACTGCCTGGCTTCGTGGGTCGAGCGCCTGGCTTCGTGGGTCGAGCACCTGACCTGGCAGATGGGTCCTAACGTCATGAGGTCCAGAAGCTGAGGCACCTTGTGCAACGGGCTGAGCTATTCCAAAGGTGTGTCACCCTTCCCCTGGCTTCCTCTCCTCCCTTCCTTCCCGAACAGGAGCCCAGAACCCCTCACCCACCAGGAATGAGAGGGTGGAAGTTAGTATGGAGCCAGAGGAACCTGTGCTTGAATTTCAGCTCTGCTACTTTCTGGCTGTGTGATTTTGGGCAAGTTACTTAACCTCTCTGACCCTCTGTGTGCTTATCATACAATGGCGCTAACAGTGCCTGGTGAGAGAACTGCTTTGGGGATTCGGGGAAGTGGGAAACCTCGTCACAGTGTGAGACACCTGGTGGATGCCTTGGTACGTGCTTTTCTTTCCTAAGTGGGGATTCTGCCGGCAGTCGGCCCTCAAAATTCGGAAAATTTAGCTCTTAGATGATATGGACCCTGAGTTTTGGCCGCTGCTCCTTCCCTGCATCATGAGCATGTCCCCCAGCAAAGAGGAGGCGGAGGAAGTGAACGACTTGAGCCAAAGCCTGCTGGTGAACCGGCTGCAAGCCTGGGGAGCCAATAACGTCACCCTGCGCCATCGGAGGACACAGAAAATGGTGCGGGCCTTGAAGGCATGTGGCTTGGCAGATTTTCCTGGGATGACTTGGAAGGACAGAAAGACGTGGGCTGGAATAGTTCCAGCCAGCTTGCCACATGCAGTCCCAAATCCCCCTCTGCCCGGCAGCCTGGCAGGGTCCTGCGGAAAGTGGCGGGTGTGCCCACCACAGGCCTCTCCCAGTCTGCATCCTTCTGTCTGTCCCATCAGGAGATCCACACAGTGGGACCCTCTCCGGGAAGCTGGATGTGGCCGGGCGTCCAAGGAACCGTGGAGGTCCTGTTGCTTATTTGGCGAGAGCAGCCTCAGGGAGAAGATGGGGTTTGCATTAGAAAATAACCAGGGTCCGGGGGGAGTCTGGCGCAGGGGATCGTCCTGGCTGTACGCGGCCCACCTGCGGGGGGCGCTGTTCACACCCAGCACGGACCGAGTGGGCCCCGGGGTGTGCACCTCCGCCCTGCAGGCAGGGACAGCTCTTTTGGACATGAATGCCCTGCCCAGGGACAGACAACCGAGTGCCAGAACTGGGGTTTGAACCAGGGCCTTAGCCGCTGTGCTATGTACGGGTGGTGCTTGGGTGTCGTAGCATTTAGGACCTTTCAGCCCCAGCAGCCTCACCACCTTTTTGGCAAAAGTAAAACTCCCTCCAGCCTCTCAGACAGCTGACATCTCGGATCGCCGTGTCTAGGCAGGCTTTACTGACCTCCTTCTAAAAACATGCAAAATGCAGAGGGCCTGGCTATTTGGGAACAAAACAAAACAAAACAAAACACTAGGCTCTTCAGTTTGGCCTGGAGTTAAAATGCAGCAGCAGCTGCAGGTGATAAGGCAGCAGTTAGGGACCATGACCCCCGGGTACCTGAGAGCCACGCAGGGCCAGCCTGGGGCCGCAGAAGCCAGGCTGAGGCCAGAAGTCCTGGCCCCGCACTGGTGGCTGTGGGCCTCGAGATGAAGTGGGCAACCTTTGGGGTGGGGGTCTGAGGCATCAGAGGGGGTCCATTGTTGGAAACTCATGGCTTAAGTAGCAGCCTGGCAGCCATCCCATGAGGAAATCCCCAAAAAGGAGCACCCGGGGGAACCCAGCCAACATCCTAGGTGAGCTCATTTGGGATTTGGGGGAGGGCAGGTGGAGGAGGACAGGATGGATGTTAAATCCGAACCTCGGCATGCACTTTGCTCCTTTCCCTCTTCTCTGATAGAATATTCTGTCGTGCCAGTCTTGTCCAAAAGGAGTTCAGCGCATGAACCCCAGGGTGTGTTCCGGCTGAGCCCCCCAAGTGTGTTCTGGCAGTTGTTTTATTTGAGGAAGCAGATCTCTACCATGGCAACCGCCACAAGGGTGGCAGACTTTTTAAGGATTTACGTGGCACAGGTTCACTTCTTCCCAGCCAGGCGCTCAGATTTCTCTGCGACATGGAAATCGTTTTTCCACTGGTGGTGCAGCTGCCTTCCTGGGCTCCCAGCAAGTCACTAGAACGGAGGACTCCCTTCACTTTTCTTTCCGTCACAGAATGGCTTAGATTGAAGTCCATGTTTGGTGAAGCCCGTGTGGCCCGATTCAAGTGGAAAGAAAGGAAACAAAAGAAAGAAGTGAAATTCAAGTGAAACAGCTGTGTGTCCCGTGGGCCGGAGCTGCACCTGTGGGGTGGCCCAGACCCTCCCCCCGGGATCCAGGCCCCCGAGTCTCCCCAGCAAGACCCCTCTCTCCAGCGGGGCCTCTGGACACCGGCCCTCACCCACCCAGCTCTCTATCCTCTGTGCCTGGCATGTCCCAAAGACCTCAGGGGTGCCATCACTCTGAGTGCACACCACCCAGCTCTCCAGCCTCTGTCTCTGAGCACTGGGGCCCGGGCCCCACCAGGGAGGACCTGACATCAAGACGGCAAAGTTGAGAGGGACCTTCGGCAGGAAGATTGGGGGACCCCTTACATTTGGAGAGAGGGATAAGGTCGCAGACCTCCCTGAGTTGTTACCTACAAAGCACACGCCTATTTTATTTTATTTTATTTTTTTGCACACTTCTTTTACAAACACCCTTCATGCTTCCATGTCTGCTCCAGCTCATTTGCCCAGATTTATTCCAGACAGTCTTCTGGAGCAGTTCCTGTCGTCAGCAGACTCAGCAGGACTTTGAACTGATTTTTCAAATTGATTTCTCTTTCTGGAGCCCAGCCAGACCTGATGTGTGGATGCACGAGTGCCTCCTCACTAAACCCCAAGCTGTGTTCTGACCAAAATCACAGGACTGGCTCACATCCCGCCCCCACCACCAAAACCCGGTGCAGTCAGCTTGGCCAGACTCCGTGGTCCTTGCATCCATCCATGCATCGCAGGAGAGGTTTGGAGCACCTTCCCTGCGCCAGGCTCTGCGCTGCATCCCAGGGACTCGGGTGCGCAGAGGACAGGTGGCATCCCTGACCTTGCAAGCCTACGCCTGGCGTCAGTAATGACAGCAGACGTATCTGGTATTTCGTGTGCTGGGCACAGCGCTAAGCCCATTACATGGGTTATTGCATCACCGAGTCGACATAAATACCCTCTCAGGCAGAGCTTGGCAAACTCCGGCCCGCCGCCTGTTTTTGTAGATAAAGTTTTATTGGAACACAGCCATGCCCGTTCATTACGTGCCATCCGTGGGCACTTGTGTGCGACAGTGGTGGAGCGAGCGGCTGCAGCAGCGGCCGTAGGGCCTGCAAAGCCTGGAGTAGTTCTCTGACTGTAGGAAAAGTTTTGGCCCTGATTCAGGTTAGAGTCATTCTCCGGGTTGTGTAGATGAGAACAGAGGCTGAGGAGTCAGGCGGGCGGTCTCGCTCCGTGGCTTCGATGTGACGCAGGGCTTGCCCTGCTCCGACACTGACTGTGCCCTTGGGCCTTTCTGAGCTCCGTGGACTTCCCTGTCCCACAGGGAAACACTCGGCCGCAGGTGGGGCTCCCTGGGAGCCGCGTCTGGGATGAATCTGGATGAGGTTTTAGGGGGAGTGCCCTTGGGAACAACACCCATGGGTAGAAGGGCGCGGGAGGGGGCGGGGGAGACTCTGGGCTGTGAGGCACTCGCAGCTGTGGCCTCGGCCAGCGCTCCATCCAGGTCTCCCCGGAGCTGGGCTGGTTTGTTAGCTTTGCCTCGAGCTGGAAACCGGAGGACGGGCCGTTGTCCCCGCCTGGATCAGTCACTGGTCGTAGCTTGGCCTGGAGGGAGAGAGCCTCTGGGGGTGGGGGGTAGCTGGGCTCTCTAGCAGAGGCAGGGGGCTGTCAGCTGCAGCAGCCCCTGCAGTGGTGGCAGGGGGCCCTGGGCGCCCACATCTGTGCCTTCTGACTCAGGTGACCTGGGGAAGAGGGTGGCCGGTGGGCGGTATGCACAGCTGCTCTGAGTGGGAGTAGCCGGAGCGCTGGCACTTGGGAAGAGCAGGCCCGCGTCCCCTCCCCCATCCTGCTTCTCCCGATGGCCGGATTTCAGCACTTGCTTTCCCAGGCCTTTGATCTGGGGCCAATGGAAAGAAGTACCTCTCGCCCATTCCCCAAACCCTGAAATCCGCAAGTAAGATACATGCCGTGGCCAGCATCCTCAGGCTCTCGGTGGGTGTGACATTTGGGCCTTGATTTGGTTTGGTGCCGGACACGCCCTGCTCCAGGAATACTGGAAATTGTGTGTCTTGCTGTGAGAAGTGACACTGTGTGAATGCAAACGTTCGTTGCAAGCTCTCCATTCACGGAGGCTGACGTATTTATCTCCATCTTCCCCAATTTCTAGTTTCAGTGGCGATTCTCCCGAGAAGAAATGCGCAACAGGCAGTCCAGGAAATCCAGGGGTAAGCGCGGAGCCAGAGACAAGCAGCAGACAGAAGAAAAGGAGAAGAATCTAGAAGACCAGTTTCCCAAAGCGGGAGACATGGGAAACCATCTGCCGGGGCTGCAGCAGGAGGACTGGGCCTCCCAGGAGAAGGTCACAGGGGAAAAGCTGTGTCCCGACGGCCAGCTCTGTGTGGATGGCGGGGCCGTGCAGAACGGTCCCTCTGGCCACAGCCCGTCCCCGGCTGGGGGCGGCGCTGGGCGCTCCAGTCCTGATCCTGGAGAGGGTGCCAGGGAGGGAGGTGCTGAGGAGGCAGCAGCAGAGGACAACTGAGTCCCCGGCAGGTGTGCTGAGGCCTGACCAGCCAGCACACTGGAGGCTCGGTGCCAGCGGCCAGGCTGGGGGCTGGTTTGCTCTGGTGTCCATTGTTACCCTTTGGCTTGGCTTGACCTCTCCTTGTGAGCTTACCTGGACCCTGTGAGGGCTGGGTCATTGACAGTGTTGGTTTCTGCACATCCATTTGAAACGTGTTGTGATGCCCCAGCGTTAGAACGCAAGAGGTCAGGTTACTCCTAGACCTCAGGGCTGGAGGCCCAGCCTGGCTCCACCGCTCCTCCTTGGACGGGCTGGACCATCCAGTGCCGGTGTCCACCCCCACCCCCAGGGCCTCCAGGGGGCCTTTGGGCCACATGCAAGGGCCTCCCTGGCTAGAGTCAAGGCCAAGCTATTCATCCCCAGCCCCTCAAGGGCAGAGGGCAGGGTCCATCCCTGCTGTTCGCTGCAGCTCCCTGACGATCATGACAACCTCTGGCGCCCTGCCAGCTGCCCTTCTCCCCTCAACCCCCCCTTGGACCCCATTGCTTTGGCAAAGAAAATGACATTGGGGAGGGGAGGTGCCCCACCTCCTGGCTTTTCTCAAAGTGTTCCCATAGATACTGGTAATCTGGAAATGAAGAGCTAATTCTGTGTGTGTACCTACTCTTGCAGAATGTCCAAGAAAGTATTCTGTGTTAGTATTAACGCCAAAAAGTTTTTTTAAAGGTTTTGTATTCAGCACATCATATGAACATACGCTTTGTCTGTCATTTTGGGGCACACCAACTGGGGGGAGCCCTGGTTATGTGCTGCTGTCATCAGTGTATCATTGGCCAAGTCACTTCCCATGGATGCTGTCACATGTTTGTATCGCCCAGAAAGTGTTGTTGAGGCTTTAAGTAGTGCAGCTGGCAAACCTTGAGGGGAGAGCGCCAGCCGTCTTGACCAAAACAGCAGCCTGTCTCTTCTCTTTCTTGTTTAGTTACTCAAAGCAATAAATCATCTGTGAGTTTAATGCATTGTGAGTATTGAGAATTTATCACATCGCAGTGAAAGGTCGTAGCCTCGCATCCAGAGGATTGGACCCTGGGTCCTCCATTCACATTGCCTAAGTTTCAGACTCCTGGCAGCAACAGGATGACTTTGGAGACGAGATAGAAGCTCCTGTGAGAATACTGGAGCCAGCTGAGCAGCTCTGCTTTCTGGTTATTTGTAGAAGGAAGACAGAAAACGAGAATCAGGTGCCAGCAGGTAAGTCAGGGTGTGGCCACCTCCCACCGCCCAGAGTGGTGGAGCCGAGAACAAAAAGCCCTACAGCAGTTTCTAAGCAAGTCTCCAAGCTTTTAAGTCAATTTCAAGAAGTGAGTCTTTGCAAATTTGCTAAAATAAAACACATTGTTTATAGATTTTTATGGGGCAGAATTGAAACCCTTAGATGGCCCCACTATAGTCATTTTTCCTGTTGATTTTTGAGCAGACTTCCCTCCCAGCCCCCCAGAGCCTACACACAAAGGTTGAAGGCTCTGTCCAAAGAGAAGATACTTTTATAAATATAGTTCTAAAGAAAGCAGCTTGTTCAAAGTTATTTTTTAATGACATTTCCCACAATTATACTCAGAAAGATCTACACAGCATTTTGACTTAATACACATACTATCTCTTAGCCCATATTTTAGAGGACCACGACCCTTGAGAAATAGGCTCCCCAGCAGCGGGCTGGGGCGGAAACAAGGCCCCCAGCTCTCAGGACCCCGGCCGTGCCCTCCAGGTGGACAGCTGACATCACTCAGAGTCGGGTCTAGTTTTTAATAATTAAGTGACATTGGTGGTGGCAGGATTTGTTGTGGAAAAAAGTTACAGGTGGATGTAGCTCATTTGAATGCGCAGCCTAGCATCCGGCTAACAGGTAACTCCCGAAGGTCTTACCCTCCTGGCTCCTCCACACCCCTGCTGCTGTCCGGCCAGGTTTCAGCTTACCTCGGGCAGTTCTCTAATTGGCTGCACCTTAGAGTCACTGAGGGGGGAGTAGGTTAAAAAATTCCTGACACCTGGGTCCCACGCAGGAGGCTGTGGGTGGTTGCCCTGGGGCGTGACCGGGGCCTGTGGGATGGATAAACCCTTCCGGGAGTCGGCAGTGAGGCCAGGAAGGAGCCCCACGGCCACGGGATACCTAGGAATCCCATCCCAGCTTCTCTGTGAGATGAGATGCTTTCTACGAAAGGTAAATAAACAAGCCCCTCAACCTGGTCCCTACATCCTGTGTGAGTGTGGGGCTGCCTGGAGGAAATTTTACTTTGCTGTGGTTGCCGGTAGGGGAAAAGGCTATGGTGCATGGGCCCTGCCCAGGCCCCAGTGACCAGTAGAAGTAGCAAAGACTTGCAGGGTTTGGCGTGAGACTTTTACGCGTGGTGGTCAGTCCTTGGGGCTGCGGCGGCCACAGCGGGTCTGGAGGGACGGGGGTTCCTGAGAAGTGATCCGCTACCAGAGGCAGGGACACAGGTAGCTGCTCTGGCCCTGCTGCCACCACCCGACGGGGCCTCCTGGGGAGTCCGAGGCACTCAGACTTGCGGGGAGGCCAAGGCCAGCCTCACGGAGGGAGAAGAGAGGCTGCCCTGGAGGGTTCTGGAAGGTCTTCGGGCCAGTGTTTGCCTGTGGAAGGTTTTTAGAGGGAAAGGGAAGAAAACCTCTCCCAGGAACAAGAGACGTTCCTCTGAAACTGTGGCTGAATTCTGAGCCTTTTACTCGAAGTGTAAATTTACCCATCTTCCTACGGATGCACGGTTAAGCTGCTTCCACGCCTGACTATTTTCAAACAGTGCTGCGGTGAACATGTTTGCTCGTTTCCTGGTGACCACGTATGAGAACGTCTTTGGAGTGTGTATCTAGGAGGCCTACTGGGTTGAAGGATATGCACACCTCCAGTTTATTAGATGTTGTCAAACAATTCTCCAAAGTGACTGCAGCAGTTTGTACTTCGGACGCCAGTGTCCAAGGATTCCTGTTTCCCCGTCTCTTCACAGCGTGGGGTTATTAGTCCACTGATTGTCGTCATGTTCGTGTTAATTGCATTGTCCTCGTGACTGGTCGGTTTGGGCGTCTGTCCTGTTTATTGGCCATTTGAGTGCCCCTTTCTGTGAATTGCTTGGTTATATTTTTTCCTCAATTTTCCATATGTTTGTCTTTTTAAATTGATTTATGCACGTTCTTTAGGGATTCTAGGCATTAATTCCTTGCTTATGATATGCATTGCAAATCTCTTTTCCCAGTTTTTAAGTTTGATTTTAACTTAGTTTATGTTATTTGCCTCCATTAAAGTTTTAAAGTTTAAAAAAAAAAGTGGGGGAGGATGTAGCTCAAGTGGTAGAGCGCATGCTTAACGTGCACAAGGTCAATCCCGAGTACCTCCTCTAAAATAAATAAATAAATAAATAAATAAACCTAATTCCCTCCTCCCCCTACACCCCACAAAAAGTGTTTTCAAGACCCGCTCCTCACCCGTAGGAGGTTCAGGAGAGGATGTGGGTGCTTAGTGCCACTCAAGGGGCCATCAGGGGAGGGGAAGGAAATCTTACCAAATTGGCTTGAAAAAACGCAGGTGTATTGCCCTAAAGTGCACATGGCCACAAGGTCAAGTACTGACCTAGGGAGGTCCTGAGGACACCTGCGTTAGGGAAGTCACCAGGTGGCCTGTTTTGTGCTGGGCTTCATGGGGTGGACCCGCCCAGCCCAGCTTTGGAATCAGAGCTGGGCTAGCTGACACGTGTAAATTCAAGTCAGGTTTTTCGCATCTCCCAGCATCCGTCTCCTCACGTGTGGATGAGGCTGATGCCACCTCATCAGGTTTTTTTTGACGATTTGTGCGCTGTATGTGAAGCATTTGGTCTGTTGGGAGCAGTTAATCATATGCCTTTGGGTAATAAACGTGGCAGAGACCACCCCTGTTCACCCGACACCCGTGGGCTCCTGTACTTCACAGCCCCTCTTGTAGTTGGGGGCCATGTGACTGGGTTCTGGCCAACGGGACATGAGCAAGTGTGATGCAATCCACTCTGGGCCTCACCTTTTTTATTTTTTTAATTGAAGTACAGTCAGTTACAATGTGTCAATTTCTGGTGTACAGCACAATGTCCCAGTCATGCATATGCATACATATATTCGTTTTCATTTTTTTATTAAAGATTATTACAAGATACTGAACATAGTTCCCTGTGCTATACAGAAAAAACTTTTTAAAATCTGTTTTTATATATAGTGGCTAACATTTGTAAATCTCAAACTCCCAAATTTATTCCTTCCTACCTCCTTTCCCTGGTAACCATAATACTGTTTACTATGTCTGTGAGTCTGTTTCTGTTTTGTAGATGAGTTCATGGTGTCTTTTTTTTTTTTTTTTTTTTGGTTTCACATATGAGTGATATGGTATATTTCTTTCTCTTTCTGGCTTCACTTAGAATTATGAACTCCAGGTCCATCCATCTTGTTGCAAATGCTATTATTTTATTCCTTTTTATGGCTGAGTAGTATTCCATTGTATGAATACACCACAGCTTCTTTATCCAGTCATTTGTTGATGGACATTTAGGTTGCTTCCATGTCTTGGGTATTGTAAATAGTGCTGCTATGAACATTGGGGTGCATGTACCTTTTCTAATTGGAAGAGTTCCCTCTGGATATATACCCAGAAGTGGGATGGCTGGATCATATAGTAAGTCTATTTTTAGTTTTCTTGAGGAAATTCCATACTGTTTCCCATCAGCAGTGTAGGAGGGTTCCCTTTTCTCCACACCCTCTCCATCATTTATCATTCATGGACGTTTGAATGATGTGAGCCCCACATTTAAAAGCATCTCATGCTGCCCAGCCCTCCCTTATCCCACACCCTTGGCAAGTTCAAGATGGACTGTGACCTGAAGGATAAGTAAACCTTTGCTAGCCCCTGAGACGATGAAGTTTATCAGAAGCACAGCATATCCCATCCCGACTAATAGAAATACTGGGGTAATATTTATAAAGTCTTAAGGTATTTGTTAGTGGTTTAAAAGTCACACAACGGTGAACATGAGTCCCACCCTTGTCTGAATATTTTCACATCTCTAAGTAGATCACCCTTCACCAGAGTTATGCTTAATGGGACTAGATTTAAGAAAACGCTGGAAGGAGACATTCTAATTAATTTCTCAGAAGCACACTTTATCAGTCCCCTAATCTAAACATATTAATCAAGCCCGTTCTAAAGCACAAGTCAGGGTTCAGGATGAGCTCTCAGGGAGCAGTGGAATACAGTTAGGAGTAGGAATATGCTGACAGAGCTCACTGCCCACCCCCAGTGCGGGCTGGGCTGGCCCTGGGGGACCATCCTGCTGGGCTCACCCCAGCAGGCCGGGAGCAGCAGTTGGGATTCAAGATGAGGTGGTGAGAGGGCTGGGGAGAGGGGATGGGGAAGGAGGGCTAGGGCACAGGCAGCCTGGAGGCAGCTGGGAACAACTCCCTGGGGGTCTCAGCGGCCCTGCGAGGGGTGCTGATGCTGCGTGAGCAGGGCAGGGCGGCCTCCCGGGGGAGTCCGGTTCTGCATCTGCTCCCAGAGTGGCGGCATCCCGTCAGACCCAAAGGCGGGACCCAGCAAGCCCTCCACTGGGGTTCTCGGTGACTGTGGCCGGAGAAGGAAGCAGGGCGGTGTGCACAGGTTCCTGTTAACTGTCACTTAAGACCTGCTGGCTGCGGGTTGCTGGTCTCAGCACCCACAAGAGGAGCGCCTGCAAGAGGAGCCCCTGTGCATTCATGTGGGCACGTGGGGTCGGTTTCCTCTCTAGACGTGCAGTTCGAACTCCCACCCAGAGTGCTGAGTGCTGGAAAGCGATGGAGACGGACCCAGTCCTGGCTCCCCTGGGCCCCCCGCAGACCCTGAGTAGTTGCCCCAGTGGTTGTAACTGTGCTGATTGGTACTGGCCGTGGAGAAGCGGGCTGCCATGAAGGCAGGCATGGGCCGGGGGTGCGCCCGCCCGGGACAGACTTGCAGAGGGAGTCAGCGAGCTAGGCTGAGACCTGAAGGCAGAGGTCAGGTGAGCCGTCCTGGGGAAGGCAGCCTGCCTGCTGGTGAAGAGCCCCCAAATGATTTTAATGGTGATGCTGGCAGTTACAGAAAACTGTGTCTTGGAAATGAGGTAAAGGACTTTGTTCAATCCAGAGGTGGTTTAAAAACTCAGGCTCCATGTTGGCTGACTGAGGAAAGAAGAAAAGTTTTTCAGCCTATCACTAATATAGTAAAACCTACACTTCTGTATTTAAATGGGTAGCTCACTAATCATTAAACTCAATGTGGCTTTGCATTTTTCTGCTGCCTCCAAATAATATAAAGGCTCAATGATGTTAAGAAATAGATTTCACTTACCAGGGTATTAAAATGCTTCCTGTGGTGGACCTCTATGTGTGTGCACCTTCAGTCCTGGGTCTTTTTGATTCTTCCATGAAAAAACAAGTAAATCATCTTGGAAGGGAGGACAGCCAGCAAGCCTGCCAGTTTCTGGATTCACAAAATGCCTAAGTTACTGATCTGCCTAAAACTTCCTTTTCTTGCAGCTGGGGATCTATCCATTTAGCCCCTGTCTCAGTCTAGCCCACCTGAAGCCCCAACAGGCAGATGTTGTCAGTTTTCTTCCTTATTAATGGTGAAGCTACCATTTCTCTTGAGCCCCAACTCCAGAATTTAATCAGCAGGACCGTGCAAGAGTCCTCTACATCAAACCAGACTTTCCCCTTGCTCCAGCCCCAGGCAATTTCTTTTTCTTCTGTCAATGTGGGAGATGCAAACAACAGTCACTGAAATGATTAATCAAATATTTGAAGACGGTTGAGACACTCCATGGTCATTACTCATCAGAATGGCCAACCTCAACTCCCCTTGGTCTCTAAGGCCTGTTTTCCCATCATGAAATTGTAGAACGGTGAAGCTGTAAGGGATTTTAAGTTGGCAGAGTCTTACCCACTTGACAGATGAGGAAAGCAGGTCATGGAGAGAGATGGGGGCAAGTCATGTGGGAAGCAAGTTGTAGAAACGGAGGATTCAGGTCTCTCTGCCTGGCGCCACGTTCTTTCCATCAGACCACACAGCCAACCACGCTCTTGTCTTGTTCTTGGCTTCTCTAGGCTCTTACAGTCTCTAACAACAGAGAGACTCAGTTGGATTAAAAAACTCTCATCAACTGGGATGCTGTGCTAGTGGGGTGCTCTGGTTAATCGAGACTCTCTAAAAAGATGGAGAGTCCACCCATGAGTGGCTGGGAGGATTTTAGAATAGGTCCAAGTCTGTTGAGGGGACGTCCCCTGAGAGGAGAGGAAGGAGGTCGGGTCCCACAGGTCTGGCTTTGTCACTCCCAGCCAGGTAACTGTGGGCGGGCCATCCAACCACTTCCCCTCATTTCCTTGTAGGTAAAATGAGACAGTATCATTCACCACCTACTTTACATAAACGTCGTGGAGAAATTTAAGGAGATAAAAAAACTCCTCATCAAATTTCAGGAACTTTGGTAGTGTTCAGTTGATAACAGAGCTCTAACCAAAATCCCTACTGCTGCAGAATTCAGGTTAAGCCCAGAGTTACTGTTTCCCATCACTTTACCTTTATCACTTCACCTGCAAAAATGAAGTTATATCACCACCGACAAGATCTATTTGTGTTTAAATAACCTGAGGATGAAAAAGATGTGGTAAAGAATATACAGGACGAACTGAAAAGATAAATTAATGAAAACAGTGTGATTTCAGAACAGGTACAAACAAGGAAACTTCCGAAACAGAGTGGTGAGGGGAATTCAGTATGTGATAAAGGAGTCATTCCAAACCATCGGGGAAAGGGGGGAATGTTTCATAAATGGTGTCAAGCAACTGGAGAGCCAGCCATATGGCAGAAGTGAGACCCCTGTCCCCCATCCAGCACAAAAATTAATTCCCAATGGATTAAAGACCTGCAAAAGTATCAGAAGAAGATACATCCATAAAAACCAAGGGGGAAAGACTGACATATCTGATTATATATAAATGTAAAACTCTGGTATAAGTTATAAGAAACAGAATTCAGGGACAGGGAATAGACTGGGGGAAGTGTTTGCAATATATATATAATGGACAAAGGATTAGCATCTATTGTATGAAGAATTACAAATCAGATATCAAAATGGACAAAATGTGAGCACACAATTCTCAAAAGAAGAGAGAAATGGCTAGAACACTTGATGGAAAAACGATGCTGGAGAGCAAACAGGAAATTAAAAAAAAAAACCTTTCATCTAACTGACTAGGAAAAACTGTGTAAAGATTTAGAATATCTAGTATTAGCCAGAAGGTAGGGAAATGGGTACTTTCATGAGCCGTTAGACTATAAATCGATCAGGCATTTATAGGGCATTTTGAAAATGCCAGTCAATTTTTGATCCAGAAATGACAATGCTAGCAATTGTACGGGACCATGTGCACAAATTTGTTCACTGTAAATTGTTTGTAATGGACCCAAACTGGGAAATGTCTGTTGGAGAGATATGGTTAAGTACATCCTGGTATATATATCCGTAATTTGCAGTGTATTAAATGCAATGAAATCTAAAAGCACACATATTTTATAGGTATTCCACATCAATACACTGTAAAAAGTCTAACAGGCTGCCCAGCAAGCTTTTTATGAAGTTCATTCTAGGTGAGGGAGTGGCATGGGGAGAGAACTTCAGAATTTTAGTTTACATACCTTTTATATTATTTGATTTTTTTAATGATCAGTGTATCAGGTAATTAAAAAAGAACAAAGAAATCGACAGAATCTTGGTATGCTCAAGCAGAGCGAAACGGGGCACGGGGGTGAGATGAAAGAGACCGGGCTAGGTGAACGGGCCCTGCAAGGTTGGTAAGAGCTCAGAACAGACTGGATCAAGACGGCTGCTCAACAACTGGGGAAGTCTGGGTTCCTGAGCACGAAGCATTTTTAAAGGCATGCCTGGGTTCGGTGGTGGCTTAGGAGGTATCTTTAAATGTCATCACTACGCTGGCTGTGTAGGCGCCTATTAGGGAAGAGTACTGTTAAAGACGAGATATCTCACTACTTCTCTGAGATGAGAGCAGGGTGCTTCTTTGAGGTTCACTTAAAATAAAACGAAATAACAGTTCTCAGGTTGAATTATCAGGATATGATCGTCTGCAATACCCAGGAATGAAGGATACTGCTGTTTTTTCAGAAAGAAAAGTCTCAGGCAGAGGCACATGACATTGGACGGTGTCTGACAGTCACTGTGTGTGCCCACGTACTGGTATTCGCACCTGCTCACATGGACACACTTGCGACACTGCATCGTGTAGGAACAATTCTCCCAGCACTGTCCCCAGAGTGGGTTCAGCCTTTCCCACTGTCCCCTCACCTCCCCATCACTGCTGTGAACCACCCTGTCATCCAAGTTCTGCAGTCTTTCAACCAGATATAGTTGCAAAACAAAAAAATTTTTTTCCCCAAAGCATTTCCACTTTTTAAAAAAAATTGAAGTATAGGTAATTTATAATGTTAGTTTCTGGTGTACAGCATAGTGATTCAGTCATACATACATATATATATATATATATATATACTTTTTCATTGTAGGTTATTACAAGATACTGAATACAGTTCCCTGTGCTATACAGTAAATCCTTGTTGTTTATTTTATATAAGTTTGTATCTCCTAATCCCAAATTCCTAATTTATCCCTGCCCCTCTTTCCACTTTGGTAAGCCTAAATTTGCTTTCTGTGTCTTTGAGTCTCTTTCTGTTTTGTAAATAAATTCATTTGTATTATTTTTTGAGATTCCACATATAAGTGATATCATATGATATTTGTCTTTCTCTGTCTGACTTACTTAACTTGATATGATCATCTCTAGGTCCATCCATGTTGCTTCAAATCACATTATTTCATTCCTTTTTATGGCTGAATAGTAATTCCATTGTGTATATATACCACAGCTTCTTTATCCAGTCATCTGTCGATGGACATTTAGATTGCTTCCATGTCTTGGCTATTACATATAGTGCTGCTATGAACATTGGGGTGCACGTATCTTTTTGAATTAGAGTTTTCTCTGGATATATGCCCAAGAGTGGGATTGCTGGATCATATGGTAACTCTTATTTTTTAGTTTTTTGAGGAACCTCCAGACTGTTCTGCATAGTGGCTGCACCAAATTACATTCCCACCAGTAGTGTAGGAGGGTTCCCTTTTCTCCAGACCCTCTCCAGCATTTATCACTTGTGGACATCTGAATGACGGCCATTCTGACTGGTGTGAAGTGATATCTCATTGTAGTTTTGATTTGCATTTCTCTCGTAATTAGTGATATTGAGTATTTTTTCATGTGCCTATTGGCCATTTGTATGTCTTCATTGAAGAATTGCCTTTTTAGGTCTTCTGCCCATTTTTGGATTGGGTTTTGTTTAACATTTCTTTATTGTTCTAGTCATTTTACAATGTTGTGTCAAATTCCAGTGTAGAGCACAATTTTTCAGTTATACATGAACATACATGTATTCACTGTCACATTTTTTTTTGCTGTGAGCTACCACAAGATCTTGTATATATTTCCCTGTGCTATACAGTATAATCTTGTTTATCTATTCTACATTTTAAAATCCCAGTCTGTCCCTTCCCACCCCCTGCCCCCTTGGCAACCACAGGTTTGTATTCTATGTCTATGAGTCTGTTTCTGTTTTGTATTTATGTTTTGTTTTGTTTTTCTTAGATTCCACATATGAATGATCTCATATGGTAATTTTCTTTCTCTTTCTGGCTTACTTCACTTAGAATAACATTCTCCAGGAACATCCATGTTGCCGCAAATGGTGTCATGTTGTCGGTTTTTATGGCTGAATAGTATTCCATTGTATAAATACACCACAGCTTCTTTATCCAGTCATCTGTTGATGGACATCTAGGCTGTTTCC
Organism: Camelus dromedarius; assembly: GCF_036321535.1. Lineage (NCBI taxonomy): Eukaryota > Metazoa > Chordata > Mammalia > Artiodactyla > Camelidae > Camelus > Camelus dromedarius. The sequence goes on along the minus strand of NC_087437.1, from coordinate 5,278,065 downwards.
ATGTCTTGGCTATTGTAAATAGTGCTGCTATGCACATTGGGGTGCAGGTGTCATTTTGAAGTAGGGTTCCTTCTGGATATATGACCAGGAGTGGGATGACTGGGTCATATGGTAAGTCTATTCCTAGTCTTTTGAGGAATCTCCATAGTGTTTTCCACAGTGGCTGCACCAAACTGCATTCCCACCAGCAGTGAAGGAGGGTTCCCTTTTCTCCACAGCGTCTCCAGCATTTGTCATTTGTGGACTTTTGAATGCTGGCCATTCTGGTGTGACGTGATACCTCATTGTAGTCTTGATTTGCATTCCTATGATAATTAGTGATATTGAGCATTTTTTCATATGCCTATTGATCATTTGTAATTCTTCCTTGGAGAATTGCTTGTTTAGGTCTTTTGCCCATTTTTGGACTGGGTTGTTTTTTGTTAAGTTGTACTAGCTGTTTACACATTCTGGAGATTAAGCCCTTGTCAGTCTCATCTTTTGCAAATATTCTCTCCCATTCCATAGGTTGTCATTTTGTTTTGCTTATGGTTTCCTTTGCTGTGCAAACGCTTGTAAGTTTAATTAGGTCCCATTTGTTTATTTTTGCTTTTATTTCTATTGCTTGGTTAGACTGCCCTAGGAGAACACTGCTAAGATTTATGTCAGATAATGTTTTGCTTATGTTTTCTTCTAGAGGTTTTTATGGTGTCTTGTCTTATGTTTAAGTCTTTAAGCCGTTTTGAGTTTATTTTTGGGTGTGGTGTGAGGGAGTGTTCTAACTTTATTGGTTTACACGCAGCTACCCGGTTTTCCCAATGCCACTTGCTGAAGAGACTGTCTTTTCTCCATTGTGTGTTCTTGCCTCCTTTGTTGAAGAGTAATTGATCATAGGTGTGTGGGTTTATTTCTGGGCTTTCTGTTCCATTGATCCATATGTCTGTTTTTGTGCCAATACCTTGCTGTTTTGATTTCTATAGTTCTGTAGTATTGTTTTAAGTTTGGGAGGGTTATTCCTCCAGCTTCATTCTTTTTCTTCAGTATTGCTTTGGCAATTCTGGGTCTTTTGTGGTTCCATTTAAGTTTTAAGATTATTTGTTCTAGTTCTGTGAAAAATGTCCTGGATAATTTGATAGGGATCACATTAAATCTGTAGATTGCTTTCGTAGTATGGCCGTTTTAACAATATTAATTCTTCCAATCCAAGAGCATGGGATATCTTTCCATTTCTTTCAAACATCTTTAATTTCTTTTATCAATGTTTTATAGTTTCAGTGTATAAGTCTTTCACCTCCTTGGTCAAATTTCCTAAGTATTTTTTAATGTAATTTTAAAAGGGATTTTTTTTTAACTTTCCTTTTCTGATATTTCATTATGAGTGTAAAGAAATGCAACAGATTTGTTTTTTAATCTTGTATCTTGCTATGTTGCTGAATTTGTTTATAAGATCTAGTAGGCTTTGTGTGGAGTCTTTAGGATTTTCTGTGTATAGTATCCTGTCATCCGCATACAGTGAATGTTTTACAGCGTCTCTCCCACTTTGGATCCCTTTTCTTTCTTTTCCTTGTCTGACCGCTGTGGCCAGGATGTCCAATACTATATCGAATAGCAGTGGTGAGAGGGGGCATCCTTGTCTTTTTCTAGACTTTAGCAGGAAGGGTTTCAGCTTTTCACTATCGAATATTATGTTGGCTGTAGGTGTGTCATAAATAGCTTTTGTTATGTTGAGCTATGTTTCCTCTATACCTGCTTGGATTAAAGGTTTTATCATGAATGGATGTTGAATTTTATCAAGTGCTTTCTCTGCATCTATTGGGATGGTCCTGTGATCTGTCAGTTCTCTCGTGGATGTGTGTATCACACTGATTGATTTTGTGATGCTGAACCATCCTTGTGACCCTGGGATGAACGTGATCATGGTGTATGACCTTTTTTATTTGTTGTTTAATTCAGTGCATTTCCACTTTCAATGACAAAAAATAGTTTCCCAAAGTATTTAAGTTGCTTCTCAAGATAACCTTTGTTTTTACTTTCCTACCTTGAATTTCTAGCACAGTGACTGCACATAGTAGACCTTGGGAACAGTTAATTAATTTATCATCTTCTAGAAAAAGCTGTCACCTCCTCAGGTGGAGCCCCATTAAATGACTCTTTTGGGTTTTTTCATAAAATCAAAATGTTACTTCTCTCATCTTAAGAAAACGAACTGTGGTTTAGTTAATAGTACTGTACCAATTAACTGTGCTGTTGACTCCTTACTTTTGATAAGCATACCACACTGATGAAGGACGCTGTCGTTTGGGGGAGCCGGGCAAAGTGCGTATGGAAACCTTGTGCAATTTTTGTGACTCTTCTATAAACCGAAAATTATTTCATAAAGTTTAAAAAACAAATATTAAACAATGAGTTTAAAAATGGAGTTCTCTTGACCTCACTTCCCTTTCCAGCTACCATCCCATCTTTTCCCTTCCCTTTAGAGTAAGTCTTTTATTTTTTTATTATTACTATTTTTTTTTAGAGTAAGTCTTTTAAACGACTTATACTCATTCGTTACAATCTCTTTCCTCCCAGTTGTCCCCAAGCCCACCACAACGTTTCAGTCTTAACACCCCCTCATCAGGGTCCCCGGTGACCCTCCAGCTGCTCCATCAGTGGCTGCTCATCAGAACCTGTCTCTCCTGTCACATCTCAGTGTGACACAGCTGACTCGCCTGTCCTGCTGGAGACACTTTCTTCATGTGGCTTTCGGACACCACACTCATCTCCTTCTCCTTCCTCCTGTTTATTTGAGCACTTTTTCCAACTCTAATATCCTCAAACCTCACCAACCCCCACAACAGTGTGGCCCCCCATGAACACAGCCAGGGCGACCCCCAACAAGCTGAACATGGAAGAACTGACCACACTGGAGGCAAACAGTCAAAGGTACGAAAAGCCAAGAGTTCATAATGACACTTTTCATCTCACTGGTTATCTCTGGAGGTTGCTAGGACACCAACTCCTAAGACTAATTGATAAAGGGAAAGAATCAATCATTGATCCTGTCTTTGCTATTCAGACTGATTTCAGGGCAGAGACAATGAGGGAAAAGTTCTTTTCAGAGGAATCACAGGTAATAAATGTAAAAAAAAATGACAGAGATGGATAATTAATTCTTAGTGAAATAGTAGGTATAGGTCATGATCACCAGCTACTAAGATAACTGGGTGAAGGATGATAGGGAAATTTATACTGGGGGGATCAGGCTGAAAAAAGCTGGACCTACTGATCAATCTTGAAAATACTGGAAGTGGACAGGGAGTAGGTGCCTCTTTGGGATGCAACAGAAATACAAACACCACCAATGGTGTCGTCTAGCAAAAAAAAGTTCTTGACTCTGAATGAGTCAAGAACTACTTACTCTAGATCTACTCTAGATCTACTTACCAGCTGACGGGAAATGCAGAGGATGGAGGCTCATGTCCAATGCCACCTCGAGGATGGAGCAGGCTGGGCTAGCAACGTGGGGAAGTCTGTAGGACTGGTAACCCAGTTTCTTCAACAAAGTGTAATCTATGGAGATGTGCGTGGGACGAGGACAGGGGACTGTGGATTAGAAGAAACTCAAAAGACATAACAAGCAAACACAATGTGTAGACTTTGAGGCAGTTGGGGAAAAACGCAGAAAGGTCTGAGATGCTATTAAGGAATCACCGTTACTTGTGTGGAGTGTGATGACGGTACTGTGGTCACGGAGAGGTGATTCAGCTCTGTTTACTGAAAAATTTACAGGTGACGTGATATTTCTAGGATTGGCTTCAAAATAATCCCGAGACCTCAAAACACAAAGAAGTTGAAGGCAGACTGAACTCAACAGCAGAATGCTGGTAATCAGTGAAGCTGGTGATAGATGTAGAAGAGTTAATTTCACTGTCTTCTCTACTTCGCTCTCTCTTTGAAAACTTTCATAATAAGATTTGTTCCTTTCAGGGTAGGTAGGGGCTACTGACCAGAACCAGTGTCCCAGGGAACATCCTTACCTCCGAGCTCCACGCCCACATGCAGACACTGTGGGATGAGGAAGGAAGCACTCTGGGCCTCACAGACAGCCACTTTCCTGGTAGCCTCTTTGGAAAAGAACTGGTATTTGACTTATTTTCTGATGAGCATTAGAGCTCATGCTGACACTTAACATTTGAGAAAGACTCAAACATCAGCTTAAGCTCTTTTGAGTAGACTGAAAGGGTCTCACGTCGCAAGAAGAAACATCCTTCCAGGAATTCATGATACAGCCAGAAGGATGCTTAAGAATGCCTTGACAACAGCCCATTAGCTCTGGGCGGGCCCTTTCACCCATGAAGGAAATATCGAGTTGGAACCTACCACGTGCCCAGGAGAGCGCTGAACAAGACGGAGCCCTCCCTGCCTTACCCGCGGGAGGGTGATGGGCAGGCGGATAGGCCTGCGCCATCCGCCTCTGGAACTCCTGTCTCAGTAGGACAAGGAAGAGCAAGTTAGTAACACACTCCTGCTCAGGCCGTGCTCTGCCAAGCACTTCATAACAGGCCCATGAGGTAGATAGTCTTAGTACCTCTGATTTACACGCGTGTGTACATGTGTGTAATTATAAACCGAAGCATAATGCAGGGACTCACTCCAGGTCATCGACCTAGTAAGTGGCAGAGCTGAGATTTGAACCCAAGCAATCTGGCTCAAGGGCTTTCCCATTAGCACTCTCAGCCCCAACACTAAATGCCAGGCCACCCCTGGCTGGAGTTCACTCAACTCTAAGCCCAGGGAGATCTTGACCAGCCCAGCAAATAAGGGCAAAAGGACAGTCTTGATCGGCAGACCAGAAATGCTGCTCAGCACTCAACACCCATGATGGCAGAGCTGGACGGAGCTACGGTCCCAGCCCAGGTCATGACCTGACCCTTCAGCAGTTCAGAGGGCCGCAGGGTGGCGGGCAGATCTGGGCTCTTGCTCTGTGCCCACAGCAGGAAGACAAGCCATGGGGTGGGACAGATGGAGCCATAGGTGGTACCTCCCTGTGCTCCCGTCTGTGATGCCTGGAAGACCTCCCCGGCACTTCCGCTCCCAGGATGGAAACCCCTGGGGTGGCCATTCTCTCTGTTCCTTTGTGAATCCTCCCTGCAGCTGCCTCGGCCAGTTGGCAGAAGAGCCCTTTACTGTCCCTGCAGCCCTGAATCTCGTCACACTGTGGCCCTCGCCTCAGAAGTGCTCAGCCCTCGGCCTGGATGCTTTGGGGCCAACAGGTGACTGAGGGCTCCTTACGGAGGCCAGAGCCTCCCACACGCCCCTCACCCCTGAAATGCTGACGATCACTGCCCTGAATGGACTCTCTCGCCCCCAAAAGCCCAACACCCCCCTTCCCGCCTACTGAACTCACATCTGGGATTGAAACAGTTCAAAGTTCAAAACAGGGCAGAGGCTAGAACAGGGAGGCCAGCCGTCGTCAGGCCCCACAAATCACTGATGTCTTTGAGCCCGAAGTCCCTGTAAGACCTGCAGTCCCAGAGATGAGAAAGGGCTGCGTGACCTCGCTCATCAGGTAGAGAACAGAATCCGAACAGTGGGAGCCTGCATCTGCAGCTGGCCTGCCCTTCTTCCTGGACCTGTTCCCCAGGAAGGCGCCATGGCCCGGACTGCTGGTCCCAGGAAGGATTTCTTTTGTTCTGAATATCTCCATGGAGAGAGGAAGTACAGTCTGCTTTCTAGCAGTTCCACCGGAGCGGCTCTGGGATGATGCCCCATCACTCTCTGCCCACCCCAGGGGCCGCCTCCCCACCCCAGCCAGGCAGGGGTTGAACACTGGTTGCTTTCTCTCAGTCACTCAACAAGGGACGGGGGTGCTGCTGTGCCAGGCACAATGCCGGCAAGAGAACAAAATGAAAGGCAGAGAAGCAGGATTGGGAACGGGCTCTGTACCCCCTCACCCACCCTCAGCACGTTTCTACAGACAGCCGGGCCACTGAAAACAGACTCAAGGGGGAACTCTGCAGCCATCAGCACCTTTGTCCTCAACGAGAAGCTGCCTCCTGGGTGGAGTGAGGAGGCAGGCAGCCGAGACACCGACCCCAGAAAAGGCTGCATTTGAGGAGAAACTGAAAGGATACATACTGAGGATATTCATATACATGAAGCAAATATGCTGGATGTTCGCTTCCCTAAAGCTGCTCTCCTAACTGCTCTATTTCCAAACCCAACTCTGCTGGTTGGAAGAAGCAAGCCTGCCGGCCACACTAAGGTAAACAGAGACATTACACAGAAAGAATTTCACAGCAAAATTAAGAATAGGTTTAAGTTTATTCAACGTAAGATACACAGATTGTTGTCAAATAATTTAAAGATAGCCTATATGTCACCCACAAAACCATATCTTCATAGGATGAAATATATGGATATGTCTTTCTTTTCCTTAAGGGGAAAGAAAATCTGTATTGACCAATTTGAGGTACGGCCTGAGATAATCAGTGACTCATAAAAGCAACTCAACATGGTAAGAAAGAGTTTAATCAATGAGGCTTTTGCAAAAAGTTTATCACTTAAGACTGTCAGCCGGTTTTCCTTTTATTCACCAACTGGTCACTTAGTTCACAGCCTTAAAAACCTAAGACTGGGGAGAGGTCAACTCATCCTGCCAGGAATCACAGAACGTACTATCTGTCACTGTCCTGAGTGGCCCTGACGCTCCCTTTCCCGCCTCGGCCAGCTCCTACCACCATTTCTCAAAGCAAATGTGCTCCGGGGGCACGTGGCGGTCTTCCAGCTCCTTGGAGAAGAAGTCTGTCATCGGAGGTGGGCCGCAAATGTAGAACAAAGTCTCCTTCGAAATATGATCACTTAACTCCTTCTCCGTGATTCTTCCTTCTACCAAAAACAAAACAAAACAAAACAGGAAAAACACCAAGTGAAGCCAGACACGTTTGTACTGAAATGAGGAAGGACAAACCACAACTCAGCAACAGTGTTTGCTTTCAGCCACGCAAGCTCAGTGGGTTGCGTTCTGAGTCAGCGTCCGGGCCAGACCCCAGCAGAGAGCGCGCCTCCAGGTTCCAGAATTCATGGCAAACAACGTGGGCAGCTCACGGTAATGCTCTCTCCACACAGGGCCCGGGAGTGCACTGATCTCTGGGACAGATTCAAAACTGCCTTCAGCAAAGTAAATAAACTGTTTTGTGAGAAATCCTTCCAAGAAGGGAAACCTCTCTTAATGGCAAATGGAACTGATTCCATTCATAGCTGGAGTATAAAGTCTTTGTATGCATACATACACTGATGATGCAAAGGTCCCTTAAAAAAATGCAGAAAATACATTTTTCATACGGGCAGGAGGAAATCTGTATGTAATAAGTCAATCCAACTAATCTCTCCTTATTCTTTCCAGGATGAATCATCTCTCAGTTCCCCAGGTAGTGACATTCCCAGCCAGCAACTCCCGGCCATAAGGCAGCTACCCTCCACCAACCGGCCGATCCACAAAATCATGGTGTGGAGATGGTCAGAATCTCTGTGAGGGACTCACCCGTGATGTACGGCTTGAGTTCTGCACTGATTTGTGCAGTCTGTTTCGTGACATGCAAACTGCACGCCATCTTCTCGGGAAATTCATTGACTAAATCGAGGATATTTTTCTGGAATGGCAAACATATTTTGGTCACACTACAATTTCAAAAAATCAAAACAGATGTTACAGCCCCCGCCTCCCCCACCGCCGGCCGCCGAACCTCCACTCCCATTCTGCGCACGTCTGCCACTCGGCTCTCTACTTAGAGAAACATTGTTTGCGGCGAGCAGGCCGGAGCATTCAGAGTAGAGGGCTATTTGGCTTTAATTGAAATCTGAATATGCTAACAAGCATATTACTGACTCTCCGGGAGTTTTTTTCTTTTTTCTTTCTCTCAAGCGGGGGGCAATTAAGCAGCAGTTTCACTGACCACAGTTGTGTCTTTTAACTGTTTCTATTCTTTTGTTCATCTTTGCAGCTGCAAAGCAACCCCGAGTGAAAGCCTTCTCTGTCAAATGTGCTTAGTTTCCACAGATGCCACCGATGGGGGTTTCCTGGACCCAGCTGGGTCCAAACTCTGTCCGTCTCCCCGATTCCTCTGCATCCAAGCCCGCTTGCAGGCCTTGTGACTCTTGGAGGGGACCCCAGGGCCACGCTGACTTTTCTGCTCATCCACTGCCAGATTCAAGCCCACCAGATCTGTCCTCTCCTGTCACTTCCCTGGGAGCCTCCTCTACACGAGCTTTTTCCATTGTCCTGGGTAAGATGGGTTGGTTCACTCTCATTTGAACATGATTAAGCCTTTTCAAGCCTGCTGCAGAGAAATCAGAATGGAGAGAAGAAAGTTCCACGGACCCTAAGACCAGAACCTAGCTACGAAGCACACGCTTCTCCTTTACCTTAAACAGGAGCTCGCTGGTGTTTTTCGCGCTGTAGAAGAGTGTGACCGTCCCCATCTCATACCCGCTTCCTTTGTCGGCCCGTTCTCTGTGGAGATCGGCTGAGTGCCGCAGGATGGAAAGCAGAGGGTTGATTCCGACTCCCCCTGCGATCAACACCAGGTTCCTAGAGGCGTCCGCAGGCTGAGGGTCAAAGAAGAACTCTCCACCCACTCTCACGGCCACTTCAGAGCCAAGTGCACACTGAGGCAGGAGAGAAAAGCACCTTTAATCCTTGGCGCCAAAGGTCTTTAACCAAATGTTCTTCCTTAGTAAAACCAAGTGCGTCTGCCCCCTACATTTTCATCAGTTTTAGGACCATCTTTACAGCTTGCTCTCAATCTCCCGAGGGCACTGAGGGTTGATTCCAGCTGTCCATTACACAGGGCCAATTCCCCTCCGACCCCCGCCTTTGGGATGCCAACTGCACAGCCAATTCTGGTATCGAGAAAAGGAGACTCACTTCTGTAACTCTACCATTTGTTAACTTCAGGTGATGAACTGGGCTGTGGACAGAGGCACTGGACTCAGAGGACAGCCTGAGAGTCTGAGTTTCCTTGGGTGAGCAGCTGGTGCTCCTGTGCTCTGAGGAAAGCCTGAGAGCTGAGAGTCAGGATGGGGTGGGTGACACCACACTGTGGCTGCCCCGGGCTCATCAGGGCAGAGGGGTGTGGGGACCAGGCGCTTCCTCCTGGCCATCAGCAGGCAGAGCCCAGCCTGCCCCACAGGCTGTGGCTGGCACTGTGGCACTGCTCAGTACTGTCGGCTTCTCCCTGGAGCAGAAGAGGCAGCCAGAGGTTTCACACTAGGGGGTGAGGACCAGACACCGATCCAGAAAAAGCAGCTCTTACTGGTGAGGTCACTTACACCAGAAATACCACCAGTATGGAAAGCACTGGTTCTCCATGGGGGCGACACTGCCTGTGAGGGGGTGCTTTGGAAATTCATGGTGACACTTCTCTAATGTCACAATGATTTGGGGAGCCCAGCTGGCAAGAGAGGGCAGGTCCAGAGACACCAGATGTCCTGTGAAGTCAGTAATGTCCCGAAGCCGGCTCCTACTCAGAGGATGGTTAAAATCCACAGGAATTTTGTGAGCCAGTTTCTACTGGGAGTTTGGTGCCAGCCATTGTGGGAGCAAATGGGGGCTTTTTTTTTGACTTGGAGAGCTCGTCTGGCCGTGCACCATTACCTTCGGAACGACCCATGGGACATAAACGGAGCTGAAAACTGGTTTGCGAAGATCTGAGACTAGACCCTAACTCACTTAACGAAAAAACTGAAAGTACTGTTGACGTGCAGCTAACATAGCCTGAATTTTCCAGAAGGTCACCACTACGTAGACCGTACTTGGTTGTGTCCAGAATTTTACCCCCACGCATGCCCTGTTCCAGAAACCACGTCCAGTATGCAGCACGCATGCGTGGTCCTGCTGCCTCCACACACCTGCGCTGTCTGCATCCCTACACCGTGTATTCAGTGACCCTGAGCAGAGGAACAGCCACCTGACTACCTCACTCTGTCTTCTGGTTTACACACGCCCCACCATCTACACACTGAAGTACAGCCTTTGATTATGGGGGCACTGTCCTTTATTCTTCCTTTGTATTATACTCACAGAATTATGTTTTTTTTAAAACTGTGTCAATTACATTAACTTTGAGTTTCATTTCAGAAATGAAAGGGGGCAGTGGCTCTGGCAGCATTGAGACCCTTTAGTTTGGAGAAAAGCACACTGATCTAGAAGCCAGAAGACATTTTCATCCCAGCCCCTAAGAAATCAGTAAGTCCCTTCATTCCTCTGAGCCTCTGCTGCCACATCTGGAAAATGGGCTGCAGTCCGTGTCCTATTCACCCCCAGGGCTGGGGTGGGCCCACGTTGGGGGGAAACACCTGCTGGCATCAAGCTCTACCTGAAGGGTATTTAAGTCATCACCGAAAAACAAACTCGAGGATTGAAGAAATTTCTACAAAAAGGGTAAGTTTGTTCCATTATGCGTTCCTGGCATAAATTAACAGAAGGAACTCCCTCCAGAGGGGTAATAACACATGTGCTTTCTGAAGACCAATCCTGAGCACTTAGGCCTGGAGCCTCGCATGACAGGTGAGCAGTAAGTACCTTTTGACATGAATTTAATTTGAGGGCTCTACAAACTTAGAGTTAATTTTAGAGAAAATCTAAGAAAAAAGGGAAATTATTTGAATTCACGGAACAGGTCCTTTTGGGTAAAGAACTGTTAAATGAATGGAACACCTTCCTCTGAGGGGAAAAAAACCCCATCTGAACTCAACTGTTTTAAATACGTAGGAGAGTTTCACACGAAGGATGGTTAAGTGGGTTTTCATTTCTGACAAAATACAATAGCACCAAGGGAGCCTTCTGTTAGGAATAACTACAAACTAGGACTCACCACACGGGCTATACCAGAGTGGTTTAATACACTCCACCCTTTCAAGTCTGGAAAACAGAAATCTTGTGGTCCGGGAAGCTCTGCCGAATGATGAGATGGGATTTAATCTCTCTACCCCTGTCCTCTTCTTCTTTGCCTGTATATTTCTCTCTTTATCTCTAAGAATCTCAGCGTGAGAGAGGCTAAGAAACGAGAGAGAAAATAATTCTCTCCAGTGGTTGTGTTAGCACGCTTAGTAATGACAACAAACACTTTAGGTTATTGTTTTTAGAAACCAGAGTATTTTCGACCCTAAAGTTTGGCAAGAAAATGGGCCCCCGGGGAAAGATAACACTCAAGAAGCCTGTTGTCTCCTTAGTGACAAAATAATCTTCCATAGATCTCTCTCCTAATTTGCTAGCATCTGGTAAGAATCAAAAGCCATCTTTGTCTTTTGTTGATCAATAAAAACTGCCAGGGTAGCGTGAACACAAGACTCAGAGTACCAGACAGTATAAAATGGAAGTGAGGAAAGGGACATGACCATCAATTACACAGCGATGTATCTGATTTGAGTATAGATTTTCCCTGGGAAATCAACAGCTTTTCCAAAGCCACTGGAGCCCGGCACACAATAGCTGCCTAGAACCCTTTACCCTGCCAGGAGCTTGAGCCAAGGCAGATAAAAGGAAGGAAGACATTTAAGGCACTTTATTCTCCATCCCAACAGAGTGGCCTGCTGCCACATAGACACTCACATGTCTTTATTGTCCACTCTAATAGCTTAAATAAGGCAAATCCCCAGAAGGAAAACAGCCAAGTAAGAATGGTTCGAAGAAAAATTTGACTCCATAAGGCTGCATGCAACTCCCCCTGAGCAGAGTGGAGCAGGCACTACAATTAGGATGTGCATTCAAGCAATGCCACTTGGAGATTTCCTACAGCCTCTCAGAGTAAGTTCTGCAACCCAGCAGGACCCTGGGGGCCCTTCCTGGGACAGACCCCTCCCCCATGTCCTCTGCTGCAGCTCCTCTCTGAAGGACCCAGGTAATAGTATATCATGACTATTTCCTGCGTTTTTCAGATGCTGAAAACCACCACCAGGTGGGAGAAATTAACATGATGATCAAGAGCACATGACCCCAGACCAGGCACCTAAGGACTGACCATCATCGACCAATCAGAACTGTGCACAGCTGGTCACAGACCCTGGGACGCCCTTCCTCAACAGAGCCTTTAAAAGGTCTCAGCTGGAACTGTTGGTGGGGGCGGTTAGGGTTTTGGGCACAAGCCACCCATTCTCCTTGCTCGGCCCAGCAGTGAATGTTTCTCTGCTGCAAACTCCAGCATTTCGGTTTGTTTGGCCTCACCATGCATGGGGCACATGGACTCATGTTCAGGCAGTTTCGGGGAAGCCAGCGGGGAGCCTGAGCCTAGGGAGGGTCGGCCCCGGCCGAGGGCAGCTCCTTCCCTGGGTCTCAGTAGAGGCAGGAGCTCACTTTGCTCCGGGAACCAGGAGGGACTCTCACTGAGTTCAAGTCTGCCTTGGGACGAGGCTGTTTGGAGCCAAGAACCGCCTGGAACTGCATCCACACTCAGTGTCTCCAGGGGTGAGTGTCTCCAGCTCGCACGGGCCGGGAACCCTCCCCACTCTGTCTGGGCTCGGTCCCTCCGCTAAGGGAGCTGCCCCGGGCTCATCGTGAGCCCCTCCGGGTCCCTGGCCCTCTGAGAGCCAGGCCCACCCGTCTGGAGGCCTCGTCTGGGGGTGGAAGTGGAATTTTTAGGCGACACTTCCCCTCTTATCTGTGTGACCAAACCTTATCTGCTGTTTGTGTGTGTGTGTCTGGTTTTGGGGTGAGCCACTCCGGCTGTGCAGGATGGAAGATTCTCCCTGCTCCACCCGGGCTCCTTCCCTCCTGGAAAGTGGGTCATTCTGGGCTCACTGGGAGCCCTGCTGGGTCCGTTCTCTTTCGGGAGCAGGGCCACTGTGGAGCCTCTGTCTGGGAGAGGAAGTGGAATTGGGGGGCTACATCTCATCTGAGCTTCTGTTTACGGCAACATGTTTGGGGTGTGTGTGTCAGCACTTGCACTGGCCGGCTGAGATGTCTTTAAGTATCTGGCTCATGTGTGTCCTCCCTCTTGCGTTGGCCTCGCCTGGGGCAGAGCATCCATCGGGATGTTCCCTTTTTAGCCTTGGTCTTTCATTCAGCTTCGTCTCTGATGGGGCACTGGTCAGGAGTTTCCCTTTTTGGGTCTAAGGAACTGTGACCCTGAGAGACCGTTTTGAACTATTGTTTGCTTGAGGTCTGATAACATCAGTGAATAATGAGGATGAATGATCAGAGCTCTGTTCCACCTTATATTCCCTAAGGCTGTATTTTACAAAACTGGTAGATCTTCAGTTATGCTCTCATAAATGAAAGAAAAAAAATTTTTTAATTTAACTGTGTGGGCTCAGGACTCCCTGAGATCTGGAGAACAGTGGCCCTAGTGGCTCCGCTGTTACAGCAAAGTGGGCGGCTTGCAGTTTGGCTTTTACCTTGAGTGTGAGTGTATGTACGTGAGAGAGAGAGTGTGTGAGCGAGTGAGGAGGTTTCGGTACCTGAGTTCAAATCCTGTTCTCTCCCTGGTTTTGCATGTGAGTGTGAGAGTGTGGTTATATCTATGTAACTACATCTATATAGATATATCTATATAGATATAGTCTACTACTGTTATTTCTTTAAACTGAAGTGGATATTTGGGAACTGGAAAAAAAAAATCCCCAAAGATAGCCAAGGTGGTGGGGTTTTGTAAAAGGGTTTTGCATTTCTCTTCCTATGCCTTTGAGATGTAATGATTTACCTGGGCTCTCAAGGAAAGAGGGTTTTTTGAACTCAGGTGGAAAAACTATGAGATCTCTGGTTCTGTCTTCACTTAAAGAAAATAACTTGTGAATGAGCTCTATTTAATTGACTTAAGAGTATTTAATTAGTAAACACTTTTAAGTACAGAAGCAGCTAGACAACAAATTAAAGGCTCATGTGACCTAGGAAATATTTAATATTGCACTGACACCTGATATTAGAACTAGCTTAGGCTTGTTGATATGATCAGTACAGACATGTCTCTTGCGGTAACTAGGGTTACTGAAGGTCAGTAAGTTCACGTTTCTGATGCAGAGTTCGTCAGCAGAAAGAAATGACCAACTTGGTATGATGAAATTATTACAGGTGAAATTAAATGCAAAAGATTTAAGAGCTTTGGGTGAACTCCTTAGAAATGGTTATGTTTTAGACATGTCTACTTAAAAATGATCTCTCCAAGACATCTGGTAACTTGAAATTTTAGAGTTGTGCTAAATTAAGTTAAATGATGGAAGTTTATCAAATAGTTGAATACGTCATTCCCGACCAAAGTAAGACGCTGAGACATTCACTAGAAATTAAGATTTTTAAGAGTTGAGGATTCAAATTTAAATATGTAATGAAAGCTACTGAAAATAATGGAGAAAACATTTCAGTATACAGTAGGAAAGTAGGATATATATTTTGACTAAGAAACTGAGGAATGGAGTTGCATTTTGTTGAGGGAAAAGAAAGTGATGTGGTTGTTTCTAGATGGGGGAAAAAAATAAGGGACAAACTAATATGGATACAGAAAGTTGTGGAAAGGGGGCCCTAAAAAAGCAGTTCTGTGCATGGTCAGGCTGAGATTGGATTAAACTTAATTAGATAAACGGATTTTGTTATTAAAAGTAGGCTGGTGCAGGACTAGATCTGGTTCCTCTGTAAGAGAACAAGTTTACTTAGAATGCCTCTGATAACAAATGTGTGTAACTTTTTGATTATTTTGACAAACTTCCTATCAAATTCTAATTAACGTTCTTTTGACTTCAGCTAACTTTGGGATGCTTCAAAGAGCCCCTGAGGCATCTCAGAGAAAAATAATTAAACTAACTAGGATTGACTGGTATGTTAAATTACATGGGAAGCGTTATCAAATGAGTGTTAAGCCTCCTCAGATTATATGGTATGGATAAATGCTATTAATATAGATATGTGAGAAATTACACAGAGTTTCTGAAGTTTGGATGTGTCCTGGCATAATGCTGTAAGTCATAATTCTGGCTGTTATCTTAGAATGTTGTATGCCATGGCAACTTGATTAAGTTCTTTGTCAAAAACACTGTAATCAGATCTTTCACCTTGCCTTTTTCAGTCTTTCATCACTCACAGTTAAGCAGGTGCTTTGCGAAACTGCTTCATCTTCAAGAAGATTCATAAAAGGGACTCTGACAAGTACAGGTCTCTCTTCAATCATATTGCTGAGCTCGGTAAGAGACTTTCAAAGTCTAAGGAAAACTCTGATTTCATAAAACTTAGTAAATGGATTAATTACGTAAGACTGAGTGAACTGATGAATACGGTTATAATTATCCGGTTGTCTGAAATACTATTGGCTTTTGATCTTTTTTTTTTAATTAAACTGTTCACCAGATGTTTGTCTCCCTATCAATATTGCCCCCAATGTTTAGGACAGAAAGAGAACTGTCTACTGGAGCTGTCATAGACGGTAACTACTCATGATGTGTACCACTGCGTGCTTTAAGTCTGCTGCTAAAAGCACATGTACGATGCCTGTGTGACAACTGGGTGTAAGTGATAAAATGTATGGCCTGTAAAGGGTTTGCCTGTTAACATACCTCTGAGCCTGTTCACCTTATCTGGTTTGTTTTCCCCCAACATGGATAACCAGGCAAATGTAACGGAGGCCTGGCACCGAGGGACATTATCTGGACCTGGGACAGGAGCCATCACTTCAGCTTCAAGGGACAGATATTTTGATCATCAGTGCTTTCTACTGAAAGATTAGTAATCGAAAGAGGAAACAAACGGGGAAGTCTGCACATACAGAGGTATGAGGAAGTCATTCTGGCTTATGCATGGTTTGACTTAAACTTTGCTGACCAAAGTGGCCTGTTTTCACGGCCTTTTGGACAGGCACTGCACACCTGCTTTGGCCTTGAGGAGGGGCCTGCACTTGAAAGTCAGAAATGGAGTAGCTGTGGTTCAGACCTCTGAGGTAAACCTAGGTGGCCACTGTGGGTGATCTCAGACACGTTCCTGTATTGTTGAGAACTCGAAATCTCTGAGCTGTGTCAGACTCAGGATGCCACCAGCCATTCTCAAAGCAGTGTCTGCTGGCAGGTGGCAGCTGCAACCTTACGACCTCAAGGTCTCCTCTTATAACTACTAAATTTTCAGACAATAAAATTGCTTTAGATCAGATGTTAGCAGAAAAAAGGAGACACGCACAGTGGCCAACAGCTCTTGTTATGCCTATGTTAGTACATCAAAAGTTAAAAGCTACTCAAATAAAAGTAGACAACTGGTTACCTGGCTTCCAAGTGCCAGGTCCAGACTGGTCTTCAGGCTTATTCTCCTGAATTCCTCAGGGAATGAGCTTAATCATACAAGGCTCGGATCCCGGACTTGGAACTTGGGGATATTTCCAATTTGGTACCCACTCCCCAATCAAGGTAGGACTGCACCCCGTTTCAGCAGGAAGTAGCCAGAGCAGTCGTTACCCGGTCCCCTGACAGATCAGGGGAGGATGGAACAGGATTCGAGGTTGAAAGCGAGTGCCTCTGCCGAGCTGATGACGAACCTATCCAAAACATCACTCCCCTTCCTGCCCCTCACCTGTTCGCCTTAAGACCGAGAGGGCTCCAGGAAAAGGGGGACCTGTGACCAAATGTGACAGGATACCTGGGTGCCTTCCCAGGACAGGCCCTTCCCCCACATCCTCTGCTGCAGCTCCTCCCTGAAGGACTCAGATAATAGCATCTCATGGGTATTGCCTAAGGCTTTCAGATGCTAAAACCACCACCAAAGGGAAGATATTAACTACATGATGATCGTGAGACCCCGGACCTTCTGGCGCCTAAGGGCCGAGCACTATCAATCAGGGAACTGTGCGAAGCTGATCATAGATCCCGGGACGCCCCTCCTCACCTGGCCTTTAAAAAGGCTCAGCTAGAACCCTACGAGGGAGCTTGGGGTGTTTGGGGCACGAGCTACCCGTTCGCCTTCCTCTGCTCCAAACTCCAATGTTTCGGTTTGGCCTCACGGTGCGTGGGGCCTCGACCCTGCATTCAGTAATAGCTCCCTCACTGACGTGCCAATGAGGCATGAAACCAAGCAGGGCACTCTGGAGCAGGGCCAGGTCAACGGTCTCACAGGCAGCTGACGACTGGAGGGGGCTCGTGGCACTAGGAGCTGGGCACATGGACCCCTTGCTGGTCCCACCTCTAGGGTAACACTTTGACACAGGATGCAGCCTAGAGACAGTGATGGGCGGAAAATCCAAACAGCGTCTCGAGAGGAGTGAGGCTGCTGAGACCACGCCAAAGGGAAGACGCAGAGGTCAGAGGGAAAAACGTGACAGGATACGTTTACAATGGAAATAATAAAGCAAGCAGCTGGAAATGTGTAAACAGACACAACTCGACATGTAAACTATAAGAAGAATATATATTCTTTTCGCTGCTATAGATTCAGACATCCTTTACTGTTTAAGGTACCTTAAAGTAACACTTATTTTGTTGTACAGTTCTGTGAATTTTAGCACAGACATAGGGAAGTGTACCTACCACCAAAATCAAGATACTGAACAGTCCCATCACCCCAAACTCCCATGTGCCGTCCCTTTCTGCTCACATCCCCCCACCCCCGCCCTAACCACTGATCTGTTTCCATCATCATATTTTTGTCTTCCAGATTGTGGCATAAATGGGATTACAGAGAATATAGCCTTTGAGACTGGCTTCTTTCCCTCAGCAGAACACCACAGAGACTGGCCCACACTGCTGTGAGCATCCACAGTTCATCTCTTTTTACTGCTAACTAACAACACAGGCGGACCTGGGAGGTACTGCGCGTCTGGTTCCAGACCACTGA
This sequence comes from Camelus dromedarius, assembly GCF_036321535.1. Classification (NCBI taxonomy): domain Eukaryota; kingdom Metazoa; phylum Chordata; class Mammalia; order Artiodactyla; family Camelidae; genus Camelus; species Camelus dromedarius. The sequence continues at coordinate 5,260,310 of NC_087437.1, read as the reverse complement.
GATAAAGTAAGTCAAGTCAATCTTTTGGTTTCCCAGGTTCACATAAAAGTTCACACTGTACCGCAGTCTATTAAGTGTGCAATAATAGTGTTGTGTCTAAAATGAATATTATGGGCGCAATGTCTAAGAAGACAATATACATACCTTAATTTAAAAAATACTTTGCTAAAAAAAATGCTAACAATCATCTGACATTGCAGGGTTGCCACAAACCTTCAGTTAAAAAAAAACTCATTTGTCTGCAAAGCGCACTGAAGTGAAGCACAGTACACACTGCGTGAGTGTATCACAGTTTTACCCAGTCACCCACTGAGTGACATTTGGGTTGTTTCTGGTTTTTGCCAATTACGAACAGAACCACTATAAACACTCACGTACAGGTTTTCAGAGAGCAGCTGTCTGACTTCTATAGTATGAGTACCTAGGAGTGGTACTGCTGGGTATCACGGTAAGTGTATACTGAATTTCCTAGGAAACTGCCAAAACATTTGCTAGAATGGCTGTGGTGTCCTGCACTCCTGTGGAAACATAAGCAGCGTCAGAGTTCCAGTTGCTGCACGTCCTTGGCAGCGCTTGGTGGTGTGGATATTTTTAATGTTGGTCAGCCTAACGGGTCTGCAGAGGTATTCCACTGTGTGTGGCTATAATCTGCAACTCCCTAATGACGTCGAGCACCGTTCCACTGCTTGTTCGCTATCCTGATGTCCTTTCTCATGCAGTGTGTGTTCAGTCCCTTTGCCCCTTGTAAAACTGTGCTGTTTTCTTTTTGCTGACTTTTGAGAGTTCTTTATGTATTCTGGATACAAGTCCTTTGCTGGACATCTAATTTGCAAATATTTTTCCTAGTCTATAGCTTGTTTTTAAAAATTCTGTTAACAGTGTATTTTGCAAAGTTTTGATTTCGATTAAGTCAAATACATAAACCATCCCTTTTATGGATCTTGCTTTGGGTGTCAGGTCTAAGGACTCTGCCTACCCTCCAGTTCAGAATATTTCTTTCCTATGCTTTCTTCTAAAACCTTTCTAGTTTCACATTTTATACTTACACCTACAACATATTTTGAGTTAACTTTGAATATAAAGTATGAGATTTAGGTCAAGGTTCTTTTTTTGCATATGAATAGACAATTGTTCCAGCATTATTTGTTGAAAAGGTTACTCTTTATCCATTGACTTTCTTTAGCATCTTTGTCAAAAATCAAAAGGCCAGCGGGGTGGGCAGAGCTCAGTGGTAGAGCACGTGCTTAGCATGCATGAGGTGCCGGCTTCCATCCCCCAGTACCTCCATTTGAAGAAAAAAAAAAGGCCAGTGGTGTGTCAGTCTATTTCCGAACTCTTTGTTCCATTGATCTACATTCTATCCTTTCATCAATACCACATTATTTTGATTCCTGCAGCTTTATTTTAATCTTAAATTTGAGTAACGTGATTCCTCCCACTTTAGTCTCCTTTTTCAAAACTTTTTGCTATTCTAGCTCCTTTGCCCATCCACATAAATTTAAAAATCAGCTTATCTGTATCTACGGTATTTGTCCTGGTACATTCCTTTGTGGTAAAGGGGACAAGAAGGTGCCTGGGATGGGGTGGAGGTTATTGGCAAGTACAGAAGCACATGCTGGAAGCGAAGGGGATGGCAGTAAAAGGGACAAGGGTCAAAAACTAAGAAGACAAGTAACTGATCTGTTCTGAGCTCATGTAGGGCTGTGCTGAGTCCCACAGGGAAGCATGAGTTGTCAGCAGCAAATGTGGACTCCTGCTCAGAATCACGTGTGAAGAGCTCTCTGGAGACTGAAACGGACAGGCAGTGGCACCACTCTCTGGGCATGAGAAGTAAGTAATCAGAGATCGTTTCCCCTCTAAATGATGACAGAATGATAGCTTAATTCCCTTTATGTAGGTGGATTAGGACAAAATAATCTGATTTATAGATATACCATTTATAGGATATACAGAAAGCCAATTTTCAAAAACTTACATATAAAGCAAAATGTTTTAATCCTAAAGGAGGAAATCAACTGAATACTGTCTGGTGACCCAGAAGGTACTTCCAGGCCCCAGAGCATCTCTGCATCATCCTCAGTGCATCAAGAAGATCCTGATACTTTAACCTTTCTGGAGTCTGAGTTCTGGCTGCACAAGAGTCCTCTGGGAGCATAAGCCCCATCACTCAAGCCTTTGTTCCTTAGGTGGATTAAGTGAGCTGAACACAGATTTTGTGGGAGGCAGAGAGCCCAGATCTCCAAGTTTACACAGAGGCTTGCTCACCTGATTGTGAACCCAGAGAGCAGGAGGGTGGTTCGTATACTTCACTGCCAAGTCTATCATTCTGTCTTGTTCTAGCAGTCTAGGGCTGGAGCATATGGAGAACCCACCAACCACAGATACTCCTGGGATGAAGAAATCAACCCTACAAAGAAAAGCAAATAAATTAAACTGTTGAAACAATTTTAAAGTCGGTAACAAAATAAACAAAACTGACAAACTTTTAGCTAGAGTGCCCAAGAAAAAAAGGAGAAAAGATGAAATTACTAAAATCAAGAATGAAATACGGGATGTTATCACCAGCCTTACAAAAAAAAATACATACATATATATATAAAGGAAGTCTATGAACAACTGTAAGACCAAAATATTAGGTAACTTACATGAAATGAATGCATTCCTAGAAAAGCACAAACTACCCAACTGGATTCAAGAAGAAGAAGAAAATCTGAACAGACCCATAACAAGTAAATGGATTGAATTAGTAATTTTTAAACCTCCCACAAAAAAAAGGGTAAGTCCAGATGGTGAATTCTACCAAACACTTAAAGAAGAATTAATGCTAGTCGTTCAAATTCTTCCCCCAAAACTTTAGAACACTTCTTAACTCATTCTATTTCAGTATTACCCTATACCAAAACCAGACAAAGATATCACAAGAAAAGAAACCATTAATGACAACCTACGGAATGGGAGAAAATATTTGCAAAAGATAAAACTGACAAAGGCTTGATCTCCAGAATATATAAACAGTTCATACAAATTAAAAAGAAAAAAACAAACAACCCAATCCAAAAATGGGCAGAAGACCTAAACAAGCAATTCTCCAATGAAGACGAATGGCCAACAGGCAAATGAAAAAATGCTCAATGTCACTAATTATCAGAGAAATGCAAATCAAAACTACACCAGACAGAAGGGCCATCATTCAAAAGTCCACAAATGATCAATGCTGGAGAGGGTGTGGAGAAAAGGGAACCCTCCTACACTGCTGGTGGGAATGCAGTTTGGTACAGCCATTGTGGAAAACAGTATGGAGATTCCTCAAAAGACTAAAAATAGATTTACCATATGACCCAGCAATCCCACTCCTGGGCATATATCCAGAGGGAACCTTAATTCAAAAAGACACCTGCACCCCAATGTTCATAGCAGCACTATTTACAATAGCCAAGACATGGAAACAACCTAAATGTCCACTGACAGATGGCTGGATAAAGAAGCTGTGGTATATTTATACAATGGAATACTACTCAGCCATAAAAATGACAACATAATGCCATTTACAGCAACATGGATGTCCCTGGAGAATATTATTCTAAGTGAAGAAAGCCAGAAAGAGAAAGAAAAATACCACATGATATCACTCATACATGGAATCTTAAAAAAAAAAAAAAAAAGACAAATGAACTTAAACATAAAACAGAAGCAGACTCAGACACAGAATACAAACTTATGGTTGCCAGGGGGGAAGAGGGTTGGGAAGGGACAGACTGGGAATTTGAGATTTGTAGATACTGACAGGTATATATAGAATACATGAACAAGTTTATACTGTATAGCACAGGGAAATATATACAAGATCTTGTGGTAGCTCATGGTGAAAAAGAATATGAAAACGAATATGTGTACATTCATGTATGACTGAAAAATTGTGCTGTACATCAGAAATTGATACATTGTAAACTAACTCAATTAAAAAAATGAGAAAAAAAGAAACTATAGATCATTATCCCCTGTGAACATAGATGCAAAAAATCCCAGGAATACAAGATTCATTTAACATATGAAAATCAATCAATCGAATAAACTGTTTAACAGAATAAAGGATGAAACCCATGTGATCATCTCAATAGGTACAGAAAAGGCATTTGACAAAATTCTACATCCTTGCATAATAAAAACACTCAACAAACCAGGAATAAATGGTAACTTCCTCAACTTGATAAAGGCAACTACACAGTATCTACAGCTAACATCATATTTAATGGTGAAAGGCTGAAAATATCCCCCTTAGCTCCGAGTAGAAATGCTGAGTAGAAATGTACTAGGGGTTCTAGCCAAAGCAATTAAGCAACAAAATGAAATAAAAGACATCCAGATTAGAAAGAAATTGCAGATGACATAACATCTTAAAAAATCCTAAGGAATTTGCTATTAATATATTACCATTAGTAAGTTTAAAGTTGCAGGATATAATAACAAAAAACTGTATTTCTACACAGTAGCAATGAACAATCTGTGAAATTAAGAAAAGGAATTCTATTTATAATAGCACAGAAATAATAAATAGGAATAAATTTTTAAAAAGCAGTATAATTTGTACACTGAAAACATTATTCAGAAGAAGAATTAAAGAAGAGCTAGGTGATGGCCAAGATGGCAGAGCAGAAGGAGCCGGAGCTCACCTGCTCTCATGAACACAAAATCACAACTTCAGAATGACCACTGATAAAGACTGGAACCTATGAGAAAAGATCTTCCAAAATTAAAGACATAAAGCAAACACAACAAGACAGGCAGGAGGGGTGGGCTTGCAATATAATCAAATCCCACCCCCTAGGTGGGCGGCCCACAAACTAGAGAATACACTGCAGAGATTACCCCACAGGATGAGAGTTCTGAGCCCCACGTCAGGCTCCCCACCTGGGTGTCCAGCACCTGTTAAGAGGAGCCCCGCCGAGTGTTTGCCTTTGAAGGCCAGCGGGGCTTAAGTGCAGGTGTTCTACAGGACTAGGGGAAACAGAGACGTCACTCTTAAAGGATGCACACAAAATCTCACACTCACGGGGACCAAGGGACAAGAGCAGTGACTTCATAGGAGCCTAGGTCAGATCCACCTGCTGGTCTTGGAGGGTCTCCTGGGGAGGCCGGGGTGGCTGCAGCTCACCCTGAGGACACAGACACGGTGGTACACACATGTATTGGGGAGTATTCATCTGCAGGAACTCTCCTTCCTGGAGGCTGACTTCTTGCTTGGGTCATTGGCACCAACAGCCTGGAGGCTCCAGTGCTGGGCCAAACAACTAACTGGATGTGGACACAGCCCCACCCATCAGCAGACAGGCTGCCTAAAAACTTCTTGAGCCCACAGCTGCCTTTAGACACGCCCCTAGACAGAGGGGCAGGACCCAGCTCCACCCACTAGTGGACAGGGACCAGCCCCTCCCACCAGGAAGCCTGCACCAGCCGCTAGTCCAGCCTCACCTACCAGGCGGCAGACACCAAAGCAAGAAAACTGCACTCCTGTAGCCTGCGGAAGAGTCCACAAATGCAGGACAGACACAACCCTGGGACCAGCTGGCCCCTGGGCGACGGGAGGGAAGTGTACCTTCTCCAAGGTCGAGAAACTTAACTAGCCTACAAATCTAGACAGAATGAGGCAGCAGAGGAATATGTTCCAGACAAAGGCCCAAGATAAAATTCCAGAAGAGGAACTAAATGATGTGGAAATGGGCAATCTACCTGAGACAGAGTGAGAAGCTAGCAGTCTTCAACACAGACTCAGAAGATATAAAGAACCACCAACCAGAGTCGAATACAGTAACTAAATGAAGAAAACACTAGAAGAAATTAACAGCAGAATAAATTGAGGCAGAACATACCTCAACATAATAAAGGCCATATGTGACAAACCCACAGCTAACATCATACTCAGTGGTGAAAAGCTGAAAGCATTTCCTGTAAGACCAGGAAGAAGACAAGGCTGCCCATTCTCACCACATATTCAACACAGTCTGGGAAGACCCAGCCACAGCGGTCAGAAGAAAAACAAAAGGAATCCAAATTGCAAAGGAAGGAGTAAAACTGTCGCCATATGCAGATACCATGACACTATACATAGAAAACCCTAAAGACACTACCAGAAAACTACTAGAGCTCATCGATGAATTTGGTAAAGATGCAGGATACAAAATTAGTAATATACAGAAATCAGCTGCATTTCTGTACACTAACAATGAAACAGCAGGAAAAGAAATTCAGGAAACAATCCCATTTACCACTGCATCAGAAAGAATAAAATACCTAGGAATAAACCTACATAGGGAGGGAAAAGATGTGCCTCCGTAAACTACAAGACACTGATGAGAGAAACTGAAGACATTAACAGATGAAAAGATATATCATATTCTTAGATTGGAAGAATCAATATTGTTAAAATGGCCATACTACCCAAGGCAATATACAGAGTCAATACAACCCCTATCAAATTACCAGTGGCATTTTTCACAAAACTGGAAAAAAAATTTTTTTAAATTTGTATGAAAACAAAAGACCCTGAATAGCCAAATCAGTCTTGAGAAAGAATGCAGCTGGAGAAATCACACTCCCTGACTTCAGACTATACTACAAAGCTACAGTAACCAAAACAATATGGTACAGGCACAAAAACAGACATACAGATCAATGGAACAGGATAGAAAGCCCAGAAATAAATCCATGCACTTAGGGCCAATTAATCTACGACAAAGGAAGTAAGACTATACAATGGCAAAAAGACAGTCTCTTCAGTAAGTGGTGCTGGGAAAACTGGGCAGTTACTTGTAAAAGAATGAAATTAGAACAATCTGTAACACCATATACAAAAATAAACTCAAAATGGATTAAAGACCTAAATACAAGCCTGGATACTCTAAAACTCCTAGAGGAAAACATAGGCAGAACACCCTTTGACCTAAATCCCAGCAATATTTTTCTTGGCTCCATCTCCTACAGTAATGGAGATAAAAGCAAAAATAAGCAAGTGGGCCCTAATTACATTTAAAAGCTTTTGTGCAGCAAAGGAAAGCATAAACAAAATGAAAAGGTAACCTACGGAATAGGAGAAAATATTTGCAAACAGTAAGACCGACAAGGGACTGATTTCCAAAACACACAAACAGCTCATATACCTTAATATCAAAGAAACAAACAACCCAATCAAAACATGGACAGAAGACCTAAATAGACATTTCTCTGAAGAAGATATACAGATGACTAACAGGCACATGAAAAGATAATCAATATCACTAATTATATGAGAAATGCAGATCAAAACTACAATGAGGTATCACCTCACACCAGACAGAATGGCCATCATTAAAAAGTCTACAAACAAATACTGAAGAGGGTGTGGAGAAAAATGAACCCTCCTACACTTGGTGGGAATGTAAACTGGTGCAGCCACTATGAAGAACAGTATGAAGCTTCCATAAAAAAACTAAAAACAGACTTCCTGTATGATCAGCAATCCCACTCCTGGGTACATACGCAGAGAAAACTCTAATTTGAAAAGACACCTGCACCCCAATGTTCACAGCAGCAATATTTACAATAGCCAAGACATGGAAGCAACCTAAATGTCCACCAGCAGATGACTGGCTAAAGAAGTTGTGGTATATTTATACAATGGGATACGACTCAGCCATAAAAGGAATGAAATAGTGCTGCTTGCAGCAACGTGGTTGGACTTAGAGACTGTCGTGCTAAATGAAGCCAAACAGAGAAAGAATACAGTATGATATCACTTATATGTGGAATCTAAAAAAGGACACAAATGAACTTTGTTACAAAACAGAGAGAAACTCACATAGAAAAGAAACTTATGGTTACCAGGAGGGAATGGGGGGAGGGATAAATTGGGAGTTTGGGATTTGCAGATACAAACGATATAAAATAGATAAACAACAGGGACCTACTCTACAGCGCAGGGAACTATTTTCAATATCTTGTAATTACCTACAATGGAAAAGAACCTGAAAAAGAATATGTGTATCACTCTGCTGTACACCTGAAACTAATACAACATTGTAAATCAACAATACTTCAATAAAAAAATAAAATCAAAGAAGATCTAAAGAAACAGAGAAGCTTCCAATGTTCACAGACTGGAAGACTTAGTATTATTAAAATGGCAGTAGTTCCCAAATTGGTCTACAGATTCAATGCCATACCTATCAAACCCCAGCTGGTTTCTTTCCAGAAATTGACAAGTTGATCATAAAACTGATATGAAATCAAGGCACCCAGAATCATCAAAGCAAACTTAATAAAGAAGAATAAATATGGAGGATTCACACCTTCTGATTTCAAACTTACCATAAATCTACAGTAATGAAGGGAGTGTGGTACTGGTATAAGGACAGGGGTATATATCAATGACAAAGAATTCAGAACCCAGAAATAAACTCTTAAATTTATGGCCACTGGTTTTCAACAGGATACCAACACAATTCAATGGCAAAAGAACAGTCTTCTCAACAAGGGGTACTAGGACAACTGAATATCCACACAAAAAGAATAAAGCTGGATCCCAACCTCACACCACATACAAAAATTAACTCAAAATAGGCCACAGACTTAAATGTAAAAGCTAAAACTTATAAACTCTTAGAAGACTTACACAGAGGTAACTCTTCATGGCAAGTTACTTAGAAATGACACCAAAACACAAAGATTAAAGGAAAAATGGAAAAACTAGACTGCATAAAATTAAAACTGTGCTACAAATGATACCATCCAGAAAGTTACAGGACAACCCACAGAATGGGAAAAAGTATATTCATGTATCTGATAAGGGACTTGTACACAGGCTGTTTAAAGAACTCTTTCAAGTCAGTAATAAAAAGACAACTCAAATAAAAAATGGGCAAAGGATTTGTATAAACATCATCCAAAAAAGATACATAAGTACATAAGAGATGCCCAACATCATTAGTTACGAGGGAAATGCAAATCAGAATCACAAGGAGCTATCACTTGACACTCACTAGGATGGATCAAAAAGACAATAATCAAAAAGACAATAAACAGTGTGAGGATCTGGAGAAATGAGAACCCTTACAGATTGCTGGTGGGAATGTAAAATGGCATGGCCACTTTAGAAAACAATTTTCCAGTGCCTGAAAATGTTAAACACACTTACCATATGACCAACGATTCCAGTCCTAGGTGTATACTGAAGAGTAAAGAAAATATATGTCCACTCACAGACATGCACATGAATGTTCTAACAGCATTACTGGTAACAGCCTGAAGGTTTCAAAACAACCTAAAGGTTCATCAGCTGGTGAATGCATAAACAAAACGTGGTACAAGGTGGAACGAAGTACTGATACACACCACACATAGATGAACAGTGAAATTATGTTAGGTGAAAGAAGCCAGTCATAAAAAAAGACCACATGTTGTATAATTCCATCAGTATGAAATGTCCACAACAGGCAAATCCATCAGGACAGACAGCAGAACGGTGGTTGCCTAAGCGGGTGAGGACGGAGACCAAATGATAATTGGTACAAGGTTCATACATTTCTGGGGCGATAATGATGTTGTTCCAAAATTTGATTGGGATGATCACCCCACAGTTCTGTGAATATACTAAAAGTCACTGAATTGTGCACTTTAAATGTGAATTTTGTGATATGTAAAGTTATCTCAATAAAAGTTTTTTAAAAAGTATTAAAAAAAAAAAAAAGTCAACAAAAACTCACTGACATTTGACAAACTAACACGCTGGTGTGGCCTCCTAAATTTCTAAAGTCTTACGTCTCCTTCTCTTGTAACCACTCTCCTGTGGTCCAGAACTCTTGTGAGTTTCAAGCCTTCAATAATTCTATGCCACATAAGTGTTGTTTTTTTTGGTGGGGAATTCTAGGAAATGTAACAAATCTAGTCACAAACCAAAGAAATCCCACCACAAAAAATTCTCATCTCCACGTCTAGGAAACTCAAACATCCGATCTAGCTGTTTCTCAGCCGTCAAAGAACAAAAAGCATCATCCTCCCAGGTAGCCTTCCCTCCAGCAAGCGTACTCGAAAAGCACTTGACGTTCTCTACTGACTTGATCTACAGCCTTCAGACATCTGGTCATTTTTTATAGTCTTAAAAAACCCAGTTCTGGACTGGAAGTCCTCCAGGAAAGGGCCCACGGCTACTTCCACCTCTGTTCCCTCGATTCTTTCCCATGAATATCTTAATTTCCCTTTCATTTCAGACCAGATACAATTTAAAAGACTACATTTAACATGTACTGGCACAGCTGCTCCGTGCTTTCAGAGAAGAGGTACATGGCATCCCCACAGCTTCTGTGTTAAAAGTAAAGAAACCCACGAGCTACTTCTGCTGCTTTATGTCTTGAACTACAGCACCCTCTGCTGCTTGATGCTGACAAAGGCCTTTCTGTCAGGTGAGTGAAAGGGAATCCCTCTTCCCGAGCAACTTTGGAAACCTACTTTTAAGAAAAAGGACTCCTTCGTTAAATGCTACAGAAAAATCTCACCTGAATGGACTTAATATGCGTAACACATATTTAATAAGATACCTTTCCAAGGAAGAATTAAGTTTCAAACAGACACACACACACACTTCTTTAAAAATGGCCTTTGCAGGATCAGCACTTTTGGAGCCAAGAACTGAGGCCCCTACTACCCGCCCAGGTGAGGGAGTGTATGAAGAACAGAGAGGGGGCCTGATTCTGCAGCGAGGCCCGCACACACACAGGTCCACATCCAGCGTGACACACCAGGCAGCCGGGTCCTGCGCGGAAGGCAGCCCCAGGGCCCAGCACGGAGCAGCACACAAACCACGGCTGAGGGACAACGTTCATCAGGAAATCCCAAGACTTGTTAGCTGTCAGCAACCGTACTTGGCGAACACGCCAGGCAACATCTGCCCACCATGTACAGGCACCGGGGCTGGTGTTGGAAGGTAAAGCTGCAGGTATGTGTTGGTTCCCGTTCCCTCCTAATGGGAGGAAAATTAACAAACATGACTAAAGGGGCTATGAAAAAATCTGCTTAAGAGAGAGAATGCTCATCACTGGGGAGCTGTCTGGAGGTACCTGTACTTCGTACAGACTTCTTCTTGGCTCCAACATACGTGATCTTGATTTTATCAGGAAAATACTAATAAAGCCACTGCTTTATAAAAAAAAAAAAAAGAAAGAAAAGCTGCTTGGGGGGTGGGATGCAGGGAGGGAGGAGAGGAAGAACTAGTCCATTCTCTTGGGGGGGGAGGAATTAAGACAGACTTCACAGAGGGGTCTAAAAAGACACAGCACTCATCAGACAAGCAACAGAGGACACAGCCTGAACAAGGATGCAGTCAAGGAGCCCAGCACCCCCTCTGTGTGGGTGTGTGAGTCAGGCTACAGAACATGGCATGTTCACTGTATACTGTCTACACTGCTAGAGGGGAGGGGAAGGGTCTTATATCTCCCATCTTGCTCCTCTAATCGAATCACCTTTCTCCCTCCTCTAGTCGAGCTCAGTCACTTTCCAGCATAAAATCTTGTGTTGTCTTGTACAGAGTCAGAGACACACTGTCTCTCTTCAAAAAGGCTTTTTTTTGGCCTTGCTCCCCGGGGCGGTGGGTGCCCTGTGCGCAGCCCAAGGCTGGCGTTGAGTACTGACCGCACAAGAGGCGTCATCGCAGTGGAGACGTGCCTGCGCCCACTCCTAGCAGGCCTGCTGCTCTTCCAGCAGCAGCTTCACTTCAGGGAATGGCCCAGGAACTAAGAATGACATCTGCCCCGTGGGCCTCACCAGCACAGATGATCTAACTGACCGACTGAAACACTGGCTATCACAAAAACCAAAACAAACCAATAAAGCAAACATGAGGCTTTGTGCTAAATGCCTGACAAATCCCAAGACACAGAAACACCACGATTCCCTCTTTAAGGACAGGGGACCTGCGGCCCAGGGAAAGAAGGAAGCTGCCCACGTCAGAGCCAGTGGGTGGGAAGGCGAGCACATGGGCGGGCAGGCTCCAGAGCACGGGGCGTGTGATGCTGTGATACAGCTCCCCCGGGGACGGACCTGCCCCAAGAGTGCTGAACCCAGGACTCTGTGGCCCAGTGCTGTGTGAGGACTCCTGGTGGCATGCTCCAGGCCCTGGAGGGAGCCCCGGGATTCCTACCTTTGGGGAGGAGAAATCCTGCACAGGTCAAGAGCGGGACTCACAAGGAGCCGGGCGCTAGGCGGTGCCTGTGGGTTAGAGGAGCCCAGGTTTCACTCTATTATTGTGAGAAGTGGTTCCGAGGGAGTTCTCTCTTTGGGCCTTTCTCTCTGGACTGGACTGCTGGAGTCCTCAGAACTGCCTTCCCAGCACAGGGACCAGTTCCCTCTGGAGGGCCCAGTAAGAACACAACACAGTGGGAAGAGCCCCGGGGGCTGACCTCTGGTCCACGGTGAAGGTGTCCACTGGGGGTCGGGCCAGAGCTCCGGAGGTTCCCTCACTCACTGAGGGGCAGGTCCATAGCCCCAACATCCAGCAGCACCCCACCCTGACACCGAGCACATGACTGCACGGCACCCACGTCCACGCTCCCTCTCCCCAGCCCCTCCCCCAGATGCCACCTGGAGGTCACTGCTGAACTGACGATCTAGGAGCCCAGTGCATGGGCCATCCCAGCAACGGCGCGGAAGGAGCCAAGCCGCCAACCTCAGGGCCATTGTGTAACCGTGAAGTCACACATCCGGAAGAACCCATAGCTTCCAGAGCTGTAAGTCAGGGGAAGGGAAGGAACCTTCTAAAGGCGAGGGTCCGGGTGCCAGGAGTGAGTGCTGACAACACCCGGCAGGGAAAGGGCCAGCGCTGACCACCCCCGACGTCCGCCCTCCATCGGGCGTGCACTGAAACCAGTCCCTGGGTCAGTGACGTTCCCAAACCCATCCACTGACGCCACGTGCGTAACACCCACCCTGAGTGATGTTATCTTAAGGACCACCATGGGACCCTAGTTCTTTGTCTATCACTAGGGTGTGATGACATGTTTCTTATCAGATTAACTATGGTTTGCAAGTGCTAACACACTCGCACGCACAGCATGGAGCGGCAGGATAAACACACCCCAGGCTGTTTCTAACCAGGAGGCCGGGTCAGAGTCTTGGCACAATTCCGAGCGGAAGGCCCGGGGACAGTGCCACGCACAGGACACAGACACTTCCACACGGGGGAAATATGGAAAGACAGCATTCCAATTAAAGTTTGCACCTTTCAATGTAATAACTAGTTCTGAAGGGTAAAGATGTTGCCCACCCCCCCGCAACAGCCCAAACGCACTTAATATGTATCACGGAACGTGCAAAGATTGCAGTAAATTGCTTCACAGACGCAAATTATTGCAATCAGCATCTTGTTTCTAGCTGTACATTCAAAGGCAAACCATCAACACAAGACTGCTACGTCTTGCTATTATCACTCGTGCTATTATCACACATCCTCCCCGAACAAAACCACATTTCCAGATGGACTGCCAAAATTAGCCAACTGACTCCTAAGAAATGCTACCAAGACTGACATGCCAGAAACTCACTTAGACGTGAGTGCTTGATTTAAATAAAGGAAACAGACACCCAAACACACCTTTCCTAAGGAAACACAAGTTGCTTTATTTACAACCCAACTTGAATTGCAGCTCAGTGAGGCCGTTCGCAGGAATGTGGGGGCTGCTGGGCCGCTAGCCTGTCTGCAAACTGACCAGTCCTCAGAGGCATGATGTGGGCTGGGCCTGACGGGGGATCCTGATAATAAATCCAGCAAAATGTCTGAACTCAACCCACACAAGGCATGAGTGAAGCAGGAATTCAGTCCAAGGGTGGGCAGCTCTGTGGTATAACTGATTAGAACCACCACTTTCAGACAACCAGTTCACTCTGTATTCGACAAAAGGACGACTAATTTTTAAAAATGTAACAATCTCCAGTGCCAAATGAAAACTGGCCCAGGCCATCTGCCTCCACAAAGACTGAGTCACACTGGCCCTGGCCGTCTACCGCTGCAGCGCTGACCTTCAGGAATCAGGAATGAGCCGCTCTGGGCTCTGGGAAACTGGCCGAACAGGCCGTCAGAGAGTTAGATATTCTCAGGAGATGACTTTACGAGCCCAAATTCTTTCATCTCCTCTTATTTTGAAAAGCACTAATATTATTAGCAGTGACATCTGCTCCTTGTGCCTAACAGCAAGCCTCTGCCAAAATGTGTGCCTGACTGCACGTACCACCCCCACTCACTGAAATCATACGCGATACTGACCTCCCCGCACCCCTGCCTCTTCAGAGCAGCTCCTAGGAGCTGTCTGAGATGCTGTCTCCTGGTCCATAGTCCTCTTTCTGGTCCAAATGTAACAACTCATGACCCTCATGTGGCTGCCACCAGCCACACGTAACGGAAGCAGGTAGGTGACTGCGGTGCATTCTATTAGCAACCATCCCCCAGACCGTGATTACCAGAGCTCGTGGGTCCTCCAACCAGAACTTACTGCTGTTTCCAGCCGGAAAACTCCAGGCAGCAGTTTTCATCTGGAACAGAGGGTGACGGGCTTAAACTCAAAATGAGCTCTGAGGCTGGAAAGGAGCCCAATGCTCCATGCCGAAACAGGCTCAGCCTGGATGGACGCAGCCTAGAACTCCTAGCATCCCTACTCCTCAGGAGAAGCAGGGGCCACCGAAGTTCTCTCCAGAAGGAAAGACGGCACCGTGCACAGACACCACCCCTGGGCCACAGAGAGGCCACTTACCACTGGCCAGCTTTGAAGGAGAAGCCTTTATCCGCCACAAGAAGGCGGAGCCTCTTCACCGACGGGGACTCATCTGCAGTGTCACACACCTTCGCGGCCGACACCACCTGCAGCCAAAAGACAGCAGCTGATGTGAGGCGTACACAGCTCGGGAACAACCTGGGGCTTTCTGGAAGCTAAGTTTGTTGGTTTTTTTAATCTACAAAGATGTGATTTTTGAAAACTGCAAAACAAGGTATAGCCCACTTTGCTTTGGAATGCTGCCTCCCACCAGGTGAACAAACTGTAGTTATTTTTGGAACGCTTGCTGTCATCCTAATTGAATTTTCTTCTGCCTACAACACTCATCTCTGAAAAGGACCGTTTAACAAGCGCTTACACGTTGAGGGTCCAGCAGGGGCCATGCGTCGGCTGGGCGCCCTGGGAAGAGCCCGGGGACCCCGCGCCCTGGGACGCCCTGCCTGGAGTCTGACTGCTCCATCAGTGCGACGCACGCGCCTGAGACCCACCGTCAGCCCTGAGCCTGTGTTTGTTCCGGGTCTGCAAGAAGTCCGTGACCAGCTGACTTCAGAAATTAAACGCGAGCACTTAGAAACCCTTTTTATTTTTTAAAAAGCAGTTTCACAAAGTAAATTGTGTGTCTTTTGAATCTAATAATAGAAAACAAAGTGGGTTTGTACTCAATTGTGTCTGTTTTCATAATTTAGTTTTTCTAATTCATTTTTTATTATACTTTACAAGATATAAACAGTCACAACCTTTAAACAATAACAAATGCAGCCCTGTGCGACACTTATTAGAGAAGCACAACTTTCAGCGACGTAGCTTACTTGGTTTCTAGAAAAGCCTAAAAAGGTCTGAGTCAGGCACTCTTCAGCTCAGTGCCACCCAGGCCTCAGCACCCCTCAAACTCAAAGTGCCTCTGCCTCCTACAGTCTTTGTTTCTTCTGCCTTTGAGTTTCTCTCCCTCCCAAACCTGGGACTTCTTCACAACAGGGGAAAAAAGACAATCTGGCTCTTTCCTCGCCCCCCACTGCTGGTCAGCACCACTTCCGGCGGCAAATCGAAGCAGCAGCAGGTGACCCAACAGCCCTTCTCCCTGGTGCCGTTACCCTCGGGCCCCACGGGGGTGCCGTGCAAATTGGCCCAGGTCAGGGGACCTCCCACCCTCATGCGAGCTCACCTGGCCCCCTTTCTCCAACAGGACTCAGTCTGGTCAAGCTACCAGTGGAGACAATTCTTAAAAATCCACGGGTCTCCCTCACCACCAAAACCCCTCCTGAAACCTTCTACCTTTCTCGTGCTCCTGTAAGGTCCCTTATGTCTCTTTCTCTGTATTTCTGCCAGTCCTCTCTCTCCTCTGAGCTCAAGTGGGCGACTCTGCCTCTGATCCCAGGCCCACCCGCCCCGCCTGCCGCACAGCTCCATCAGTCCCACCAGGCCTGCCCTCCCCGTCCAGTCTTCCTCTCCAGACCTCCTGATTCATCAGATGTGATACCTAACACCACCTGCTCATCCTGAACAATTCAGGTGTAAAAAGGAAGTGGCACAGCGTGGCTGTGAACAGCACGGGCCCCACGGCTGGACCGCCCGGCACTGACTCCTGGCTCCACCATGTCTCACCTCTGGGGCCCCAGCCTCCGCAGCTGGGAGACAGGAGACCACCACCTAGACCCGAGCTGGCGGGAGGTTAGATAAGATATTAGATGCAAAGCATGTATGATGCTGCTGGTAATGTATCTTATCGCATTAATTAAATTGATGGGTCAGTACTTATTATTACATTATACTCTATACTTTTATTCATTTATCATGCATATGCTGCTATGCAAGGCCTCGCGGGCTGAGCCCTGCACACCGCGGGGCACTGATCTCAGATGCCAACAGGGGCTATAAACGGTCTTTGTAACTCAGCCCATCCATTCTTGTGCTAGAACAAACTTAAGAGGTATTTTAGAAATTCTGCCTTTAACCCTTGGCTCTACTGATAGGTCTTTGTCCAGCAGAATCTTCCCTTTCTCCTTGCTGCTCTCTGTGCCCATGGCGAAACTGGCTCCTGCTCTCCTGTGACCTCCTCCAAGGCTGGTGGGCATCTTCCCCAACAAGCAAACTCTATGTCCAGTCTCAGTCCTCACAATCCCTGATCGCCCTGAATCTGATGCTTCTCGCTTCCTTTCCATCCTGAAGCATCCCCTTGCCTGGACAGCTGACCCTGTCCCGGTCCCCTCCTGCCTCTCTGACCTGGTCCTCCTCCTCCTTTTCCACTCCCCTTCCCATCTCCTCAACGAGAGCTTCCTTTCCACTGCCTCAGGTCTGCTGCCTCTCCCACCTCCAGGCGTGGCCCTCCAGCATCCCCAAAGCTGCTAACCCTCCACCCCAACTTGTTACTTTTCTGCCCATCATGGGCCACAGCCACACTCCCCTGTGACAACAGCCAAGGAATCAGGAGCTTTGATCTCAGTTATGGGCAATAATTCATTCAGCCAAAATGAATAACCACATTCTATCCCAAGAGACAGTGTTACCATCCTCCATTCTGCAGATGAGGGAACTGAAGGATTCAGTAACTTGCTCAAGGTCACTCAGGAATGGCCGAGTCAGGATCCACACCCACGTCTGCTTGGCCCTTAATCACCCACGAGTCCTGTCCCAGGGTAAACTCATGTATGTGAATAACTAAACCCAGCACGTCCATCCCTGCCGCGAACACCTCCTGAGCCTGGAGCCTGGCACTGGAGGCGCAGAGGTGGAGAAGGCCACTCCCGCCATCACAGGCCCCCAGATCGGCTCTTTCCACGACCAGAGTTTCAAATCTGGACCCACCCTGGCGTCAGTAAGTCAAATCCACGTTCACCTGGTGCACGCACACACAGTCTTTGGCTCTTCCCGGCATTCTGTCCCCAACACGGGCAACTTCTATGAATTCAGCTCACGCCTTTCCTCCCCATGCCCACCCATCACCATCCTAAGCCAGGAATTTGGTTCTTTCCGCTTGAATTTCTGCCTCCTTCCTATCTCTCTCTCAAAACAGCCAACAGGTGAATATTCCTAACGTCCTGACCTTACAGAGTTCCTCCTGCGGAGAAACCCCCAAGGACTCTAACACTCCACTACAAATGAAATGCTGAAAGGCCATTGTGATGTGCCCCAGTTTGAGCTCCTCCTAGTTGACCAGCTGAACTGATCCTCAAAGACACCTGACACTCACTGACCTCGCAACCCCCCTGCCTGGGTCACTGGGCGTGGGCACCTGTGTGCTCTCAGTCCTGCCGGTCGGCCTCCTCCCCAGGCCTCCAGGCCCTGCCCAGTACCACCAAGACCTGAGTACCACCCCCCTTCTCTCTGCCCCCTCGACTCTGCCAATAAAAAGTTTCTGCCTGTCTTATCAGACTTTGCACATTCAGTGTAAATTAAAACACTCCTGAATGTATCTTTTCCACAAGCAGACCACAGACATCTTGATGTCAGGCACTGGATAGAGTTTACATCTAGATCAACTCCCAACACCAAGCACAGGGCCGGACACATAAGAAGATTCAGTAAATATCTGCAAGTAGAAATTCAGGAGCTTGTTGCTGCTGTTGTTGTTGTTGTTTAAAAAAAAAAAAAGGCGGTGGGGGACGACTACAGAAGATCTAGACGTTCAAAACTGTGGAAGACGTCAGGGAAGGCAGGGACTCCCTCAGTACAAGAGGGATCTTCTTTTCTCTGCCACACACTCTGTTGTAAATATATTATTACAACGACAAGGAATGAGGGTCATCAGAGGACTGCCCAGTATATTATTACTATTACTTTCATTTTCTTAGGTTTACAAAAAAAGGAAACATTTGTTTTTATCAAGAGACGTTATTTTCTTTCAATATAATCATCCGCAAAAACACAGCCATGAGCTAGATTATTTCATTTGTAACAGTTTACCGGTCAGATTTTTTAAAAATTAGACTTGTATAAGCTTTAAACACATCCCAGAGTCACCTAGTAGCGGGGAAACTGAAATTCCCAATCAGTGGGGGAAGGGGGAGAGGCCCGCAGAATTTCAGCTGAAACGTGTGAAAATGTTTCGTAGTCAAATGCTAGACCACGTAAAATGCAATCGCCAATCATGTGCCAATGTCCAAATACAAAATTCAATGAAGAAGGGAAAAGGAGTTACACTTTCCATTGAAAAAGTCATGTTCTCGTTCAGATAGCTTCTATGACCAAAAGTGTCCCCAGATGCCTCATGCCAACTGGTATTAATACAGACAGCAATACACCTGCTGCTACAGTCCGAGTAATACTCTGGGCAAAACTGGTCACACAAAATGCCCTGCACAATTCATTGTTTTTAAAGACATGCCTCCCTCTTAACACTTTATTTTATTAATATAAACACTGCACACTATGTAAAGATGTCTGGCAACGTGGATTAAAAACATTAGTGAAATCTTTTTGAAGGCCATATCCTTATTTTATTCTGAAGCTAGTTTCATATAGTTTAGAACTGTAATCGTGGCTCTGGTTATATGCCATTCCTTCTTTACTTGTGTTGACTAAGCAAAACATGATGGAGAAACTGTATGTTTTAACATTTGTACTTGTTCTCATACTTAATGGATCAAAAGATTTCGCAACTGAAACCTCAACTAGCCACGTCCTAAGTCAAAACACATGGCAGGAAATGAAGTTTTCCATAAAATAACATTTAGACTCTTCTACTGTTCAATAAAATAACAATACATCTGCCAGCTTTGACTAGCACACATTTCTAACACTTTGACGGAGTCAGCATCTAAAAGGAAATGCCATCAGACTGACTGAAAAAGCTGGGTTTATGGAGGGTATTTTGATGTTGCTGCTGCAAAAGTCTCTGTCCAGGAAACAGGCCTTTCTGTGGGAAACCTGGCTGGCTTCCTCTGTTCACTCCCATTCATTCGTTTGCTGGCTTAAAAATATGAACCAAGTCAGGTTCAGGGACAACGTGAAAACAAAAACAGGCACAGAGAATTTCATAGTTGAAGGAAAATTTAGTCACTATCAAGAAGAGGTTGTCATCCTACACACCAGGACACCAAGGCCCAGAGACGTGGTTTAAACTGTGGCGGACTGCCAGACTGACAGGTCGGAGTCTGATGAAAAGAAAATGGTTTTACGAACTGATTTACTGACAAGGGGGGCCACACAGTTCTGTCAACTGCACAATGTCTCCCGGCGTGACAAAGGGCTCTCCCTGCTCCCCTCAAACACTAACCTGTCCACCTGGCTGAGTCTCTGCCTGACCCTTTCGCGCCTTCGTTCCTGCAACCGTCCTCTCCCTGGCATCCCCTGTTCTCCTGTCTCCATGAGACCACAGCAAGCGCCTCCCTGTGGAGGGACAGTGGCAGCAGACGCTGTACGCAGTGCTCCCCGTGGACCTGGCACTACAGAGCCATTAATTCATCACAGCCCTAAAAGGTGGGTGTCAAATCCAGGCACTTGACCACGGTGCTCTGCTGCTTTTCAAAATGCAAAAATCAAACAAGCCACTGCCTTAAGCCAGCTGCCACCCTGTTCTTCTGCTCCCAGCCATAGAAAAAGCTTAAGAATTACAGTCTGGGTCCACTTTCTTATTTCCCACTCTCTCTCCAATGCAGTCCAGCCATGTTCACTCTTGGCAATATACTAAGATCGGTCGTTCTGGTCACCCACTATCCATTGTGCTCATCCGATGACGCCTCTCGGAAGAATTCAGCTGCTCCCCCCTTAAAGCACTTGTCCGCCTGCATCACCTACACCAGCTGACTGCCCTCCTGCCCCGCAGCCACTCACTCTCCCCTGCCGGCCCTGCCTCTTCTGCTTGACCTCTCCAAGCTGACCCCCCACCCCGGCTGAGCCCCAGGCCTCCTCCCCCAACCCCTCACGGCGTAAGCATTGCATCCCCAGCCGTGAACTCCAATCTCATACATTCCACTGCCGATTTCAATTTCCACTTCAAACAACACGTCCAACACAGAACTCTTTCATCTCTCAAAGTTTCTTCTTTTTTATTATGGAAAACTTCACACACACACAAAGCTAGTAAAAACAGGATAACAAGAATCTTCACAAACCCACGACCCAGATTCAGCAGTGACGTGAGTTGATAAAACTCTCATCTGTAACTCTATTCACCTCCCACCCCCACATTATTCTGAAACTGAGCTTTGCTCCCTTCCTTCAAACTGGTTCTTCTCCATTTTAGCAAATATGCGCTACCATCATCATCTACCTAGATTATTCAAACCCCCAAGCTAGAAGTCATGGTTTCCTATCCTTCTCCCACTGGCTGTGAACCTCCACCCCATTGGTGAATCCCACCAGCCTCGCCTCTGTCTCAGATCTGCTTCCCCTCCTCACCTGCTCTAAGTCCCCATCACCTATCCTAGGACTGAGTTAGTAGCCTCCAACTTGGTGTCAAAGCACAATAAAAGCCCAGTGCTCTACCGAGCAGAGATGACCCATATAAAATAAATGTACATCACAAGGGCAGGGGATAGCTCAGTGGTAGAGGGTGTGCTGAGCATGAGGTCCTAGGTTCCATCCCCAGTACCTCCAATAACAAAAATTTAAAAATAAATTAGAAAAAAAATGTACATCACATGTCATTTCCCTGCTTTAAACCTTCCATCACCCTTAGGACAGAGCCCCAACTCCTCATCCACGCCCGCAGTGGTTTCTACAACCTGGGCCCTGCCTACCTCTCACCCTATCACCTTCCACTGAACATGCCAAGCTCCATCCTGCCCCAAAGCCAGGGCTCCTGACAGCCCCTCTGCCAGGAATGAGGTGCATGTGGCTTGCTGGCTTCTCTCCTCATTCAAGTCTCAGCTCAAATCTTACTTGACGATTGGCAATAGTCCCCATGACCCTGTTTTATGTCCTTCAGAGCGCAGATCGTCTGACAGTCTCTGGTCAACCTGCCCCAGAACGAAGCTCCACGCGTGGCAGGGGCTCTACCTGCCTCCTGCATGCTGCTTTCCCTACACCCAGGCGGGGCTAGGCCACCACAGGTGCTCAACACGTGTCTGCTGGGTTTAAGGTAAAACCCGCTTCATTTGATTGGAACCCCTAAGTGAAAAATGGAAAGGAGCCTAGCCTCTTAATTTACTGAACAAAAGGGTGTCAGTGAAAAGCACTGACACTGTACATTTTAGACGCTAACAAGTTAAGTTCTGGGCATAGTTAAGCAGCATCAAGAGAGACAAGTTCTCATTTTCCACAGCTCTTAGGCCGCACACGTCATCAGCCACGGAAGTGGTGTCAACTGATTAAAAAAAAAGCACAATCTAAAAGGAGAATGACATTTTATTCGGTGGGCTTACTACAGCCTGGGACGACAGCCTCTCAGAGAGCTCTGAGGGACTGCTCCAAAGAGGTGGAGGGGAGCCAGGGTATGTAGGAGTTTTTGCAAAAAAGAAAAACCCAAGTAGTCAAACATCAAAAGGTGACTGCTAATTAAAGAAAAACCAGACATTTCGAGTTAATGAATTTAGCGCTTTTCTAGGTATGGGAAGCTGCAAGAGTCCGGGCTCACTGAAATCACTCCTTTGATGTGCACCTCAACCATCCAGGGCCAGTCTCTGTTCTTCTCCATCCTGAGTCCCCGCAGGGGGCACCATGAGGGGCAGCTGCAGTGGCTGAGGGCTTGATGGCTCCAACACCCTTTGTTTACTGAAATGGCAGGGGACATTCTTTGTCCATAGTGGGATTAGCATTTGTTTATTCTACTCAATGAAACGTGCACCCTGCACCGAGCGTCTGTGTTATGTCACCACTGTGCTAGGTACTGTGGCCACAGGGCCTCCCTCTCTGGGGGCCTCCTTCACAGCAGGGAGCTGGAGGCCAGCTGCCAGGGCCTTCAGACTGCACCTCCCCGGGAGTTCTCCAGGAGGCTGGGCCCAGGGCCCCTGCCAGCCCCACCGCCTCCTCTAGGGGGTCTCTCCCCACCACTCTCCCTCTGTCGGAGCTGACAGTGCGGTGAGGCTAGGATGCCAAGTACTGCTCACCCCAGGCTGGACAATCTTTAAAAGGCGCTCTGACCATCAGACTCTGGATGGTCAAAGCAAATCAGGCGTTCAACTGTTGGCAAACATTCCATATTAAAAACATGCCCCTCAATGCCCAAGTTGAAAGCCATTCCAGCGTATGATCTTCCCAAAGTATATAGGTGACGAAGAGCAGAGAAGTGTACGAGCTAAACCTCAAACACGACCCAGTTCTCCAGCCAAGCGGCCCACTTCAATCACACCCAAGCCTCAGCAAAATCGAAAGCCAGGCAGGCTCCCTGCACTCAGCCATCAGCTCTGGGACCCATAAGATCCCTGAAGGTCTCTGCCCCAGGAACCCAGCCACGGACATCACTGTGTCAGCTGTGACTCCCCACTTTGTTATGCCCAGTAACACTCAAGAATAGTTTTGACTTGGAACAGAGATAAGGCTGTGTGACATTTACCTTCCTTCACTGTGTTGCTCAATGAAACCGTGTCTAAATCATGTCATGTTCTTTTGCTGTCATAGAGTGAAAAACCAATTTGATATCAAAGATCTGAGTTCAAGGGCTGAGTCCTCCATTTACTTGAACAAGCCCTTTAAACTTAGGCTGACGATGTAATTTATCATCTAAAACAGGACACCCGTGAGAGTGAAGGGGGTGCCGCTGACAGTTACACCAGAATAGCAGCATAAGCCAGGAATGCCCCAGGCAAACAGAGGGCCATCCGATCTGAATCTCCGGAGTCTTCACTTCCTTGTCTGTACAGTGGGGATAAGGATCCCTATACACCCCTCCTAGGGTGGTTGTGAGAATCAAGTAACAACTACTGCTTAATTGAGTGCTTCATAAACAAAAGGCCACGATGCACACAAGGCATCTGCAGGACAAAGCACAGGCTTCTAAAAGAAGCAAACTAGTACAACTGAAAAAGAACTAATAGTGTTTCCAAAATCAATCAGGTGCACAGAATCAGCTTCTTCTGACCAGAGTCCCATGAGCACCTGAGATCAGGGCTCATATCAGTTCTCAACACTGCAGCCCCAGGACCCAGCCTAGTGTGTGGCATATTTCCAAAGGAATGCGTGAGAATCCATAATTTTAAAATGTCTTTCGTTACCAAGCTCTCCCATCAAATTGATGAACAGAGTATGTCCTGCTCAGCAGGCCAGCCCTCTACAGGGGCCAAGCACGGAGTGACTCCCTGAGTGACATCTCAGTCTTGCAGGAATGGTCCTTACCACGTTACAATATTTCTATTCTTATCGCCTTGACATTTCTAAGGTTACCCAGGCTGCATACTCTTGACGTTTAAGAAAAAGATATGTGGACTTGAACACAAACAGTCAAATGTCATTCAATTCAGAGCTCGTTCCCAGCATCAGCAGGACTCCAGACAGGTTACACTTGCAGCCCCATCTAAGAGGCATTCACATCACAAGTGGCATTCAGTAACTTCTCCAGAGGGAACCCCAGGCTGAAGGAGGAAAGGACATTTCTGGGTGGGTGGTGGCTCTGTTCTCGACCCGCTCCAGAAGGGTGCAGGGTCCTCTGGCCTAGGAATCGGGAGACCTGGAGCTTCCCTCGGGCCTGGCTCTGCTCCCTCTGGAGTAACAGGCACATGCCACCCTATCCTTGGGCTGCAACAGAAGAGCAAATGCCACGTGGGGAGCTGGGTGACACATACCCGCTGTGCAAAATAAAGGCAGAAGGGCCGGATGAGACTACGAGGGTGGTCCAGGGCTGCTGTGGCCTGACCCGAGGTGCCGGTCATTCCGACAGGTCCACACTGAACTCCTGCTTTACAGCTGGGAGCCGCCCTCGGAGGGAGCCGGGTGGCCCCTGACGACCTGACACTGTGGAGGTTGTGGCCCCATACACTACCCAGCTCTATCCAGCACCCCACAGCTCCCAGCTCTCACTCCCTGTGGTGGAGCGTGGAAATGAGAAACAGAAGAGGAGAAGGGCTGCAAATGGAAAATCCCTGCCAAGGTAACATCATGGCTGGTATCATCCTGGAATTCTGACTTATGGGCAATTAAATTCCCAACTGTTCAACTGGAAGCTGCTTTAGGCAGGAAAGAGCTCTCTGCAGGAGGCCCCTTTTGTCTGGTCACTAACCTTAAACCAGGTGCCCCCATGCTCCAGTCACCTCTGGCCCAAACACACCTTTCAAACCTTGATCACACAACACCTTGCTTAACCTGGTGGCTCTTTCCTGGATCAAATGATGAATGAGTAATTAAAACATGACCAGGTCTCTTTCCCAGCTTCCCCTTCAGAAACCACGAGAACAGACTATGTGAACAAGACGGAGTCTAAGGAAAGATGACAAGAAGTCAGTCAACTAGCCTGCACACAGTGGGGGATGGTGACGGCCCTACCCACC
Organism: Camelus dromedarius; assembly: GCF_036321535.1. Lineage (NCBI taxonomy): Eukaryota > Metazoa > Chordata > Mammalia > Artiodactyla > Camelidae > Camelus > Camelus dromedarius. The sequence continues at coordinate 5,235,166 of NC_087437.1, read as the reverse complement.
AGAGGGCCAGGACCAAGCTTCACCCAGCAGTGGGCAGGCACCAGCTCCTCCTGCCAGCAAACATGCATAAGCCTCTACTCCAGCCTCATCCACCAGGGGAAGATACCAGAAATAAGAAAACAACAATCCCAAAGGCTGTGGAGGAATCCACAAACACAGGCCAGACTCCACATTAGGACCAGCTGGACTCTAGCCCTTGGGTGACGAGAGGAGAGTACTGCTGGGACACACAGGATGTCTTCCACAGACAGCCACTTCTCCAAGATCGAGACACACAACTAACCTACCTAAAAATACAAATAGAAAGATAGACAATATGAGGCGGCAGAGGAATATCTCCCAGGCCAAGGCACAAGATAAAATCCCAGAAAAAGAAATAAGTGATGAGGAGATAGCCCATTTTTCTGAGAAAGAGTTTAAAGTAATGACGAAGATGTTCAGAGAACACAAGGGGATTATAGATGCACAGAGTGAAGTTTTTAGCAGAGTTGGAAAATATAAAGAATACTCAAACAGAGTTGAAGAATAAAATCACTGAAATGAATAACAAACCAGAAGGAACCAATAATAGACTAAATGAGGCAGAAGAATGGGTCAATGAGCTAGAAGACAGATTAGTGAAAATCACTACTGTAGAACAGAGAAAAGAAAAAAGAATGAAAAGAAATGAGGATAGTTTAAGAGAACTCTGGGACAATGTGAAGTGCACTAATATTTGCATTATAGGGGTCCCAAAAAGAGAAAAGAGAGAGAAAGGACCTGAGAAAATTTTTAAAGAGATAATAACTGAAAACTTTCCTAACTTAGGAAAGGAAACAATCACCCAAGTCCAGGAAGCGCAGAGTCCCACACAGGATCAACCGAAAGAGGAACACACCAAGGCATATAGCAATCAAATTAACAAAAACTAAAGATAAGGAGAAATTATTAAAATTAGAAGGAGAAAAGCAACAAATAACATACAAGGGAGCCCCTGTAAGGTTATCAGCTGATTTTTCAGCAGAAAATCTACAGGCCAGAAGGGAGTGGCATGATATATTTAAAATAATGAAAGGGAAGGGAGCACTGCTTTTGCTAACAGACTATGTGAGTTTCCATGTCTTTAAGTGAACTGTAAGTACGTTTGAAATCTTTCTGGTTAAGTGAGTAAGTATTGTTTCAGTGACCTATGATCCTATCTGACTAAGTGTTTTGAAGCTTTCTGATATTTCTGACAAACTTACTATCAAGTTTTAATTAAAGTTCTCTTCACCTCCAGCTAACTTAAAAATGCTTCAGAGGGCCCCTAAGGCATCTCAGAGAGAAATACGAAACTAACTAGGATTGTTTGGTAAGTTAAATTACATGGAAAGTATTATCAAATGAATAAGCCTCCTCAGATTGTATGGTACAGATGAATGCTATTAATATAAATATTCTAAAAATTGTGTAAGTTTCTGAAGTTTGGATATGTCCTAGTATGTCGTCAGTCTTAATTTTAGTTGTTATGTTAAAATACTGTATGTCACAACTTCGTTAAGATTCTTTGTCAAAAACATTATAATCCGATTTCTAACCTTGTCTTTTTAAGCCCTTTGTCATTCATTCATGGACAGTTAAGCTATGCTCTGCAAAACTGCTTCATTTTCAAGAAGATTCACAGACTTTTTGACAAGTACACGTTTCTTTTAAATTACACTGCTAAACTGGGTTAGAAATTTTTAAAAAGTCTAATAGAAACTCTGATTTCATAAAACTTAGCAAAAAGGATTAATTACATAGGATTGAGTAAATTTATAAATACGGCTATAATTTTTTATGTGAAATATTAGTGGCTTTTAATCTGTTTTCCAGATATGAGGAAACTTTTCCCCTTAAGCTAATTATGATTTATAATAACTTGGTATATTATGCTTTGTTAGGTAGAATTGAAGCATTTTTCTATCTGATCCCTCTAGAAGTTGGACACTCCTAGGTTCCAAGCAGCTGTATCAGTAAATACGAAAGGCCGCCTCTTGACAACTGCAAAAATCTCAATGTATTTTGGGAACCTCAAAAAAGGAGGAACTCATCCAAATTTGTAGGATGAAATCTGTGACCAGCCTTTCGTGTGGCTCTCCTCAAGGCCCTTTTTAATTTTTTTTTTTAAATGGATGTGCGGGGGATTGAACCCTGAACCTTGTGCATGCTAAGCATGTGCTCTGCCACTGAGCTATACCCTCTCCCTCCTAAAGGCCTTTTAAAATTTGTCTGAGATTCCTTATGAAAGGTTCCAGCATAGCCATAAAATAACCTAAATAATCAATTAACCACACTCATTTTGCAAACAAACTAATTTTAATTTACCTATTTTGGGGAAAATGAGGGTAATTTTAGAAAAAAAAGGGCTATATTTTAATGGAAGTTAAATTCTAGTTTTGTTAATTGAGGTCACTATTTGCTGCCTAAGACTCACTCTCCAGATGGCTCTTTGTTGTTTTGTTACTCACTGTAAAGTCTAGAACTCTGACTTTGTTTCTGAAGCTTATCACAGCAGTCTACGTTTCGATGAAAATCAGACGCCCCATGACCCGCAGTCAGGGAATTATACATACTAGAAGGAGCATCACTTAAAGCGCTGCCTCCAACCTAGATAAAAGGACCTTTATCAGATATTCTTAACTAGCCCATGTGCAATGAAACTGAATGAAACGGACTCTTGGATTCAAATTTCCCACTTGAGAAGGGCCTCTGCATTGGACTGGCCTACAGAAGGGACTGCTGCCCCCAAATGACATTTACAGCAGCATCAGAAGGAAAAGACAACAGTGGTGGACAGCTGGCCCAGGAGTCTGGACCAGGCCTGTAAGACCTATCATAATCTAATTCAACTGTTTACCAAATGTCTGTCTCTCTATCAACATTGAAAGTTACTGTTTTACTTTCAACCACACTGTTGCCCCCAATGTTTAGGAAAGAAAGAGAACTCTCTACAGAGTTGTCACAGAGGGTAACTACTCGTGATGTGTAAACTTCTTGCCTTTTATTAAAAGTCTATTGCTAAGAGCACATGTACAATGCTTGTGTGACAACTGTGTGTAAGTGGTAAAATGCATGGCCTATGAAGTATTTCTCTGTTAACATTCCTCTCTCTTAGCCTGTTCACAGTATCTGATGAATTTTCCCCCAACGTGGATAACTAGGTAAGTATAAAGGAGGCCTGGCACCGAGGGACATGATCTGGACCTGGAGCAGGAGCTGCCACCTCAGCTTCGAGGGATGAATATTTTGCTCACCAATGCTTTCTACTGAAAGATTTGCAATCAAAAGGAGAAATGATGGGGAAACTTGCACATGTTGAGGTATGGGGCAGTCATGCTGGCTTATGCATGGTTTGACGTAAACTTTACTGACCAAAGTGGCCTGCTTTATGGCCTTTTGGACAGGCATTGTACACCTGCTTTGGCCTTGAGAAGGGGCATGCACTTGAAAGTCAGAAATGGAGTAGCTGTGGTTCAGACCTCTGAGGTAAACCTAAGTGGCCACTGTGGGTGTGGTTTCTGACATGTTTCTGTATTGTTGAGAACTTGAGTTTTCTGAGCTGTGTTAGACTCAGGACACCACAAGCCATTCTCAAAGCAGTGTCTGCTGGTGAAATCATGCAGGACCCTGTGGGTTCCTCTGTCAAGTTTACGATCAAACTCTCTACCTGAAACTTTATTCCTTTTTGTGTTCTGCACCTGTTCCTCCTCAGGATTGAGGAGTATCAAAGAAAAAAGGGAAACTGGAACCAAACAGGACCCTGCGGGCATCCTCCCAACTCTGCCTCTTGTTTGTAGAAAAGGTAAAGTCTCTCGGGCCTCCCCGAGCCACAAAAGAGCAGGCTCAAACAGCTAATGACTCAGTGTCCGATGCACATTCCTGAGTTGTTTTACAGACACTATAACTGTCACCAGAGGGAAAAGCCAACTGCACGATGACCAGACTGAAGCCCCAAAGTAAGCCGTTCCATCTTGAGCAGGACTGAATCTGTGGCCAGCACAAGTCCAAGAACTGGTCTTAACACAACTGGATTACCACTATTGCTCATAATGATCTGTATGGGCATCAAAGTAATTGTAGCTTTTTCTGCTCATATATGTAAATGGGCAACTACAACTGTCAGCAAAGAGATGCTACAGACCCTCTTCCACTCTGAGAACATGGTGCCCTCTGTCAGCATGAAGAAATCACAGAAGACAGACCTCTGCCCATGACCCCACAGAAACAGAATGATGCTCTGACCAGCTTCAGGCAGGAAAGAGCTCTCTGCAGGAGGCTCCTGTTGTCTGGTCACTAACCTTAAGCCAGGCGCCTCCATGCTCCAGTCACCTCCGGCCCAAGCACACCTCTCAAAACTTGCTCACACAATACCTTGCCTAACCCATTGGTTCTTTCCTGGATCAAAGAAGTAGGAGCGACGAATACATTATTAGCAGATGTCTAACTTCCCTCTTAGCATCTTGAGAACAAACTCTGTGAATAAGATAGCTTCTAGAGAAAAGATCACAAGAAGTCGACAAGCCTGCAAGCAGTGGGGAAGGGTGACAACTCTGACCCCCACCTCTCACCTCAATGATTAATTGACATCACTTCCCTTTTCCCTTTAAAAACTTTCGAGGACGAGCAGACTCTTAGGAGTCAGTTTTTGCAGACACTGAGTCCACCACCTCCCCAGATCGCCAGCACTCTGATTAAAAGCAACTTTCCTTTCTAACACTGGCCTCTCTTGAGTGTTGATTTCTGAACGTCAAGCGGCAGGATCTGAGTTCGGTAACACAATCACATTATTAGATCTTACGTTAACTTTCTCTGTAGTTGTCTTAAACTTGGCTCAAAATAACTCCCCAAAAGTCTCAATAATTTTGTCCTGTAAAATTCTGAAATGCAGCTCTAATTTGGGATTGGCAAACAGGCCAAACCTGGGTGTTCTGGTAAGTATCGTTTTATTGGAACACAGCCACACCTCTTTGTTTACATGGTGTCCAGGGCTATTTTCACACTACAAAGGCAGTTTTATAGCTGTAACTAAGCATGGCCCTTGAAGCCTAAAATACTCACTATCTGATCTTTTATGGTAAGTTTGCCAAACCCAACTCTAATTCTACGTGTCTCAAAACAACAGAAAAGAGTCCAGACCAAGCCTATTAAATAAACTGCTTTTTCTTCAAAACCAGAAAGGTTTCACTTTAAAAAAGAAATCCTAACAAATCTCACATTTACAAAATGAGCATTTTTGTGTGTTGAACAAACCAAAAAAAAAGCATTTTCAGATTTATCATCAGTGGGGAAAGTATAGTTCCCATACACCCATAAATCTATTATGCTCAAGTAATTTTACACAGATGCCACAAAAAACGCACTGGCTTGATGCTGAATACACAAACACACCACTCTTGGTCCTAAAGCAGTGTTCTGAAAGTAGCATTAGCTCGAAAAGTGGGACCTAAATAATATACTCTTAGATTAAAGTATATTCTGCTTGTCAATGCTAAAAATTAAACTGCTGTGACAATACGACTTCTGAGCGTGCTCACAGGAGTGCTTAATCCCTTCTTTTAGTGAAATACATAGTTTTTTCACTGTTAGTTTAAATACACTTACAACACTAAGCTAAATATACCCAAATATGTGAAGAATCACTCAAAAAGCAAAATCAAATATCCAATTTATGTTTTTAAAAGAAAATGGGGTTACTCACTGAGCTGAAGGGTGAGGATCCTTCCTTTCCCAGCCCTGGACCCCTTCAGGAGGTGGGTTAGCCTTTCTACGGATGGTCTGAACGTGATGGGAAAAATCTGCACATTTTTCCACTGGGGAAGGGCACCAAGGACTCGCCCACCTTCCTCTCTCAGATGTCAGTGCTCTCTCCCTTGATGAAACAAGAAGTTGTTCTAAAGTAGGGATGGGAACAAGGACTTTGAGACACGGTGCCAGGAAAAAAGAAAAAAAAAAAAAAAAGAAAAGAAAAGTAAGCTACTCATAAACTGCAGGCAATACCAGAAGTTCTGTGTCTAAAATACAACCCTAAACATTACACCTGTGGGCTGTCCCCTCAACTGCTGCCACACGCCCATCATCAGAAACACATTCACTCCAAGTTTAAAGGGAAAAACTGGCGTATTGTACTGTCATCTTTTCAAATCAGTTGTCACATGCCCCGTTCAGAAAAGCTCTGAAGAGAACAATAACAAACTTTCCCTGACTGTCCTCTGAAGGGCTCAAGCTCACGTAAGCCCTCTCTGAAAGCGAGTCCTCGCTGCGGGCAAACCGCCAGCTGCGGGGACTCTGCCCAGCCCCAGATACCCACCTCCCGTCGAACGACATCTGCAGTTCTCTCCAAGTGGTCAGTCTTCCTTCTGGATTTCATCATGCTTTAACGGAAAGTAAAATTAGGTTATTAAGTATTGGCCTCATAAAATTAATTAATTAGTTAATTATCGTGACTATCCCAAATACAATATGGCATTATAGGTCCCAGAAAACAGCCAAAGACAATCTGCACATTTAACTAAAGCTTAACGATCTCCAAGCAAGCAAGGTGCTACGCGATGCCTCCCACAACCACCGGCAGGTCAGGTCTCTGAAAATCAACCTCCAATGACACTGACGGCTGACAGCTCACCTGCTGAGGGTAAGGTGGCGCACAGCGCTGGGCGGCGATCTCCACGAAGCAGCCTGCGTGCAGATGGCCCTGGCACAGCCCTGCAGCCACCCAGGAATCATGACAGCGGTACAGGCCATGGCGCTTCCTGGGAAACATGAGATTCAAAGTGAAAACATTTGAAGCAAAAGTAGGGAAAGTCAGACCACCTCAGGGGCCAGTGAAGAAGAGTCTGGACTTTTGCTGGTGCTCTTATGAGCTGATCTAACAGCAAAACAATGAAGGGCCTGGCTTCACCCTGAGAAAGCTAGTGCTACTATTTAGAGTTGATTCGCTGGGTCGCCACAGAACACACATGTGTAATTACTGGTGCTGTCAAATGTTTATGGTCTTTATTAGTTTCCAAAATCTCAGACCAAATTCACATGACTAATCTTATGCTATTAGAGAAGAAGAGTGATTTTGTAACTGCCTAGTAATTATATTCTCCCCAGAGTACCACCTAGGTCTTCAGTGTTTCTTGTTAGACAACGCACAAGGTGCAGACAGATTTCCTGAGATTCACAGCAATAAGGATAAACAGACTCCAACTACATGCAGTGACACAGATGAGTATCACAAACATCACGTTAAATGGGAAGAATGGAAGAAGCCAGACTCAAAAAAGCACATATTCTCTGAGCCTAGTCACCGAAACTACAAAAACAGGAAAAAAATAAATATATGAAGCTAGAAATCAAGTTAGCAGTTCCCACTGGCGAGGTGGTAGTGACAGTGTTGTTTCTGAACCTGAATGATGACTGCATGGGTATTCTCATTTTGAAAAAACTTCATCAAAACACAGAGGAGTCTTAGGGCAGTAAAATACTCTGTATGATACCACGTGTCACTATACATCTGTCCAAATCCACAGAGCATACAACACCAGGAGTGAGTCATGGCGTTAGACTCTGGCTGATTATGATGTGTCAGTACAGGTCCATCAACTGTAACAAATATCCCACTCTTGGGTCGGGGGGTGACGGGGTAGGCTGTGCACGTGTCGGGGTGGGGAGTGTATGGGAAACCTCTGTACTCACCCGTCAACTGCTGTGAACCTAAAACTGCTCTAAAACAAATTAAGCCTTAAAAAAATGCAATTGATCCATCTTCTTAGGATTTATGTACTTCTGTCTATATGTTACACTTCAATAACAAATTAAAAAAAATAAGCCAAAAGATTCTCCAGTATTTCAAATTCCAAAAACTACTGGCCTATCAGGAAAAGTACTGATTGGGAGTGGGATAACACATTTCTGTCTCCTGTCGTTCTGTTTTCCTCAGCCAGTTTTTGAAACATTTCTTTGCCTGAGATGGCCTCTTTTAAAAAAAAAAAAAATTATTTATTATTTAATTATTTCTTATTTTGGCCAGAGGTGGGGAGATAATCAGGTGTATTTATTTTTAGAGGAGGTAGTGGGGACTGAACCCAGGACCACCTCGTGCACGCTAGGCACGCGCTCTGCCACTTGAGCTATACCCTCCCCCTTGAGATGGCCTCTTTTAACATGTTATATTGCCTTGTACATCTGCCTTTCCCTATCTGAGTCAGCTTGAGCATAAATGAAAATGTGTGAACACTCTAGTTTCTGAGACCTTTGAAGGCACCATATAAACTCATTGTAACAAATCTAGCGTTAGAAGAGATTCACGCGCAGTGTGCTGACATTCCTCCTCCACAATCGTGAATTTAGTCCTTATGTGGACTTATATTTATTAAGAGCCCATCACGTGGCACGCCCTGGGGATACAGACATGAACCAGGCAAAGACCTCGGGGAGCTTACATTTTAGAAGACAGAGACAGGAAATAAATAAAGGTAAATAAATCAAGTAGTGATATAAGTCATATGCAATTTATTCAGCTACAGCCAAATCATATTAAAAAACTGCCCCATAACTAGTCTTTAGATAAGATCTAGAGGGGTGCGGGTATAACAGATCAGTGGTAGAGCACGTGCTTGGCATGCACAGGGTCCTGGGTTCGATCCCCAGTGCCTCCGTTCAGGGGAGAAATAAATCTATTTCCTGCCAGAGTATGACGCAGCCTCGGTGTGGAGGAACATGCCACCGGCTGTCTTTCTCCCTGGTCAATGAAAGAAGCATAAGGCCTCTTTCACCCCACGTAAGACTACTAAATGCAGTTTCTCTCCTTCGAATGTGCTAAACTAAAAATGGAACGTCAATCACTGGAAGAAAGAAGGCGAAACTTACTTTAGAAGCCCAAGAGCATTTAGGAGTCATTAAGTGTAGGGCGGGCTGGCTGGCAATGTTCTGGTCCTGGAATTACACTGAGCCCTTTGGAGACACCCCAGCTGGAACAGTGTTTCCATACAGTGACACTCCCACAAAATTCCTGCAATGGCAGAGATGACATATAAGAACAATATTCTGGGAAACTGTTGAAAGGCACCGCTGTCTCTTAGCTGCAAAAGGAGAGGCTCGCTATAATCAGCCAGCACCACTCACAGCCAGCCTGCTCTCAGTGAGCCCCTGCCATCCATTCCTCCTCCTCGGGTTTCTGCTTTTCTGTCTGGTTGTTTCTCTTGCTGTGTCTCGTTCTCGTCTTCCTTGGCCTGTCTTTAACGCCTGCTGCTGCTTACTCAGGCTACCCACTCCACGAAAGCCAGACCAAGCGCCGGAAGGACAGTTACGTGTCATTTCCCTGATACTGTTGAACTGATGTAGAGTTAAATATGGACATGCTATTCTGCTCAATGTTTTGGACAAGTATTGCTAAAATAAACTGTCCTCTTATAAGATATATCTTTTAGTGATCATGCTGTTTGAATGGTCTACTGCTCAGCTGAACTGGTATACAAAGAAACAGTAATCTTAAAAGCTGTACTCTTTAAAATTCTAAAATCTTGTTTTTTAATGAGAGTAACCACGACCAAGAGTGACACCTATTGGTAAATAAAGGGTATTTTTTTATCAAATTGTGTTCAAAGTGCCTTCCAAAGCAATAAGGTATTAAAAAAAAAAAAAACTTCCCATATTTTGAAGTATGTCCACTGGTTTAATACATTCCATTTAAGTATTAATTAACTGTAAAAAAGTTATATATATTAAGTAATTTTCAAAACCAAAAAAGAATATTCTATCAACGTCTGTATCCCCATGGGCCTTAACTCACCAAATTTTTTTTTTCTGAAAGAGAAAAGTATCATAAACGCTAAATAAAACTTCTGTCCATTTAAGGAGTTAAGTTACCGCAAGCAACAGCTTAAATTTAAGATTTAAAATGAACTCTACTAGTTTCTGTTCAATAAGTACATTTAAATTAATTGACACTTACTGGGGTGCCAGGCACTATTTTAGGCTGTGGAGACCCAATAAAGAAACAGACACGAGGCCCTGTCATTATGAAGTTTTTACCACAATGTGCACAACAGATAATAAACAGAGAATGAACAAGACAATTACAGGCTACCATGAGCGTGAGGAAGGAAGTAAGATGGGTGGGGTAAGTGGGGGAGTATCAGGAAAGGTCTCTCTCAAGAGACATCTGAGCTGAGAGGCTGCCAAGCAGGCCCCATCACAGAAACAAGCCTGGTGTGTTACAGGAAGCAAGGCCAGTGTGACCGGACAGCAGTGAGCTGGGGAGAGGGACAGGAGATGAGGTGGAACAGGCAGACACGTGCCAGGTCACATCAGGCCCTGGGAAGGGTGTGGACTTTTTCCTAAGGGCCACGGGAAGCAACCGAGGGGTTGGAATAAACCAGGAGAGGGATGTAATCCAATTTACATTAAAAGATCCCTCATAAAGACTAGACTGCAGCGGGGCAAGGGTCGAAACAGGAAATTCAGTTAGAAGGCTCTAGTCTAGGACTAGACAGGATAAAACTCTGAAACAGCAGAAGTTGATGGACATGGAGTACATTCTGGGATGAGAGTCCTACGACTTGCTGAGGGACTGGATGAGGCATGAGAAAGCAATGAGAGAAAGAAAAACCTCCAAGAGCACTAATGCATTGAAATAAACTCACAGAACTAGCACCACGCCCTCTGATTTAGAATCCTAGGTGCCACTGAGGAAGCAAAGGGGCTCCTTGCATTTGATAAGGGAACTCGAGTGGAATACAAGTTATTACAGAGCGCTTGGCACAGCATCAGCGGAACTGGGCTCAGATCTGACACCCTTTTGCTTGTTGACCTTGGGTCACCTCTTACTATCTGCAAATGGAGATGAGGTGCCAACACCACCTCACTGGACTGCTGAGAGGAATAAATGTCTGTGCAAGTACCTGGCAGGCAAGAGCGTTACTCAAAACCAACCCAAATAAGTTATCCCCACCCAACAATCCAGAAAGGCAGTGGTCTGATGTTGCCGTAAACAACTGTCCAGCCTGACAGAATACAGCACTGGGCGGAAGGAGGGGAACAGCTCAGAGGTGGAGCCCATGTTTAGCATGCACGAGGTCCTGGGTTCATTTCCCAGTACCGCCATTAAAAACATAAACAAACAAATAAACAGCACTCAGAAAATACAGCTGCTATCACATAATTACAACCTAGTTCTAAATTCAATGTTATACTAAGAATCCTGGTCAGTGTTATTTTCCAAATCAGCAGTGTTACGATTAAAAAACATTATTTTTAAACCATTAACCTGTGAACTCAAATGACTGTACAGCAACAAGTAAATCTGCTTTTGTTATGCTCTCAGAGCCCAAAACGTCTCATTATAAAATGTTTCTATTCCCTTCTAGGAGCAAATGTAAAGTTGAGTAGTCGCTGTAATGTTTTATTTTAAAAAGCTGGGTGGCATAAAATCACGCCTCACAGGCTTGGCTAGGGTTTCACTTTAATCAGCACAGTATGAACTCAGACAGGCAGAACCATACAGGGAACCACCTGTGGCCAGACAAAGGGTAGCGACAGACTAGCAGGATGAAAGTAGGATGGAAGGTCGAGGTGACCCCCAAATCTAGGTCGCAAGGGAACCAGCGCTGCTCTAGCAGAGAATCTCAGCGTCTGCGGGGCGCCGGACAGAGCCCCAGGTGCTGCCAATTGAATCTAGCTTTGCTTCCAGCACCATCATGTCACAGGTGGCACACAAGCTAATTAAGAGCCTCATTTCCGGGTCGGACAGGCCTGAGTTCTCATTACAGCTTACTGCCACTTACCAGCGTTGCCCGTTTGGGCGAGCTCCTAAACCTCAGCCCCTAAACCACAGGTTTCCCAATGATACTTATACTTCATTGGGCCATTTTAATGACATAATGGATGTAAACCATCTGGTACAGGGTCTGGAACACAGGGTCAATTACTATTAATAACTGGTTCATTCATTTTCCTTTTTCCATTTTAGGTAATACTGAGAAAAGCTGAAAAATTACAACGAAAAAGTACCCATCAACTCCTGTAACTTTTAGGATTACTAACCTCAGATTTTAAGATTACCCAGCAAATTGTTTTTGACAGATCCAAACTGCTTTCAAAAGGTCTATCAATTTATATTTCCACAAACCAAATTATGACTGCTCTCATTTCTGTACATTAAAAAACGCTCACTTTTTTTTGTAGGTACTTATGCTCAGAAGCACTGAGGAACTAAAGATGGTCCCCAACCTCAAAATGATCACTGGGGCCACAGAACAGACACTGGACTCTCTCCCCTGTCCTCCTCTCTACAAGAGGCTACTTGGAAAGTATCCGTGCCTACAAAAATACAGGGTGCAGCCACTGAGCTGTGTGGACTTTGCTGGAATTTCTCCTTTGCTCTGAGCAGAATCATCCCAGTTAAGCATCCACAGGTTTAACAAATGTTTAACAAATGTTAACTGCTGTGTAGATCTCCAATTAGGCAAAATGGAACGTTTGTGAAGCCTCTGAAATAATCTCCTATAAACCCCTTTAATGTAGTTCTAAATTTTCTCCCAGACTTCTCTGATCTCAGGTTTTCAAGCCATAAAAGGGCTAAATCAGGTGGAACTTCGGTGTGTACAAAATAGGTAACTTCATACAAACCTAAATACGGTACATGCGATTGCTGAACCGAGTAAAACTCACAATTTCCATGCAAAAGTAGAATGTTAGATCTGAAAGGAATCTTGTAAATCACCTTTAACCCAATCCTTTTTTGGTCAGAAGAGGTAATAAGGCGCAAAGAATGTAAATATCCAGCTCCCAGAGCTAGTTCGCAACCATCATCTTCTGAGCCCCGATCTGCTTCTCAGCGATGATTTTTCACTGCATTCCTTCTCTATCAAGATAAGAATAAATGCCTAGTGATGCAATACCCTCTGTGAAATCCCGTTTTACCAAAACAGGAACGAGCGCTGCTTTCAAGACAAACCACCTTTTACATACATGCCTACCGCTTCAAGGTACATAAAGACCTCGTAATCATAACTCTGCATGCTGATACCACTTTTTTTTTTTAAATAAACTGTGATTCATGTAAGTTATTTTTTCCCAGACTGTGGGAACAGACAGGCTCTTCATTGCCTAGTGTGTGATTTTGGTCAAGATACTTGACTGTATCTCAAAGATTAATAATGCGGAATAACATCTAAACTCTCAGGGTTGATGGAAGAATTATATTTAGTGCAATACCTAACTGTAGTTAATAAGGTTAGATGCTTGGCAAACACAGGACTAGACCTCAACCTGCCCAACAGAACCTGCTTGGTCCTTTCGACAACACAATTTAGCACAAATGAAGACAACATGCGGTGAGGGAGAGGTGGGGGTGTACTTGAATTGCCGAGTGCAGCCAGAACTACACGGTACGCGTCCATCCTGAGCTCAAGGTCACTCGGTGAATCAAAATTCCATGGGAGCTTTTCGTCCGTATTTCGTCCGTAGGCGGGGAGGCAGGGAGGGAGGTTCGGGAGGCTGAGCTGTGTTCCCGCCGCCGCCTCAGACCCAGCAAAGCAGCGCGCCCTTTTGCCCCGGGGCGCCGACAGCCGGGTCGACGAAACCTAGGCCTGCTGCGGCCCTCCGCGCAGTTAAGGCCTCGCTAAAATCCGCGGAAGTGAAACACCGTAACCACCCCCGGAGGAAGGAATCTCCGCGCCAAAGCCGCGGGGGAACTCACCTTACAAAGCGAGGCCAGCCTCCGCTCCTGGCACCGAAGAGCTTCCGGCGTGCCCAACGTGACGCAGCTGCCGCGCGAGCGACCCCCACGTTTCATTGGTCGTTGCCGCCCGATGGGCGGAGAGGCGCGCGACCTCGCTGAGAGGTCTCCGCCCCCTAGCTCTGCCATCTCCATGGGGACAGCTAACCGGCACCCATTTGTCCGCCAAGCCCGGAATTGCGTTATTGCCTATGCGCCGGAAGCGGTCGTTCCTGCGCCGGTGCGCGGTGACGTCACCAGGCTGGGCCGCCGCCCGCGAAGTAAGGCCCCGGCCTGAGTCGGAGGGCGGGGGCGGCAGTCCTGTGCTGGCCCCAGTGACGATGGCGGTGTTTCACGACGAGGTGGAGATCGAGGACTTCCAATATGACGAGGACTCGGAGACGTACTTCTACCCCTGCCCATGTGGCGATAACTTCTGCATCACTAAGGTAACTTAAGGGCCACACCCCGCGACTTTTTGGAGCAGGCGCGATCTCGCCCTGGTGCGGCCCTCCTGCCAGTCCGTCGCCCAGGTGGCCCCTAGTCATCCGCGCCCTTTTTTGATCCGTTCTTGAATTCCCCGAAGTTGATACTCTGAGGTGTCAGTGGGCACATCGTTGTGGCCTTCATTCGGGCCCCGAGGCTGGGCGGGAGCATGTCTTCTCGCCATCCTCTCCAACTTAAGGCTCCACTTTCTGGGATACTCCTCTGGAGGAAGGGACGTTTTTGTCTTCCCGGGGGTTTTGAGACGACTGAACCTTGATTCACCCTCCTGAGTGTTTCCCCCAAGTGACGCTTCCAGGGAAGAATGGAGCCGGCATTTCTTTTGCTTAGAAGGTCCTTGTGGTCCTCACATACTTTGTGGGGATGTAAGCCTCAAAGGAGCTTGCCCATAGAGGCGGGAGGGTTTGGGAGGAGGCGATCGCAAAGGGAAGACTGTGCTGACCATACGGTGTTTGATTTCGTTACAGGAGGATTTGGAGAATGGAGAAGACGTGGCAACGTGCCCTAGCTGCTCTCTCATTATAAAAGTGATTTATGACAAAGTAAGGGGCCACATTTTAAAAGGTGGGGGGAGGGTTGGGAGGACCTAGAGCAGACTGTGGTTTGTAAGTGGAGAATGTTGTCTAACAGTTTGGTAGGTAGATGCTATGTTTTGTAAAAACAAGTTTTAAAACCGGTAACTAAACAGCTGTCTTATAAAATTTTTAAAGCTCAAATTTAACTCATTTTAGCTTTGGAGAAGGCAATAGGGAAAACTGCTCTGAATCTAATGAAAATTATTGATTACTTATTAGATACAGGAAAAATAATTGTAAAGATCATTTGACAGTCTTTATGTTTCCTTTATTTAATAATTAAAATTGTTCGGGTCTCTTGGACTTCTTTTGAAGGGAACAAGTGTATAGTATGTCTTACCTGACTTACACATAGAACTCTGCATTATCTTGTTTGAGATATAAGTCAGAGTTGCAAGTCTACAATTTTAATTTTAGTCTTTAGTTGTGCTAGCATTTTCACCCAAGGATATTGACAATAGAAAACAAAATAAATGTTATTACTGCCCACCTTCACTTAAACTTTTGTTCAGTACTTTGAAGGGAGTCTTAAGTAATAAACTTAACATTCTTTTTTTCTGGGTTTTTGTTTTTGAGATATAATTGACCTATAACAGAGCTTAACATTCATAAGGAAGAATCAAGGCACTTAGCCTCAGGACAGAAGCAGGCTGTAACTTAGACTACACTTTAGAGGCTTACTGATTTATTCCTGCATTTAAATGTGTTCTGGAAGAAAAAGAGGGCAGGACAAGGGAGATCAGGAATGCTGGTATGAGAAGGATTTGCAATTTTAGAGTGATCACAGCAGGTCTTATTAAGAAAGGCCTTACTGAGCAGAGATTGAAAGAGATGAGGGAGTGAGCCCTGTACAGAGAGGGGGTTGAGAGGGGAAAAGACGTCTGGCAAAGCGAACTTTCACTGAAGAGGCCCTGAGGCCAGAATATGCCCAGTTGTATCAAGGAGCGGCAAGGGGGCCAGGGCAGAGAAAGGAGGGTGAGAGCGCTCTGAGATGAAATGCAGGGAGTGGGGCAGAACACAGTGTTTGTGGACCACTTTTAAAAGGACTTTGGCTTTGCTGTGCATGCTTTGGGAAACCCCTGGAGGATTCTTGAACAAAGGAGTGCTGTGATCCAGCTTCAGTTTAAAAGAATGATGCTGGCTGCTCTGTTCAGGGTGGACTGTTGAGGGCGCAAGAAGAGAAGCAGAGTACAGTTAGGAGGCTGCTGGACTAATCTAAGGAGGAGACGGGTGGCTTGGACCAGGCTGCAGCAGTGGAGGTAGTGAGAAGTGGTTAGGTTTTGGATGCACTTTAAAGGGTAGAGTTGGAGGGTAGAGTTGGTCGTAGGATTTGAGAGGAATCAAGGAGGATTTCAATGTTTATGGCCTTCATAACCAGAAGGGTGGATTTACCATCCACTGAGGGGAGGGGACTGCAGGTACAGGGGCGTGCACTGGCCATACTCAGTTTGAGAGGTCTATTTTCATCCGTGGAGTGGGTGAGAAGGCAATTGGATATGCAGGTCTGGAGTTCCAAGAGTGATCAGCATATAGAGAGCATTTAGAGCCGTGAGACTGGGAGAGATCACCAGGCTGTGAGTGTAGTGATGGACCCAAGGTGGGACTGAGCCCTGGGGCTCCCCAGCACTGAGAGGGCAGGGAGGGAAGCGGAGCATCAGCAGAGCTGGCTAAAAGGAGCACCCGCCGAGGAAGGAGGAAAACCACCAGTGCTGTATCCTGGAAGCCAGGCAGGAAAAGGGAAGGAAGTGCTGATAGATTGAGAACTGAAAATTAACTATGAGCCGTCACGGGGAGGCCACCCATGACGGTGATGAGAGCAGCTTCAGGGGAGTCACGGAGGCAGAGCCTGGGTGGTAGAAAACGCGTGGGAGGCGGCAGGGGGAGGTGTCTCTTGGGGAGGTTGCTGCGGAGGGAGCAGGGACCTGCGGCAGGACTGGTCGGGGTGAGCATCAGGAGGGGGGTTGAGGTAGACACTCAGCTCCACGGGTGAGTGTAGACGCAGCAAGTTAGATTGAATGAGGGTTGTGGTTCTGCCAAGTGAGTAAGAAGGTGTGAGGGAAGGGCAGCTGTTGTGATAACTGACCAGGGAATTGAAACTAGGGAAATATTCGTGACTGAGGGGCAGTGGGGGTCCCGGGGGTTGAGGGTGGAGTGAGGGATCCCAGGGGATAGATGACAGCCCCGGAGAGGGGGAGTGATGATAGTCTCATGCACAAGACTCAGAGTTGGTGGGTTTGAGAGAGGGAGTAATGGCAGAAGGAAGAGCCAGCCCCTCCTCCAGTCTGTGGGGCTCTGCGGAAACACACAGCTGCCTCTCGAGGGGTCGTGGGGGAGACCGTGTCCTCAGGGGATGGCCTCTTCTCCACCTCAGCACTGTGGGCACTGGGGCTGAATAACTGTTGCGCAGAGCTGTCCTGTGCATTGTGGGGTGTTCGGTAGCATCTTGGCCTCTGCCCCTTAGATGCCAGTAGCACCACCACCCAGTGTGTCAACCCAAACGTCTCCAGACATCGCCAAATGCCCCCAGAGACAAAAGCAACCCCTCCCTCCTACCACCCCTTGAGAACCTCGCGTTAGAACAAGGCGTGGGGATGTTTTTAAAGAGGTTGAGAATATACAGAGCACCTCACTGAGGGTGGACCGTAAACTCTGGAGATCACAGTGGGAGGGTTCCAGGTGCTGGGCAGGAGTGAGAGGTTGATGGGGACAGATTACAGGCTGATCATAATGGGGTCAGGAGGTGAGGGGTACCCTCGGAGGCAGAGGTTTCCTGGGCTGGCTGGCAGGAGCTAAAGTAAATAATCAAGAGACTGAACTTCATTTCCAAAGTAGCTGACATTGCAGATTATCTGTGTTGAACATAAAGAGCTCTGCCTTTTAGTTGGAAGAAGTAATTACTTTGAAGAGGGCAGGTGTTTGAGTGACCACATACTGAAGTGGAGAAGTCTTAGTGTAAGTAGTAATTAGGACAGAAACTTAAAAGGTGTGACATGTCTTTTAGAAATGTGGATACTCTGTAGTGAAGATGGACCTGTTTGTTTATAAGATGAGGTGCATTAAATTCAAGACTAAAACTGATATGCTTTTAAGATTATTGTAGAATAGACTACACTGTATAGCACAGGGAAATATACACAAAATGTTATGATAACTCACAGAGAAAAAAATGTGACAATGAGTGTGTATATGTCCATGAATAACTGAAAAATTGTGCTGAACACTGGAATTTGACACAACATTGTAAAACGATTATAAATCAATAAAAAATGTTAAAAAAAAAAAAGATTCTGATTCTGGCGCTGACACTGACTCCCTGAACGAGGAGAAGTGATGGAGGAAAGGGAGAAGTTGGCAGAGCTGGCCTGATTCTGTACCAAAGCGAGTCTTCACGTTGTTGCATGTGTGACACAGACGCTCGGTGGTTAATGTGATTTCTTGTTCTGTCTTAGGATCAGTTTACGTGTGGAGAAACAGTCCCAGCCCCTTCCACCAACAAAGAATTAGTTAAATGCTGAAGAGGACTTTAGGAATCAAAAGCATGAACTTTGGGAACTGAGCCAAGCTGGAAAAATCAAATGCAAAGTTACCGGCTTTTGTAGTTTGCTGCTCCATTAGGGCGTGGACTCCTTCCATCGGCCGCCAAGTTCATCCTCAAAGAAGTGAGCCCATGTGGACATGTTCTTAATTTTCCATCTGAATTTAAAGGAAGATAATTTCAAAGCAGTGCTTTCTTCCCCTCCGTTGTGTTATGTTTTATATCTTACACACAATTATCTCATTATCTGCAAACAGCGTATCTACCTCAAAGTCATTCAGATTCTTTAATTTAAAAAAATGGGGATTTTATTTTTTCAGTTTGTTATTAAGATGATTAAAGTTAGCCCTTTGTCATTTGACCTCAGCTTTGCAGTTCTAAACCGAAGAAATTTTGTTGCCCACTAGCTGGTCAGGACACACCAGTCCCTGAGGTCTGGCCCTCAGTCAAGTGCCTGTGTTCTGTTCAGTGTGCCATTTCACTTATGCCACATACACTGAGTTCTGGTCGTGCTGTTAAAGAGGAGATACACTGAGCTCACAGTTTTTTCAGAGCTAAAAGTTAGTGAGTGAAGAGGAAAAGTCAAAAAGTGAAATGGTCTGAGAAGGTGGAGTTTCGTTTCCAAGATTCTGCATGTTCCTTGAAAATCAGGACAAGAGAAGCAGAAAAACAGATAAAGGAAGTGAAATTGGTAACAGACTGAGAGAAGAATATGCCTGCTTCGTGATTTAAATGCTTGAGTGGGTTTGTGAAATCAGCAAATACTCCTCCTGTGTCTGGGTTCTTGTCTGTATCTGTTTTGAGGTAAGGCTAATGAGATTTCACTCCAGGGAGGGGTGAATGTCTTCGTGGCTGTGCTTTCAGCAGTACCGCCCAATCGAGTCACTAGTCTGCAAGGTAGAGCTCCCACAACAACCGTTGTATTTGCTGAGGATGAGCTTGGAAATGAGATGCCTGTCCTAGTTAAATATGCCCCTGAGGGCGCATCTAGTAAGCCTCTAGACGCTGTGACCACACCAGACACCCACTGTCACAGAGAAACGTTGCCATGGAGAAAGAGACGTGGAGACAGGCGCTCAGTCTCCTTTGCTGCAGTGCTGAGAGGAGCAGGAAGTTGGAATCATCTGCATTTAAATTCCAAAATTCCTTTTATATACCCACCATTGCTCTATGTATATAAAGTTGAAAAAACCTCGCTGATATCTGGTAGGTTGTTCTGGGAAGGGCTCCTCCAATTAGAGAAAAAACAGACTGGATATTCTGTTACTAACCAATAAATGTGCTGCACACGCCGTTGGGGGTTTAGATTCAAACAGGCGAGGGGCCTTTTTTAGCTGCCAGCAGCATGGCTGTGTGGAGCCGTTATTCTGAGACACAATAAATCACCAAAAATTATATGCCAGACTGCTTGGTACATTATGTGAAGCATATGGCATGTTCCTGATGGCACACTGACGCCCCAGAAGTAATCCACGGTTGCCTGGGAATCAGTGACGGCTCAGGTGAACAGAGCAGTGTGTGTGCTTACTGATGGGGTCGAGCTGCACAGAGAAATGTACTGTCCCACCCTCAGACCTGGTGGGTCTGGTTACTGATACCGTTAGCTTCCTCAGCTGATGGCGCATTTCAGACAAGAACGGACACCCTGATGTCCGGGTTTACTGTGAGCACTGACGAGCAGGGAGGAAAGCTGCCCAAGTCCAAACAGCACAGAAGGAAAAGAGCACATGGCGCCATCAGTGCCGACCTCCAGAGCAGCTGAGGCACTACATTTGTTAACCACAGAGGACACACCAGGACTTAATCCTACGTTAAGCAGAAAGTAAAACCAGGGTCTTACAGGTGTGGCTAGAGTTCTGTGTGGCGGACGTGCCAGAGCACCTCTGAGGGCTGATCTGTAACCCAGGCTCTGTCTGGCTAGCTCTGTAACCTCCGGCCAGGCCAGTGGGATCCTCACCTGTACAATTAGGAGGCTGGCCCAGGTCACTTCTAAACTCAGTACTCTGGTTTTAGGCTTTGTAGCTTGCAGGAGCTGAATGGTAGTTGAAACCTTCCTAAACTAAAAACTAACGATGAGAAGGAGAATCCAGTCTTCAGTAACTCAGCATCACCATCACAGCACCTCAGCAGTCAGCTGTTGGAGGATTCTGCGTATACTTTAGTTTACCTGCTCAGAAACCGTTCTCTTGGAAAGCACCCTTGGAAAGTTATTTTGGATAACTGTACCTATTAATTTATTATCAGAATAAATTTTACTGGCATGCTAAGTAAAGACAGATTCTTCACATCCATTTGTTTTCATGTTTTTCTTCCCCTAAATACCAACATTATGTATCAAAAGGTTATAATGTGATTGTATATGAGGTGAAGTCTTCACCTGCTTTGGGACGCTGAAAGTAGGTTTCTAGTATGGACAGTACAGTTTTTAAATAGGGAAGAAATTGCCACTGCAATGAAAAAAATTGCAGTTCAGCCACATGGGTTTCAGTTCTGGATTTTTGTTATTTGGGGGGGAAATAGCTTTCAATTAAGTGGCAGTAAGGCAGAGGTAGTTGACATTCTTAGGTGAGTTACTCAGTTTATTGCAGGGAAAGAAGGGTGATATTTTACTTAAGATTAATGGTCAGTGGTCTGAGAGCCCAGCTCCAGTCAGGACACAGTTTGAATCTTGGTTCCTCCCCTGTGATCTTGGACAAATTTCTTAAATCTTTTTGTATCTCTGTGTCCTGGTCTGTGAAATATAGACCATAATAGTACCTTTTTCCCACGGTCGCTCTGGATTCATTCACTCGACAAGGGTCCGTGGAGTGTTACCACCTGCCCGGCACTGAAAGAGGAGGAGACGTAGGTTTCTGCCATCACGGGCTTACCCGCGACTGGAAGACAGGGTGCCGGCCGGGGTCGGGGCCCGGGAGGAAACCAGCCACCTGACATGCTGCAGAGGGGCCACCGCCCGCGACCTGACGAAGGGTAGACGGAAGGCCTCTTGGGTCTGGATGGGAATGAACCAGCCTCGTGAAAACGATTAAATGAGCTAGTGACCAAAACGGTCACCGCCATGCCTGTCGCATGCGCCCCTCCTCCCAAAAAGTTAACTATTCTAATGCCAGAAGGAATTCATTGTCTTGAGCGTTGACAGCATTACTAAAATAAATATGAAAAGTGCAGAGTATTGGACGCCCTTCCCCCACACTCACGGAGTCTCTCTGGGGCTGGGTTTGGACAAGCCCTCCAGGTAGTTCTGAGGCAGCTCGAGTGTGAGAACCACGGGTCCAGAGCTGGTGTTAAACTTGGCAGCACATTAGAATCACCTGGAGAGCTTTTCAACCCATGCTGCCCGACAGAGACTTCATTGGTCCACGTGCAGCTTGGGCATCAGGGTCCATAGTCTCCCTGGGGATTCTAACGTGTAGCCCGAGCTAAGAACCAGCGGACTCCTCTGGAAAAGAAAATTCACCATCGCAAAGGATCCAGCTTTCTCAATGGTCACACCTTGTTAGCACCTGGGACAAGAGCATGGGCTCAGTGGGCCACCTGCTCTGTGTTCAGGTGTGCAGTCAGCCTGAACAAGTGACTGCAGAGCCCACGCCGGGCTGATGACCCCAGTAGGAGTGCCCAATCTGGGCAGCTCCTGAGCTGTGCCCCTACTTAAGCAGACAATCACATTGTCCCAGACACATTCCGGCTGCTAATTACACACCTGACAAAAGTGACCGCTTCTGCAGGTGGAATTAGGATTTCTTTTAACTTTGAGGACACCTGCCATTTCCTACTTCCTACAAAGGAAACTGCTCATGATTTCATATTTGACCAGGAAACCATCTTACAAATGATTCCTTTTTAAGGGTTTAAAACAAAGGGCACATGAAAAAAAATCAGTTAAAAATACTATCCCTAGCTCAGAAAATGCTTAAAATGGGAGAGGGGTGTCCAAGGAAGACAGCCACCTTGGTCCTGGCAAATGAGGGGTATTTGATGGGGGAAGGGTTTCCATACGAAGTGGCTCCCGTATTAGGGTGAATGTCGTAAGGGGTGAGGCATCCCAGTAAGTGGTACAGAGCACAGGCGTTGCTGCAGTGGGTCCACCCCTGAGACTGAGACAGGTAAGCAGTTCTCACCTGAGACCTGACCGGGAGCAGACCAGTTACCAGGCATCACCAGGCAAAGATCTGGGGCTAGACCTCATCCTTAGAGAGGAGCTGAGCTCTTGGATAGGGCTGAAGTTCATACCTTTGGGCAAAGATTAACACCGAAATTGAGGGTGGGAAAGAGGGGAAACCAACTCTTAGTGGGTATCACCTGTGCTCTTGGCTGTTTACATAACAGCAGCACAGGACACCCAGGGTCACCCCGGAGGGCATGGCGTCCCCATCTACAACCTCAAATGGCAGAACTTGCAATATTACTGTAGCCATCTCTAAACTACCAATCGGTGATAATGACAAGAGTGAACCAGCGTGGATGGGGGCTTTGGGCCATTCAACGAGATTAAATGAAAGAATATATGTAAAGCAGCACAGTGTTTGCATGCAGTAAGGACTCAAAAACAACAATTTAATCTTACATATTTCTTGCTCTATCAGAAATGACTCAAGACTATGCCCAAGAAACTTAACCTGAATTTAAAAGTTCGGACAACAAGGAACTCAGCCGGGATGTGTCAGGGTTCAGTGCAGAGAAGCAGAAGAACCGTGAACGGTGGAGAACAAGGGATCTGTTAGAGGGTCAGACTTCACGTGGCTATCGGGGCGAGAAGGGGGCATCAAGACAAGACTGTTATCTCTGCATCTGGTGCTGAACTGAGCCTGAAGTAGCTACAGCTCAGCCAAACTCGTAGCTGGGGGGAAAAAAACCTTGGTGTGAACCAGAGAAAATACAGACTGGAGCCTACCTGTCTCTGCTCGCCTCCAGCCTGGCGGCGGTGGGGACTTCCGGGGAAAGCGGGCGCCCTTCCCCAGGGAGTCGGAGAAGTAGCTGGCGCAGGACGAGGCAAGCGGGCACAACAGCAGCAGTGCGCCTGAGCACCCACAGTTCCCGGTGCTCTGCTCCAGCCTTCAGAGCATAAACATGTGTCTGCCCCTTTCCTTCTGGCTTCCAAACCTCGCACAAGCTTTCCCCGGCGGTCCGTGCTCACCCAGGACCATCCGGGAAACGGGGTTCTGGGAAATGTAGTCCCGGAGTCGCAGCTTCGATAATTGTCACCATCCTCAGTGTCGGGGGAGCGGAGCAGGGGCGCGACACTCACTGTTGTTCATCAGGTAAAGTGATACTAGCACGATGTCATTTAGATCAGGCTACGATGCTGACTTCATTATCCTCGTGTTAACGGAAACATGAAAACAAGTCCGCCTCTCTCATCTTGCTGGCCAGACAGCAGGTAACAATCCCACGGGATTAATTTTTGCTTCTGGGCTGTGTTTTCCATATTTGAATTCAGAGCAACGTAACTCTAGTAATAATTGGTTAATGCCTGCAAAATCTGCCGTATATCCATATTATGGTATTTACTAGCTCTAATTATAGAGAGAAATGGGACATATGCTCATATGATGTCATTAAAAGTGGGTAGTCATGGAAACCAGGATTACCCACCTTACTGATGTGTCTGTTACCTGGTTGCTGGAATTTGGGGAACGATTCCTTTTGAGTGTTTTTACTGCAACAAATTCCCTGAGGTGCCCAGCAGTTTGTTATCCAGACTGTTTCAAATCAGGTAAGAAGTTCACACTTCAAGTCTGATATGATCTGTGTGGCCATACCTGAAACCTTAAACTCTGGACCGTGAGCCGAAAGTGCCAGTTGCAGTTTATATATTCGTAGCAAGAAACAGCCTACTTGCAACGTGTCCATCTGTCTTGGCTCAGCCCTCAGCACACCCTGCTGAGGTAGAGAGGAAAAAAAAATAGTGAAGTTAGACTGAAATGAAAAAGGACTTTCTGCTTGTAAAAGGGCTAAGATTATTAATAGTTACCCCCAGATGGATAAGCAGTGACATTCAATCAATAAGTAGGCTCCAAGCATTTTCTTTGTTTATGAGTTGAGCTGAATCTCTGTGCAAAGGGGAGGGGGAGGATTTAAAAAAAATAGAACTACGTTACAGAGAAATTTTAAGAACATAAGCGAAATACTTTTCAACAATAAGTGACAGGAATATATGTGTTAGTTAAATGATTGGAAACTTTGTTCTCTTTGCAAAACACACACCTTCCTCACCATGAATGTTAAGGAACTAAACACTGCATGGACTTGAGAAGGCAGAGGAGCGCCTGACCCCGGCCAGATGGCTCCTGTTCTCCGCGCTTGCCATGTGTTCCTGCCCATCTGTGGGCTCAGTGGGACCAGGCCCTGGGCAGAGGCCAAGGACGGTACTGGTCACCTGTCCAGGCCTTGGTCTCTCCACTGTAATACCAGGGCGGGAAGTCAGAGAAATGACTTTGGAGAGCTATCCCAGCTCTGTTCTGATGTGACTTTGAGCAAGCGAATGACTCTTCCAGTTTCTGTTGGAGCTGTCCTGGCGTGCCTGAAGGGGCCACCTTGAGGTGACTGCTGTGCCCGGGGCTGGGGACTGAGGGGAGGGGGACGGAGAAGCGGGGAGAAGACAAGCTCTCTCCAGAGTAACTCTGAACTGACAGCAGCCAGGGCCCGAGGGGGAAGCCACAGCCCCATGGGACACAATGCACAAGGGCATGTGTGGCCAAAACCTCTCTGGTCCATGTGTCCTCCTTCCCAGGGGCCAGCCTACTTAATGTGAATGACATCTGTGGGACCTTAAGCCGAGGTTGGGGGCAAACACGGCCCACTGGTTATCACTGGCCTCAGCAACACCCCCAGATGCACTTAGCAGGGCTTTTGCATCCCAGAGCTGCACTGTCCAGAGTGGTAGCCACTAGCCACACGGGGCTTTTGTTGTTGTTAGTGGTGGTACTGGGATTGAACCCAGGACCTTGTGCCTGCTGACATGCCCTCTACCGCTGAGCTATACCCCCCTCCCCTAATATTTTAATTTAATTTAATTTTTTTAACAGAGGTACTGGGGATTGAATCCAGGGACTTCATGCATGCTAAGCAAGCACCTATCACTGAGCTATACCCTCCCTCCCCTTTTGGTGGCGGCCGGGGGCTTTTAAAATTTACACTTAAATTCAGATGAAATAAAATTAAGAAGTCAGTTCCTCAGCCATACTACCATTACTTCAAGGGCCCATGTCCACAAGCTGCTGGGGCTTGTGGCGCCCATATTGGACAGTCCAGGTAAAGGACACAGGTCTAAGCACCGCTGTCGACTGTCCTTGGTTCGAATCCAAGGTCTGCCACTTATTAGCTGTGTGGCTTTAGGAAATGGTTTCCCTTCTCTGAGCTTCTGTTTCTCCCCCAGTAAAAGAGAGACAATGATTTTCATCCCCAGGGTAGCTTGCAGGATCCGGTGGAATCATGGATGTAAGCACTTAGCACAGCGCCCGCTTCAGAGTCACCCACGTTCTCGCTTTGTCTTTCTCCAGCTTGATGTGCGGCCAGTTTCTCTCTGTGTAAAGCGTGGAGAACACCAGCACCTGTCTCGCAGGGTTGTCAGGAGGCTCGAAGGACCAACACAAGCAAAGCAGGTGGGAAGTGCTAAAGTCAACACTTGCTGCCACTATTTACTTGATAAGTATTTGCTAAACACCCTCCACGTGCCAAGCGCAGGGACGGGGGCTGGGAAACAGGCCTGTTATTAATCGGGCTACTTTGCACACACTCCAGGGCGGCCAGGGAGCTCTGCCCCGCCCCGCCCCTCTGCACAAGCTGGGACCCTCCCTGCCCAGCTTCTGTCTGTTCCCAAGGAGGGGAACTGATTCCAAGGACAGCGCCCACCTCACAACTGGAGGGACGGTGCTGGAAGCATACACGGCATCAGAGAGCGCTCGGGGACGCCTCCCACAGGTGTGCAGAGGTGGGAGGCCATTCGACTTCATCACCAACGCGAGGTAACAGAAGCATTTAAAACCACGTTCCTATTTCAAATAAAAAGAGAGATGCCTCATTTCCATGAGTGTAACTCTCAGGGTGATTTTTTTTTTTTACCTCCAAGGAGCTGAAGTCACCACCACCTTTGGACCCACAGCCCCTCCCTGTGCCTGCCCCAGACCTGGTTAGAGAGGGCTCCTACCTCACCACCACAGCCCCAGAGCCCTCCCCCCAGACGCCTGCAGCTTGTCTGCACTGCGCCTTCTCTGCACCTCGCTGTACTCATTCTGTATTGTACTTTAAAATTCTCTTATGTGATTTTATATATGATATTGTATTGGGTTTGTGTGTGTGTGTGAAAGAGAGAGCTACAGAGACTGGGGGAGGGAAGGAGAGAGAGAGAGACAGAGACACAAGGTAGATCTTCAGAGTTAAATCGGTGCTGAGTTGGGGAGGGGACAACAGATTGGGGTCAAGGGAAGCCCTGGGGATTTGGATGGGATGGGGGGCCGGCGAGGAACTCTGTTTCCAGGGTAGAGGAAAGAATGTATTTCAATAGAAAACTATGGTCTGTCTAGAGGTCAAAGAACCTCCAATTTATCTGCACCTAGCCTCTCACTGTCTTTGAGCTGTTTGAACTCTGTAGTTGAAGGCAGCTGACGACACCGCGAGGTCACTGTTGTCTCTAAGTACGCATGTCCCGGACTGTCCAGGAAAGGGTCAACTGTCTGCCCTCCTGCCCTGTGGAAAGGCCAGTTCTGCCTGCATTTATTTACATATTCTTTCCAATATTCCTCATCTATAAATGGGTCTGCCCTGTGGATTTGCTTTTGAACTGGTTATAACATCTCCTGGACTCTCAGGAGTTCAATAAAACTTTTAAAACATGTTAAATTTTTATATCTGTATCAGAGCCATGATTTTAGCATTTTGTTGAGAATTATCTTGGAACAGTTTTCTGAAAACTTAGGAGGGAGCAGCTAGAAAGTGACTCAGGGAAGTGGGGATGAGTGACCTGGACACCCTTGCGTGGGAAAGGAAGTAGGTGATGGGATCAGGGCACCCAGGTCATCTAAATCTCCATAGAAACGCGCCTCTATTTGGCTCACTGTTTATTATTGATTAGGGCTCAGACTCTGAAATTGAATATTAATTTGTAGATGTTCCAAGTGATTTTAGCCTGCTCCAGATGCAAATGATTTCTATCCACCAAGAAATATACCTCCCCAAGGATTTATTGTCCTATAAGAAGACATCATCTGATTTTGCAATCTTATTTCAACATCCTTTCTTCTCCCCTGCCTGTCCCCCTCCCCTCCCCCCTTCCTCCTCCTCCTTCTTGGCTTTATTTCTCTTTATTCATTTACTTATTTATTTTCCTTTGTTGGAAGGCAACATCCTTTCCTTTGCTGAGTATGCCAGTCTGTCCTAGTCTTTTTTGAAATAGCTTCCCCGTTCTGCTGATTCTCTCACTAACAAGGTAACTAAACCTTTGACACTTGCTCACTCTACTTTGAAAGAGGGTCATGTATTTTTAAAAACTTTTTGAAACTGACATGTGCACAGTCCAGTTGCCAACTTGTGGTGGCGTCTGCGTGATCCTGTCCCAAGGTCATCGTGTCACCTTCATTCTCCACGTGTTCACAGAGCACCTGCCATGTGCCTGGCAGTTAGAAGTCAGAGGAAATGGAAGCAGACACTGATCTCGAGGATCTCACACTTGTGGCCAGAGAAAAGATGTTTGTTAGTTTCTTAAATCAACAATTACAATGGCATGCGACAGCCCCAAGTGAGGAGTCTCAGAGTTAAAGTTTAGATGTTTACACCAGTGCTCACCTCACCTTTCACAGAATGGGTGTTTCATATGGTACCTGGAATCCTCACTGGCTGAACTGAGATACCCAAGCGTGGTGATGCTTAAGAGAAAACAGGAGTTTCCTGTCTCAATCATTTCACCCCATCAGGGCGGACCAGCAGCTCAGTGGTTAACGCTCCTGAAACATCCTGGTACTATTTTTTCTTCTTTAGTGTTTACGGTGCCATGAGCCTCTCGTTGCCTTTTCTGGGTAGTGGGGTTGGGAGTGAGGATTTGCTTCTCCCGGTTTCACAAACCCTTTCGTGAAAAGGGTGCGTATTAACAGTGTTCCCTCGTGCTGGCCTGTGCGTGTCCTAGTTCGGCCACTAGATGGCGCAGGTTCACCTCCCAGGGCAGCAGAAGGCGGGCACCTGGATTTGAGTCCTTTGTTGGCTTGTGACCTTGGGAAAGCCAGTTAGTTTCCCCTTCTGCAGAGCCCAACGGTGACAATCACGCTGCAGGATTGCTGTGAGGATTAGTGCGGTTCAGGCACACAGCTGATGCTCTCTAATCGCTGCCCTTCTCTTTCCTCCTTCAATGCACATTTATTGAACCGTGTTCCCGTGCTGTGCCTTGTAAAGACTGTCCCCAAGCATCCTGCAATACAGTGGAGTGTCTTACACACACACACACACACACACACACACACACACACACACACACACACACACACACACACACACACACACACACACACACACACACTACTGTAGTTACTGGAGTACAAGACATACCCTCCAAGTCCAAAGTCATCCAAAATTGATTCTCATTCAAAGGCACTTAGGTATGAAAAGCCACATTCTGAACAGATAAAATCATGGTTAAGGATGTAGCAACCATAACAGCAAAATATTGTGAAGATACTCATTCCACACTTTTTCTCTAGTTTTCTTAGCAAAATTCCAAGCCACGGGCCACACAACTCATCTGATACAACTTCAGTGATTCCCTTGAGCTTTAAAATATTTTACTCTTATAATCCTTCCGTTGCCGGGACTCGTTGACAGCAATACTTTTTAGCGCTATGATATTCCACGTTTTCCTCCAGAGTTAGAAGAGTGTGACTGTGTGTTCAGAATCCACTGTTCCCCACTGGATTCTGCTACAGAGTATTGTATGGGCAAGATAATACGTTTCCCTTGTGAAGACAACTTAAGATACCTTTGAAAACGTGTGTGGTGTTTTCCCTGGAGGAGGGACAGACTCTGCTTCTGAAACCACTCTGTGGGCTCCAAGCCCCATTTTAAGTTCTCCTGTGGTAACTGCAGCCAGCAGCAGAGTCGGCAACACGTGGAGGGCCTGTCACTCTCCTCCCTGCCAGCCTTTGAAGGATCAGCGGCCCAGGATGTTATCTGAGCTGTTGCCAGCAAGCTCTGACACCCTCAAATGGATGGCAGGAAACGGGTCGGTGAGCCCTGTCAGTTTCCTTGCCACTGGTATCAGCGGCCATGAGCATCTTGGCTGTGAGTCGCTGAGGAGGTGGAGAGAATCCACTCAAAGGTCTGCAGCCTCACTTAGAAAGAGATTTTGGGAGGCACTTCTGAGCCCTGTGCATCTGTGCCTACTCTCTGCCCTTGCTCTCCGTGAGCTGATGGTTACCTCAAGCCCTGCAGCTGGGCTACTGGGGGCACCTGTCACTCCTATGAGGGCACAGAGTCTGCATTGTACGAGACCCGAGAAAGAAAATCCATCAGCCCTGGCACCACCCCTAGTCTGCGGAGCCCCTCCCCACTCCGCACACAATTCCACAGACACTGACATCAGATGAGGCCACTCTCTGCCTGTGATGGAGTGAGACCAAAACAGGACCACAAGTGTCATCGACATGAGCTAAAACGGAAGCAAGAACACCCAGCAAACTGCAGAAATGATCGAATGGCCCTCTCCCGGGAAACATGAGTGGTCGTCTGCCACTTACAGCTTTAGACCCTCTGTCCCTCCCATCACCTTCTAAATAAAAATTTGATACCTGATCATAAAGTTGCCCCATTTTCTGACAGCGTCCAGTCCAGAGCAAGACCAAACTTCCTAGAACCTTCTCAGAGTCCCCTAACTCGAGATCTGGCTGGACTAAGATGGTGGAGCAGAAGGACCCTGGGCTCACCTCTTCTCATGAACGCAACATCATTGCAACGAACTGCTGAACACCGCTGACAGAAAAGACTGGAACTACCAGAAAAGATCTTACATCTAAAGACAAAGAAGGAAATACAGGGCAGGCAGGAGGGCTGGGCTTGCAATATAATCAAATCCCACCCCCCAGGTGGGCGGCCCACAAACTAGAGAATACACTGCAGAGGTTACCCCACAGGACGAGAGTTCTGAGCCCCACATCAGGCTCCCCAGCTGGGGGTCCGGCACCAGGAAGAGG
The DNA here is from genome assembly GCF_036321535.1 of Camelus dromedarius. NCBI lineage: Eukaryota > Metazoa > Chordata > Mammalia > Artiodactyla > Camelidae > Camelus > Camelus dromedarius. The sequence continues at coordinate 5,204,680 of NC_087437.1, read as the reverse complement.
AGCCCTCTGAGTATTTGGCTTTGAAGGCCAGTGGGGCTTAAAAGGACTGGGGGAAACAGACACGTCACTCTTGAAGGATGCACACAAAATCATATGCACACCTGGAAACAGAGCAAAGGCAGTGACTTCACAGAAGCCTGGGCCAGACCTACCTGCTGATCTTGGAGGGTCTCCTGAGGAGGCCGGGGTGGCTGCGGCTCACCCTGAGGACATAGACACGGTGGTGCACATATGGGGAAGTATTCATCCGCATGAACTCTCCTTCCTGGAGGCTGACATCTTCCGTGGGTCATTAGCACCAAGGCCTGGCCCCACCCAACAGCCTGGAGGCTCCAGTGCTGGGATGCCTCAGGCCAAATAACTAACTAGGTGTGGATAGATTCCCCACCCATCAGCAGATAGGGGGCCTAAAGGCTCCTGAGTCCACAGCTGCCTCCGGACATGGCCCCTCCCACCAGGAAGCCTGCACCAGCCGCTAGTGCAGCCTCACCCACTAGGGGGCAGACATCAAAGCAAGAAAACCACAGTCCTGCCTGCAGCCTGTGGAACAGAGCCCACAAATGCAGGACAGACCCAACCCTGGGACCCCCTGGTCCTTGGGTGGTGAGAGGGGTTTCACTGCTGGGACACATAGGACGTCCCCTACAGAGGGCTACTTCTCCAAGGTCAAGAAATGTAACCTACTGCATACATAAAAATACAAATAGAAATTTAGACAAAATGAGGAGACAGAAGAATATGTTCCAGACAAAGACACAAGATAAAGTCCCAGAAGAACTTAGTGATGTGGAGATGGGCAGTCTACCTGAGACAGAGCTCAGAGTAATGATCGTAAAGGTGATCAGAGAACTGGGGAGAATGATGCACAGAGCGAGAAGCTAGCAGTCTTTAACAAAGAGCTAGAAAATACAAAGAACCAAGTCTTGCATGGTAGATAAGAACAAGCTGGGAAGAAGAGGGAACAGCATTCTTGGCAGAGGGAACTGCGTGGCAAAAGCAGAGGCAAGAGAAAGAGCGTTGTATTATGGGCTATGCGTTAAGAGACGGGGGTAGGGGAGATGAGGGGCAGGAGCTGAGTCCAAAGGCTGAAGGCCAGGGTAGGAAGGGGCTTGAAAGCAGGGGTATCATGACCAGGGCGTTATTCTGAAGGTGATGGAGAGCTAGGGAGGGGATTCCAGCAGGGGAGAATTTTAGTAAGATCCCTTGAGCTGTAGGGAAAAGTGAGGGTACTTGAATGAGTGCAACTGAGCTTCAAGAAAGGACTCAAGGCTGGAGAAACACCTGGGAATTTTCCAAACACAGGTGGATTATTACTTCACAGATAGGTATTTTCGGGGTCACTGGGGGCTGGGCGTGTTGCCATGGCAGTTTTGGAGAAATAATTTTTTTACATGTTAAAGTGTATTTTGTGTCCCACTTGGCAAATGCACGGAAAAGCATATTCATTTACTTTCCTGGAATTGTTTTTGAAATAGCTCTGCCTTCCCAGAAACCACGGAGTACGTATCCAACTCTGTCTGAGTCTGCGCTGACATATTATGCAGTGGAGATGATATTTTGCAATTTTCTGATTCACGGGTGACTCATCAAGGTCACCTAAGCTTGGTGTCCCACGAACACATGGGACAAGGATCTAGCTGTGCCCTTGGTACATAATAGAGATTTAAGACATATTCATAGGTTTTTTTTTTTTTTAATTTGGAGAAGGACCCTAAGTATCTAGATCCACTCTGGAAAGAGCAATGGAATCTGGGTTGCTAAGAGTAAACGTATTATTCAGAAGCTTAACTTTGTGCTTTGCAGAACTCCGAAAGCCCAGGCACTGAAATTTGTCAGAGCACAGAAAGGTTCTCACGTTTCCAACCCAGCTCTCATGGCTGCTAGCCAGACGCTGTACCTTCTGGGGTTACTGACTGGACCAAGAAGGGGAGATTAGAACCAAAGGGTTGGGGGATTTTGTCTTAAACACCCGCCTTATGAAAAAGCCTGGAGGAAACCCTGAGGTCCCTTGAAACTGTCACGGGATGGCTTCTCCTGCTCATGGGACGCAGATGGGGTTAACAGGCTGAGACCCCAAACAACTTGCTGCATCATAAACTCCTGTGTGATACACGCAACAGGAAGAAACTCATTATGAATCCCATGGGAAGCTCCCTTTCTCACTTCCAGAAGCCATACTTACTTGTTTTTATGTTGCCTTTAGCTAATTTTTAAAAAATTGATGTACAGTTGATTTACAATGTTGCATAAATGTCTGGTGTGCAGCATAGTGATCCAGTTATATATATGCACACACATATATTCCTTTTCATGTTCTTTCTCATCATAGGCTATTACAAGGTACTAACTACAGTTCCCCGTGCTGTATAGTAGGATCTTGTTGTTTATCTATTTTGCACATAGTAGTGTGTATTCGTGAATCCCAAACTTCTAATTTATCTCTCCCCTTTGTCCACTTGGGTAACCATAAGTTTGTTTTCTATGTCTGTGGGTCTGTTTCTATTTTGTAAATAAGTTCATTGATGTCATTTTTTAAAAATTCCCCATATAAGCGATATCATATGACCTTTTTCTTTCTCTTTCTGGCTTACTTCACTTAATATGACGATCTCCAGGTCCATCCATGTTGCTGCAAATGGCATTATTTCGTTCTTTTTTATGGCTGAGTAGTATTCCATTGTATATATATCACAGCTTCTTTATCCAGTCATCTGTCGATGGGCATTTAGGATGTTTACATGTCTTGGCTATTGTAAATAGTGCTGCTATGAACACTGAGGTGTGTGTATCTTTTGAAATTAGAGTTTTCTCTTGGTATACCCAGGAGTGGGATTGCTAGATCATATGGTAAATCTATTTTGATTTTTTTAAGGAAACTCCATACTGTTTTCCATAGTGGCTGCAAGAGAAACCTGCCTCTCAGAAACAGGAATAAAGGGAAAGTGTTTTATGGGATGGTAATTTGGGCCACAATGTTTTCCAGAAGGTGAATAAGAAAAAAGATCAAAACACCTTTGCTTCTCAGAATGTCTGAGCATCCCTGGTGGTGAAGGGTGAGACCTGCATGAAAGGCACCCAGTGCCTTCCCCTCGCTCCCAAACTAAGATAGCAGAGCTGGTTTGGGGGCGATGGAAGATCCCTACCTTGGGGTGTGGGCAGGAGCTGACTGGATAATACCCAGGAGTTGCAAGCATGGAATTTTATAGGTTTTGGCCTCAGGGTCCTGGCAAGTTTTGTTTCATAATAATTAAAAAATAGCAGCAGAGACCAGTCTTGCCCGAGAGAGGAGTCATCCCCCCCCCAAAAGGCAGACACTGTTACTAGCCGTGCACCAGTCCACCACCTGTCCTCCTGGCTCGCGGGACCCCAGCTAGGTTCTGGGTGGTAGTGTGCCCGGCACTTCTCTCTTAGTGGGGTACATTCCTAGTCACTTTCCCAGCCTCCTTTGCAGCCAAAAGTGACCACGTGACACGGTCCTGGCCAGTGGGAGAGAGAAAAGTCGGCCGGGGGCTGGTGGAGGCGGGACTCTGGGCAAGAGCTCTCTTTCTCAATAGAGACAAAGACGTTTAAGGAGAGCTTCCTTCCTCATTGGGATGGAATGGACATCCCATTGTGTCCATTGGGATGTTGTGATGGACATGCTGTGACCTCAAAGAGAGAGACACCAGCAGCAAAAGCCCAACAGGGATGGGGACCAGAAGGTTAAAAAGAGGCTGGTTCATGAACGATGTCTGTGAGCTATTGCATCTAATGTGGAACCACCTACCTTTGAGTCGGGCATGTGAAATAACGAGAGATCTGTATTTCCTCAGCGCCTGGGAGTCGGCTACTCTGTTACTTGCACCTGAACTCACTGAACCGATGCATCTGATTGTGGCAGATCCCAAAACAACTTGACCCTTACTCTCACCCATTCCTGTCTGGAAGGTCATTGTCACAAATACTGGGAGACAATACATGGTAGAGGCTAAGGGCATGGATAGTGGAGCTATGGGGTGCAGAGCAGAGGTGGGGTCGGACAGCTTTGACCTCTCTGTGCATGTGGGGAGGAGGTAGCCGCCCCCCCCCCCCCCCCCCAGACTGCTCGTTTGATCGGGAGCCAGCTGGGGACAGGGCGACACTGACACTCAAAGGGGCGTGATGGGCTGGCAGCCCCGAACGTAGATTGTGACAGGCAGGAGGCGCCCCTGGGTCTGGCCTTTAAACATGCTTCACAGGCCGGGCTGGCTTAGGAGCACAAGGAGTGAGGATTGTTGGCTTCGTGAAGCCCTGGCCGCAAGCCCTGCTGTTGGAGGTCCCTTCACTTGGCCGGACTCCGCCTGCTTGAGTTTTGAAGTCTGGCTGCATTGGATGCTCGGGATCAGACTTTATGTAAATACCCAAGGGCCTGCTCCACACAAGAACAGACATCTGACTGCCCTCAGATTTCCACTGCAAGAGAATTATATCCAGGGGTTGGGGGCAGTGTGTGCCTTGTCCTTTGTATCTCAGCATAACACAAAAGCCAGAGTGTCAGGTTTTATCTGTTAGTGCAACTGAATCCCGTTGGCTTGACCAAAATGCTGAGAGCTACTCTTTGCTGCTTAGCATCCTTCCCTTCCCTGCGGACATTCTTACTGCAGCCTGTGGTCGCACTGAGCGAGCTGGTCCTGCCCAACCTCCATCGACAGGGACGGCCTGGGGAAGCCGGGTGTCCAAGAGAAAGGCGGCTTGGGGCTACAGCGTCAGTGTTTTATATTTTGATTTTAAGGAATGATTTGTGCGTTCATTCCTATTTCTCTCTTAAAAAGGACTGGAGTCTGCTCACCGTAAGGTCCTAGCCTCCCCTCTTCTGTTTTCTTTGCTTTTTTGTTATTTATAGGATACAAACACTTTCTATATTTTTCAAGCTTACTCACAGTTTCTTTGGGAATTTTTCCTCTGTTAGTGCTGAAAGAATCTGTCATTTGTCTCCTTTTGCAGCTGGAAGGAGACAAAAAAACTCTAGTCCAGCAGTTGGTAGATGATGTCTGTGAGCCAAATCTGCCCGCCACCTGTGTTTGTAAATAAAATTTTACTGGGATGCAGGCACGCACATCTGTTTATTATTGCGGGCGTGCTGCTTTGGGGCTAGAACGGCAGAGCCATACAGTTGTGACAGAGACCACAGGGCCCGGAAAGTGAAAAATATTTACTGTCTGGCCCCTTATAGAAAAAGTTTGCTGACCCCAGCCCTAGTTCAGAGTCAAATGTAATTTTAAAATAGTATCTTACGGGGGGAGGCTGTATCTCAGTGGTAGGGCACGTGCTTAGCATGCACGAAGTCCTGGGTTCAACCCCCAGTACCTCCATTAAAAAAAATTAAAAATATACAAATAAATTATTAAAAAATGAAATAGTATCTTACCTAACTTGATTGGCACTGCATAGAACAGGCATCAGCTCTTCTCTATAACAAAGTCGCCCTGCTTCCGGAGTGCCCAGCCTTCCTGTATCCATCTGACCTGCAAGTGTTCCTTAATTCCCATCCTCTACACAGTACACAGTCAGTGTGGAATGCTTGGCTCGAAGTTTGGGGTGAGGGAGATAAAGCAAACAATTTTAGATTGAGGACTGGATACCGAACTCTGAGAATCCGTCCGGCAATCCTCCCTGTTCCCTCGAGGAAGACCTTTCTCACCATCTTGCTCTTTAGGTCTTCACCATACTGTTGGGCCCATCTCCTCCTCAATACCCACCTCATATCTCAATCCCCCTCACTTTATCCTGGAGAGCTGTCATGCTCCCTACTCCTAGCTTACATGGTATACCTGTACATTGGCGAATTCTGCTATGGTCCAGTTCCTGAAGAACTACTGGAATATGAGAGGGAAATTTTCTGGGATGCAGGAGGAACCTTGCTTCCCTAGGCTTCCAGTTTCTACAAGGAGGGACATCAATTAGTGGAACACTAGTGGCATCTCTACCCCTCACTCCTGCTTCCCCAGGGAGGAAGGACATCTAATATGACTGATAAACTTGGGATAAGGACTGACCATGTGCCCCTTACTCAGTATCTTCCTTCCGGGACACAACTTCCCTGAAGCTCATACTCTGGTCTTGCAGTTTGGTGGGGTAATTTCAATTCAGGGGAGTCGGGGTATTTGTGCATGAGGTGGGACTACTGATAAACAAAGAATGGAATTTGATGAGCAAACTAACTCTCAGAGACGGAAGCTTGTGGTGGGCCAAGCCATGTGTCTAGGGTGGTTTTCCCTATGAGGAGACAAGGAGATGAAGATTTGAGTGCAAGTGATTTATCTGGAAGGTGAGCTTAGGAAGCACCAGTAGGGGTGTGAGGAAGGGAATGTAGCCAATGACAGAGGCACTATTAGGCCATTGACCATTTGGGTAATAAGAACTTAATCTCATAGTAAACTCTGGGAAATGGTGTGGAACACGCACCTCAGGGTGGTCCTGCTGGGGAGGTGAGGGAGCTGAGGTATTTATACTCCAGCTCTTGTCTGTCACTGACTGAGGGCTGCTCCTGGGGGTTGACTTCCATGGCTTGCCCCACATCATAACGCAGCCTTCTTTATCTTTGAGAAAAACCCTCAGACAAAGAAATGCAGATGCCACCAACTGGAAGATCATCAGGAGCACACTGAGGCTGCAAGACCTGTGGGAGGGCCAGAACACTCAAAGTCACTATTACACGCTCTGGTGTTGAAGGGTGAATTTGGCATCTCTTTCTTAGTTGCCTGTGCTTTAACTTTACTGCAGGACTAAGGATGGAGAGAATCAAATTTGGGGCTTTGGCAGGATTTGTTTTCCCATCATTTAATCTCATGTTTCCCCCTAGATGCAGCTGTTTTCAGAGGCCATAGGTCCTGGATCATCTCCATTGGGTCTCGGTAGAGCCTTGATGTAGGGCCCCTGCTGCCTCCTCAAGACAAGGCCACAACCCGCACCACTATTGGCAGCATCTCTAGCAACCTGTCATCCTACATCTGTAATAGTTGGTATTTCTGTGCCTTTATACTGTGGGTTCTTCCAGGAGAAGGGCTGAGGCTGAGAACAGCTGAAAATTTGAGCAATTAACTGATTTGTTCAGTGCTCATGCATTCTAACATTGTCTTTTAAGTCTCTTCTAGAGAGACTAATTTCTTAGTCTTGGTAATAAAATTATTGGTGAATGTGCCAATTGACCCAATTAGGTCAAGTGTCCTCCCTGGATCCAATCAGGGGTGGAATTTTGTGGAAGGAAAAGACAGGTCCCCCTGCAGCCACACAGCTAGAGTTGGAGAATTGTGAAGGTTGGATAATCCAATAGTTGCCCATCTCCCACACAACAGATACTTTTCCACCCTCTGAACAGGGTCAGCATTGGTGCAGCTGGACGGGTTATGACTTTAAAAATCGTTTCTCAGGCTTTCCTGGGTCTTATTTAAGTAAGACATTGAGCAATGCCTCCCTTAGCCTATTCCTAAAGGAAGGGGTCAGCAGTGACTTCGTGAGGGCCTCCCAATGAAGTAAAGGTGCTCCACCCCTGCTCACATTTTACTGTAAAGTTAAAAGTCTTCATAAGCCCAAGCTGCAACAGAATTGGCCCTGTCACCTTTATTTTAGCATCTGTCCTGGGTTCAGGAATATTAGTTGCCCACCACTTAGCCGAACAGTTCAGGAATTGCTGGGAAACTTTAGTTTTCAAACTTGAATCTGATCTATTTGGGCTAAGCTTGCAAACTATCACCCTAGGAGTAAAGTGATCATGATGCCTCTGTTTTTAAGCCAAAGGAAGTCAGGCAAGCTGCTCATGTGTCACTGTAGCATAGTGTGTTGGTGGTATGTAGAGCCTTTGATGATGAGAAAACATCAACAACTCAGTCCTGTGGAAAGAACTACCGCACAGCAAAGATCCTCATAATTTAAAACAGTGCTAAGGACATGCTTCCATATTTAAAGAGCACATTCCATGGAAGAAGAGGTTGAAACTGCAAGAGGATTGGAGACTGGAGGGACTATTATTAATATAGAAATGGCAGAGGATTCTAGAATCCTGGAAATATCACCTCCTTGGCAATTGTGCTTTACATTATCATTTGAAATATGCCTAAGTTGAGGCATTTGAATAATCATGGCAGGACTTGTAGGTGCTTTGGGCTTTGGCCAAACAAGTTGCATTTTTAAACAGAGGTTTTTTTTTTTTCTTTCTGGTGCACCGTTCCTGGAAGTACATGCGTGGAGTGGACGGAGCTAGCTCCTATTTCAACTCCCTGCTCCAAAAATCCATTTAATATATTGTCCTTGGATAGAGGACGTATCAGATATTAAACTGATAAGAACAGATACTACACTTGATCTTAGCCAAAGGCTGAGAAGAGATAACACAGAACTTTTAAAGAACAAGCATGAAACAGTGCACGTAATATGTAGAGCTGTGCCCATCATGGCGGTCCATGCCAACGTCCAGATTTAGTGACCGGTCAAAGATTGCTTTGTGTCCAACTGGCTTTTTCGTGGCCTTTCAGTGGAAGATGCAAGGTTCCCCTTAAAGTGAGCACAGTAACACCATCTCTAATTCTGTCAAATTCTGGTGCAGCCACTCACCATCCTTGGGGACCTGGAGTAACATCTGACGTCGGTGGGAGTTGGGATTCTCAGTTGGCCATTGGGATCTATGGCATTGAGACCCAAGAGGAAATAGAGCAGGGCTCCTCCAGAGATGACATCTGCCTTCATTGTGGAAGAGCACAAAGAGTGTTGGACTCTAGACTGTTGGCTGAATACCTTCTGTTCCTACAGTGGGATACTTAATAATGATGGTGGGCTTGGTGGGGGTGATGATGATTCAATCTTAAAACCCAAACAACCAAGTCCAATCATAAAATTCAGATGGACAAGGGAAACTCTTTGGAATCCAATCTTCGATTGCTAGGTTTCTCTATTTTTAAATTGATCATTGTGGATAAAATCAGAGCAGAGCCCACAGAGAAAAGAATTTGAACACTGGGTTACTATGAGGGAAAGGTTGAATTTCTTTGAGAACTCAATGGAGGCATCTGTTTTGTTTAAATTAAGGGTCTTTAAGCACCAGCCAGGGACTAAGTTGACAGCCACTCGTGTAATAAAGTAATAAATCATGGGGATGGTTAAGGAAGCAGGAAACACCACATTCTTGCTTTGTTCAACCAATTAAGCAATAAGCCATCTGGGTCCTTTTGTTAATTACTGTCAAACACAACTTACACAATTGAATTCAGCCTTTTATTTAATTATATTAATTTATTCCAGCAACTTCAAATACCAACAATGCCAATGACAAAGTTCATTGTAAAAATAGAGGTCTTGTTTAATTTTTATTTCTCAACCATTAATACCCTGTACAAAGTTGCCATCAGAGAATTTTTAGCTCTGTCTCAGCCTCAGAATGTTAGGGGCAATTGTGTTGAATATAGACAAGTCTGAAGGAAGAAAATGGTGGCTGAATTCTCTTCTCTCAATGGGGTGATAAATCTGTCTAGATTAGTGCTATCCAGTAGACCTGTCTGCATTGATGGAATGTTCTGTTATTCGTGGTCTCCAACTCCGTGGCTTTTGAGCTCTTGAAATGTGACCAGTACAACTGAGGAACTGAGCTTAAATTTTCTTTAATGAATTTGCAGTTAGATGGCCACATGCAGCCAGCGGCTCCTAGCACAGGTCTAGAGTGTATTCTGGGGAACAAGAAACACAGTGGACCATTGACTTCAGCAGGTGGGGAAGGAATACATAATTATGATAGATATTGTTTAGAAATTCTCACTTCCTACTTAGTGTGTCTTAGTCGAAATACACTGTGTCCTGAGACGGCCCAGAGGAGATCAGCATCTTTGAGGGGAGGTTTCTAAGCTGACCATGTGGAGAGAGAACTCCATCTGGAAGAGAAATGGGCGTGATGTCTTCTTAATTAAAGAACCAACCCCACTCAGCAGCCCTTATGGCTGAACTCAGTGGGCCAGGTCACAGCAAGAGAGCCATTCAGCTGCTCTGCCCTGGTGGGATGTCTGCTTCCCATGGCTGAACGTCCAGCTGTGGGCACATCTGGGGGTCCCAGACAGTTCCTACAGCCCAGAGCCAGCCCTTTTAGCCCTCATGGACATTAACACCCAACCCTAGATCCTCTCATGAGAATTCTGGCTCAGATGCTGGCATTTCCGTTCCAGGGAATGTCTGCCTCTTTGCAAAGGTTGCTCTTTCCTATCCAGTCCATGCAAACCCTGTAACAGGGCATCAGGAGAGTTTCTCAACTGTGTATGCTTCTGTTAATGGGAGTTTTCTGTCTAAGGTGACTCAACACCAACGACTAGAGAGACACATATTGCATGAGAATCCAGTTGTGGTTAATCAAGCTAGTGCAGGGTGAACGGAGGTAGAAGGTTTAGAGGAAATTCTCATTAACATGAAAATGTCTTAGTCCAGGTCTACCGACTCTTTTCAGCTGCTAGGCTGAGCTAAAGAATTGGGCCAAAACTCTCTCCAACCCTATTTTTCTCTCAGTAGCCTGCCTCCCTTCCTTCCTCTGAGCTACGGCTCACCCAGTGAACACGAAATTTGTCCTCATGAGTCTAATCCAAAGCTTTTTGGATGTCCTGCCTTTACACCCTCTTCACACTTTAACTTTCATGGTTGGCTACACAGACAGTCCGAGGTAAGGCCATTTGCAATAAATGGATTGACTGCAATTGTGTATCCTGAAGATGTTGCCAGTCCTCTTTCCTCAATCAGAGATAAAAGCAATTATTTAGTGCTCAATGGAAAAAAAAAAGGACAAGAATCTTCTGTACTATGTAATGATCATCTATCAGTGATGAAGACAATGTGACTATGAATTCGTATTTCCTTTTCTTTTTCTATAACAGCCTGTGGTCAATGAAAGAAGGTGCAAGAAGGAAAGACTTCCCATATTCATTCACGGAGCTTTCGTCGCTGCTATCACCACTGCACAGACACCAAGGGTCTGCTCCATGAAATGCACCTGCTCCGGGAGTTCCCTTGGGGTCACACTGTGGTCAGAAGCCACGCTTCTCTTTTCTTTGTGACACTGACATTCATCGTTCATCCACAGTGGTGACATTGTCAAAGTGCCACAGCTGGCTGGCTTTTCCGTCACACTGGCGCAAGTACAGATCTCTACTGTTTTCCTGCACTACAGCTTCCATGCATTTCCCAGAAAGAATGTGAACAATCATTCCATTCTGAAAAGAAGGAAGAAAAGGGGGGAAAAAACAGGAAACCAGTCAGTCCCCGGCAATCAGTCAGCAAAGAAGGAAATTTCTAAGATTTGTGCTAATCATTAAGAGAATAATAGAATTGGTGTCAATTAGCCTGGTAAGGAATTGAAGTATTTTGGTTAATATATAATACAATTTAGGTAGTCCTAAAATTTAGGTATCATTCAGAGCCTTGGAATCATTAACTCAATTATCATTATTGTGGTTGGGTAATGATGCCATTACTTAGAGAGTTCTGACTAGTAAAATGCCAGTGGAAAGATCATGTTCAGTCTTTATCCTGTATTGGTGACATTGATTGTTACCACTTACTTGTAAATTTCTGCTTTCTGAAGGACTGAATTTAATCTCTGCCCTTTGTTAATCCTGCAATTTAGTATTGCCACCACCAGGTGGCAGTAGCGAGTAAGCCCTTGGGGATGCACATGTTTGGAAGACTACCGCCACTTCCTGCTCAAAATCGACCAAATGTGATACTGAATCTAGCCTTCTTCTTTTCAAGAAAAAATCATTTTCTTTATGAGAAGTTAAACAACCTTAACCAACAATGCTGATGATGTCTGTCTATTCATTTATTTAGGGATATAATTCACATGCCATGATAGTCACTGTACTAAAGTACACAACTCAGTGGATTTCTGTATATTCAGAAAGCATGTGTGACCATCACCACTCTAACTACAGAAAATTTCATCACTGTGAAAAGAAACCATTAGCAGCTACTTCCCATTCCTCCCTCCTTCCAGTCACTGGAAATCACGCTTCCACTTTCTATGTTTATGGATCTGTCTCTTCTTGACATTTCATGTAAATGGAATCACACAATATGTGGCCTTTTATGACTGGCTTCTTTCCCTTTGCATGATAGGTTCAAGGTCCATCCATGTTGTAGCATAAATTGTACCTTCTTTTCTTTGGCAGTGGTAAAAATATAAAACATAAAACTTTCCATCTTAACCATTTTTGAGTGTGGAATTTAGTAGCATTGAGTATATTCTACATCATTGCGAAACAGACCTCCAGAACATTTTCTTCTCTCTAAACTGAAACTCTATACCCATTAAACAACCATTTCCCTTCCCGCCCACTGACCCTCATGCCTGGTAACCACCGTTCTATTTTCTCTTTGTATGAATCTGACCACTTTAGAGATCTCATGTCAGTGGAATCATACATCATGTGCCTTTTTGTGACTGGCTATTTCACTTAGCATTATGTCCTCAAGGTTCATCCGCACTGAAGCAAGTGACAGGATTTCCTTATTTTTAAGGCTGAATAATATTCCATTGTGTGTATGTAGTGTATTGTTTATTCATTCATCAATCATTGGACCCTTGGGTTGCTTCCACCTCTTGGCTACCATGACTAGTGCTGCTATGAACAGTATCTTACTCCTTTTTAGGACCGAATGAGAATACTTTTTTAAAGTCTTATTTTGTTAATACCTGAAAGATGCCAGGTGTATCTTAGTCATTAATTTTTTACATACTATTTTAAAATGTTATTTCAAAATCTATCTTATCCAGAGGACTTGCTTAGAATGATCCTTTGTGGTCATTCATAAAGGACTTTAACTTGGTTTCTAAGCCTTCTTTGAGCATGTATGGGCCCCCTGAGTCCTGGATTCACTTGTCACCAAAGCCCAACAGCTTTGTTCTCAGCTGCTTACGGTGAGTTCAGCTTAAGTTCTGCATTACACGATTTCCCTCTTTCACAGCCCTGCTTTATGAGCACCCATGTGTGGAGGTCTGCTTATTTTGCCCTGCTTTATTCTCAAGCAAAAGCTGAAGAAAAGAAATTTTTAAAAGATGTGTGTAAATTTGTTTGTTTGTATACTTATACCCTAGCTCATTTAGGAAGGGCTTTGAGGTGAAGGCAAAACCATGTGTGGACCTTCCAGTCCCACTCCTGTAGCCCGCTCACTCTCCCTAGGTACTTAACACACCTCCTGCTTTCTCATCATTGACACACAATCTCTGGAAAGGACCCAGAGGTTCTCTCTAGGCTAATGGGAATCAAAGTCTTACCAAAATGATGAAACACTCACAGTGGAATTTGCAAAGGAAGCATGTACCATCCACCTCCACATCTATTTGATGGTGGAATGGGAGGTGGGCCTTTCTGTTGCCCCTAAGGCCACACCACCAGTGTGAGTGACCGCTTCTGTAACACGCTCCACTGTCCTACTTGTGACCTGAGCTAATCAACTTTCAAAAGGGGCCAGATCCTCTCTCTGCTGTGCTCATGATCAGAGCTCCACAGAAACCTGGCAAATTAGAACATTTCAAGATGCTGGCGGAAAACTCTGCTGCAAGGTTGGCTTTCCCTCTAAGGCCTCAGTGTCCTGCCACTAAGTTGGACTGACAACAGGGACACAGGCTTGTACAGTAATAATTGACTCTTGGAAGAGCCAGCAGCACGGCAGAGCCCTCCCGGACCGGACTGCTTACCTCCTGGTGGTCCCAGTGCTGCTGATGGATGCCAGGGCCTTCCTCGGTGCAGTTCTGAAGAATCACTTGCTCTTGCCTGACGTCGAAGCACAGGTGCCGTGGGCTGCCAAAGTGGATCTCCTTCCTGCCCGTGTGCTCCAGGTGCTGGACAGAGGGAAGGGCGGTTAGCGCAGCAAGGAGAGCGTCTCCAGAGCTGCTGGTGGGGGCAGGGGAGCTCACCGCGGGAGGGCTGAGGTCTAGGGGCTGTCTTCAGACTCTAATGGGGTAAGACCCTACCTCACCGCTGAGTCCACAAACAGGATCCCAGACTAGCCCTAGCCTCTGAAATGTCCACATTCCAGCTGCTTCTGCATCCATAGTTATGCATGCTGCCAAGTTCCTCCATTTCCTATTGACCGTGTCACAGGTGAGGCCACGAAGGATGCTGTGTTATTTGGAGGGGACCGCTGGAAGGCCAGACGAGGAAATCTCTGAGGCCCAAGCTGAACTCTTTCTGGAGACATCTGACCTGGCTCTGTAAGTAATTCACCTGCTGACTCTCGCTCACGGTTTTTATTTCCTCCAGGGTTCCGGCCCATTGGGTCTTGCATTCCTCTGCAGAGGGACTTTAACTGCGGGAAGCCCATAGGGCCTGTTTGGAGAACACATTCTGATAAAATCATTTTCTGTTTGGTCCTGCACCAGTGCAGCTTGAACTAATTTTTACACAAATTTCGCGGCTAGGGCTGGCTTTATGGCATGTGACTTGTGTAACTGCTGGGAACCTTATGCTTAGAAGGGGTGAATGTTCTCCATTTAATATATTCAGTTTAATGCTGTTGCTGTCTTGAAATTCTTTGTTTGACTGGTTTTTGGGGGGAGGGACACAGGTAATTAGGTTTATTTATTTATTTAATTTATTTTTTAATGGAGATCCTGGGGATTGAACCCAGCACCTTGTGCATGCTAAGCACGTGCTCTACCATTGAGCTACACCCTCCTCACTGGAAATTCTTGGTAATTGTTGAAGGATAGGTCTCACACTGTCATCTGCAACAGACCCAATACATTAGGTGGCATTCCTGCTGGAGGCTTGCCAGACCACACAGTTCATACAGATTTGAACCCTAAACCCATATTAGATGCAAGCTTGTGGTTAAAATTTTTCAGGGGAGGGTAACTTTCTCCCAGGCAAAGGCCTGTAGAGACAGACCCGCCTACTTGGCATCTTCCTGTGGCAGTGGGTGGATATTCCTGGCCCCACTGTTCACGGATTGGTCACTCTGGGAAGGTCAGAGCTGGCTTTATGCAGGACTCTCATTTCCAGACCCTCATCTCTCACAGGCTGAAGGTGGGCTTTCGTGCTAAGTCCCGCCTGGAAACGTCTCTGGGATCCTGAGGTTGGACAGGAACTGTCTGTCTCCTGCCCTGCCGGAGAGCCTGGTCACACCTAACGACTCTATTTTCAGTTGCTGCTCGGTTTCCGGCCCCTGGAGATTTCCCTTTGTTAGAGACTTAGTTACTGATACAGAAAAGAGGGTGTTTCTTCTTATTTTTCCTGTAGCACGTGGTGCGTCCAGTTTAGCTGGTTCACGGTTTTGCTGGCTACAGAAGTCCTTGCCAATCCCCGCCTCCTCACCAAGAATCAAAATAAATAAATGAATAAGTCCAAGGCTAGTGTCCTGTTTGCACAAGGGAGACTGTTATCCCGAGTTGCAGATGAGGAAACTGAGACTCAGAGAGGTTAGGAAGCCTGCCTGATGTCACACAGCTGGAAGGTGGGCTGTTCCCACCACATCCCACGGCCCCCTCACTTGGCGCTTTCTCTCTGCCCTCCTCTGGTGCCAGGTGTGAATGCTATGGGTGTGTCCTGGAACACTGGTAAAGGGCAAGTCAGTAAGACGCCAAATGAACACTGAACACCTGCCTCCCCATGTGTCCTCCAGGCCCAGGGCCTCGCTGCTCCTGCCTGCAGGGCTGGACTCCAGACCCTCCACGACAGGCTCTGCCTTCCGCCCGGGCTCTCGGGGCCTCACCAGGCTTGTTTGATCAGTATCTCCAGGAACTTAGTTTTTGTTGTTTGTAATAGAGGCCGTTGGGACAGGATAGCTTAATGCACAGGCTGAGAGGAGAGAGGTTTGGGGGTGGGCTAGACTTTCTAGGTCATCATCCAAGTTGTGAAAAGAAGTGATCTCACCAAATGTAATTTGGAGCAGCCACTATGGAAAGCAGTATGGAGATTCCTTAAAATACTAAAAATAGAGTTATCATATGATCCAGCAATCCCACTCCTGGGCATATATCCTGGAGAAAAGTCTAATTTGAAAAGATATATGCACCCCAATATTCATAGCAGCACTATTTACAATAGCCAAGACATGGAAGCAACTTAAATGTCCATTGACAGATGATTGGATAAAGATGTGGTGCATGTATATACACACACACACACACACATATATACATACACACACACACTATATACTATATATATACATATATATACACAATGGAATACTACTCAGCCATAAAAAAGAATGAAACAATGCCATTTACAGCAACATGGATGACTGGAGATCATCATTCTAAGTGAAATAATTCAGACAAATATCATGTGATACCACTTACATGTGGAATCTAAAAAAATGACACAAATGAACTTACTTACAAAATAGAAACAGACTCATAAACAGAAAATGCACATTCGGTTACCAAAGGGGAAAGGGAGAGGGGTGGGATAAATTAGGAGTCTGGACTTAGCAGATACTACTATATATAAAATAGATAAATAACAAGGACCTACTGTATAGCACAGGGAACTATATTCAATACCTTGTAATAACCAATAATGGAAAAGAATCTGAAAAAGTATATACATATATATGTGTATATATATGTGTGTGTGTATGTGTGTGTATATATATATATATAAAACTGAACCACTATGCTGTACACCAGAAACTAACACGTGGTAAATCAACTATACTTAAATTAAAAAAAAATATATATATATAAAGAACTTTTCCATAAACTCTGGATTTCCAGTGTCTTAAAATTTTTGGATGATCTCATAATACGAGATCCACTTTCATCCAAGACAAAGGACATTCACTGAGGCTGGGGCAGGTGCTCCTGAGTGACAACAGCTTCCACCCAGCTCACCGAGCTCATTCCCCTTACCCGCCAGAACCCTGGAGACATGAGTTTGCAGCCCCTGGAATGGCCACCCTCTATGCCTCAGTTTCCTCATCCATCTGGTGAAAGCATTGGCTAAACAGCCTCGCCCTTTCCCTCGAGCTCAGATGCTGGTACTCTCTGACGATGGTCCCCGTCGGTGCTTGCAGCTGGCGCAGGATGGGGAATGGGTCACCAGAGTGGGGCACCAGACACTGTCAAGGGACATGGGATCCCTGGAAGGAGGTGGCCCTAAGGGAAGGGAGAGACATCCCAGGACAGAACCCTTGCAGGTCTGAGGACGCTGACAACCCACCTGCTGCTGCTGGCTGTCCCTGCAGGGAGCCAGCATCACGGCACTGCCCAGGAGGTCCCCTTCAGCCTGGCAGTCTGCACAGAAGCCAAGTCCGGTGTTGTGGAGCTGTAAGTGGACATCCACACAGAAGTGAACCCCGCCCTCCGCTGTAAAGATGCCCTCTGTTCCTCTCTTCCCTCTGCAGTGTCCCTCAAGGTTCCCTATGTGTTCAGGCCACAAAAACGAGTGAGGTCAAGCTGAAGCCACCCATCCTAAGGGACAGGCCTCCTGAAGGAGGCAGCAGCACCTGCCCTGGTCAGGGGCCCTGGGATGGGTTACGGGGCAGCCCAGCCACCCTCTCAGGGAGGCACAGGAGACTCAGAGGCCCCCCTCTGAGCTGGGACTGGCCAGCCAGGGTCCCAGAAGAGCCTCTGAACATCAGCTCGTGTCTGGAGAAGCCGCCCAGCCCCTCCCTTTCCTCCTTCTCTTCCCTGCATCATGCCTTGCCTTTCCAGAGAACCTGGGCCTGCGTTCGGAGGGGTACAGCTCAGGATACACATTGGCCAGAAACCAGTGGAACATGCGACAGCCCAGCCTCCTCTGCAGCTGCTGGCGCTCAGTGCAGTCGGGCCTCTCAGCCTGGGGAGGAGAGAGACACAGGCAGCGTGAGAACAATGGTTTTACATCAGAATTCACATGGGGTGCCGGACAGAGGGGTCTGGGAGGATGCTGAAGGGCTGGGCCAGCAAACATCACTGTGAACCATGTCCCGCGTTAAATAGCACCCATGTGTCCTGTCATAAGGACTGAGCTGAGCGGTAGCTGACCAGTTGAAAATGCACTGTTGGTGAACGTTTCATGGAACGTTTAAAATTTTTATTTTTCTGTGCCTTTCTTGGGGAGTCCTTCAAGTTTTGGAGGCACTGGATTGAACCTAGGACTTCATTCAGGCCAAGCATGTGCTCTACCACTGAGCTATATCCCCCATCCTTCTATGTTCATTTAAAAACTTTTTGTTTTTATTTTTTAAATTAAAACCATGTTTTTTCAGGTCTAGGGTAGGTAATTAGGTTTATTTGTTTATTTAAATGGGGGTACTGGGGATTGAACCCAGGACCTCGTGCATGCTAAGCACACACTCTACCACTAAGCTACACCCACCCACAGTGTTCATTTTTGTACTTATATTTGTTTTGCATCTTGGGAAATTTCACAGCCTTGAGAACTTTTCCCAGGATGAAGGGGCCTTCTGTCTCAGCGTTTACTCCCCACCCAGTCTCTCCTCTGGCCACACGATGAAGGATTGCACCCCTCAGATGTCATCCCACAGATATCGGGGGTTCCAGGCCAAGACCAGTCGTGATGCCCCTGGTAGATGCTGGGAGAGACAGAGGCCGATCCGCCAGGGAGAGGCCCTGCGTATGGGGGAAGCACAAGCTGGAAGCTTCTATTTTCCCTTCAAGGAGGGAGGGGAGGTGCCCCGGCCCAGCCTGCAGCTGGGGGCCCTGTGTGGGCACAGAAGCCCTTACCTGGCTCAGGGAGAAGGCCTCTGGGCTGTGCCTGTAGAAGGTTTCTCTGAACGAGCCCAGCCAGGTCTCAGCGATGCGCACCTTGTTCTGCAGGAAGGCCTCCCGGTCGTGGGGGGAGCGGGCTTCCTGACTCCGGTAGACGTGTCCCACCCGAGAACAGGGAAGGATTTCCACGGAGCCCCCACAGAGCCAGGCCTGCCGCGAAAGGAGGAAACAGACACCTCTGTCCTCCTCTCCAAGGAGGCGGGAAGTAAGGGACCCCAGGGATGGGGGTGGGGGGCGGCCAGCAAAATGCCCAGGAACTCAGGAGTATACGACGGCGAAGAAAGTTCTGGTCCCCAGGGTGGAGCACAGCTCCCAGACCCGAGGGCCCTGGGCAGGGGGTGACAAGGTGGGGAGAAGGAGGGCGGGTGTCCCGGTTCGGAGCCCGCGGGGCGAGGGGCACAGCCCTGCTACCACCTGAACGTGCCCCCCACCCCCGAAACGCGTGCCCAGCTTCGGCACCTAAGAGACGTGGCTGGGCTGCCAGCACTGCGAGCCCCTGCAGGTGCTTCCTCAGGGAAAAGGGCGTCCCGAGTGGCCAGGGCGTGTCTACAAGCTCGTGAGGTCTCCTGCTGCCAAGGTAGCAGAAGCCATTTGTGTGGAGATCAAAGCCAGCTTTCCTTAAACACAGTCTTTCTGCTTCTGGAAGCTTCTCTCTGCCTTCCACTCACTCCCTCCTACTCCCGAATGCCTGACATTCATTTGACAGGAAGGCCTTTCGTTCCACACGTGGGGATAAAGATGATAGTGAAAACACGCCTAGGATAGGCAGCCTGTGAGCCAAAACACACCAAGAACCGAAAGCAGGGGAGTTCCCAAACTGTGTGCCAAGGCACCCCAGGGTGCCGCAGCAAACCCAAAGAGGAGATTTTCAGTGGTCAAGAGAAACACTGTGACATCTGTTGGATGTTCTGCAGACTACAAGCTCAGGGTGATCCACGCTTTCAATCTTAGATGGTGGCGCTTTTAATGATGTATGTTTATGCTGTGATGAAAAAGCATGTCTCAGGCTGAAAGTCAATGTGGAAGAGAAAATGAGGGTGGTGGGTCCAATCTGATTTCAAGGTTTGGGAAATTGTGTGGTGCCCAGTGAGCGCTAAGCTGTTAGGACAAATACTTGTTAAGTTGTTTGGACCAAACTATGCGAAACCCAGCACTGCTTGGTATCTGTGTTGGCCGGAGGGTGCTGTGATGAGCTCTGAGGTGCCGAGGGGCCGAGGTGCCGGGAGTGGAGACTGTTCCGATGCTCTGCACTCAGGTGGAGGTGCCTGATGGCACGCCCTTTCCTAGGGGCAGGCCTGGCAGGTGAGTTCAGGAAGGAGGTTGGAGTGAAATCAAGAAAGATGGAAAAGGAGAAATGAGGGCTCTGACAGACCATGTGGAGTGACTTTGTAATCTGCCTGAAATCTCCAAGCTGTGGCCACACACACGGCTCCAGAGAACTACCTGGGCCTCCCTTGGTGCAGGACATACCTTGAGAGACAGTTCGAGGTTCTCTCCACCCCGCAGTGACATGAGTGGGTCGTACGCTCCAGTGTTTTGAAAGTAGTGTCTGTCCACCGCCACCACCCCGCCAGGTACTACCGGGCTCCTGGAGAGAGAACAGGGTGAAGTTAGAACCCTGAGCGCCTCGGGGGAATGACTGGTAGGGGAGCTCCAGTGGCCCAGAGCGTGGACTCGGGCTGCAGACGGACCTTGATGCTTTGAAATGCAAGACTGGAGCCAAGCAAGCATGCCAGGAGTCCTGGTATTTTATGAAAAGAGATCTCTGGTTGCCTGGGCCTTTTATATCCCTTAGAAGAAGAGGAAGGGACACCAGGGCTCTGTCTCTGTCATGTGGGGACACGGTGGGAAGTGGCAGTGTGTGAGCCAGGAAGCAGAGTCTTACCAAAACCTGAACTGGCCAGAAACTTGATCTTGAACTTCTACCCTCCAGAATCGCGAGGCCCTTGGGAGGCCTGTTTGTACCTAAAGCCTTCCCTTCATGTCCCCGTACGAGGGCCTCAGGAATAGCTTGGGTAACTGTTTGATGCTGACAGGTCCCTTGTCCCACATGCTCTTACAATGTGACATTGACATTGCTCCCCGTGAGAGGTGTGGTCCACGTCTCCTTTCTGTGAACCTAGGTGGGCCTGTGACTAAGGTGCAAGGGACCCTAGGTGACCTCTGAGACTCAGTTCTAGAAGGGAACACAGATCCTAAAACATCACACTAAGTGAAAGAACCAGACACAAAAGGTCACATACTGTACGATTCCATTGATATGAAATACCCAGAATAGAGAAATCCACAGGGACAGACAGCAGACTGGGGAGGGGACACTTGGAGACACTAAGTGAGGGATTTCACTCTGAAGTGATGGAAATGTCTTGGAACTAGACGGAGGGGGTGGCTGCACAATATTGGGAATGTGCTGCGTGCTACTGAGTTGTTCACTTTTAAATGGTCAGTTTCATGTTACATGAATTTCACCTCAATCATTCTTTTAAAGCAAGGAGGGGGTACAGCTTGCTTTGCCCGATTCTCTTGGGATACTTGCTCTCAGCAGACGTAGCAAGTCCCAACTAGCCTGTGTGCCGTGACCTCGCGGACAGCATGGGGGTAAGAAGCTTCCACTGGGTCCCAGTGACAGCCAGCACCCAGATATCCAGGGGATTCCAGCCCCGAGATGCCGAGTCATTTCCAGCCAGTCTAGTCTAGTAAAGGGTGGTCCTGCTGAGGCAAGCAACGCCCACGCTCCCTTTCAGAATTCATGGCCCAGAATCCATGTGCTTAATAAAACAGCTGTTTTACGCCATTAAGTTTGGATGGTTTGTTACACAGCAGAAGCTATTTAGGGCTATCTGCCTAGATCTAAATTAGGAGTTGGGATTAGCAGACACTAACTACTATATACAAAATAGATAAACAACAAGGACCTACTGTAGAGCACAGGGAACTACATTTGATTTCTTATAATAAGCTATAATGGAAAAGAATCTGTAAGGAAAAACTATATATGTATGTGTGTATATATCACTTTGGTGTACATGTGAAACTAACATTGTAAATCAACTACACTTCAATAAAAAAACAAAAAATTTTAAAAGTATCTAGAACATCTACTTAAACAGAATAAGTTGTCCAAAAATCAAACACATGAAAAGCAAACCCATAAAACTGGACATATTTTGAGGCTTATAGGGTCTTAGCATTCACCCGGCTGAATTCTTCCTTTTTACTGAGAAAGCATTTGAGGCCAGGGAAAGTCCAGGGCTACCTGGTGAGACAGAGTGGGGTTGAGATCCCAGGTCAAGTGCTTTCACGTTCCTCTTTCACTGTCTGGAAAGGCTTCGCTGGACTCCATCCATGTGACAAGGTAACAATAATGACACCTACCGCTGAGAGCCTGGCACGCTCGGCGTGCTCTTCCTATGTGAGCTCATCCAGTCTTCACAACAACGCTGTGAGGTCAGTACCGCAAAAACCCCCAGTCTGCCGATGAGGACACCAAGGCACACAGTCAGTGACTTGCTAGCACACTCGTGGAGCCAGGACTGGCCCCGGCAGCCTGGCTGCTGAGTCCACACTGAGAAAGCAAAGGAAAAGCGGTGCATGAAGGGGCCTCACCTGATGGGGCTGATGGGGGACGGGAGGGCCTTCCTCTCACGCTCGGGCAGAGGCTCCCAGTGGAAATCCAGTTTCCAGTCCAACACCCCACGCTGCAGGTCCTTGGAGGGGTAATACTGGAAAGTCTTCCAGTCAATCACGTCTAGGACAGGAGACACCACCCTGCTCCTGGAGAGAATCATGGGATCAGATAAGGGATACAAACCCTTTGCCTGCTGGGGGACAGAAACGTGATCTAGACACGTGCTGCCCAACACGGCAGCCACCAGCCATACGCGGCTATTTGGGACCTAAAATACAAGCTGTCCGAGCTGAGATGGGGTGTAAGTGTGAAATACACCCCGGATTTAGAAGAGTTGGTATGAAAAAAAGATGTAAAAATCTCAGTAATTTTCATATTGATAACACGTTGAAAATATTTTGGATATATTGGGTTTACTAAAATACTTTATTAAAATTAATCTGTTTCTTTTTATTTTGTAATGTGACTCCTGGAAAGGTTTACATTATATCTGTGGCTCGTGGTATATTTTGACTGAACATCACTGTTCTAGAAAATATGTTTTTCCATAAAGAATTTGGGGTCCATTTCTTTAAAGAGCACGCCTGCCCCTTTCTTTCTTTAAAAGCATCTCTTTACAAAACTGAGAGGCAGGAGAATGGGGTCCTAGGCTCAGCTCTGCTACTAATGCACTAATGTGCTGTGTGATCTTGAGATGGCTGTTGTACCTCTCTGGGCCTTGGTTTCCTCACTTGTGAAATGGGAGGTTGAACTACTTCCCACAGAGTTCTTTCTCAATTGTAATGCTCTAAGACTGTGGTACTTGACTTCTTTTGGGGTCTTAGATCCCTTTGAGAATCAAGGGAAAATTATGGAACCCTCCTCAGAACAATAATCATATGCACATATACAAAATACTGTGCACAATTTCAGAGGGTTTGCAGGCCCCTGCTCCGGGGTCTAGTTCCTGTTCCACCCTGTACCATGAAACCTGGTTGGCTTGAGGAATCAGGACTGTCAAGTCCTGGAAATGTCCTCGGTGTTAATGCGTGTGTATGTGATCAGGTGGTGTCTACCAGCAAACCAGAGTCCTGAGTCTGGGTTTTTTTGCTCATTTACTGTTGCTGTTGGTTAATGTATCTTTTTTTTTCTTTTAATGGAGCTGGGGATTGAAACCAGGACCTCGTGCATGCTAAGCACACGCCCTGCCACTGCGCGATACCCTCCCCGAGCAGTTGTACCTTATCCCAATTTTTTTGTACAGCTTCAGACTACGTGACCTCAGAGAGGGTGGTGTGGAACATTGAAACAGGTCAGAAATGCTGCCTTTGAACTAAACAGGTAATCACTCAGGTGTACCAGGAGCTGCTCTCCACCTAGTCAGTATCTCAATCACATTTTTTCCTGGCCTCTCGAGACAGTTTCTTCTAAAATCTGTACCATAGAATGAATCAGACCCGAGCTCAGGGGTGGCTGGAAGGTACCAGTCTAAGAAAAGTAAGATTCTTGGAAAAGAGATGCCAGCCATGCTATTTACACTCCCCTCAGTTTCCATCTGGGTTCCACCCACCTAGCAGACAGCCAGGGCGGGCACAAGCCCAGGCCACACGGAGAGGGCCAGGGTGGTCCTGGGATTCAATCACGTGCTTAATCTGTGGCCTTAAGTCACGGGTCTTGGGGTGAAGAGTCACGGGGTTTCCATTGACAGCAAGGATCTTGATATACTTTTCCTGCCCATTTCACACTGTTCCCTCTGGAAGCGAAGGGAAACTGAATCCTTCTGGCCTCCACTCGTTTTGGGCACCTCACACTGACCTCAGAAAACCGAAAGGCAAGGGCAAGGAAGCAAGCCGGGCGCCCTCCCAAGTCTCTGCTTGCTGTGGACGGAGCTGAGCAGACGGGATGGCTTTGGCTCTCAGCAACGCATTTTTGTGGAATTTCAGCAGCAAGAGCCAGGGAAGCTGTGTGGCTGAATTCCGAAGAATCCCATCAGGTTGGCGTCGTCTGAGTCATCATAAGAGGACAAGAAAGGAAACTGCATTCGAGCATCCACATGATCAATTCGTCCCAGACCTCTGAGCAGCGTCCTTCCTGATAAAGTCGTATGTTCCTTTTCATCAGGAAACGAGCACCTAGACTTCATCACGTTCCTTTTTGCTCTGTCTTGCTGAAGCTCAGATTCGCATGTAAAGCTCCCTTCTAATAACTGTACTGCCCTCGATTTCCAATACCGTCTTTTTTTCCCTTTCTGAAGTCTCCTCTTCCTTCTCTTTCAGCCAGATACAGAAGTGATTAATCCTAAGCCTCTTTGAGTGCATTTTGGGTCAAGACAAATAATAAAATGTCAATGAACGAAGTGAAAGATGTTTTCTGTTTTGGTTTTTATTCCCATGAACCACAGCTTCTGCCTAACCAGGGCTGAATTAGGAGTAACTGCAGTGTAGGGATTCAAAAAAAAAAAAAAAAAAGGTGATTAAAAAAAAAATCAGTCTTATATTTAGCTTTGTGTTTTGAATCTACAGCTGTATCTGGTGTTCTTGGAATTCACTTAGAGCAGAATAGCCAAGCTTCCCGGTCTGACTTGGAAGGAGCTTGGAGATCCTTCCAAGGACCACGAGGCTGTCACTTGTGAACTGAGTTTTAATTCTCAGGCAGACACGGGGTCCAGCCTCTCCTAAGCCTTGCTAAGCCCCAGGAGGTCAAGTGTTTGGGTTTCAAGAGACAAGCAGAGGCTGTGGAGCGCTCCACAGAGACTGTTTAACCGAAGTATGTGAGGTCAACTGAGAGACCCCTGTCCAGAGAGCCAAAAGCTAACTGTGGTTGCAAACTCACCAAGCAAACCTTGGGCCGCAGGGAGCACTGAGCCTAGTTTGCGTCACCCCTTTTTCTTTTTTCTGAGCCTGGACGTCCCTCCATCAGGTCTGCAAGGTGCAAAGTCATTTTGGAAGTTCACGCCAATTCTCGGTGTTTGTGGAAAGTATCTTGACCTGAGAGGCAAAACACCCTGAATTCTGTTTTCAGACCTCTTCCTGCTCAGGGGCAACCCCAAGACCGGTGCCGGCCCTTCAGGACTCTGCCATGCTGAATGGTGTGGAATCGGGCGGGGGCTGGAGAGTTTCCTGGGGGTGTCAGACCCAAAGAATGCTGTTCCCTCCGTGGGGCTAGAGGCATTTTGTTCCCCGTGCCCCAATCCTGCTGCTCCACGACACTCACACTCACAAGGGACTTCTCAGACCATCTTCCATCACTTAATGGCAGAGAGGCAGGAGGTACTCTGGTCCCTGACTGGCCTTGCTTTTCCCTATTAAGCCCTGTCTGAGAACCAGGTAACCTTCAGAACTGGATGTCCCCAAGACAGGTGCCCAGACCAATCTTCAAGTGGGAAACAGCCTGGACAGCCTCTAGAGCCAAGGACAGCCCCAAGAGGGTGTTGTCTCTCTCCCTTTGGAAATCTTCTTTTTTTTTTTTTTTGGCCGTAGCTCTTACTCCTCAGCCTGGGTACCAAAGCTGGCAGTCAGCACAAGACAGCTGGCAGCCAGGACAGCAGTTATCTTCAACTTCATCTTTGTTACTTTATGTGGAACCTGGTTACCCATCAGTACCTCCTAGGACCTCCCTAAAATCACTGCTCTTGAAGAAACTCTATCTGGGGCTGCTATGTACAGTTACCCAGGTCGTGCACTGCTCAATCCTGGAGAATGTCTCAAGTATCAGACACGTAAATGTGCATATTTATTTCTAAATGTTTAATTAGCATTAAAGTGACTGGTTCTAACAAGATGACTGTATGATGACACATCTTCTGAGGGATGAGAGTAAAAAGGGTCACGAGGAATGGACTCATTTCCCTGATTGATACAAAATTGCCATATGGCTTTCAGCAGGCCTGTTTTGGGGAACAGGGGCAGGGAACCAGGGAACCAGGGCCAGTAATCAGGCCTGGAATTCTCTGACCAGGGAAGAGAATTGAGGAAGTTGTGACTATGCAATAGCTGTTTACTCACCATTCCCCTTCACCTTTCTTTGTTTGTTTTTGTTTTTTTATTCTTTTAATCAATTTGGATTAAATTTGGGGGGGGGGAGGTAATTAGGTTTATGTATTTAATGCAGGTGCTGGGGATTGAACACAGGACCTCGTGGATGCTAGGCACACGCTCTACCACTGAGCTACACCCTCCCCGCTACCTCCGCCGTTTTAATGAAAGTGCTTTAAGACTCAGCTTTGGGCGCAGTGGGTCCTCACTAGGTGATGGAACATCTCCCGCTGTGAGCCTCAGAGGCGCTGTGCCCCCTTCCTTTTTCGAAGAGCAGCAGCTATGAGAGCCGGCGCCCAGCGGGCTCCACAGCTTTGCTGTACACAGGGTGAGCTGCCACGAGAGTCGGCGGGAGAGCAGAGCAGACTCCGAAAGGGGACCCTCTCCCAGGCCTCAGCTGAGAACACTGAGGCATCACCATGTCTTCTCTCTCAGCCTGGGGAGAGCAACCCCCAGGTACGTGAAAATGGTCCCAAGTGGGAGAAGCAGACATGGAGGACTCACTGTCATCAATGTTTTAACACACAAGTCACAGCCAGGGTGGGGGTGGGGATGACTACATGTTTCTCCCTAATCAACTTCTCCAATCCTCAAATTAAAAAGTCATAAAGGGCAGTGGACCCAGAGTTAGAAAGCCTGACTCAGCCCCAAAGTCTCTGCAAGCCCTGGCACCTCAATTCATTTCCCTGAACCTCAATATCACCCTCTAAGAAATGAAAGCAAAAACAGCCAGGAGACCTCTCACAGGGACCACTGAGGAATATATGCAAACATTCTCTGACGTACATCTCAGCAGTGTTCTCCTGGGGCAGTCTATTCAGGCAACAGAAATAAAAGCAAACATAAACAAGTGAGACCTAGTTAAACTTACAAGCTTTTGCAAAGCAAAGGAAACCATAAGCAAAACAAAACAACAACCTACAGAACGGGAGAAAATATTTGCAAATGATGCAACTGACAAAGGTTTAATTTCCAGAATATATAAGCAACTCATACAACTTAACAACAACAAAAAACAAACAACCCAATCCAAAAATGGGTAGAAGACTAAACAAACAATTCTCCAGTGAAGACATACAAATGGCCAATAGGCACACGAGAAAATGCTCAATGTCGCAAATTATCAGAGAAAGGCAAATCGCAACTACCATGACGTATCACCTCACACCAGTCAGAATGGCTGTCATTCAAAAGCCCACAAATGATAAATTCTGGAGAGGGTGTGGAGAAAAGGGAGCCCTCCTGCACTGCTGGTGGGAATGTAATTTGGTGCAGCCATTATGGAAAATGGTATGGAGGTTCCTCAAAAAACTAAAAATAGACTTACCCTATGATCCAGCAATCCCTGGGCATATATCCAGAAGGGACTCTAGTTTGAAAAGATACATGCACCCCAATGTTCACAGCAGCACTATATACAATAGCAAAGACATGGAAGCAACCTAAATGTCCACCCACAGATGACTGGATAAAGAAGCTGTGGTGTATTTATATAATGGACTACTACTCAGCTATAAAAAGAATAAAATAATGCCATTTGCAGCAACATGGATGGACCTGGAGATCGTCATTCTAAGTGAAGTAAGCCAGAAAGAGAAAGAAAAATATATGATATAACTTATATGTGGAATCCAAAAAAAAAGGACAAACAAACTTATCTACAAAACAGAAACAGACTTACAGACATAGTAAACAATCTTGTGGTTACCAGGGGGGGGAAGGGGGTAGGAAAGGATAAATTGGGAGTATGAGACTTGCAGATCCTAATTATTATATATAAAGTAAATAAGTTTATACTGTATAGTGCAGAGAACTATATTCAGTATTTTGTAGTAACTTATGGTTAGAAATATGAAAACAAATATATGTGTGTTCCTATACGACTAAAGTATTGTGCTGTACACCAGAAACTGACACAACATTGTAAACTGACTACAGTTCAATGAAAAAAATATATATAAAAAGAACAGCTAGCAAAAAAATAAAAATTGAGATCAAGGGGCTGGAGGACTCTTATCTTCCTTCCAACTCTACCCCCTATGCTTCTTAGGAGGCTCAAACATCTGAAAAACCCAAAGCAATACATTGACCTCAAACGGAAGCGACTCAGCCATTTTTTGATGGCGGGTGGATGTTTTATGAGTGGCTGAGGCTGTAGGTGACCATTGCTCCCCCTCCCCATTTCTGTTCTGCAGCCTCCAGGGATGAGTTACCTGTCACCAGCTATCCTGCCCAGGAGGGGCTCCAGCCAGCCCGGGTGGCACTCACAGTGGGCGTCCATGAAGACCAGCACATCCCCAGTGGCCCTGGTGGCCCCCAGCATCCGCGCCCCGGTGGCACCCAGCCTCTTGTTACTCCTGAGCAACTTGACCCCCTCCAGCTGGGCCACGTACCCGCCGAGAGCAGACTTGAGTTGTCCTGGAATCGAAAGGGTTGTGGTCAGTGGGGTGACAGATGCCACAGCCCCAGGATTGTGGTGACCGTCACAAGGATCACTGTCAACAGTTCTCTCTTGGGAGCGAGGCGAGCACCAGGGTCCCGAGCATCCCATCCATTACAGTGTGGTGGTTGCTAAGATCTAAGTCACTTCGCTAGTTTGGGTAGGTCAGGATTCTCTCCAGTAAAAACGGCGTCGTCAGACTCAGAGAGGAGAGAACTTCCTCTCATTCTCCAAATGCAGCAGCAAGGCTGAAACAATACTGCTGGTGCCCTACTCAGATGCCCCGGGGTTCCTTGGGCTGGTTTGGTTTGCACACACCCAACTGCTGTGGGTCTCACCCTTCCCTGGAGACCCGCCCTAAGGCACTGGAACCGCCTGTCCTGCAAGTGCCCAGCAGTCGTGTAGAACACCATGCCTGACCCAGCATGCCCCAAGTCAGTGACCGGCCACTGCCCAGGTACCAAGTCAGATCCCTTGCTTTAAGGCAGGACAGACTGGGATCAGGCTGTAGCCAGACTTCACCTATAGAGGGTCCGTTATACGTGGATGCCAGGAGGTCATCGGTGGGGCGGCCAAAGCGCTCTCACTGCAGTGGTGGGAGGGAGGGGGCAGGGCAGCGGGTCGAAGAAAAAGTGGGAGGTAAAAAACTGAGACCAAGAACCTAAACATTCTTTTAGGAATGACAGTCCTATAGAGGATACAGGATGATACTTAAGTCCCTTATATAAAAGGGCAGTACAGTGGGGGAGGGTAGCATGAGTGCTCAGCATGCACAAAGTCCTGGGTTCAATCCCCAGTACCTCCATTAAAAAAATAAATAAACCTAATTACCTCTCCCACCAAAAAGGTTTTTAAAAAATAGAAGGGCGGTACAGTCAGCCCTCTGTATCTGCTGGTCCTGCATCTGTGGATTCAACCAGCAGAACGTTTCTGTTGCTGTTCACAGAGAAGCAGTGTAGACCCATGATGTCTTGGCAATGGGGAGCCCCCAGCCCACCGGAACAAGACCTCCTCAAGGGCAGGGGCTGTATCTCATGCATTTCTGCTGCTCCAGCCCCTCGCACAGGGCTGGCCCACGGCAGGCACTCAGTGCACGCGTGTTGAACAGAACTGAGCCAAAGAACAAGAATTGCCCCAGTTCCCCGGCCCGGAGGCAGTCTTCACTGGGACACACAGAGCCTGGATGCTTTGGTCACTGGCCCTGCAGGGAGGTGGAGAGGGGTCAGGCAGCCTCACCGGAGGCCCCACAGACTCCCTGGGAAGCTGCCCTCTGAGTGGTGTGTAGCTCCCCCTAGGGAGATTTTTCTGCAGGGAATCTGTCCTGAGCAGGGGGCAAAGGAGTCCCAGTCACTTGGCTACTGCTTTTCTCAGTGGTTTTCCGGTGAGCTTGTTGGCTCCCAGTCCCTTCCCTGGAGAAGGATCTGTTTGTGAAGCTGTTAAAATTTCTGCACATGACAACCAGCCCCTCGGTGACTCCACCGAATTCAGCATCACTAGTTGTCTTACCCAATATTCACTCTCCCCTTCCACCTTACCTACAGAAACTTGATTTTGTTCAGGGCACCTAAAAATACTTACTTACCAAGACTTTTGATTCAACTCTGGGAGAAATATACTGGGTGAGAGGATTCTGGAAAAACTACTGTATTACTGATTTTTTTTTCTGAAAGGACAAACTTGGCTGCCCTCTGCTTATCTGCCTTTCATCCTTTTCCTGCCTGGGATATAGGTGTGATGTCCAGGGATAGAGCAGCCTAATTGTGATGATGAGGCCAAAAGCCATGGTCCAAGGTTAGCTGAGTAAAAAGCAGAAGGAACTGAGGACATTGGAGGGAACTCACTTTCCTAGGGCCCAGCTGCTCTGCTTCTCCACACACGAGGAGGAGGGAAGCTCCAGAAACACAGTTTATCAGCTGACGGGGGACCACAGGTGTGCTCCTGGGAGGAATCTGCCCCAGCTGAGGGTTTGGAGAGTCTCTGAGCACTTTCACAGGCCAACCCAGCCCAACCCAGGACCTGCTCATACAACCTGCTGAATGTGCCCCAACAACCACACACTGACAGGGCCTCTGGCTAGTCTGGCTCAGCACCACTGCCAGGCTGGGCAAATTCCAAACACGAGGACCTCAGGAAGAACTAGCAGAAGTACGTGGCCACTCTATTCTGTCCTCCGTTAGCCCACTGAGAAAGTGCTTTGCAGATCTCAGCAAATGTTCGGCTTCCCTTGGAGCAGTCTGATCTCCTCACCAGGCCAGCAGGGGCCTCTCCAGGCCCTTTAGCTGAGCCAGAAATACAGGCCTGAGGCTCCTGCCAGACTGGAACAGTGGTTCTCAAAGTGGGTCCCCTGGACCAACAGCATTAGCGTCACCTGGGAGCTTGTTAGAAATGCAGATACGGAGGCCCCAGCCCAGATCCAGAAGCTCTGGGGGTGGTCCCAGCAATCTGCGTGTTAACCTGCCCGCCAGGCGACTCCGATGCACGTTCACGTTCGAGAACCACGGACCTGGATGTCAGGCAGGGGCTTCTGTCTCTGGCTTCTCTCGGCTTCCCAGCCATTCAGTGGGCCGGTCCCAATAGCTAGTTTCCTGTCTGTGGAAATGTTCAAGCAGATTCTGCAAGTCTGGGCTTTTGGCCTGACCCCTGCAGCCCTTGTCTCAACTCAGCTCTGATCGGTTCTCTTCCCAAGCCTCAGTTTCTTTGTCTGGAAAGTGAGCAGGTGTGCTAAACGAGGGTGACTGAATGACTAATTCACATCACGTGCTTGCCGAGTCTAGGCGGCAGAGAGCATGCACCGGTGGCCACCTGTTGTGATTGCTGAGTGTCTCGGGGAGAGGCTCACCGGACTGGGTGGAAGATGGGGCCTGGGGGAGATCCCCACAGGATCCGGCTGGAGGCACCCTGTGAGACCCTCCCTGGGATGCCCCGCCATCTCCTGCCGTCTCCCACTGTCCTCTGCCCCCACCTCCCTACCCACTGTATTCTCCAGTAAGTTACCTGCGCCCGAATCCCCACCTAAAGGTCTGCTTTGGGGAGCCTTGTCTTCACAGGTTCCAAACCCCAGTCTCTGCATGGCAACCCCCTCAGAGTCCAGGCCCACCTGAGGGAGCGTGGAGGGAACCCGTGCCCACCTTGCTGGCTGAGATCGTCCACCAGGATGACCTCCTTCAGGGAGGTCCGGGGTGCTGTGTCCAGGATGCTGTGCACGGTTCTCAGGAGGGTGGACCAGGCCTCATCGTGGAAACAGAGGATGACGCTGGCTGTGGGCAGGCTGTCCCCCGGCTGCTGCTGCAGGCACCTGTCGGGGAGAGAAGCAGGGAGCCGTGGGAATGAGCCGCCCTGGCAGGGGCCGCTCCAGCCCATGGCTCTCCTTCCAACTCACCCGCTGTCTCTGGGTTTTCTCAGAATTTCCACGTAGAGAGAACCCATCCCACCCTCGTAGCAGCGCTGCCCACTGCCTCCCAGGCCTCAGATCCCCAGGGCTTCTTGACAACCTTTAACCCAGGCCTCTCCCCTAGCCACTGGGAAGTGTTCCCACCACTTCGCGCATTCTCAGGTCTGGGCGGAGGAGCCTGGGCGAGATGGTTCGTAAAACCCTCCACTTGATTCTCACGTGTGACCGGGAACCCTCATTAGCGTTACCCAGACTGTAACATGAACAGAAACCACCTGGGGCTCTTGTTAACAACAGAGATTTTCAAGCAGTGGGGCCGAGTGGGGCTGAGAGTCCGCATGTCCGATGCTGCAGGTCTGAGGCCCCCATTTTGAGTGGCACTGCAGTAAATGACACCAACAGCTTTCCCCAGTCTCATCCCTGAGGCTGGCCTGAAGCACAAGGCCAGACCCCTCTGCCCTGGGCACCGTGGTCGTGGTCCACTGCGAAGGGCCACATGCAGGCCAGTCTACACCACAACCCCACCGGGGGTGCCATGGCCAGAGTGGACAGCTGGGCAGGCACTGCTCCTGGCCGTGGCTACGCTGGATTCCAAGACTGCAAGCTTGGCCGGCCAGGTCCCAGGCACACTGGGCTGCTGCTTTCCCTCTCTGGTTGCAGGTGGGGGATTGGCTGGGCTCCAGCCTCCAGTCTCTGCCCCAGGCTACTCTGGTTCCAGCTCTCCCTCCACTAATGCCCCGCCCCCTGGAGGTGCCTACTAGCCAAGATTTATTGATGCCCTGTTAGTTGCCTCCTCTCTCCTTTGCACCCGAGGTACCAGAGCTGTCCTGGGGTGGCTTGCTGCCCAGCAAGGACCAACCTGACCAGGTGCACTGTGACCCCCCCTCCCCCTCCTCCACTATAGCAAAGCTGCTGCCAAAGTGACCTCTGGGGCAGGACGGGAGCAGGGGAAATCGAAGGAGGAGATGCCCCCCTCCCACCTCTCCCCACTGGCTGGGAAATGCCTGGTGCCTCACAGCCTTGGATCTCAGCCCTGGCTGCACATTGGAACTACCTGGGGACGCCCAGGCCTCACCCTGGACCAACTAGATAAGATGGGAGGAGAGTCCTGTCACCGCGGAGGGAGAGTAGGGACGTTGTTGCCTTATTTTGTAGAGAATCCGTCGCGCATCCTGGAGCCCTGCCAGGAATGGGCGGCGCCAGTACCTGAAGGGCACCTGGGGGAGGGGAGACTGGGGACCCAGGCCAGGGCCGCACAGGCTGCAGGGACAGGCTGCGGCCAGCAGAGGGCGTCATACACCTCCGGACAGAGCCAAGCCCCGGGTGGGGCGATCAACCGTCCTGATTTGCCTGGGGACTGAGGGGTTTCTATGACGGAAAAGTCCTAGGCAAACTGGGCCGAGTTGGTCACCCTGGCTGGAAGA
Organism: Camelus dromedarius; assembly: GCF_036321535.1. Taxonomy (NCBI): domain Eukaryota; kingdom Metazoa; phylum Chordata; class Mammalia; order Artiodactyla; family Camelidae; genus Camelus; species Camelus dromedarius. Next base: position 5,171,081 of record NC_087437.1, on the reverse strand, counting down.
GAGCAGCAACCACAGAAGCGGTGCACACACATCCACACGTGCACCCGTGCACACACAAGACAAAATGTACCCACACATGCACACGTGCACAACACACACTCATGCACTTCAAACCACAAGCATAACACAGACACTTGCAAATGTGCACACGTACCATTTGCACATTTATAACCCATGCAGCACACTCACACAAAGCACATGCGCAACACGCACAAGCACACATGCAAAATGCACGTGCATGCCATGCCATGTGCGCACACACGACACACGTGTGCCACACAGCACAGTGGTTCATACATGAACATGAACACACCGACGACACATATGCCCACGTGACAACACATCACACAGCGGGTCCCTGTGCACCTCACACCACAGCAGACACAGGCACCACTAACACACTACACACAGCACATATGCACAACATCCGTTTAACACACACACAACCCAGTGCACCCACACTTGCATGATGCAAACACACACAGCCACACATACACTCACAGCTTGGGAAGCCAGAGACTCTCCTGGCTGAGGCAATGTTTCTCATTGGGAAAACATTCTTGCTCTAGGCCAGTGAAAAAAATGTATCATCAAAAGAACTGGAGAATGATACACTCATTCATTCAGCAACCACATCTTTCCTGTGTGCTGGGACTTCACCAGGCAGCACAACAATGACCATTTAGCTGCAGTTGTAATGAGCGTTATGAATTAAAGCTGCAGAGAGCATAAAACTGTGATGGTTGGGCCTGGCTAGGTCTGAGAGTTTCCTGAAAAGAGCTGTTTCAGCCACAATTGGAGTCAGAGCAGCTGGGCTGGGGCTACAGTGAGTTGAGTGAGGCACCGGGTACACAATCTAAGGAGGCTTCAACCTTGGGCCGACCTGCATCTGCGTATGCCTGGCGGCAAGTGGCTGAGTGGCCAGGCTCAGAGGAACCCTTCAGGGATGCGAGCAGTGGTCCTGCTCCCGACCTCTGCTGTAATCTGATCCTCGGTGGCTCTGCTGCCCAGGAAACCCTCTGAAAAGAGCAGTGCTTACAGCGAAGGGACCTCCACCACCCAGCTAACTAGCTGCATTGCCCCTGGATGCTGGTAACCAGACCCCTCCCCTGGGCCAGCCATGGTGATGGTGGGCAGGGCAGATGGGGTCCAGGATGAGCCCACCATCTCCCTGGACACAGCCTGCATGTCTTCACACTTCCCAGCTTGCCTCCTAGGGGTGGGCCACCCTGCCAGGTCAGGTGCAACAGCACTGTATTCTAGCTTCTGTGCCCTGGAACTGTCCCCACAGTCTAGTGGACTAAGGAAGGGGGCATAGAGGGGAGGGTTCAGGCAGATTGGAGCAAATCCCTGCTTTGGCACCTACTAGCTGTGTGACTGTGGGCAGGTCACTTGCCCTCTCTGTGCCTTATTTTCATACCTATAAAGTAGGCATCATGGTAGTGCTAGCACCCATCCTACAGAGTTGTAAGGACTTTATGAGTTAATACATGAAAAACTCTTTGATTAAAGCCAGGCTCAAGGCCAGTGCCACACGAGTGCTAGCTGTGATTGTTGCTTTCATCCAAAATAAAAGCAAACACAACCATCCTAATATCAAAATGTGCTAGCATCAGAGTTAGAACTGGAAGTGTCTTGGAGAACAGGTGCTCCCAGGCCCCTCTGTGTTGTAGAGATAAGGCTGTTTGACCTGAGAAGCCCGAGACGGAAGAACTAGAACCCAGGGTGGGAAGAGAAGGGACAAGAGTTCCTCCTTTTCTGTCTCTAGGACAGTGGTTCTCACCTGGAGGCCTGGTTCAAGGCAGACCGCCGTACCCCACCCAGAGAGTCTGCCCCTGCACTGCTAACAAGTCCCCAGGTGATGCTGCTGCTGGACCACACCTGGAGAAGCGCCGCCCTAAGCCAGTGGAGGCAGAGCGCACGAAGTCTGCAGCCCCAAGCTTGCTGGTTGCGCTCCAGAACCGGGGGAAGGGGAAGCGAGGGCCTTACTTACAGCGGATGCCGTACCTCAGGCAGCGCCCTCTGCAGGGGGATGCGGGCACTGAGCGCCTCCTCCAGGCCGAGCGGGGTCAGCTCATCATCTTCTGACGCCTCTCCATCCTCCTCCTCCTCGGCCGCCCAGTCCCTCTCCGCGGCGTCTTCATCCTGCTTCCTGCTTGGCTGCTTGATGAGCCGGTAGCTGCCACCTCTCCTGCCCTCGCTCCGGTTTCTTCTGCCCCTGGGCGAGGCCACGGCCACCAGGAGCTGATCCTCCCGCAGCGAGATGAAGGGCGGCAGGCCCCCCAGGGGGCCGTACTCTTGGCCCTCATCCTCGGACTCCAGCACCCACTCCTGGGGTTCCCCGAAGTCCAGGCGGTACCCAGCATCGGGGCTGCGCTCGGCGCCCTGGGCTGTGACCGCCCGGGGCAGGGCGTGCGGGGGAGGGTGCAGCGCGGCCAGCATCAGCAGCGCGCATCCCAGCGACAGGAGCAGCAGCAGCAGGGCCCGCAGTCCGCAGGGGCCGTGCCGGAGCCGCTTTCTTACGAGCATGTTGCTGGAACTTGCCAAACGCAACAGGTCATGTTCAAGTTCCCTTTCTCCTCCGGCGCCAGGTTCCTTCAAGCCGCAGAACCTGGGTTCCTGGTTCCACCTGGAAGTGTTTTGCCGGTCCCTTAACCTGCTCCTTCCCTCCCCACCCACCCCACGACTGACACTTGCCAGCAGCGTGTGTAAGACCGGTGTCCACTCACAATCAGAAAGCCACGGACCCAAGTCCCACCCCGGCTCCTCTCTCAGCGGGTGTCTTTAATTGCCTTCTGAAAGCCCATTCACAGGGACTTCAAACTGAACGTTTGCCCCCTTTCAGCCCCTTTTCCTTTGGGAAAAAAATAATGATTCCGTTCTGCTCAGGTGTCTAGTCCCACGTGTTTCCTCTCCCCCCTTGCGTGAAAGGTCAGGTTGCTACGAGATGCCTGGGGGAGCTGGTGGGTCCGCCGTCCAGCCGAGCTGACAGCCGTCCTCCTTTGGACCCTTCAAGTCAGGTCAGATCAACAGATGTGAAGCCGGCAGGCAGCCCTGATTCCCTTTGGCACAGAGCTCCGCGCTCAGCCAGCCCGAGGACCTCTGCCAGACCCAGCCAGGCGAGCGCCTCGCCCCTGGTCCTAACGCCCTCACTGTTCCCAAGCTCTGAGCAGCCCCACGGAACACGACTCCGGGGAAAATAAGCGCCGTCACCGCTAGGACCACACCCAGACGGGATCGTCCCAGGAGTTCGGATGGAAGGCGTCTTTCTCCACCCAAAGGGGCGGGGAAAAGTTTTCTCTCCGGATTTCGGATTTCGGAAAGGCTGCACCTGTGACGGAAATGCAGGGGGCCGGCTGTTTGCAGCCACAGCCTCCCACAGGTGATCCTGTAAAGGTAGGCTGGACCCTCCCTCCGTCGCTGAAGACCCCTGTCCTCATCCTTTTGAAAAGGAGGGAAGCTGGGGAGATGCTCTTGTGAATAACCCACGGGAGCATCTGAATGCCATCCCCTCAGTTGGCCACTGGGTTGAGGCGGATGCCGGAAGAGGAGGGCCATGCTCCTTCAGTTGTAGACTTCCTTCATTCAACCAATGAATATTCATGAGCCAAAACTATCCTGGGGACTGGGACTATAACAGCAAATAAAACAGAGTGAAATGTGTGCCTTGTGGAGCTTACAATGTAGTGGGAGAGACAGATGGACAGACTGATAATTTAAATATACAGTGAGACAGGTGGTGGCAAGGGCTAAGGAGAAAAATAAAGCAGGGAAGGGCGCTGGAGAGCATGGGCTGGGGGCTGACAGTGGACACTGAGCGAGGGATGGCTTCACGGAAGCCTCTGTGTAAGGAGGAGGGCTGGGCAGTTGTGAGGATGAGCATTTGGGGTGGAGAGGACACCTCATGCAAAGGTCCTGAGGTTGACGTGAGAGTGTACCTGGCCTTTTGAGTGCCAGCAGAGGGCCCAGGTGGCTGGAACAGTGTGGGCAGGGTGGGATGGAATGAGAGAGGTAAGGGGGTGGGGATCACATAGAACTTTAGAGGGTATTGCAGGGATTTTGGCTTTTGGTCAGAGTCAGATGGGAGCCTTTGGAGGGTTGTAAGCAGAGGACACAATGGACTTGGATATTAACAAGACCGCTCTGCCTTCTGTGCTGAGATTAGACCAAGTTGGGGTAGGGTGGGGGGGGGTGGACAGGGCAGAAGCAGGAGGCTCCACCAAGGAGTTACTGCAGTTAGACAGGATAAGGGCGTGGACCTGGCGTGGCCTCAGGGAGCCGGGAGAAGTGGTCAGCCTCCTGATGTGTTTTAAGGAAGAACCCGTAGGAGTTGTTGGCAAACTGATGTGAGGTGTGAGAGAGTCAAGGATGACCCCAAGTCCTTAGTCTGAGCCGTTGGAAGATGCCATCAATGGAAATGAGCAGGGACGGGGATGAGCACTGGTGGCTCCGTGGGGACATGTGAAGCTGGAGGTGGCATTTCCAAGCCAAAGGGAGTGGAAGGACCTGGATGTATGGATTCGGAGGGACAGATGGTGGCTGGAGGGCAGGGGGCAGGTCTGGCCTGCAGATATAAAGTCAGACGCCAGGGTGGTGCACATGGGTGTTTGAGGACCCCAGGGAGTGATGCAGAGGGAGGGAGCTGGGAAGCCAGCGCTCAGAGGCTTCGGGCGTCTGGTGGAACGGATGGATTAGGGAAGACTGACTGTCAAGGTGGACCTCTGACCACTGTGGGGCGGCCAGGCTGGCGGGAAGCAGGCGTGGGGTGGGGAGTTCCTGAAGGGACTTGCTCATTGTTTCCAGTCTGATTTTGCTCTTAGATGGTGAGCGTAAACATCTCGTGGGAAAAAATGATTTTCCACTGGATTCAGTTGTTGCTTCCTGTGTGTGTGTGTGTGTTCCCTGAAGCCACTCAGAGTCAGAAGTGAAAACAGCGTGTCACGAGCCCAGCGTAGTGCCTGACAGACAGCACGGAGGAATCGCAGGGTTGGACCATACTGTGTTTCCCAAATCTCATGTCAGGGTGTCCTGGGGGAGGGGGCTGTAGGGCTTTCAGGTGAGACACGAGGGGAGGGGACAGGGCACAGCCATTCAAGGCATGACACAGCCAGTAACACCAAGATGGTGGAAAATTCAACTCTCAGTAGACCCTGAGGCCCAGGATGGGGGGAGATCTGGCTTCCAGTGGACCTTGAACTTGAGCTTCGTTATACACTCATTGTGACATATTAACATAGTGAGTGACACGCCCACAGGTACCACGACAGTCCCCAGGCTGACCATAAAAGGTCAAAAAAGGGGCAGTGGCCCAACTCCTGGGAATCTCCGCCCCTTCCCCAAAGAAGCTGGAGTAATCCCCCCGCTTGTTAGTACCTGAAGTTCCCGAGCCCATAGAAACCAACAACCCCGCACCCCGTGGCTGCACTCCCTTCTGCCTGGGACTGCCTGCACTCTGTCTGTGGAGGGTGTATCTCTGAAAAAATCTACTTTTACTCAACTGTGGCTCGCTCTTGAATTCTCTCCTGGATGAAGTCAAAGACCCTTACTCGATGGGGCACATCCCAGGGGCTTGACCGCGACCTGGGACCCGGCCATCCTCTCGCCCCACGTTTTCCTGGATGACAGGTGCAGGTGGCAGGCATTCTGGGAGATGTAGTTTAGAATTTCTGGGACATCTGGAGGTTCAGGAGGATGATGGGATAGAAAGTTTCAATTCCAAAGGCTTCCGGAGAACCATGCAGGTCTCCACCCTCCAGGCAGAGAGCTCTCCCCCACCCTCTGCAGTAACCCCGGCCTCGCCCCTTTCCCTGGCCTACCCTCCACTTGCTAGCTCTTTCCCAGGAAACCCAGCCATATCAACTCATTTCTCCACTTTCGTGTTTACTCTAACGTCACCTACTCAGTGAGGCCTGCCTGACCCACCTTTTCCCATCGGAGGCTCCTCCATCCACATGTGGCATCCTCTGTCCTCATCCTCTGCTCTCTCTGAGAGTCCGTGCCCCTTAGCACTCGGTGAGTAAGGTACTCAGTTCTTTGTCAGCTCCCCCTCACCTCCATAAAAGGTTAGCTCCACCCGGGGACGGGTTCCATCTGTTCACTGCCGTTTCCCCAGAGACTGGACCTGTTCCTGGCACAGAGCAGACACTCAGTAAATATTTGTCAATGAGTATAGAGTCAACTATCTGTCCTGATTCTGTGTGTCCTCTGAGATTCTGGGATTTGAATCAGCCCTAAAAGCTTTCCACACAGCTCTTAATCCAAGGATGACACTTGAAGCCGGCCCTATAGGTAGACTTAAATAAAATTTCCAGGTCCTCTCCAAATGGACAGAGTCCCCTCAGAAACTCTCAAACTGGCCCACACCTGCTGGGATGGCTCGGGTTGGGAAGGGCCGTCTGGGATGGCAGGGCTCGGCCATGCTGCCCTTGCCCCAGGCTCCCGGGGAAATGCACTCTAATGGCCACCCATGGGACCCCGAAATGTTCCTTACACCGTTAAAGGAAGAGGCCTCGCTTGTGGATGATGTAGCAAGTGTTACAGGGACCACAGCGTCAGACCGAGACTTCCCCACACCCCGCAGGCTTTTCAGAGTCACCAGGACTGGAGGGAGCAGCCAGCTTCCCGACCCGGGCCCAGGCTACCTCCCACATCTCCAGATGGAGTGACCAGGAGGCAAGGGCATCCTGGCGCTGCCTGTCTGGGGGGCCCAGGCTCGGGCAATCACCGTGCCCCAAATCTGCACATGGCTGAGCCCAGAAGCAAGGCTCCTGGTAACTCCCATCAGCTCCTGGTGGCGCGTGTGCCAGAAAAGTAACTCCAGAAACGGGCAGGTGGTGGGCGTTTCAGCTGCACGTTGCGGGCACTCCTGGAGACCTTCCCTTGTTTCTTCCATCTCCTCGGCCACCAGTGACTCTCTTGTCCTCTGAACTGAGACCACCCTTCTTACTGTGACGACAGGAGCCCTCTCTGGTGACATCAGACACTATCAATGCCACCATCTCTCTCGTGACAGCCTTTGCTCAGGGGAACTCTGGCTCTGGGGCAGGACAGCGAGGCTCTGTGTTACTCTTCAAAATTCTTTTCTTCCAGATTCTTTGGTTTCTGTCCCGATTTGGTCTGTTCAACCTCAGAAGCCGAGCAGTTGACCCTGTGTGATCAGCTTCTTGCAGTGCCACCCTCTCCCCCGGGGAAGGAGAGGAGATGCTGTTGTCGGGACGGGAAAAGGGTTGTGATGCGAAAGAAATTATGGGGAGCAAAACACCTCAAGAATTGTACCCCACATTTGAGTTCCAGGCATCTCTGAAGGTCTAAGGGGTCTCAGAGACCAGTGCATCTCTGTCTTCATTATTCCTCTAATTCTGAGAACAAAGATCCACTTCCTGCCCGAGTGTAGAAACTAGGTGCAGAAACATACAATCCGCTGGACTCAAATTAGAAAATATTTAGTGTGTGTGTGCATGCATGCGTCTGTGCACATCTGTAGTGTACACTGGAGACAGGCCTTGCAGATCACAACACTGAAGTGGGGTCGCAGGCATTAAAGATACTGCCAAACTTTTGAGACAGTACCTGGATGAATAATTCCACAGGACTTGGAGTCCATTTTGAGGCTGGAAGATGAGTGATGTAACCAGTAGGTTAGGTTGGCCGTGCCTGCAACTGTTCTATTGGGAAAGCACAGGAAAGCCCTACTGGGTGCATTCATTATTATGTTGTCTCCATCCTTTCTGCAAACATTACTGAATATTCACTACACGCCAGGCAGGGGGCGTGGGATGGAGGGTAGAAAGATGAGTAAGATGGGGCCAGTGAGCCAGGTCCTCATGTGATTATAAACAAACACCGTGCTGGAAGCAAGCACGGAGCCATGTACAAGCTAATATTTGGGTAACTATGAAGAACACAAAATAAAATGTAGAGGTCTGATATTTCTCCAGGCCTGGAGATGAGCAGCAAGACTGCAGTTACCTTTCCACCCGTCCACAGGCTGTAAGAGCTTGTGTTCTTGGCGTCTGCTGGTGCTGTCACTTCCAAGGGCTTTCAGGAGTGTGTTAATAATGAATTAAAGCCAAAGTGATTCCCAACTTTGAGGCTGCTGCACTAAAAGCCTGGCATTTGGTTCTGCTGGGCACAGGCAGGGCTGAGGGAGACTTTCCAGCAGGTGGCTTTGAGGGAGGACAGTAGTCCAGCCATGGACAATTGAGACTTTGCTCACAGCCATCTCCCATGCAGTCTGTGATCCATGGAAAGTGGGTCTGGAAGGAAGATCTGTGTCTTCACCAGTTCATTGGAACCATATGGAGAGTTCCAACCACATGGAGAGTTCTCTCCTCGTCGGCCTCAGCCCTGGGATTTTTGTAACATAGATTCAGGAAAATGGACAGAGATGGAGCTAAGGAGGCTGGGGAAAGAGAGTGGACTGGTGCCTGAGTCTGTTCTCAGGTTCTATTTTGTTCTGGGAGAATGTGACTGACAGGAAAAGTGGAGAATAGAGAGGAGGAGAGAGGGGCTAAGCTGATCTGTGTGATACAGAGGGGAGCGTGGGGAGGATGAGGACACAAACAAAGCAAGGCAATGGACTGAGCATGAGAGTGAGCGATTTCAAGCTTAGAGGGGGAGGTGGTCTGAAATAACTGCAGGGAAGGGAGAGCAGGGCAAGAAAAGGAAAGATTTTAGAGGTGTCACTGCACCTCACCTACCAACAGTGAAGTAGACATTTTTCTCACGGGCATGTGGGAAAATTCTTTAGGATCGACCATACACTAAACCATCAAACACATCTCAATATAGCCAAAAGGACGGAGATCATACAAAGTGTGTTCTCCAGCCAAAATGGGATGAGGCTAGAAGTTAGAAAGAAATTTTAGAAATGTATAAATATGTAGAAATTAAACACATTCCTTAATAACAAATGAGTCAAAGAAGAAATTATATGAGAACTTAGAAAATTCTTCAAAATAAATGAAAGTGAAGATACAACATACCAAAACTCATCGGATGTGGCTAAAGCAGTCTTAGAGGGAAATTTATAGCTGTAAGTGCTTACTGCAGAAAAGAAGAAAAAATTCAACTTAATAAACTAACCTACCACCTTAAGATACTTCAACAAGAACAGCAAACTAAACCCAAAGTAAATAAGAAGAAAAAAATAAAAATCTTGGACATATCCCACCTAGTATTTGTCAATCTGCCTTAATTTATTTAATGACCACATAGTATTTCATTAAATGGAAAAACTACTCAGTGGTTGATTTAACCATCTTCTATCAGTGCACATTTGGTTGTTACTAATTCTTTGCTCTTAGAATAATGTTGCCTTTAATATCATTATACACACGAAATCTCATATATATGTGCATATATTTGTGAATTCCTGGAAGCGGAATTTCTGGGTCAAAGAAAATGTGCCTTAAAAAATTTAGAGTTATTACAAATTGTACTCCAGAGTGGTTGTATTAGTGCACACTTGTACTAATAAAATATGAGAATGCCTGTTTCCCCAGAATCTGACCAGGATAGAGTGCTATGAACCTTTTTTATTTTCTTCCTCATAAGTGAGAAATGGTATCTCGGCAACAGAAACTCTGAAGTGCCTAGTAATAAAACTTACAAAATTTATGGGGGAAACTATACATTTTATTGAAGGAATAAAAGTAACCTGGAGAGATGGCACGATCCTGGGCGAAAAGACCCAACATCATCAGGCTGTCAGTCACCTCACACTAACCTATAAACTCACTATCATTATATTCAGAACCCTCGCTGAGCTTCCCACAGATTTCACAAGCTACCCTACAATCCTTATGAATGGGTAAAGAAGCAAGAATAGGCAGGGAGGGTGTAGCTCAGTGGCAGAGCATATGCTTAGTATGCACGAGGTCCTGGGTTCAATCCTCAGTACTGCCATAAAGAAAAGAAAAGAAATACTAAAAAAAGAACCAAGAATAGACAAGCTAATTATGAAGAACAAGGAGAGAAATCTCTCTCACCCAATGTCTAGATTTACAAAGCTACAATAATTAAAATAATGTGGTATTGGCACATGAATGAGCAGATCAATGGAACAGAATGGAGAGTCTAGACATAGATCGACAAAAATTAAAAAGTCTGATAATAGCAAGTCAGTCAAAGCTGTGGGGGAAAGGGACTGTCACATGCTACTGGTGGGAGTTGGTCCCCTCTGCTGAGTATTCTGGTGACATCCAGTCACATTGAAGCCACAGATACTCTACAACGCAATCTCTACTTCTGGGAGAAACTTCTGTTTATGTTCACAGAAAAAAAGTGTACAAGGGTATTTACTGAAGCACTGTAATAGCAAAAAGTATAAAATAACCCAGATGTTCATCTAATGTCATATAATGAAGTCCTGTGCAGTTAGAACTAGTGATCTAAATCTACAGGAATCGACATGGATCAATCTGTAAAAGTGAAAAAGTAAGCTGTTGTGATATTCATGTGAAGTGCTGTCGAGGGTGCCTAATGGGGAGGACACAGAGGGGCTGGTTACCAAAGGAAGTCCTCGGGCAGAGAGGTACAGATGCTGGCAGTGGGCGCCCAGCCGGGTTTCCACTGCTGCCGTGGGAGAGGTGTGAGTGCTTGCCACAGATGGGCTGGCCAGGGCTTGGAAACTTGTGACCTTAGGTGCCTCCAGGAGCCAGGCAGGTAACACAAGCAAGAGTGGTGGGCCAGTGGGGACTGCGTGAGCTGAGACAGTCTATCCCTGTCTGACAAGAGCAGCTGCTACTCAGCCACAGCTAATTTTTGCCAGGAAGGAAAATAGGCCCAGACTTGCTAAATCTTCTGATTTTTCAAGAAAAGTGGAAAATTCAGATTTAAAAAAAATGTGAAGTCCCAAATTTGTAAAAGCTGGCAACAAATTTTAAAACTTTAAAATATACCATTAAGGCCAAATAAAACGTGGTGGCCAGCCAAGTTCAGCCGGCGGGCTGCTCATCTGCAACCTCTCTGGTAGAAGATGCCCGAAGCCCCACCTATTGGGCATGAGCCCAGAGAAACGGCATCTTTGTCTCACGTGCACCCTCAGCCTTCTGGGGGTGCCTAGAGACGCCTAGGCTTCTGCCCTGACATCACGTGGTGAGGCCCTTCCGTGTCTGCCTGGTGAGCTCACCTCATGCTCCAGCTTCAAGGTTTACCAGATGTCTGAGGACCATTGTTCCTTGTGGCTCATGGAGTTCTCCAGTGATTTCTTGTCACTGTTTTGCCATCTTCCCTTTCATGAGACATCAGCTGAGCCTACTGGGTATCTGTCTGGCATCTGTGAGTCTGCACAGCCAGTCAGCCCACTCCACAGCTGAGAACAGGGCTGCCTGCCCAACTTCCCACCTGCACGTGGAAGAGAGATTGTCAGAGGAGCTTGCAAGTCGAGTGGCAGTGTGTGGGGAAGCGGAGCTTAGGGACCTCACCACCATCTGCATTGTGCGGAATTTTCTGCAGCACAGAGGGAGGGAGAAGCCAGTGGCCATGCTTCCAGGGGATGGCAGGAGTCAGCCAGAGATGCAGAACCACTAAAAGACATAGATATGGGATGCAAACGACTATATATACATATATATATGTATATAAATATATATATATATTATTTGTTGCAGAGATATGGCCTCACATAATCATGGGAGCTGGTTAAGCAGTCTCTGTAAGGCTGCTGTCTTCATATCTGATGCTGACGCCTAAAGTCCACAGGACAGGCAGTTCCAAAGGAAAGAAAGATATAAAATCAGGGAGATTGAGAACGACCTGGAACCCATCAGTATGGGCTGGAACCCCACAAGGATGGACTAAAATCCACCCCATCCTTGCTGCTTCTGACACAGGTGAAGTGGACATCCTTCCGAAGTCGGGACCCTTTGGTGTGGGGCTACACACAGACACCTGGCCCAGAAGCAGAGGCAGAGGAGCTGAAGTCGGATCCAGGGAAAGCAGAGCAATTACAGGTCCAGTAACCACTTCGTGCCAATGAGGTGTGTCCGAGGATGAGCAACATGGGTGAGCTCCATCGCGTCTCCTGCTTCCCTTCTGCCCTCCAGACTTCCCAAGGATCTCTCTCATGCCCCATGGTGGAGATAATGGAGCAGTTCTGTCTTTCTTTCTGGGGACGCCTCAATGTCTGATTTTTGACTTACAACGAAGGTAAGGGCAGTGAGATGTGTGATGTGCTGTCTGAGGCCTGAAACTCTCCTGGCAAGCCTGGGGTTATCTTCTTTCCTGGTGGTCTGCAACGGCCTCACCAGTTTGAGAAGCCTGGCTTGGCAACTTAAAGAGCCATCTGGCTCCTTCCAGTGAGTTCTCCTGAAGCCAGGGTTCCTTGCACAGATGTTGGCAGCTCCATCCAGAGATTCAGTGCGGTCTGTGTGGACAGAGGTTGGGCCTCGGTGCACAAAGTCTCTTGGAACCACACTGTTCCCCTGCTTTCTCTTTCTCCCTGCACTGGAGCCTTTGCCTTTAAAAAAAAGTCTTGACATGAGCATACTCTGTGGAGTCTGGGGAGTCCTTTCAAATATCTGAACTGGGGAAAACAATATAACCAATCTCACTGAACACACGTAAGAAGGAGCATTCTGGGAAATGTAGGCCAATCGAGCTAACTGGCACACTGTGAGGTCACCAGAGTGTCCGTGGGCCTCGGTGCTCTGTGGCCGTCATCTTAGGGAGGCTTGCTTTTGGCATAGGGGAACAAAGATGACAGACCTAGGTCTTTTCAAAGAAATCATTCCACAGATGCCTGGGGAAAACCAGAACCAAATTCTTAGAGGAAATAAAGACTTGGTGATTCCTTAAAACCCTTGATTCTTCTGATTCTACAGCTAAAAACCAGTGGTGTTTCTTGCTAGTACCCAATGCTAATGGAGAGAGAGAAAGCAAAAGGGAAGGTCTGATTTCCTCTTGGGAAGGACCCTCTACGTAGAGCCAGGAAGACGGAGACAAGAAAACTAGAACTGCCGTGTTACAACATGGCAGATTTTGGCTCAATCAATGGGAGGAATTTATAACGTTTAGAGTAAGTGTCAAACAGCCGAAGGGATTGCCTTGTGAGGAACGGAATCCTATGTTTTGACTTGTTAGCTTTAGGCAGAGATTTAATAACATCCTTCCTCTCTTACTCCCTCCCTCCCTCCCTTCTTCCTTCTTCCTTCCTTCCATGCATCTGTCCATCCAGTTATTTTTTATGAGTGCAGTCAGTCAATCAACACTTACCGCTTATTATATGCCAAGTGCTGTGCTGGGCTCTGGAATCACAGCCCAGAATGGAAGGCAGCTGGGATTATGGACCACCTGCTATGTGCCAGGCGCTCATTAAGTGCTAGAGATTAGAACCCAGGAGAGAAGACAATCTGGGACTGGCGCTGAGAGTCTTCAGTTCTAAGCCCTTACTCCTAAGTGGACCTCCCATTTGTGAATCCTGGCCTGGTTGGTCCCCCCAGCCATGACTCTTTGACTCATACTCACCCACATGGCTTGTTTTTGTTTGGCTGGGTCCAGGAGGGCTGGGATGTTCTGGGCTGTGACCTCACTGTTTATCACCATTTTAGAAAGCTCCTACCTCCCTTGTGCAGGCTAGATCAGAGCCAGAGGCAGCAGGGTGGCTGTGTGGCGTCAACCCCAGCCAGCATTGCTATCGTCTTAAACACCCAAACAATGGGTCACACGCCTACAGCTCGTGACTTCTTGGCAGCTCAGTTGGGCCTGAGCACTTCCATTTTTATCTGCCATTTGAGATGGGAAGGCACTGGAAACAGCTGAGCTGTGAACGTTTACAGTGTAAAATCCACGCGGGGAGAGAGATGAGTTTATGAGCAGTCCAATCTTAGCCCTCAGGGAAAGACTAGAAAAACACATTTAGCCTGACATTTAAAGATCTGATATGATCCAGATGCCATCAATTTAGCACCCAGCTCTCCCTAAACCCTGTGCGAGACCTGGCAGGCGAGGAGTGGCACACTGGAGGACGTTTGGGTGTAAGGAGACCACCAGGACAACAGTTCTCAAGGTGGCGGCTGGACCGTACTCCTTGGATGTTCTTTGCACTGTGTCGCAATTTGCAAGGTTGGGACTGTCTCTAAAGGAGTCTCTTGAAAACCTTGTGTAATTGTAGCAGGGAAGAACAAATCTGACTCTGTATTAGATCTATTCCTTTGGCTTTAACCCTGTGCTGTGTTTCCTGGGCTCAGTCCTGCTGGTTGTGCACCTTCTGTAAAAGAACATTGCCTAGAGCCTGAAATACACAGGAGAGCCCGTTCTCAAGGCTCTGGCCTTTATGGGTGTAACACTTCCCATTCATATAGAGATAAAAAGTTGCAGAACAGAGAATAACATTTGTCTTGTTGGCGGTTTGCAGGAACATCATGACCTGACCCACGTGTGGACTGCTGCAAGAACAAAGGATTCTGACACCAAGTAATTTGTAATGACGACAACCTCCCCACCCAGTTTTAGTATAAAAGGAGTCTGAATTCTGACTTGGGGAAGATGGTTCTCCAGGACACTAGTCTCCCCTCTTCTTGGTCTGCCGACTTTCTGAATAAAGTCTCTATTCCTTGCCCCAACACCTCGTCTCCAGATGTACTGGCCTGTCATGCGGCGAGCAGAACGAGTTTGGATTCAGTAAGGTAATCTTTTTGCAAACATGAGATGATCCTTGAGAGAGAGAGAGAGAGTGTACCAATCTGGAGATGACTCTTGACAAAAGTGGTTAGCTAACAAGCAAGAGTGGGGCAGGCGCAAACGCAGCCCTTACTATAGCGAGGAGGCAGGGCTGGATTCCCACACAGGGAGCCCCCGTGACCTGCGGGAACCTTCCTTTTCGACCCGTGTTCAGTTACGTGATCAGGAGGCTGCACATCCGGATGCTCTGGGGCACTGATTTCCCCCAAGCAATTCTGCAACGCTTAAATGTCATCACACGTGCACCCTGAGTAAATGTATTGAGTAGATTGGAGGAAGCCTCTCAAAGTTTGTCTTAGGAAGTCTTAGAATTGAATTTAATGTATCTGATTCCAGGTTGGTCACAGGTGTGATGGGGATTGGAGCCCCTCCTCGCCCCCAAGTCCAAACTCTGCAACTTATGCTCTGTGTGAACTTGGACAAGTCCCTATTTGTTCACAGAAGGAAAGGGCTGGATTAGATGTTCCCCAGGGATTTTTCAGCACGAAGGCTCTGTGATGGAAACAGGGCATACATGGTAAAGTGGAGATTGTGCCTAAGCCCCTTCAGCTGCAGGGACGGGAAGAAATCTTGAGTATCCTACACAGCCTCACTGCTTTCTGAGCAAAAGCGTTCTTGGAATAACCAAGTTCCCTACCTCTACAAATATAACCCCACAGAGAACCGAGCCATCGGCCACAAAGAGCTTAACTTCAGGTGTTTAAGACCACCCGCGTTCCTGTTAAAAAGGCCCGTGCCCTTGGCTCAAAATACTGATGTCAGTTTTAAATCACACTTGCATATTGATTTCAAAAGCTCCCCTCAGTAACACTGTAAATAAATTAATTAGATGGTGGCACTCCAACCCAGCGATGAAATTGCCCCCATTGAGCGAAGAGTTGAGCTTGAAAACCAGTCAAGATAATTGTGCCCTTGTTTGGGGAGGATAAATGTGCTGTGGAAGGTGTGTGTCTGCTCCTTGGTGGAGACTGCGTGGAGAGGCCAGAAGACAGCTGCAGGGGAAGACCGGAGGGAGTTCCCTGGGGTGGGTATCTGGGCATTAGCACTTTTTTGTATGAGGTGGGTGTGGCGCAGAAGCATGCATCCTGATGAGAGAGCTTTGCATCAGAGACTAGGGGCCTTGCAGCATGAGAGTCAGCATGATCTGCTTTATAGAGTCTCCAATATTTTTGATGCTCTGCCTTTTCCTACTGATAGCAATTACCATTTGCATTTTTATTTGTTTATATATTAATCTCCTCTTTTGAAAGGATTTGTGGTAGCATGTGTACATTCAATTTAATAGGCCAGGATAAATAGCCCAGGACACTGGGTCAAAGGGAAGGTAAGCTTAGGAAGTAAGATGAAACCGGAAGTAAAGTTAACACACTGTGTATATCATAGTCTAAGCAGTTGCAAAAGTGAGCCACTCTGAACTTCCTAGCAGTCAATGGAAAGAAGGGAACACGAGTAGTCATCAGATTCATGGTATGGTATCTGTAGAGTACGAATGTTCTAGCTGGACAATCAATACATCCTCCTGGTCACTGTCCATGAAAGCTGGAGTTCAGGATTTTCATCTCAAATGGCCAGTGCCTAGAGATAAAATATCTAAGCTGATCAGTATGGGCAGTGTCAAATACTTTGAAAATCAAGGAAATATAATATAGGGCTGATATTCTTTTTTGGTTTTAAAAAAAATTGCTGAAACCAGGATTTATGTCTGAGTGGAGACCAGTTCCACAGCTGCAGAAAGGTGAGCTGAAGGAGACCCTGGGCAGAGCTGAGATTTTCCTGAAAAACCTGTTTTGGACAAAGGGGCTATCAAGGGCCCGGCGTTCTAGGCGCTAGAGCTGTGGGTCTGGGGTTCTGATGTGTACCTGGAGATGCAGACCACTGCCCAGAGCATGGGTGGGGTTATTTCCGGTGGAAACATCAAAGGCGCCTGCTACCAATCCCTGGCCGCAGCCACAGTTAGCATGCTGGCCTTGCTGTGTCTGACTGTGAGTGATGGAAGACCCTGGCAGGGGAAAATGTACCCGCAGACAGTGAGGCCACTGAGCTGCTGCCGCAGATCGTGGGAACTCAGCCCATTAGTCTGGGAGGACACCTGCCCACGGGAGTGACCTGAGCCCTTGCATACGGCCTGTGGGCATTGGCTGTGACTTTGCTTTATGGAAAGCCATCCCATTCACCGGGCTTACCAGGTCACGGGACTTTCATTGTTAAAACTCGGAAAGTCCCAGGCAAACTGGGACTGTTTGAGTGCCAGTTAGTCCCCCCAGTGGTTTGGTCTCTTCTCAAGACAGGATCAGAATGGAAAGGAATGACTCGGCCAACAAGAGTCAGGACTGATGTGCTGGGGGCTGGTTCTGAGGCACGGCGGGGTGGGGACCCTCTGTGATGTTTATCTGTGGCTTCTTCCTGGCTGGGCTGCCAGATGCAGGGTCCTCCCCCCACCTCGCCTCTGTTCCTATCTCCCTGACACATTTCTGTGTCTGTTCTGGATTCCAGCAGGGGCCCAGCCAGGGAGCAAGTGCAGCCTCCCCAGACCCGCTAGGACCACGGTTCTCCTCCAGAGTCAAGACACGGGCCTTCAAGACTTACTGCTTTTTGCTTGGAGACTTTGACCTTGAAAGTCAGGTGGGCAGCCGCGTGGGGTGCAAATACTGAGATTACACAGAATCCCCTGTGACCAGGGCTGATTTTGTGGGTGCTCACACGGGGCCCCTGTTCAAAAGGGTCTATGCTTGGTTTCATGTTCAGCTGTCATCCCCTGGAATCCTTCGTAATCTGTGACCCAGGAGCCCTGCATTTTCATTTTGCGCTGGGCCCTGCAAATTCTGCCACTCAGCCTGAAGGCCACTCCCTCCACCGTCCTTCCTCTCCAACAAATTGGCTTTCGCCGACTTTGCCATTAGGGTGCCCTTACGGAAACAACTGACAATGAAGTGGGAAGTGTGGCCTGAGGGACTCGCAACCTGGCCTAGTTCTAGAACCTCTCCATCAAACTTCCAAGGGGTACAGCCCCCAAATCTGCATTTGAGGAGAGGTAACTGGGAGAAGATCGGGCTCCAGTATTTCAGAGCAGAGGTGGATTTTAAGTCAAAAATAAATCAAGAGGGAAAAATGAGAGCTGTGAGAGGCAGCGGCGTCTCGGAGTCGCTGAGCCAGGCGGACTCGCAGGCAGGTGCACTTACCTCGTGTGGCCCCAGCTGTGCAGACTTCTCCCCTTTGTGTGTTTCATGGCCTGAAATTGAGAAACAAGAATCTCCATCACAATTCCTGTGTACGAGTTCTCTGAAGCCCGGGCTTGCTCTCTGCTACCTCTTGCAGCCAAGCCAGGCGGCCTAGGAAATAACCCCCGAATTAGCTGTCTCTGGGGCCTCACACCCCTGCCTGCACCCCTCTCAGGTCTCCAGCTTCTCCAGCTGCTATACCCTATGTTTGCTTCTGATCTGGACTGACTTTGGCCCCTGGTCCTTGGTTGACTCCTTCCGGCACCTTCATGGAAGACTCCAGGGCAAACGATGACCTGTCCCCTCCTGGGCCAACCTGGGAGTTCACCTGGTGTCTTTGTGAGAGTGAGAAGACAATGCCCTTGGGCAAGTCTCACATTAGTGAAAAAATGTAGCAGCCTTCAGGCATGGCTGGATCTAGGGGCTCTCTCTATCTCTTTAAGGCTTGATTTCCTCTGATGAGTGCTCAGAGTTAATCTTTCCAAGCCAAAGGAAAGGCACGGTGACCAACACACTTTCTCCCTCACAGGCAGCAGGAGTTTGATGGGCACAGGCTGCCTCCTCTGGGGTCTCTCATCACCTGATCTTGACCTGTGAGAATGGTATGCTGGTAGGTGTTAAACAACTGGCTCTTGCCAGGGGAGTGGCGCGGATTCCTTGACTTGTAGAGTTTGCTGGTTTCTGTGATGTACATGCTATCATGGTGACAGATTTCAAGCTATTAATACTCTGTCAACCCAGAGTTGGGAAGAGAAGAACCCTGGCTTACTATCACCCAGCATTTCCACATACCGTATTTGTAAGTAACCTCAGGCACATGGATAATAGTAAAATGCAGTAAGACAATTAGGAAGGGATGGATTTTGAGTGTCCGTTACCTTTCCTTTTAATGTAATTCAAGTAAAAATGTCTGCCAATTTCTGATAGTGAATGGATTTAACAACCAGCGAGCAAGATTTCTGAAATTTAACAAGCGGCCTTCCTGGCCAGCCAGCTCCAGCACCTCGCTGATTCTAGAACTGCACTCAGTGATTCACAGAGCTGTGATCAACTACGAACATCTGCCAAGGACCCAGGAGAGCAGAGAGGAGGCATGCACGCCCGGTGTTTACCTTTTCTAGAATGTCAGCGATTTTATGCAAACAACTTTTGTTTTTTTAATTGCAAAGAGCCTGGTAACACCCTGTGAAATGGCACAACTCTCCCTGGGGAGAAACATGTGGATTTCGCCCCTGCTGACGATGCTTCTGCAGTGGCGTCTGACTGCATCTCGTTGGCACTGCCGAAGTCCTTGGAAAGAAGGGGGGGGGGAGCCACCAGGGGAGGACTTTCTCTTTTTTGGCCCAAGGTGCTAACAACCCCATTAATGCCGCACACTGCTGCTGCCGTGTGGGCGGAGAACATTTTTCAGCTTTTTTTGCTCGAGTAGAGGGAATCTTTAAGGTCAGAACTGCACTGTTTCGTATCTTATTGAGACTCTGCGCCAGCTCTCCCGTTTCCTTTTTGTTTTTCCTGGTTGGATTTGCCAGCAGCTGAGCAGATCTGGGGCTGGCTGGTTCTCGAAGGAACCATGAAAGCATGACAGAGTTCACGTGGCTTCCTGAGTGTCAAAAGTCTCTGAACGAGCCGCTAGCACTGGGTACAATTTGGCTCAGTGGCTGTGACTCGAGGACCTCCAGATATTGCTTTTGGAGCTGAAAAACTCCCTGAGAGCTAGGGACGCTGCATCCCGCCCCCTCCATCCCATCCTGCTTTTGCTAAACCTGTGATTAGTACAAGAATCTGCACAGTTAAGTGCTCGTCAAACCTCCACCGCAAGTCGATCGGTTGGAGTGCATGAGTCACCGTGCAGATAATCCTTCTCACCAACAGATCCACTTTGCAGTTCTTTATTGGATGATAATTTACATTCAGTAAAATACATACATCTGACATGACCAGTGCAAGACTTTCTTGCATATACATATGTAAATATCGCTGTGACCACCATCCTATTGAGATGTAGGATGTTTCCATCCCCTAGAAGGTTCCTTGTGTCCTTTTCCAGTTAATGCCCCTCCCCGAGAGGCAACCGCTACTGTGGTCTTGTCTTAGCCTGCTAGGGCAGCCACGGTAAATACCATAGCCGGGGCGGCTTCAACAACAGAAAAATTTTCCCTGTGGTTTGGGAGGCTAGAAGTCTAAGGTGAAGACTCCAGTCAGTTCAGAGAGCTGCCTTCTCACCGTGTCCTCGCACGACCCCACCTCTGTACCAGCAGATAGAGAGTGAGCCCTCTGGTGTCTCTTCTGAAAAGGGCGCTGATCTTGTCGGATCAGGGCCCCTCTCTTAGGACCTCATTTAACCTTGATTACTTCCTTAGAGGCCCCATCTCCAAATACAGCCACTGCGAGGGCTCAGCACAGGGACTGCGGGAGGGGTGACACAAACATTCAGTCCACAACGGACCTCCACCCCGGAGATGAGCACTGCCACCCTGGGGCTTCATACAGACGCAACCACACAGCACATCCTCCTTTGTGTCTGCCTGCTTTCTCTTTTGCCGTTTCTGAGGTTCATCCACGTGGCTGTGTGTGGCAGTGCTTCATTCCTCTTTATCACTAAGACCATCATTTATTTCTCTGGCCTCCCATCAATGAACACCGGCGTTGTTTCCAGGTTGCCAAGAGATATTTATTCTCTGCAGGGCATTCTGTGACTGCTAGACAATAAAAAGAAATGTCAGCTACGTCCCTGCCCTTCAGGAGATTATGCCTGGTATCCGTGCTTGAAAATAGCTAAGACTGTATCAACATAGCCAGCAAAATATGACTTTGTGACTCACTGAACAGCGACTGACTCGGGGACTCAGAGGGAGGGAATTTTTGAGGAACATCAGTCAAGTCTGTTTGTAAATACACTCAGAAGACGAACCAGCTTGAAAACACCGGCTGCCAGAGAAGCAGAAGCAACTGCCAGTGAGGCTGCAGCGGGCAGGGCACTGGGTCCGCCGTGTAGGCACCTCTGGGAAGCCTCCACATGCTTCCCCGCCTGTGTTCTGGCCGAAGAGCTTCCCAAAGTGGGAGCGCGGTGAAGACACTCCCCTCGGAACAAAGCTGGCTCCTGCTTTGTTTTTGTGATTTCCTCCCAGAGGGCGGGAGGGAAAGGTCGGTGCTCAGAAGGACAGCTAGGCACCTCGTCCAGGATCCGGAAAGGCTCTCCACGGCCAGGTGTGATGCCCCACGTGGTGGGAAGGCACGGTGGGCGCAGGGGTGCGGGGCCGGGCTCCGAGCGCGGGCTGTACGGGGTGCGTGTTCAGCCGCTCCGGCCCCAGGCGGGTTTGAGTGGGCGGGCAGAGTGCGTGTCGCTGGGGCAGGCTGGAAACTGGCAGCCCTCAAGGGGCCTGGGAGCCTGTCTGGGGTCCGTGAGCAGAGCTGCTAACATCTCCATCCGTGAGTCTGAGAGCTGTGGTCCTGCGCGTCCTCGGAGACCTTTGGCAGCTCCCCGAAGTCCTCCCCCACCGAGCTCCGTCCAGTGCTCAGGTCGCGCCATCCTCGCCCAGCCGTGGAGCAGACGGAGTTCCGGTGACCTCGGAGTTCCCAAGCTTCCGGAGGTGAAGGGCTAAGTGTAGTAGGAGATTTCAGGAGGCGGTTTCAGATGACAACCATGTTGGTGGGAGCTGCGTATTTTATATCAGTAATGTCATGTGATATTATTCTGCTTGCTTGGGGGTTGGTTTTTTTTTTTTTTTTTTCCAATTTTCTGCTTAATTTTTTTCCTTTTTAAAAAATTTAAGTACAGCTGATTTACAATGTTATATTTGTTTTTGGTGTACAGCAGAGTGATTCAGTTATATATATACACATATATGTATATATATATGTGTATGTATATATATACACACACACATATCCTTTTCCATTATAGGTTATAAGAAGCCATTGAATATAGTTCCCTGTGCTAGACAGTAGGACCTTGTTTATCTACCCTGTAGGTAGTAGTTTATATCTGCCAAACTCAAACTCCCAATTTGTCCCTCCTTTCCCCCTTCCCACCCTGGTAACCATATGTTTGTTTTCTATGTCTGTGAGTCTTTTTATGGTTTGTAAATAAATTCTTTTGTGTCATATTTTTAGACTCCACATATAAGCAATCTCATATGGTATTTTTCTTTCTCCTTCTGGCTTACTTCACTTAGAATGACGATCTCCAGGTCTATCCATGTCACTACAAATGGCATTATTTTATTCTTTTTTATGGCTGAGTAGTATTCCACTGCATATGTATAGCACATCTTCTCTATCTTTAAAGTTTTAAACTATCTTTTTTTTTTTTTTACATTTTTTTCATTGAAAGAACAAAAAACCTGTTAAATAAAATTTGAGAAGAAACCACGAAAGCTTCCTAACGGTCTGTCCTCACAGATTTTCTCCATTTGTCTTCCCTTCCACTTCATACTTTAAACACCGTCTTCTCACACGTTTGCTGGAGCATTTCCACATGGCTGCGACAGGCCTGACAATGATGACACTTAGCAGCTGCATACTATTTAATGTTGATGGACCATAATTTTCTATTGCTGGACATCTTCGTGTCCATATTTTGCTATTATCTGTAATTCTGCAATGGAGTAATTACTTTTTAAAGAATTTTTACCCAAAAGTGCACTCACCACAGTCCTGAGGGAGGCCCACAGTGTCCTCAGTGTTCGAAGGACAGAAAGATGAAGAAGACCCGTGAGTTAGAAGTGCATTTGTGTGGGTCCAAAGGGAACCAGAAACAGTGGTGTGGTGGGGGGGGGGTCTGCAGAAAGTATACTGTTGAAATTGTTAAAAAGGCATACTTCTCTTATCAACGCATCATGAGTACATGTCAAAGTTTTATTTTTAACTCATTAATGAGAGAACCAGGTGTATAAGAGGACCTGATATATGGTTAGTTAGAGAAAAAAATGTGAAATGAGATCATTATGATAAATACACAACTGGTTATTTTTCTTCAGGGCACTAAAGCTACAATCTTTGGTGTTATCTTCTCTATAACAGAAGTCATTTTTACCTCCACAGGGGAAAGACATCCTTTGCACCACTACTGTATAAAAGCCATTTGTAGCTTAGTGGTTTTCAACTAATTCAGAGCTAATAAAACAGTTGGAAAACACTAAATCAAGAGTAAATTTGGGAGTTTGAGATTTACAAATGTTAGCCACTATATATAAAAATAGATTTTAAAAAGTTTCTTTTGTATAGCAAAGGGAACTATGTTCAGTATCTTGTAATAATCTTTAACAGAAAAAATATGAAAATGAATATATGTATGTACATGCATGACTGGGACATTGTGCTGTACATCAGAGAGTGACACAGTGTAACTGACTGTACTTCAGTTAAAAACTGCCTAAAAAATACAAAGAACAAACAAAAAACCCCCCAAAAAGTAAATAGTGGGCTTATATCTAGAGGGAACTCTAATTCAAAAAGATACATGCACCCCAATGTTCATAGCAGCACTATTTACAACAGCCAAGACATGGATACAGCCTAAATGTCCATCAACATATGAATGGATAAAGAATATGTGGCATATATATGCAGTGGAATACTACTCAGCCATAAAGAAGAATAAAATAATGCCATTTGCAGCAACACGAATGGATCTGAAGATTGTCATTCTACGTGAAGTAAGCCAGAAGGAGAAAAAAAAATACCATATGATATCACTCATATGTGGAATCTAAAAATATGACACAGAAGAATTTATTTACAAACCATAAAGAGACTCACAGACATAGAAAACAAACTTATGGTAACCAGATGGGGAAAGCAGTGGGGAGGGATAAATTGGGAGTATGAGATTTGCAGATACTAACTACTATATATAAAATAGATAAACAACAAGTTTATACCGTATAGCACAGGGAACTATATTCAATATCTTGTAGTGACCTATAATGAAAAAGAATATGAAAAGGAATATATATGTGTTCATGTATGACTGAAACATGATGCTGTACACAAGAGATTGACGCAACATTGTAAACTCATTATACTTCAATTAAAAAAAAAGAGTAAATAGTAAGTCAAAGTTATATTCTACTAGAAGGCCAATGCCCCTGAGGTGGGCGTTCTGTTTGGCATCCTTTTCGCTTTAGTTCTGACCTCTGGATGTTATCCTTCTTGAAGAGAGGAGCCACTGAAGGGGGAGTCCGTGGTGATAGTAACCATCCCCACCAGTGACTTTGGAGCTGGGCAGCACTGCTACTTGGTTCCTTCGGGTTGAAGCAGTGAGGGGTACAGAAGGCCAGTAAGGACAAAAAGAAAGTATGGATAATGACTGCCCTCCCACTGGAGATGGACCCAGCACCTGTAGGGTGAAAGGAAGTGGAGCCCTGGGACTGGGCTAGAGGCCAGACCATCCCAAACCCCAAGGATTCTTTCTGAAGGCTGCCTGGCAAGGAACTTAAAAGCTCAGATGAGCTTGTTCACTTTATATGTAAAGGGATTAAGCGATCCCTTCCTTCCAGAGTGGAGTTCTGCCTCAGGGTGTACTTTTGAGCCATTGAATGTAATGTTCCCCGTCATCACTGCCACCTCCTTATCCCCGACATCCCGTAGTCCCCAGAACCTCGGAGCCGAAGTGCCCACAGTCCCTCTGGCTTTGCTCTCTTCCCGGCAGAGCTTTGGCGGGAGCCTCTGGTTAAGGAAGAGGATTCCCGTTAGGGTGATGGGATTCCTGGGAACTTCCAGATTGGAAAACTGAAAAGTCCGAGAGCCCAAGAATCGCTCCGTCCCAGGCTAATTGGGACAGGTGGTCACCCTAAGTCCAGCCCCACGTGTGTTCTGAGCAGCTTGGTGCTGCTGCTCCCACCCCTGGTGGTTCTTTTAACTGTTTCCTCTTGCATTCTCCCAGTTTTCATCTCTTGTTCTATCTCTGTTAAATTCTCTGCTGATTTACGAGGCTGAGGGGAGAGCTCAGGACTCATACAAATTCCTGTGGATTTCAGTCTGGAGCAGAAATGGATACACGTTTCGCATTTTTGTTTTCCAGCAAGGAGGTATGTGTGGAAGATTCCAAGAAGACGACCAACGGAGTGGAATGAGATGCTTGTTTTCATGGATCAGAAATGAATCACGTTGCCTTCTTTCAGTCATGACACAGAGTTCTGGAGTCTTGGGAAAGAAACAACAGGAGGAAGGGTGCAGCTCAGGGGTAGAGCTCATGCTTGGAATGCACGAGGTCCTGGGTTCAAGCCCCAGTACCTCCATTAAAAAAAAAAAAAACCTAATTACTTCCCCGCCAAAACAATTTAAAAAGAAAACAATTCTAAAATAATTTTAAAAATTAAAAAAAAAGAAACAACAGAAAGAAAATGTTTTCTGGTAGAGATCTGTGGGAGGAATAAAGGCTCCTGAATGGAGAACTGAGATCAGGAGAGAGAGATGGACTGTGGCTGGACTCTTGAAAGACAATGAAGCGTCGTGCTGGTTTACACCCAGGTGCTATTCATACCTGGTGCTGTTTCCAAACGCCCTCCAGGCATCCATCCTACTCCAGGTCTTCAGAAAAACAGGTGAATAGCGGGGTGAATGGAAGGGAGGCTGAAGGCAAATAAGGGGGTATTACGCCCAGCTCTGAAAATAAAACGTTATTGGCTCCAGTCTGAAACGGTCACTTTCCACCGAGATGGAATATATTACTCAGAAGAGAGAAACACCAGATATTATGCAGTCTGCCTTTGGGGAAAGAAAAAAAACCCACCCACCTCTTATAAAAACACTTTTGGGGGGATGAAGGATTTGATTTCAACAGATGAGTCATCACTGTGTTTTTTTTTCTTACCACTTAGCCAAAAAAGTGAAGTTTTTAAAAAAGCATTTCTTGAAGCAAAATCTTCCATTGCTTGGGTTTCTCTTCTTGGAGAGAAAAGGCACCCACAGCACCGGAAGCTGTCCCGGTTTGCCTGAAAGATATTCTGGGACAAGACACGTGACTATCAATTTCCAGGTTCATTATGAAAAAGCAGCCTCAAGATAATATTCATGATCTAGAAGCAAGACAAGGAAAATCAATTTTAAAACACAAATTTCATTAAGTAAAGAGCATTTAAAAAAGACACAAGAGAGTCAGAGGCAAAGGAGCTGGAGAGAGCTGTGGGCGTGGTCAAAGAAGTGACCATCTGTCTCGGTCTAGCAAGGACAGTCCTAGTGCACGTTTGAAAAGCACCTACTGTCACTCTCAGAACCGTCTTGCTTTGGACAGTGGGTTATATGGTCACCCCAGGGGGGGCGGTTTGAAACCAGGTCTTCAGATCCACAAGTCTGTGTCCCTTCCTCTTGAAAACCAGTGGGCTTTTGTGACTGCCTGGGTGAGCAGTGTTACCGCAGAGACACCACCGGACTTCCAAGTCCAGGGTGGAAAACCTTCTCGCGGTCTGTCTCTGGGAGCCGCCCTGTAAGGAGTCCCACTACCCGGGAGCTGCTTTTCGGAGGCACCACGTGTAGAGACCCGAGGGCAGAGCCAGAGATGCCTGAGGAGCCCCCGGCGTTGGGGTCTTCCTGGTCAGGGCGCCAGACATACTAGTGAGGAAGGCTTCGCGATGACCCCAGCCCTAGCCATCATCTGACTGTAGCCCCATGAGACACCCCTCGGGAGAGCTGCCCAGCTGAGCCCAGGCGACTCTAGCACCATGGGAGAAAAAGCAAGAGACGATGCTCTTTTATGCCAAGAAGTTTGAAACGGTTTGCACCGCAGCAATAGATAACCCAGATGCTAAGAGTTAGGTTCAGAGTAGATTCCTGATCTGTGCAACTTCATTAATGCATTTGTAAAAGATTTAACTATAATCATATAACAAAACAAACATCAACTCTCCTAGGTGGGAAGGTGTTGTCAAACGCCGTAGAGGAAAATTGTTGGAAGACGAGGACGTTCAAACAGGCGAAGTGTGAGACTTAAGGCGTTGACAAGTGTTATTGCAAAACACTTAGCTATTATTTTTGACAACACGTGGAAGACTGAGGTCCCAGAGAGGGAAAAAGCTACATCTTTTCAAAAGGAAACAACTTCTCAGGAAAGGAGAAAAGCAGAACAAAATACAAAATTATCAATGTGTGAACACCAGGCAGAACTTAAGGTCTTGAGCAACCAGCTTGGCTGGAAGGAGATGGATTCAGGGCCAGGACCAGCTCACAGCCTCCAGGGAGGGTGACAGGCTGTGTGAACAATTGCAGAAAAATCAATGACTGTGTTTGGGCTTCTTGGGTGTTTGACTGCTGGTGAACGAATCAAATGCCTCTTCAAAGAACTGCATCAGAGAAGATGTGATACATGCCTCCTACCTCTGGGGGCGCAGCTCATACAACCTTGTGAACTGGAACCCCCCACTGCCACGTCTCTTCCACTGGTCATCCTTCTGTGTATCCCGGTCAGATCCTCTTCCTTCTTCTGGTTCAGTTTCTCGAGTGACTGCATCTCCAGTCTCCTTGGAGGTGGGAGAAGGGCAGACAGCAGTCACCAAGCTGGGGAGGGACACCTAGCCCACTGTTACGAACTGCCACCACGCACAGACCTTTCTTTCTAAATCCAATATTCCATCTCTCCCATCTGCAGTGCAGTGGACCGAATGTATTTGCCCCTTGCAATTCATAAGTTGAAATCTTGACCCCCAGTGTGATGGTATTAGGAGGTGGGGGCTTTGAGAGGCGATTAGGATTGGTGTCCTTATATAAGGGACCCCAGATTGCTCTCCTGTCCTCTCTCTGCCATGGGAGGATGCAACAAGGGGACAACAGCTGGTAACCCAGAAGACGGCTCTCACCGGAACCCGACTACAGTGGCCCCCAATCTCAGACTACCAGCCTCCAGAACTGTGAGAAATAAATGTCTGTTGTTTATAAGCCACTCACTTCATATTTTGCTATAGCAATGTGAGCTAAGACAGAGGCCAAATCTGTGTCCCTTCCAAATGCATTGTGTCCCCTCTTCCCTCTGTAACGATGCCCTGAAACGCCCTACCATTCTCCCTCCCATGTGTCCCCTGTATCTAACTTTGGCACCTCTCCTCTCTCAAGAGTCAGTTCAGTACAAATGAACTTATTTACAAAACAGAGACAGACTCACAGACATAGAAACAAACTTATGGTTACCAAGGGGCTAAGAGGGTGGGAAAAGATAAACTGGGAGTTCAAAATTTACAGATACACGCTACCATGTATAAAATAGATAAATAACAATGTCCTACTGTATAGCACAGGGAACTATATTTAATAATCTGTAATAGCTTATAATGAAAAAGAATATGAAAAAAGAATATATATATATTTATATATATATAACTGAAACCTTATGCTGTATCCCAGAAATTAACACAATGTGGTAAGCTTTTAAAGAAAATGTCAGGCCAGGCACTGTAGTAGAGGCTGGTGGCCCCCTACCGGATCCCCGCTAGCTGGGCAGATACACCCCCCCCCCCCCACTGCTGTAAACACTGGCTTCTAACAGCCCAAAGCTACATCCTTCTTCAGAAACTCACCCTCTTCCAACCGGAGCCTCGTCTCGCAGAAAACTGTAGGAGGTTGGGCCCCTCCCGCCTCTGGGACTGTGACTGATGGGGAAGGAGTACAAAAGTCTGGCCTCTTTGGCTGAAAGAGGGACAACGCTGGTGTAACTCACAGTCTCCCCAAATACCCACCGGGACTGGAGGCTAGACTTCAGCAGGAGCCACGCCGGAGTGTAGCTTCGTGCTGCTCTGTCTTACTCCCCTCACTTGCTGGCAGCCGTCTTCGGATCTCCCTCAGTAAATCCTTGGATAAGATTTCCCCTCCAAGGATCTGCTTTGACAGAACCCTACCCAAGCAAGTGGCGTCTCTTCCGGGGAGACATTCCACTGCCTGACCATTTTCCAGCCGGACTGATTCAGGGGCCCCTCTTTTGGGCCCACAGCTCTTTCGCTGAGTCCTGGAATCACTGATTTACTCGTCAGCCTCCCTGAGACTAGCCTCCCTGGCAGCAGAAACCCGGACCTATTCATCCTCTCCACCCCTCGCTGCACCCGGGCCTAAAGCACATGCTCAGGAGAAGTTTGAGGACTTGAACTCCTGGGGACCTTTCTGACACAGAACGTGTTCACAAAACATACAGAGGTGAGTAGATGAGCCTAATTTTGGCCTCCCCTGTTGGAAGATGGTTCAGGAACAAACACAGAGATGGTTATAGAGACAGGGTATGGGCCCTAGAATGTTGGTCACCACCACTGACAATGCTCTGTGGCCTGAGGTCTGGGTCAGTGAGCGGTGACCACACCAGCTACGTGCAAGGTACTGTGGAATAGTCCTCTTTTTATTGTGATACATGGGCCCTCTCTTCAGACAACTTCCAATCTAGTTTGGAAAAGTTGGTTATAAATATATGAAAGTAGGACATGAACCAGCTTCCAGCCACAGTGAGGAACAGGGAGAAACAGGCTTAAACCACAGTGGGAAGTTTGGGGAAATCTTTGAATCGACTTCCTGATTGTCGGGGCGGTGGGAGTCCCATCGGCAATAACGAAGACTCCGTCTTTGACCAAACTTGAATTGGGCTCCACTTTGGTCTATAAGAACTGCAGGCTCTCGGCACAAATGATTTTGTCCACCTTCTACACTGAGAGACTTGAATAACACGGACACCTCAAGTCCACGTCCCCGGGACAATGGCCCCAGTCCCCTTAAGCTCCTGCCTGAGAAATCACAACACTGCCAAGAGGATTTACTGTTTGTTCCCAAAACCTGACTATATGCCCTTGGCCCTGCTTTTCTTAGAAGCATTTACTTTAAAGAACTTCCCATTGTAAGTCCGTTCTCTGTCCTGCTGTAA
This sequence comes from Camelus dromedarius, assembly GCF_036321535.1. Taxonomy (NCBI): domain Eukaryota; kingdom Metazoa; phylum Chordata; class Mammalia; order Artiodactyla; family Camelidae; genus Camelus; species Camelus dromedarius. The sequence goes on along the minus strand of NC_087437.1, from coordinate 5,141,351 downwards.
TGTCTCTCCCACAAGCCAGGAATGTCTTTCTCAAGAACCTGGGAGCTGTCGTTTGAAACATCATCAAGGAAGGTGGAACCCTGCCTCCCAGGCTCTACGGGAGGCGGGGGGGGGGGGGCCTGGCAAACAGCAAACTCAGGCGGCAACCACGTCCCATCAGCCCTCCCCCATTGCACTTGTCAGTACTTTTCCTTTAGCACAGCCCAGTGTTTAAAAGTCTTTTGTCTCAGGGTTGTTGAGCTGAGGTCGCTGCCCGAAGGCTGTAGGACTGAATAAAATCTGTCTTACCGCCTTTAACTGGTGTCCAGCTTTGTTTCTCTTGGACGGCACCCAAGGGAAGCTGTGACTTCAACACGAGCTGAAAGTTTTGTTGAGAAGAGCAATGAAGTTCCACCTCAGAGGGTCTTGATTTTGTCCTGCAATTAAGCAGGAGGTGAACAAAGTGATCCTTCCAAGCCCTTCTGCTGGCCAGGTTGTCAGATCATTGGCACAACATCCCTTAGGAGCCCATGAGTATAAGAAAAGCATCCAGCAATGAATTAAGTCCCTGAAGTAAATAGAGAAGTCATCTCTATGGTAAGCAAGAACGAGCCGGGTCCTGATTCGGCTTCTCCTTTGCTGGTTGACTTTAGGTAGATTACATAACCTCTCTGAGACTTGGATTCCCCATTCTGTAAAAAGAAAGGGTTGCACTAGATGATGTTTAAGTTCCCTCCAGCCCTGATACGTTATGACTTCCAGAGTCCCCAAATTCCTGAATCAGCTAGGAAGTCCCTCCTGCCAGTCGCCCTTGATGCTTATGTTGAAACGCCTGTCATCTGTGTGTTAAGGTGGGAGAGAGGCTCTCTACCATGTGCCAAGAAATTGCTCTCACACCTCTTCCAGGGCCATATGCGGCCAGGATCCCCTGGGAAACCAAAAGCTCACATGGTTGCCAGAGAGCCTAACTTTGTGACTCAGAAATTGCCATCTGCTCAACAGCTTTTAATTGAAGCTCTAAGAAGCAGAAGCTGGCTGGGAAAATCTTGCAAGTTGATCCAATAGGATTATCTTCCCCAAAAGAGGCTTTTCTATGTTTAATTAGTTGGAGGCCATTTTGTCACAGATGAATTTTTCGGATGTCAGTCCTTTGGGTGCCCTGCCCGCCCACCCCTAGCCACCTCCCCATGTTTGAGTCCCACAGATACTTTACTTAGCGGCTGCCTCTGCCGTTTTCATTTTCCCCCCGGAAGCTACGCTGACCATCGTAGGAGGCATCCCATATTACAGAAGCCTTATCCCCACCACTCAGGACACAGAGGAGTTATTTCAACCTGGATGGAGAAGCCCAGCGCAACCAGGTCTCAATTTTTCATAATCCGACTCTGTTACCATAGACTCAGGAATCACAAGGTCGTGGTCGTGCTGATCTGCACTGAGTCATCAGGAAGGCATGAGCCTGAAAGGCAGCACTGACCAAAGGAAAACCCGGTCATTCCAGGGGCAGAGTGTTAACCACTTGTGCTGCAGGCTAGGGAGGACTTGCCGTGGCCAGGACCCGCTCTGTCCACTGCCAGCAAGAGATGGTTGAAGGGTTAGGTACCCAGAGTCAGGGGCTTCCTCCACCCTGGATTCAGATGGCTGCAGTTCCCCTTGTGTCCTCAGGGGGCGCAGTGGGAGACTCTGGCAGGACAAGATGGGTAGAATCAGGGAGGGGAGACAGAATTGGAACCTTGGTCAGGTGAGGCTGCTGCTGGGATCTAAGGGCAGATGGCAGGGCTGCTGGAGCCACAGAATGTGCCCAGAGTGAGAGGACGACCCTGGGGAATGGAAGCACAGCTCACTGGGGCTCGGAGAGCAACTTTGCAGCTCTTTGTCCCACAGCAGTTACAGTGAGTGAGAGACACTGCAGACCAAGAAACCCTCCTAGAGCACCAGTGGGTTCTGGGCTGCCAGCCGAGGGACGCTGGTCTGCTGTGCCACCCAGCTCTTGGTCCGAGGTTCACCTTGGCTAGAGAGCCCTCTCTCACTCAGCGAACTCCCCAGAAGGGAGACTGTGGGCCCATCAGGCCATCACCGAACAGTACAGGAGCTGGGTGGTGGGGGTGGTTTAGAATAATTCCTGCAGAGGAAACCATTGTTCAGGGACGTGACCACATGGTGAGAGAGAATGCAGGCTGTGGGCTTTTTTTCTGACGAGCTGTAGAACTCTAGAACTACGGCCCTCTGAGCATCCCAGTTGTTTAGCAATGTCTAAGTCAGAGACTACAAAGGAGCAGTCAGGAGGCTGAACACTACCCCCAGCCAAGTTTTGTTTAGCTCTGTTTGACTATTTTTTTGAGTAAGTCACCAGCATTTTGAAATTGGGGGATTAAAAATTCTGATTATCTTTGGAAGCAACCTAAATGTCCATTGACATAAAGAAGTTATGGTGTATTTATACAATGGAGTACTACTCAGCCATAAAAAGGAATGAAATAATGCCATTTACAGCAACATGGATGGACCTGGTGATTTTCATTCTAAGTGAAGTAAGCCAGAAAGAGAAAGAAAAATACCATATGATATCACTTATATGTGGAATCTAAAAAAAAAAAAAAAAAGACACAAATGAACTTACTTACAAAACAGAGACAGACTCACAGACATAGAAAACAAACTTATGGTTACCAGGAGGGAAAGGAGGTGGGGAAGGGAAGGGATAAATTGGGAGTTCGAGATTTGCAGATACTAACTGCTATATATAAAATAGATAAACAACAAAGACCTACTGCAGAGCACAGGGAACTATATTCAATATCCTGTAATAAACTATAATGAAAAGGAATATGAAAAGGAGTATATATGTGTGTATAAATGAATCACTATGCTGTACAGCAGAAATTAACACAACATTGTATATCAACTATATTTCAATTTAAGAAAATGAATTTGGAAGTGTTAAAAACAATTCTGAATGTCTGGTGTCTCTTTGTGAAAAAAAAGAAATGATCTAGTCAAGCTGGGCGGAACTGACCACACAGGCTGCCAGAAGCCTGGCATGGAACTGGGCATCCGTCCTCTTGTTTGCTTTGCTCCCCACCACTCCCTGAGGCCTGACACCCGGCCTTTTTGCCTGTCCATTTCACCTCCCGGGCCCTGTAGCGATCTGGATTGGTGACCTAATACTCTGACAAAGGGTTTTAATCAATGATTCTTGAATATTAGCGTCAGAATCCTCCCCCCCCCCCCCGCCGGTGCTAGCCGGGGGCACTACCCCTCAGAGATCCTGTACATAAATGAGGTTCAGGATTTGCATGTTTAAGCCAGCAGCCCGCAGAGTTCTGGTGCCGGTGGTTTTATGACCATAGTGTAAGAAAAGCTGCCCTGCGACTGAGGTTCTTCCTACTGGCTACACATTTGAGTCCCCAGGAGAAGATTCTACGATATATTCGGCTTATCCACCCAAACAATTGAATCAGAAAACACTAGAGGCCTGGCCCAGTGTGGTTAGTAATTTCTTCATTTATTTTTTAAAAATTCCAAAAATGCAGAAAATTTGAAAGAAGGGTTCATGGGACTCATTTAAACCTCTTATCTAAATTTACTATTAATTAACATCTTGCCAAAGCCAAGCCATCTCTCTCATTACCTATGCGTGTACACACACTTCCCTGTAGCCAAACCATTCAAAACTAATCCTACACACAGACATTTCACCCCTAAATATTTCAGTGTGCCCCCCTTTAGAAAAAGGACGTTCTCCAACACAACCATACAGCATCGCCAAGCCTGAGGACATCACTGTTTTCTGGCGATGAGATTCAGGTCAAGGCTTTCTGGCAAGACCCACTCCCATAGGGGATTTTGTGTGATGTTCTGTACCTCCCATTACATCACAGCAGGCAGCAAAAGATGCAGTAGTTCACAAACCTGAGTGCGCACCTGGAGAGCTTGTTAGAACCTAGACTGCTGGGCCCACCCTTGCAGTTTGGGGTCCGTGACGGGACCTGAGCATTGTGTTTCTCGCAAGTTTCCAGGTGATTCTGTTGCTGCCAGCCCCGGGGCCACACCTGGAGACCCACCAACCTGACGGCAAGCCATCCCCCTCATGGGCAAGAGGGAGCTGCGGGCATGGAGAAGCTCTGCTGGTCTGGCCCTTCACCACTCAAATAAAACCATCATTGCCCGGGACCTCTCAAGGAAGGGGGACTCTCAGGCCCCGCCTAGACCTCCCACCCCCGAAGCTGCATTTTAACAACATCCACCCTGACCCATGCATGCACTGAACTCTGAGCAGCACTGCTCTGGAGCATCTAGGAGCTTGTCCCACGCCTCACCTGGCTGCACTGGTGGCTCCGCATGCGGGGCACCGGCGTGGGTGGCTTGGCACCCAGGGGTCTGTGCGAGCCTGTGACGGTGGGTAACTGGGTGGGTTGCTGCTTCCAGGCCACAGTACCAGCCCTGGAGGGAGCAGAAGAGAAACACAACCTTTCAGTTCCCTCTGGCCAGCTCCCCCACCCCCGCTTCAGCCTTCCAAAGTCTTTAAGAAACTGCTGGATGCAGAAAACAAACTTATGGTTACCAAAGGGGAAAGGAGTGGGGGATAAATTAGGAGTTTGGGATTAACAGACACACATTGCTATATATAAAACAGATAACCAACAAGGGCCTACTATAGAGCACAGGGAACTCTGTTTCATATCTTATAATAACCTCTAATGGAAAAGAATCTGAAAAAGAATAGATTTATATATGCATAACTGAAACACTGTGCTGTACCCCTCAAACATTGTCAATCAACTACACTTCAATTTAAAAAATTTTAAGATGTGAATTACTATATTATACACCTGTAACATAAATAATATTGCACATCAACTAACTTCAATTAATGTAATAAATATATATAAATAATATATATATAAGCTATAGCTACTGGTTATTCTGTAAGGTTATCATAAAAAACAGATTGGAACTCAATCTTGAAAAAAATTTTAAGATAAATAATATTAAATACAATATTATATATATGTTTTTACAATATGATATTAATACAAAAAAATTCAGAGAACAAAGTAAATTATAACAGAAAAAAAGAAGAAACTGCCGGCTTCAGTCCTGTCCCTGAGTTTAGTGCCTTGTGTTCCCTGCTCCTCTGGCGTGGGCATCCTCCTCGCTCTTGGCTTTGGAGCTCACTGTTTCTGAGCGGGCAGCATTCTGCTAAGCCCTGAGGGTATACTGGTGACTGAAACAAGTTCCTACCTCAGGGGGGCCTGCACTCTGGTTCCTTCTTTCCCGACCAGCCACTTGCCCGGTGTCGTTACGTCCCCACGTCACGGTCCCTGTGGGATGGCCTGTTGTACCCACTGCAGAGTTGAGGTGGACAAAGAGCTCATGTGACCTTCTTTCTCTTTCCAGTGTAGACCTAACTTTTAGGGACTGGGGCTACTGGAGGCCATCTACCAGCTATCATCAAATAGTCACTCAGTAAACATTGACACTCGGCCTTCGTTGCCCTGGAGGGGACCGATGTGATTCCTGGCCTTCAATGACCTACAACACGGAGGAGAAGATGAGGTACTTCTGGAAAAGGAAGTAATACCAGCGAGAGTGTGCACTGAGACATTTGTGAGATTTCAGGCTGGAGAGAAATCACTTCCTGCTAAGGGACTAAGGAAGGCTTCATGGAGAAGGTGACATTTGGGAAGAAGCAGACGACATCTTCGGGGTCAGGTAACATCATCGGATGGCTTGATTCTGCTCTGAGACGGGCCCAGGAGCTGCTCCGTTTCAGACCATGTTTACTGCAGCCCCACTTCCACACCCCGGGCGCCAAGGAGAAGGCAATGTATTTTGCTCATTAAGCGTTTTACAAGCCTGAGTGGTGGGACGTGGGTTGTAAAAGGTTCTAACTAATTCCATGCTGCAATGGAAATCATTTCAGCATGTGGGAGGAGGAGAACGGGTGGGTAATGACGTGACGACTGGGGACGGGAAACGGCCAGAAGAACGGGTCCGCACTTGATGCAGCCGGCAGAGAGCAGGTCACTCGGGAAGAAGAGCAGACGGTTGGGCCAGGGCGACTCCTAAGCCAGCGTGGAGCTGGCAGGCCGTTGTCCTGGGGGCAGTTACGTCGCTAACTCCTATCAGGGCCCTCGGGGGCCTCTGCAGGCTGGTTACTCTGACAGAGTCTCCGTCCCCAACTTCCAAGTCGGGACAGCATCACACGCCAGCCAGCCACGTAGTGTCAGTCCAGCTGCAAGTGATCAGCTTTTCCAAAGGAGAGTCTATGGAAGCCGTGTGGGCCCTTTTGGGAGGAGAGGCCCAGGGGAGGGGAGATGAGATTGGTCAGAAAGGAGATGTAGGTGAGAGGGCAGGAGAGGGCCCCAGGGAGAAGTGCAAAGAAGGGGAGAAAGAAGAGTAAAAATAAGGGAAGAAAAGGGCTCTGTGGAGCAAGGGGTGGGGAAGAACCTTCCGTCAGGTACATATACCCTCACACCAGGCAGCATGTACCTTCCAAAATGCTGCAGGCTCCCCATGCTGCAGTCCAGGTCCATTTATGTCTTTCCTCTGGCTCTGGCTCTTCTTGGACACACCATTGACTTTTTAGACTGGACCACGGTTTTGGGGAAAGGGTATAGCTCAGTGGTAGAGTGTGCGTTTAGCGCACTCAAGGTCCTGGGTTCGATCCCCAGTACCTCCATTTAAAATATATACATACACACATACACACACATATATATACTTAATTACCTACCCCCCCCCCAAAAAAACCCCGCAATTACAGACTTGACCACAGTTTTGAATTCCCTGGCTCTGACTCTGGACCCTTCCTCAGACAAGGTTGGCTTTCCTCCCTGAAGCTGTCCACTCCCACCTTCCCTGGGGCACCACCCCGACCTGATGGGACCCTTGCCTGCAGGCTCCCCCCAGGCTGATGCTCTCCATCCCAGGACTCCCTGACCACCTGTGGCTGATGAGATGACTTTAGAGCCAATAATTATTCTTTGGAGGGAGGGAACCGTGTACACGTTGCTCTTGAACTTGGCCACGTGACTTGCTTTGGGCAGTGAAATGTGTGGGAGTAACATGTGCTCATTCCCAGCCTGCTCCCCTGGGACATGCTGCCCTCTACCTTGAGAGATCACACCCGGGTCCCTGGTGCCCCTTCATCTCAGGTCCAGAACGAGCGGTGTGAACTTGAGCCTCACCTTGAAGCAGAGTTACTGGGGTCAACTCACAGACGTTAAAACCAGTTTGGGGACGGTCTGCTATGTCACATGCTATAATGGCTGCTGCCTAATACACCCACGAAGGAAGAGCCGACGTCTTGCTGAAGTGCCATCGCCATTATGACCTTAGCTACCACCAACACCAATTAAGCAAAGTTCTTTTTATTCCAGGACACTTCCCTAAACCCACCCTTGGTACCAACTTTTTTGAGCAACAATGAATCTGGCTACTACTTGTTTGTAAGAGTTGGGGAAATGATGCTAAAATGTGAATACTATGGGGAAAAAAACCCTTACATCAGAACCGGTCTACTCTCACCAGTCCAAGTGAAAGTGAAGGATGCAAAGCCATTATTGTCTCAAGGCAAAAACCTTGCACACAAGCAAGGTGAACCCCTTGCTTCTCATCCATGCTGCTGTGATGATGCAAGGGATGCAAGTTTTAGGGGTGCAGGAGAGCCCATCTGGCACCCTGCTTTTATAAAGATGTGCTTATAAAAAAAAGATGTTGCAGACCTAATACTATAGGTGCCTTGAGGTGTGTGGCGGGTTGCCGCGGAGAAAATGGATTAGACTAGTTTTCTAGCGGGGGTGGAAGATGCAGGAGACAGAGTGACATTAGGAAGAACTTTCTGAACAGAGACATCGTGTACTGCCAAGGGAGAGAAGGAGTTTCCTGTCACTGGAGCTATTCATGTGTTGACAGGATGAAGGATGTTTCTGTCATTCGGTAAATGTCTGTAGAGCCTGCCACGTGCCAGGTTCTGTGCTCAGTGCCGAGTGGTGAACCAAGCAGGGGTAATATCTTCCCTTCTGGACCTTTAGGTCTGGTTGTGGAATTAGGCATTATACAAACAACCACATAAACAAACACAGAATGGCAAACTGTAGGAAGTAACTAGGGCCTACTTTCCACTGGATGGTCAGGGAGGGTGTATAACTAACATTTATTACTAACGTGACTGAATATTTCAGGTGCTGGAAAATCCTTTCGTCTCAGGTGTAGAGGCCCTCCCCCAATCCAGGAGATGACTTGAAGTGGTTCTAAGCAATCACTGACTTTCATTTCCTGGATCAATGATTGGTGGTAGGAGATGATTTGCCAATGAAATTAAAGTCATTTCTGGCCCATGAAGTTAAAAGTCCAAGTCTGGTGGCTGGGTGTTATTAGAAAATGTTGCTTTTTGGAGAAAAAATGGACACACCCAGCTAGAACAGCCTTTGCTCCTTGTTCTTCCTTCTCCTTTCAGACTGAAATATGTAGGTGATGCCTGGAGGCATGGCAGTCATTTTGCAACCATGAGGCAGCATGGCAAGTCCTCTAAGGATAGAGCATTGGAGAAACAGGAAGAGCCTGGTTCTTGACAACACTGTCAAGCTTCTGCATCATCCATGTACCTCTGATCTCCTCTTAAGTGAGAAAAATAAACTCCAACGTGTCTGAGCTGGAGAAGCTGTGTTTTCCCTCAAGTCAAGCATGTTCCTCACCAACGAGTTCAACAGGATTCTCTGAGGAAGTACCATTTACTGAGATCTGAAGGATGAACTGGTGCTACTGGAGGAGGAGGCAAAAATGTTCCAGGTAGAGGGGGCAGCTGTGCAAAGACCCCAGGGATAAGTAACCTTGGTGTGTCTGAAAAACTAAAAGGACATGCAATCTGAAGTTTAGGGAGCAAAAGGGTAAGGGTCGGAATTTGGAATAGAGAGGGGAAATCAGGACCTTGGAGGATGTGACAAAGGCTTTTCTTTCATAATCCCCACTCTACAAGATTTTCAGCAACTGAAAGGATGGAGTAGTAAGGCAAACCTTTCAGGCACACGTCATCAACGGCGAGGCAGGAGCTCTCCCAGAACACACGGTGTATCTGACCCATCACCTGCTAAGCCTGCGCCAGCCTGTCCCTCTGCCTTCCCCGGACCTGGCTGCTTGTGAGTCTTCAGCCAGAGTAAGAAAATGGGATAAAACATTTGGTCAGTTGACGGGCTGGCTGGCTTTGGGGCTACCTACTGATCATATAAAGACAAAAGTGAAGTCATCCTGGCCCTCAGAGATATAATCAGATCAAGGTTCAGCCACTTTTTCTTTGACTGATGATGGAAAGCAACACTCTACAGCTCTTCACTAAGTCTTTTAAGGGCCTAATTTTTTTTTTTCTTACTATGGGAAGAGTTAATAAAGGCACTGTTTTCAAAGCATGTACGGAGAGTGGTAGGTATAGTTCAGTAGAGATGGGAGATTTATATTCAAAAAATTAAATAAATAAATAAACTTAATTACCTCCCCTCAAAAGAAGTCTTAAAAAAAAAAGAATTAAAAAAAAAAATGGATGTAGGGAAACCCCAATGGGCAGTGTCTCGAGGCTGGTAACCACAGGGCATTGGTACCACCTCTAGGCCTGAAAGTGCCAAGAGCAGGGATGTTTTCTAGGGAGTGGTAAATGTGGACACATCAGAATACAGGGAGGAAAGGGCTGAGTGACAAGGGCTTCCTGACAGGAGCTGTGACCTTCTGTTGAGGGACAATCAGCCTACAGGGACTCTGCAAGGAGGGAACTGGAACTAAAAACACCCACGCTGCCTCTCCCATCTCTTCTCAGTGGTTCTCATTGGCCAAACCCAACCAGAAGCCAGGACCGTGGGAGCAGGTCGCATAGACTTTTTTTTTAATCCTTTCATCTGGGGAGGAGGTAATTAGGTTTTTATGTATGTATTAACGGAGGCACTGGGGATTGAACCCAGGACCTCATGCATGCCAAGCGTGTGCTCTGCCCCTGAGCTCTCCCCTCCCCTCACCACACTACCTTTTAAATTTATAGAGAAGGGAATATAGCTTGTAAAAGAGAGCAATGTAGGAAAGAAAATTTCCAGGACAGTTAGAGAAATAATATGATTTGTTTGCACTTTATAATTTTTAAGGGTCTAAAAGGTGTCCATCAAAATTGTTTCATTCGGGACACATCATCTCTGCTGGGAGCACCAGGCTGCTAGAAAGAGGCAGACCATCTAGCCTGGGGACCGTGTCACTCCGGTGCCTTTGGGCTCCAGAAGATGGAATGATGTCAAGCCAGGTGGGAGGCAGGCACAGTGCGTGGTCCGGCCTCCTTGCTCCCACACTTGTTTTAATACCACATGGGTGGTACCCTGAGCCATTTCCCACCAACGAGGCGGTGGGCACCAGGGAGGCTCAGCTAGTCTCCCAGAACCCAAGATGAGAAACCTCTCCAGCAGGGGCCCCTGAAGCACACCCAGACTCACATCCAGTGGACTGAGGTGGGCACCTTGGCCTCGGTAGCTATTACTAGCCAGGGGACTATTTCATGCAAGGGAACACTGAAGTAAAGGAAAATAAAGTCCCCAAGTGGCTGATGGCAGCAAAGCTTCACATGCACAGCGCCAGCCTGTAACCACATCCCTGAGAGCAGACCCAGCACACCTGGGCCTGACGAGGACCCCCAAAGACAAAGCCAGACACAACCCCAAAGGGGGCCTACACCTGCCCGCGGCTCTGGGTCTTCTTCCCAGGGGAAGCTTGGAGGCTGGTCCACGTGGACATCCCTGCCAGGGCCTGGGCTCAGCTGTCATCCCAGTCCCCTGCCTGCTCCATCCAGCCTGGCTCCCTCGGCCCCCGACCCCGGCCGGAGAGTCTCCATGGCCATCACGCTGGGCCGCAAAGTCTGAGGAACCCACTTTTTTCTAGGATAATTTCTAGCACAGCCCATAATTTCCTGGCATGTCCTAGCAAGTCTGCAGCTTCATGACTCAACGTGACAAGATTTCTGCCGAAGAAGAAAAAAAGATCAATATTTAGTTGCCATAGTGGAGATTTACAGTCTTGGCCATTACAGTCCGATGGTTAAAATATGTGAGGGGCTGGAAGCATAGTGATCACTGACTGCTGTGCAGGTGAGTTAATGGAAACATGGCCGGGGCGGGGGAGTGGTGGGGACACAGCTGTCCCTCTGAGCTGGACCCAGCATTTGCACTTTCACAGCAAAAGAAAGGCGGTGACCAAACATCCCTCAGGGACCTGCAGAGATTTTACGAACTGGATTTGGGTTGAAAAGGGAAACGTCTGTACCTTTGCCCACGAGGTTCAGAATGTCTCTCCTCTCCCCCTTCCCGAACCCCTCCACCCGCTTATATCCCACTTGCCAAGCTGGTCCCCGAGACCCAGTTCCCAAGCCCCTTCCCTCAAGGGCCCTGAGACTCTGCCCTCAGAGGTGTGCCCCTCTTAGGGACATGGCCACTTTCCTGTCTGCGCCCCAGCACCTCCTTCCCCACCACCCCCACTGTCCTTCCCTTTGCTCTCATTCAGCACAGGCTGTCTGGAGAGTTTTCCCAACTAGATGGAAATATCTGGGAGGCCAGAGACTCTCGGTGACCCAGTTTGGCCAGTGGATCGGCAGAGCTGCTATCAGACACCTAGGACACATCTCAGTGACGATGCACTTCCATCCTCAGGGACGCAAAGGAACACCACACCTGCTGTTCTCCCCCTTTGCTGCCAGAGGCTGAGGTAGAGTGGACCCTGCCCTCTTCCTTCTCAGCTCCACTTTGAGAAGGACCTGCTTTCATGCCGGGAACAGGAATGCTGCTGGGGATGCCCTGAAACCAAAGAACCCAACTGAAGAGTTAGTCAAAGCTACTGGGGACTCTAGACTGGGCCTGGCCTGACCCAGGCAGTGGATTGCACACTCCTAGCCACAGAAACACTTATTTCCAAGCCCACCATGATGGCCCCACTTCCCTGCCTTTTCCAGGTACCTTTGCTCTGCCCAGAATTCACTCTTAACTCCCATCTGCTTGGAAACATATTATAGGACCAAGTTTAAACATCACCTTCTCTGGGAAACCCTCTCTGACCACCTCATGTGGTTGCTTCCTGCTCCACTGACGAGAATTCTGGTCACACCCCTTCAGAGCTGTCCCCACATACATTCATATGTTGAAGCTCTAACCCCAGGACCTCAGAATGTGACTGTATTTGGAGACGGGGCCTTTAAAGAGGTAATTAAGGTTACATGCGGTCATATGGGTAGACCCTATCTCAATCTAACAGGTGTCCTTATACGAAGAGGAAATTATAAAACAGAAGAGACACAAGGGGTAGACACACACAGATGGACCTGGGGAAGAGGACATAGCGAGAAGGCAGCTGTCTGCAAGCCCAGGAGAGAGGCTTCAGCAGAGAATGGCCCCGCAAAGACCCCGCAGAACTTCACTAGGCTCTTGGGTTTGGAGCTGTCAGCACCTCTCAGCCATATGAGCTCAGAACTAGGGTACAGTCCATCAGTGACTTCAGCCCCTGACTTGGGTTTGTAGAAAACACAGCCTTCCCTGAGCTCAGCTGTCTGCTGCATCAGGAACTGTTCCTGGAACGATCTGGGCCAGTGGTTCTCAGACCCTGGCATGTGTCCAAATCACCTGGCAAGCCTCTGAAAGCACAGACGCCCGGGCCACCCCCACAGTTTCTCATTCAATAGGTCTGGGCTGGGGCCTGAGAATTCACACTTCGACCAAGTTGCCAACTGAGGCTGATGCTGCTGGTCCAGACATTAGTCTGGTCACAGGGAAGCCAGCATCCCAGGGAAGGAAGACAGCAGTGACTCCAAGAATGCTGAAGGAGGTCCAGGCAGAGGGAGATGCGAGGGGATAAGGGTGTGTGACTTGGCTAAAGAGTGCCCAGTAGGTGCTGGGCAAAGCCTAACAGTGGTTACAGAAGCCACGGGGTGAGGGAGACGGCTGCTAATGAAGTCCTAAGACCATCCTGCAGAGCCCAGGTTCATCTGGACAAGAAAGAGCCATCAAAGGGCAGAGAAGACCTCAGTTTATTTTCAGATCTGGAACATTTCTGGGGATCCTCCAATGCAGAGGACGGACACTGAGCAAAAGGCAGCAGCTGTCAGGAGGTGGAGCAGGGTCTGGTCCTGGCTCGGTTGTTATCAACCGTGTGCCTCAGTCATCGGACCTCTCCCTCCAGGCCTTCGTTACTTGATTTTCAACAGCCCCTCAGGGTTGCTGCAAGGACCAAGCGAGCTTTGGACGAAGAAGCACTTTGTAAGTTATGAAATGCTTCAGAAGCACAAAGGATGGGGTTACTGCCAGGGACGCAGAAATGAGCAGGGCTGGTCCTTGCCCCCAGGCAGTCACATTCTGAACCGGGAGGTCCTGCATCCACATCCCTACGAACCCAAGTAGGAATCTGCTTCTCTGCATCTCCTTGGCCACCATCTAGCCTGAGTAGCATCACCGCCCTCCCCGAACACCCAGTGACTCTGCCTCTTGTCCTGCAAACCAACTCTTTTTACCTCAGCCAGAGGAATTGCTTAAAAATCTAATCAGATCAAGTCCTCACAGACTGAAAACATTCCGACAGTTTCTTCCTATTGTCTTGCTATCAAGTTTGGGTTCTCTCCATAACCTACAAGACTGTGTGCGATCCTGTCCCACCAGCCTCTGCTCAAGCCACGCCTGCCTCCCAAGGGCGCCTGCCTCCCAAGGGCCCCAGCCTCCTGGAATGCAGCGAACTCCTCCCTGCCTCAGGGCCGTTGTTTGTTCTGTCCTCTGCCCGAGGGCTCCTTCCCTCCACTCAGTCTCTCGGTGCTGACTCATCCTTCAGATCTCAGCAGCCGCCTTCGACAGTCCCACCAGTCTCAGTTAGATCATCCTGTGATTCGCTCGGCTCCTTGCACCCTGTCCCTTTATTTCACAACTCTTTGTAATACACGTTTTTTCATTTGTTTGGTATATGTTTTCCTGACCAAACTGACAGGCTCTGAAAGCTGGGATTATGTCTGTTTCACTCATTTCTCATATCAATCAGTGTGTTTGGGATGAAAGCAACAGAAATCAGACTAGCTAATCTGAGGAAAAGGGGGTTTGTTGGAAGGACGTCTGGAGTTAATAGGCCCGAGAACAGGGCTTGGCAACAAGCAGGAACAAGGCAGCTCTTAAAAGCAGGAGGCTAAAAATGGCAGGAAACATTCTAGCGAAAAACAGCTTGATTGGGGTGTGAGATCCCAGAATGCCAACTTGTTTTGTCTCCTCATTAATCTGTTTTGATTTAAAATCCAGAGTGAGAACATTTAATTGGCCTGGATCAGATCATGGGCTCACTCTTGGCTTGGGGAAGGGAGAGGAGCCTCATCAGACTGGATCCAAAAGAAAGAAGTCATCTCATTCCCAAAAAAAAAAAAAAAAAAAAAAAAAGAGTTGCTGGGTTGGCGCTTCCCAAGAGGAGAACGCAGGCTGGCCAGCCTCAGACAAAGCATTTGCTGGGGCAGCATATCGATCCCTGCTGGGTATCCGGACAGGGAGCCACCCAAGAACATACCTGTTCAATTAATGAATGCAAACTTGCTTCTGGGCAAAGTTCAGAGCTTGCTCAGTGACTTACGTTCAAAGAGAAGAGATCGTAAATGCTGGTCTTGGTGCAATTAGCAATACTTGGAACCATGCGTCGTGAATCAGTAAGCAACGGGGGGTACTAGGAAGTCGTATAGCTTCAAAGTATCCCTGAAATGTCACACCTTGTAGTATTTTTACTGACCTCAGAAGACGGTGCCTACCTGTCTGGTGACTTTCTTCGGCATGAACCAGAAAAATTTCCCCTTCAGTCTTTAAGGACACACAACCCATCACACCTTGGGCCGCCTCACAGGAGACTGGGCAACAGAACAGGGGGCCTTTGAAAGGGATTTACTCTCCCGGTGTCTCAGGAGGACCAAAAAAAATCTATGGCTTTCTCTTAAAGTTGATGTATTTATTGAGGAAAGAACAAGGCATATAAGACAGGAGTGTGGGGCCCTGTGTGGAAGCCTGGTCTTCTCTGGCTAGTTCGTGGAACATTCTTATGCCTCACGGTTTAAGGATCTTTTTTTTTCTTTCTTTTTTTTTTTTTGAGATTGGAGGGGAAAATGTTATTAATTTTCAGGAGAACAGGAGAGAATGAAGACATCTCCAGACTTCACTTTCAGGGCTCTTTGGCTACATTCCCAGAGCCAGAAAATCTTCTCCAAGGGTCTTGGGCCAGACATCTGGGTTTCCAGATGAGTTTTGTAGCCAAGGAAATTTTAGACAGGGGATGTGTTTTGGTAATCTTCTGCAGACTTATAAACCTCAAAACAGTGATGTAAAGCCACAGCAATTTATTATTTTTCACAATTCTGTGGACTGACTGGTATCAGCCAGGTGGCTCTTCTGTTCCACATGGTTTACCTGTGATCATTCATGAGCTATATTCAGCTGGGGCTATATTCAGTTGGCCAGGTTTGGGACATCAGAGATGGCCTCTCATCCTCCAGGACCTCTTACCATTCAGTAATTTAGCCCAGCCTTCCTTATCGCATGGCAGTTGGCTTCCAAGAAGGAGCATTTCTAGAGGATAAGCCCCAGTGTGAATTCACTTATCAAGTCTTTGTTGGCGTCACTTCACTAATTTCTCAATGACCAAAGCAAGTCTCGTGGTCAAGCCCAGAGTCCGTGTGGGAGGGGAGTACACAAGGGTGTGGTCCATTGGAGGCCACCGATGTACCAGTCTCCCACAGGAGAGCAGGGAAGCTGGGCAGACTGGGTCTCCCCAGGTGTCAGTGTCTATGTAGGGATGCATGACCCACTGACTGGTCTATGACTTTGCAGTTCCAGAACTTCAGTGTGATTAGGACTGCATCTAGGTCCACCCCTTTCTTTGAAACTTCCTCTCATCTGCAGACCCTGCCAAAGACAGGAATAGATCTTATCATGCTATTCCTTGGCCACAGATGAGTGGACCAGAGTGGACACCTGACCTAGGAGAAATCAAACTGTTTGCTGGGCTGCCCCAACTAGATTCTTTCCTGTGACTCTGGAGTTGGCATGCTGAAAGATTAAGATCTAGGTTGGTGAAGAAATTACAGAATATCTTCTGGATACCCTAAAATGAGCTATGTCTTCTGAAACATGTCCCAAACTCCTGAGAGAAATGAAACTGAAAGACCATAGTTGAGAATTTTTAAGGAACTGTGGTAAGTAATAAGGCATTAGAGGGTTGCAGAAAACCAAATAAAAACTATAAACCATTCACTCATAGATGTCACATGTTTCTTCTTATCCTCTTTTACTCCATAATCTACCAGAGAAGACTATGCCTAAAGTAGCCAATGGTCCCATAAGAATAAGAGGCATGTGGAGCAGGCCAGAAGAGGCTCTCAGCCCAGATCAGCCAAACCACAGTTGACTAGCAGACCCATGGTCATGAGGGTAAACATGATTTATGGTAAGCCACTGATATTTTGGGGATGTTTGTTATGCAACATTATTATGCCAACAGCTGACTCATACAAATCTCAACAAAGGCCCTGGCTGACCAGTTCTCTGTTCCACTGATCACTCAGGGCCTCAATGTTCTTCATCTTATGATTTCATCAACCCCTAGAATTTGGCCCTCATCTGCATGTTTAGGGCCTGGTCACAGGCCTGTTCAGGTTCCAGCTTTGGGGAGCGGAAAAATGCATGGAGAAGCATGTAGGCAATATTTAAAGGCCAAAACTTGGAAGCTGAGTGCATCACATCAAGAATGGAGTCATGTGACCACACCCAGCTGCAAAGGAGGCTGGGAAATGCAATCTCTAGCCAAGTTGTCAGGTATCCAGCTACTATGCAAGATGAGGAAAACAGCTTTGGGGGATCAGTTAGCAACCTCCACTTGTAGATGGGGGAAAATGATCTAAAAAGCCATGGAGATTTTCATGAATACCAAGAGTATGAGCTATGTAGCGGCATAGTTTCTGAAAACAAACTGAACAGTGAAGCAAATCTTCTGCCAGTGTACATAAGTAACAATGAGAGAACACACTAGCCCTGTTTGGTCTGTGCTGTTTGACACGCCTCCGCTGCGGAGTGGCCAGTTCACGGTAAACTTTCAGGATGGACAGAGACAAACATAAGTAGATACATTTGGGGGAGGGTATGGCCCTGTGGTAGAGCACATACTTAGCATGCATGAGGCGCTGGGTTCAACCCCCAGTACCTCCATCAAATAAATCAACCTAATTACCTACCCCCTCCCCACCAAAAAACCAAAAAAACAAACCAAAAAGAAATTAAAAAAAAAAAAAAGTAGATACGTTCAGAGGGAGTGGGCAGGTGATGAAGGCCCCCAAAGCAGGTCATAAGCTGAATGGTTGAGGACCTTGGAGACTTTCAGATGGAAGAGAATATTCGGGAAACTGAACAGCTGCCTTCGAATGTCTTAATGTAGGTCATGGCAAAGAGGGAGAAAGTTTATCCTGTGAAGCCTCCAGGAATAGATACTGTAAGAGGAAACTGCAGAGAAATATATTTATGTTTACTGTAAGAAAATAAGATTCTAGCAAAGAGGTCCAGAATGATTTATACTCCAGATGCATTTTGGACTAGAAGATGCCAAAAAAGAGGAAATGCTAGCTAGCATTGGTTGAATACCTAACCCGTGCCAAATACCACTTAGAGACTTCCATGAACTTTATTCCTTTCCACTCTGGAAGTCTCTACATCAATGAGGCTATATTCTATATCCCTCCAAAATCTTCTAAAAAGGTCCCTTGCCTCCCTGCATGTTAATGTGCGCTAATTCCTGCAGTGAAGTTACTAGTCTTCTCTCTGATTTTGTCTCTGAAATTCTGGAGGCAAGTCGTTGCAGCCCTACATATTTTTCTTCAAACCCTCCTTTTGGGGACTCGCCGACCATCCTGCAGGGAACATACGTGAGTTATATTTGTGGAGAACCTCTTACGGAGAAAGTCCCGGCGGTGCTGTATGTGTACCAACTTGTGGGTTCTGTGGCCGATGGAGAAATCGGCCAGGGCAGGGAAAGAGGAACCCTGTCTCTTGGCAGTTTCCCGATTCCCAGCAGAAACTCGAGATCGCTATTGGAGGTGGGGGGTTACGTCCTGACCAGCAAAGCTTTGTGGTGGCCCTTATGTCTCCAGTATTTCCACGTCGGGGGTCTGGAGAAAGCCGCCAAGAAGGGTGAGTGGGCTGGTTTGGCGGCTCTATCTAATGTACCGATCGATGTCCAGTATTTTCTACATACGTCTTCTGGGAACCTGTGGAGGGAGCTGCCTTTTCCTGACACATCCAGAGTCCCTCTGTCTCAACCAGAGTCAAGAGTCTTTTTTTTTTAATTCCTTCCACCTCCTGGATCTTCCAGATGTTTCCACCTGCCCGTCTTCAATTCAGCACGCACCTAAGTCAATCTCAATCTCAAATGTTGTGTTATCCCACCAGTGTGAATCCCAGGCAGGAAACAGAAAGTGACAGCGAGGAAGAGACCCCATAACGCCAAATCTCCTTAAAGCCTGTGAGAAGCTTTAATGTTTTGCACATACCTTCGGTACGTGGTAAGTTCCCCCCACGTGTCCCCAGGAGGTCAAGAGAGATGTTGGGAGGGTGAGGTAGGAACCCACTGACCACATAAATGTTGCAGTTAAGCTGTCTGGAAGGTGTGTAGAGGATATTTCAAGGTCCTTGGAGTCACAAAGCAGCAAGATGGAGGAGGCTGCTTGGAGAGCAAGGACATCTTGTCTCTCGGACCCTCCCACCCACGCTCCACCTCCCAGTCCTCGGTCTCTCCTGTGTCTTCTAAACCCCAGGGGCTCAGGTTGGCCAGACATTAGTAGAGGTCTGCTCTGCGCAGGAGTCACAGGCGCTGAAGTGTGACCGCTCCGAACCTGGTGTTCTGGTCCTGTGACCTGGTGGACGAGAATGCTTACAATCCAGCTCAGCCTCGCCAGCAGCAAGAGCTCCAGTCAGCTTTCTCTGATGTATTTAATGGAAGGCGTACTTCATCACAGCAAGCAAGAATTTTTTTCCCAAGACAACAGAATACAGATGTGAACGAGAAATGCATATTCTTTTCGACTTCCTCTCGCCTCTGTCTTCGGCAACTCTTGTAATAAGTGCTATCAGATTAGCTGAGAATGGTTCCGGCTGAGCATACAAGAGGAGCGGAACCAAAGAGATGGGATGCGGGTGCGACATCATCCCTCTTCACTTGGACCATCTCCCTGGTCTAGACTCCAGTGAAGTGAAATGACTGAGTTACAAGATATGAACATTGTTAAGGACTTTGCTACATGTGGCCAAACTGCTTCCAGAAAAGTTATACCGGGGTTCCAGTGTTGAACTCAAGTTTCCTAGACCCTCAGTGCTGTCTTGGACCCTTAGCAATGTCTTTTTCTAAAGCTATCCTGTATTCCTGAATCGTATCACCAGCCCCATTTTTAGAATCGAACCCCTAACTTTGACATTTAGAACCCATCCCACTCACTAGGGGCTGAGAGTATTTGCCAAGCTGTGTTTGGAAGAAATCTTTGTTCACAGGGGAAGCCCCCACTCCACGATTACAGTGGCCCCATTACACACCGGACACACCGGCCATCCCCTTGCATGAACTCTCACATGGACTGGCAGCATTTTGTTAGTGAAGGAAAGAAAGGAGAGAGCATCTTCTCTCAACAAGAAGGAAGTGTCCAAAGGGAATCTCCGACCGCCACCTCCCACAGATAATTTGTTTACATCTTCCCGCTATTAAAGCTTTTGCATTGTCTGTAGTCTCTTGACAGGGAACCCACAAACCCTTTCCAGCAGAGAGGAAAGGCTGAGAAATAAATCTCTGTGTGAAAGTCAGTGGACTCAGAGATAGAAGTGATGGGCGGCAACAGCAAGGGCACATTCGAAGTTCATGGCTGTAAAATGGGAGCGACCATAAACACTCCATCAGGCTGCTGTCAGGGTGAAATGAGCCCATTCATGTCGTCAGAACAATGCCTGCCACGTGGTACCCATGCGGAAGTCTCAACCGTTATTATCAATAGCAGAAAGGGGTAAATTTGTTAGTTCAGGAGAACTTGAGCAGTGAGGTTCCAGTTGTGTGAGACCACTTATTGTCCTGCGGAGGTCTCATAGTAAACATAATTAAAGTATTGTATTTACAATAAATATCAGTAAAACTAGGAGGCAGGACACATATACCTTTTTTTTTTTTTTAACATTGTTTACTATTTTTATTTATTTATTTATTTATTTATTTATTTATTTATTTATTTATTGTTAATGGAGGTACTGGGGATTGGACCCAGGACCTGGTTCTTGCTAGGCACGCACTCTACTGCTGAGCTATACCCTCCCCCATTCCTGAACAAGTTTATCTTGACATGAAATGACTGTGAAGCATTCAACACCTACTTGATGGCTGTCCTTAATTAATCTAGGTGTTGGAAATCAGGAGAGCGGTCAGTCTCGCGGGGCAGTGGGTGGAAAGGGGAGTGGGTGGGGCTTCTGAGATGCTGGCCAGAATTCTGTTTCTGGATCGGGGGCTGGTTACTTAGATGTGTTCAGTTCGTAAGAATTCATCAAGCTCTACACTTGAGATGTGCATTTTTCTGTATCTGCATGTATTATACGTCAATAAAAAGCTTTAAGCACGTAAGAGTTTAATTTAAAAATTTTAAATGAGCATAGAATCAGAGATGAATGTCTGCTATTGTCAGCAGCCTTCCTTAGAGAATGATAAACTTCGTCATTGTTTAAATGTTCCCTTTTTGGACTTAAGCTATCTTGAGTGGGTTTCTTCAGCCTAGGGGTGGGTTGTTGACGCCAAGCCCCTCTTACTGGAGAGCAGCCCTCCCCAAGGACAGAGATGTGGGCCCCAGACTACCCCCCCCGACTCCCCCATCCCAGGCATTTTTCAATAGCAGATAAATCTATTCTCTGCAGAAAGTTAAGTAATCTTCAAATCGTCCATCTCTAGTGTTCCATCAAGATCAAACCTCAATGTTTATCAAATTCTGCTAGGTCTTAAGTTCTTTGAAGAAAGACACCCTGGACATCTAAATCACTAGTAACTTTCTTGTCTAAGAAAATCTCTCCAAAACAGAGGCAGAGTCTAACATTTCAGACACGAGAGCATCAACTGGCCCACCGAATCCCCTGCATCCACAGAGGGGAAGCAGCACCTCTTGTCTGCCTGGGGTGTGGGAGCCTCAGCCAGCACAGCCTCAGGACTCGCCATCTGAGACGTCCCGTCGTCAGCCCAGACATTTCAGACGGTGGTTAAAGCTACGCTGCCCAAGTCTGGTGGTTTATTTCCCGACCTCAGTTCCCTAGACGGCTTCAGGAGAAAACAGAAACCAACTCAGAGTCCAGTTCCTCCCACGCAACATCCAGAGGACAGACATCCAGCCCAGGAGACGCAAGTGGCGGAGGAACGAGAAGCTCGCAGCCGAGTAGAGCTCAGACCCTTGGCACAGGGACCTCACCTCTCCACACAGCCCAGGGGCCCGGAGCTAGGCCCAAAGAGGCCACAAAAAGTCCCTCAGAGGCAGGACAGCAGTAGGGGATAAAAACAGCTGCCTACCTTCCCCAAGCATCTCCGCCGCTGCTCAGTGACCCGAAAGTCCATCCTCTGCCTTCCCTCCTGAACCCTCATCAAAGAACGGCTTTCATGTGGGGGTGCAGGGTGCTGCTGGTGACGTGCAGGGATGCCAGGCAGATGTCAGCGTGTGCAAAGATCAGGGGAACACTGCCAAGAAGGGCTGATGAGCACCAGCATCATCTCAGGCGGCCACTTATCCAAGTGCTCTTGTGAGACAGGACCGAGGACCGTTCAGTGCTGTACTGAATGGCATCTTGACATCCTGTGCCTGACGTTTATCTTCCGCTTCTAGGTGCATTGAATGTGGAAGGTGCAGGTGACAATTAGCAACTGGTATGTGTGTGTGTCTCTGTGCCCGCGCACATGTGCACATATGGGGAGACAAAGAGGAAAGAGACAGACAAGGAGTAAGACAGAAGGAAAAAGAAGGTGGGTATGCAGAGAAGAGGAGGAAGAGACAGTAAATGCTGACACTGATGAGACAAAACAGATGGGGAAAAGGAAGGAAATTATCCTCTTTATCAGAGGAGGGAAGAGGAGGAAGGAAAAGGGCCAAATGGAGCAAGGGGGAAGACGGGGAAGAAAGAAGAGCTGGCGTGAGCGAGGCCAAGATGCACCTTCCAGCGCGAGCTGGCTCCTCCGGCTGGATTCTGGAGAGTCAGAGCTTTGGAACGTCTCCCGCAGTGACGGTTCTAAACTTGTCAGGTTCAGAAATTCAACTTTGTTAGGACCCCTGGAGATGGTCACAAGCTAGCAAAGGATGGTGAAATAAATTCCGGGATAACTTCATTATCAAAGATCAGACCTTTCCATGGTATGGAGAAGGAGAAGGGTGCCCACTCTCCTGACCCCCAGTTCCTGGACTCAGAGGACTTAATTTGCATCAGATCGGAGGGCTGGCAAGTCTAGTGGGATATTTTGATGATCTCCCAGAAGGGCCCAGACTTGACGTTTTTCTGGTCCAAATTCTCCTTTCTGCCTGTGACTCTCCATGAGGTAGGTATTATCTTTATGCCAGTTCTTCAGGGGAGGGAACTGAGGCTTGCAGATGCTAAGGAACTTCCTCCAGATCACACAGGCAGTGAGGATGCAGGATTGAATTTGACTGAATGCAGGGCCTGAGGACGTAACAGAAGTGAGAATGGTTAAAACCACACCTGTCACCTGGTAGACACTCAACACAGCTGCTGTCTCTGTGACTAGAAGCCACCACTGCGCTCAGGGAAATGGGCGATTCCTGCCACTGCTGCCCAGATCAATTTTCCCATCTTTGCTGTTTGCATCTCTCGCGTTGGCTGTGGCTGCATCTTATTAACTTAGCCTAAGTCATCATCTGTTGGAGCTTCCATGATGTGCTGGGAATTGCTACACAGTGGGCAGGAAAATCTGCCTCACCGCACACTGCGTGTTCAGGCAGAGCAGTTGCTGAGTTGAAGCACAAAGATCCAGCCAAACCAGCCGTGGAAATGTTGAAATGCTTCCATATGAATCCGTCAGTTGTCACTCTCCCTCTCCCACAGGTGCCCACCACCATCCAGGAAACCCCAGCTCTCCCCTCTGCACCCCGGGCCACTCCTCTGATTCAGCAACCGGGATGGTTAATTTTACATCAGCTTGCCTGGGCCAGGGAGTACCCCGACAGCTGGGTAAATATTACTCTGAGTGTGTCTGTGAGGCCCTTTGGGACCTCCCTCCAGCCGATGTGGCAGAGTCACTGTGATCAGTTAGTGCCAATGATTCCCCGGTAATTAAGCATTCCGGCTCCCCACAGGTGGGCCTCTGAGGGCACCAGGAAAGAGCATCTCTGGAGCACATCAGTCAGGTGGAGCAGAAGGCACCATCTGACCTGGTCCTGCATCATGCCAGGTCTCCGGCATCCTGCTCCAGGATGGGGCTGCTCCTCCTGCCAGCCCCACATCAGTGCCTGCTGGTCCGGCCTGAGCCAAAATGCTTCAGTAAGTCATTGCTGGGGGTGGGGGTAAGGCTCAGTGGGAGAGTGCGTGCTTAACATGCGAGAGGTCCTGGGTTCAATCTCCCAGTACCTCCATTAAATAAATAAATAAATAAAATCCTAATTACCTCCCCGCCCCCCCCAAATAAAATACTAAATAAATAAATAAATAAATAAATAAATAAATAAATAAATGTTTAAAAATAAATAAATCATTGCCATTTGTGAGTGAAATCTCCGGGGGGGCAAACGGGCCCTGAAGAGGGGATGGGGCGGGGTTGCTGCTAAGACAGACACAGTCCGTAGGTGTTGGCTCGCAGTATGTCTGTGTTTAAGGTCCAGATCCCAGATCCCTGCACCAAGAGCTACATGAGAGGAAAGCGAACTTTTGTCTTCATTCTTCCTGGCCCCATTCACACACAGGCTCACAGGCGAGGGGGCTGCAGGCGTTTTTCCACTCTGCATATATTTCCCAGTGTAACCGGGCAGAGGAGGAAAATGTATGTAGTCAAATTAGGAAGTCGGTTTGTCAGAGAAACTTCATAGGAGGGGGAATGCCTCAGGCAAATCACAGGAAAGGAGACAAACCCCAAGTCTGCAGGGAGCAGCAGTTCCCACCTGCTTCCCCAGGGCGCATCTCGAAACATTAAGTGGACAAAGGTTTGCTCGGTGCCCCTGCCCACATCCCATCCCTGGAGTGGGGTCCAACGGTCAGGAGGAACAAGAACTTGACCTGACATGTGACCTCCAACCCAGCTACGCAAAAGCAGAATGTCCGTGGTCTGTGCTCAAAATGAAATGATCTCAACATCGGAGCTCTTTTTTTGAGGAAAAAAAAAAAAATCAGTTCCTGTCTCACGCAGGTTTTGCTGCAGTCTTCAGGCCTCTGATTCTAGTTGTCCTGTGTAAGAGATGTGTGCACGAGTGAACATGTGTGTCTGTGCATGTGCTGGGACGCGAGAAGGAACAGAGACAGAATTAAAGCTGGACCTGGCATCGCTTATATGTGGAATCTAAAAGAAAAGAACACAAATGAACTACTTATTACTTATAACTTAGATGATTGACTTCTTGAATATGTGTAAGCACATTTGACTGTCCTTTATAATTGGATGACTGCATTCTGTTGATTCTTATTTTGTGGTTGGCTTTATTCCTTTGATAACTATGTAAGTTTAAAAAGATAAAACTCTAAATTGTTCTTAGAAACAATGAACAGTACATATATATGTAAGTTTTTTTAAATGTGTAGTATGCTGTATGTATGTATTTACATGCAATACATTGTATATGTGCAATCAAATTGTATCAATTTTACCTAATAAAACTGAAAAATGGGAAAAAAAAAAAGCAGCACCTGGTGTGGGTATTAGCTGGGCGTCCGAGTCTTAGCGACCATCCCCTTCCCCCGCCTGGGCTAGGCTTCCTGAATCCAGGCAATGATCCCCAGCCTCAGGTCCCCCGAACCCCACACCAGTCGTCTGGGGCCATCCCAGCCCCTCCCAGTGACTTCTCCTGACTCCTTCTGAGGACTTGAGTGCAGTGGGGGTGGGGGGCGCTACTCCTGAGGGCTATGAACAAACAAAGACAAGCAATAAAAGGGGAAAGCCGGTCACTGCGAACAGAATGAGGTCACACATTTAAAAGATGCCTTTCAGAAGGAGGGCGCAGAGGGTTTCCCCCACAGGGCAGCTTTTAATTTAAATTACTTCCAACCCACAGCAAGACTCGCCTTTATCCACGATGGGTCAGTTCCCAGGATGCCCTTTGGCGAGGTCTGTGCAGCTAAAGGGCTGAACTGCCTCTCCAAGCCACACAGACCGCCCAGCGCACCTGGTGCACACGCTGTAGCAAGGCGCTGGCAGGCCGCATCCTCCCCTAGGAATTGTGGACCATTCCGAACGGACTGGCTGCTCTGGGGAGAGGCACACACGTGTGTCTGAAAGGTGGTGGTCAGGGCACAATTGGCCAGTCACTTGATTTTCTGACTGATTTATTAGCTGTTTCAGCTGGTTTAAGTTCCTTCATGCGCTCAGCAATTAACCCCTTCTTAGAATGCTCTGGAAAATGAAGTATCTTTGAGGGCGTGCTAAGCATTCAGCTCATATGTCCAGCCTGTTGTCTACGCGCTTCCCAGCCAACAAATGAGAATCTCCAAAAGCTGGTAAAGGACTTTGTGAAAACAGAGTAGGTAAAATACATCGATTTGCGTAGCACCCTTCTACAGAATTCTTACGTACAAGGTTATTATGCTACTGTTTTTAAAGAATTCATTGCACTTGACTTTTTCATTATTAAGGGCGAAGAGGGTGAAACCTAAGGAGCCTGAAGACCTTGGCCCTTTCCTTGGATCTGCAGGGAGTTAAACTCTGGGCCCCCAGTTTCCTCCTCCAGAAAGAGGGCAGGAAATTACCCACCTTTTACGGAAGTCGCACTGGTCAAGGGGGCAGTCTGGATGTAAGGCCATTGTAAGCTGTAAGGTGTTAGAGTAAAAGATTATTAAAACTCGTCTCCTTTCCTCCATCCTCCCCCCCTCAACCCTGCCCTGGCTCAGAGTCTCTACTCCTCCTGCCACCACCCCCTGAAACTCCAAGCCCACAAACTCAGGCTTTGCTGGGAAAATTCCAGATGCTCTGACCTGGAAGGGCTGGGTCTTATTCCAGCTCCCTCTGTACACTGTCACCCCCAAACCCAGCTATAATTACACGGAGATCTGAGGCTGAGTCACAGAGTCGGTGGGCCTCGCCACTAGCGGTTTGAGGAGTGTGTGTGCCTGCATATGCGTGTGTGTGCACATATATGTGCGTGTGCCTGCATGTGTGTGCATGCATGTGTGTCTGTGCGCATGTGTGCATCCTGAATATCAGGCATCATCACTCCCCGGGGGCACTCTGATTCATGGCGTTTTAAAACTCAATGCTCTCGGCAAATGCCCCCTGCCCTCAAGGCGTTCATTCAAGGCCCCTGCATGCTACACTCACCCTGTACTGCCTTTCCTGTGGACACAGCTGTGAGTGGAAGACTCTGAGGGTGTTAGGCTGGGCCTGGGTGCTCCTTCCGGGCCCAGTTTGTTGGATTCTTGTATATTTATTGCCTTCGGGGTTTCTCTGACTTGGCGCATTTTCTTTCCCAGGCATGATCTTGACGGCTCCTGTCCGGCATAAAGCAGCCCGCGGGGTAATGCACCAGCTGCTGCCACGGGAAACCTGGCCTTGGGTTCTGTCAGCTCTCCTCCCCGGGCACCTCCAACATGGGTCCCTTTAATGCAGGACAGATCTCCCCAAAGAAAAGACTCCCTGCCCCCAAGATTTACATACTAGTTCTGGAGACCCGGGAATAATCAAAACCATAAAGAGGCGCTTCGGCCCTGAATATCAAATTCCTCCATAGATTCTTCTCCTTCCCGTTAAGGACAAGTGTTTTGGAGAAATGAACTTGGGCAGGAGGAAAAGGGTGGGGCATGGCTGTGACTTCTCTGACCAGATCATTTCCACCAGCGCGCTCTCTGGAACTCCAAGAGGACTTCCCGTCAGCACCATGGCCTGACGTCGGAGCACCACATCCGAGCTGATGTCTGCGGTGGGTGTTGAGAGCAGGCCGTGCTCTGGTGGAGGTAGCTTCACCCAGAGCTGAAAACTCAACACTCCTGCCCCTTCCTTGTGCTCATCCTGATGGGGTGGTTCTCAGAGAGCTGAGGCCAAGGAAACCATCCTTTGGTGAAATCCACTGAAAGGGCCGCGTTGAGCTATTTCAGGAAAGCTCTCACACAGAGTGTGTTCAGGATAAGATGTTTTCTATCATCATTTGATATAGAAGGATTATAAATGGAAATCATTTAAAAAAAAATACACAAATGATTGCTGGCAGAGCTATTAGCCCCCTTTCCCTCTCCCCTCCAAAAAAATTGTCTCCGTCTTCCAGACCATCAGATGTATCAGTTGCCCAGATCAACCGCAACCCCCATACTACTTTCCTGGTACTGCTGACCACCCCAATCTCCGCTGCTCTGCCCTCAAACCTGCCCCTGGGCCCTTCAGAGCTCACATTCTGCCATCGCCAAAAGCTTCTAGAGTCTCGCCATCCTCTCCAAGCTTTCCCTTCAGCCTCTTGCCCTGATGCTGGAACCGGGTCTGCCCTCAAGACACCACGTCCCTTTTGCCCCACCACATGGAGGCTGCTCTGTCCTCTCACAGTGGTCCTCCCTGCCTCCCACTACCATTTCCAAGCCATTTCCCATTCTTTTACCTGCAAAAACCCCAGCTCCTTTGATGTTCACGCTTCCTAAGCAGAGCATCTCAACCCCTCTCTGGTCCTATTGTGTAACGATCCCAAAGTGATCACCCCTAATTGTGCAAGTTTCCAGCACCTAGCACCCTAACTCTCCACTGTGGCTCTGGAAACACAATTTCAGTACCTATATGATGACTCATCCAACACTTAGCATTTCCTTTATTTTATTTTATTTTTTTACTGAAGTGTAGTTGATTTACAATGTTAATTTCAGGTATGCAGCAAAGTGATTTGTTATACATATACATACATATATGTATATTCTTTTCAGATTCTTTTCCATCATAGGTTATTACAAGAAATTGAGTATAGTTCCCTGTGCTGTACAGTAGGTCCTTGCTGTTTAATCTATTTTGTGTATAGTAATGTGTATCTGTTAATCCCAAATTCCTAATTTATCCCTCCCCAACCCTTTGATAACCATAAGTTTGCTTTCTATGTCCCTGAGTCTAATTTTGATTTGTAAATAAGTTCATTTGTGTCAGTTTTTTTTGATTCCACATATAAGTGATGTCATATGATATTTGTCTTTCTCTGTCTGACTTACTTAATATGATAATCTCTAGTTCTATCCATGTTGCTGCAAATGCCATTATTTCATTCTTTTTGTATGGCTGAGTAATGAATATACATATACATATATATCACAGCTTCTTTATCCAGTCATCTGTCGCTAGACATTTAGGTTGCTTTCATGTCTTGGTTATTGTAAATAGTGATGCATTGAGGTGCATGTGTCTTTTCAAATTAGAATTTCCTCTGGAATATGCCCAGGAGTGGGATTTCTGGATCATATGGTAAGTCTATTTTTAGTTTTTTAAGGAACTTCCATGCTGTCCTCTATAGTGGCTGCACCAATTTACATTCCCACCAACAGCAACACTTGGCATTTCTACCCTTTGACTTCTTCACCTCCATTTCTCTTTTCCTCAAATGCACCCCACCAGCCATCCTCTCCCATAGTCATTTCCCTGAGTTGTCACCACCGATAAAAGTATCACCGCAGAAAGCTGCCTGCTCGCTGACTCAGACAGCCCACACCAAGCCATCAAGCCTGCTTCTCCACGGAGGCATTCAGTCCAGAAGCCGTTGTTTCCTTATCCATTACCCTGCTCGAGTCCCTGCCTTCCTCTTCCCTCAAATCACAGTCTGTGATCCATCGTTACCCTCACTGCCTCCTGGCAACCTCCCCCCGGCTCCCTGATGCCTATTCCCCTGGTTAAATCCAACTGAAGTTAAATCCACCCACTCCACACCTCTACCTGGGTAGCAGACTCCTGCTGGAGCAAAACGCACAACTGTGACAACTGGTCTCACCTTAAATTCATGATCACCATCTTGAGCCTGCAGAGGCCTCACCTGGGCTGCCAAGGCAGGCTCCGCCACTCCTGAATACAATCATCTGGGGCTTTCTTGTCTGTCCTCTAACTGCCGTCTTCCCCTCTCTGGCCTCCCTCCCAGATGACAACCTTGTCTGGTTTTTTACTGAGAAAACAGAACACAGTCAGAAACTCTCCCTTCTTCCCAACTATGAAGTTGCTCCATTTGCCTGCATCCGTCCCCAAATGCTCTGCTCTCCCTTCTGCTGAAATGGAAGGAGTGTCCCTGCTCTCATTTGAAGCCAACACCTCCAAGTGGTCCCCACAGCAGTTATTCCCTCTCCCCAACTCTGCAGACAACCTCAAAGCCATGCACTTACACCCAACTATCCCCCAAGAGAACTTCCTGTATCTCATTGCATCTTATCTCTGGGCTAGGCTGGGATCAGGGCGCAGCAGGAGAGGCTGCACCCAGGGCCCCTGTGATGCATCCCTACGTTTCCCACCCTCGCCGCCTCTCTTGCCTCGTTCTAGTCCCGGCCCCATCTCTAGGATCTTCAGAGCCATTCCCCAGCCCCTTTCCTATCTGTCCCCCAGACTATGACAAGCTCCCACCTTCTTTATAGCATTCACCACTGTTAGAGTTTAGTCATTGTGTGATTATTTATTTGATTTCTGCCTCCCATACTGGACTATCAGCTCCCCCAGGGCAGGGAACAGATCTCCCACACTCACTGCTATAACATCTTTCTGTTCCTCCTCAGTTTCGCTATCTGTAGAATGGGAGTATCACACCCAATGAATGCTGGGTTTTAGGATTAATAGTACCCCTGTCATCTAGTAAGTTCTCAGCACGTAGGAGCTACTTCGTCCATAATTGCTCAATGAATCCATACATGAAAGAATAATTCCAAACTGATGGCTGGATGAAGATTTGATAGGGCTGAGTGCTTTGTTTTTCTTCTTTTTTTTTTTTTTAACTTTTTTTATTGAGTTATAGTCATTTTACAATGTTGTGTCAAATTCCACTGTAGGGCACAATTTTTCAGTTATACATGAACATACATATACTCCTTGTCACATTTTTTTTCACTGTGAGCTACCACAAGATCTTGTATATATTTCCCTGTGCTATACAGTATAATATTGTTTATCTATTCTACATTTTGAAATCCCAGTCTGTCGCTTCCCACCCCCTGCCCCCTTGGCAACCACAAGTTTGTATTCTATCTCTATGAGTCTGTTTCTGGTTTTTTTTTTTTAAGATTCCACATATGAGAAATCTCATATGGTATTTTTCTTTCTCTTTCTGGCTTACTTCACTTAGAATGACATCCTCCAGGAACATCCATGTTGCTGCAAATGGCATTATATTGTCATTTTTATGGCTGAATAGTATTCCGTTGTATAAACAGACCACATCTTTATCCAGTCATCTGTTGATGGACATTTAGGCTGTTTCCATGTCTTGGCTATTGTAAATAGTGCTGCTATGAACATTGGGGTGCAAGTGTCATTTTGAAGTAGGGTCCCTTCTGGATATATGCCCAGGAGCGGGATTCCTGGGTCATATGGTAAGTCTATTCCTAGTCTTTTGAGGAATCTCCATACTGTTTTCCACAGTGGCTGCACCAAACTGCATTCCCACCAGCAGTGTAGGAGGGTTCCCTTTTCTTCACAGCCTCTCCAGCATTTGTCATTTGCGGGCTTTTGAAAGATGGCCATTCTGACTGGTGTGAGGTGATACCTCACTGTAGTTTTGATTTGCGTTTCTCTGATAATTAGTGATATTGAGGATTTTTTCATGTGCCTATTGATCATTTGTATTTCTTCCTCAGAGAATTGCTTGTTTAGGTCTTTTGCCCATTTTTGGATGGATTGTTTTTTTCTTATTAAGTCGTATGAGCTGCTTATATATTCTGGAGATCAACCTTTGTCGATTTCATTTGCAAAAATTTTCTCCATTCTGTAGGTTGTCATTTTGTTTTACTTATGGTTTCCTTTGCTGTGCAGAAGCTTGTAAGTTTAATTAGGCCGCATTTGTTTATTCTTACTTTTATTTCTATTGCTTGGGTAGACTGTTCTAGGAGAGCATTTTTGAGATGTATGTCACATAATGTTTTGCCTGTATTTTCTTCTAGGAGGTTTATTGTATCTTGTCTTATGTTTAAGTGTTTGATCCATTTTGAGTTGACTTTTGTGTGTGGTGTGAGGGAGTGTTCTAGCTTCATTGCTTTACATGCTGCTGTCCAGTTTTCCCAACACCATTTGCTGAAGAGACTGTCTTTATTCCATTGTGTATTCTTGCCTCCTTTGTCGAAGATTAGTTGACCAAAAGTTTGTGAGTTCATTTCTGGGCTCTCTATTCTGTTCTATTTGTCCATATGTCTGTTTTTGTACCAATACCATGCTGTCTTGATCACTGTAGCTCTGTAGTATTGTCTGAAGTCTGGGAGAGTTATTCCTCCAGCCTCTTTCTTTTTCTTCAGTAATGTTTTGGCAATTCTAGGTCTTTGACGGTTCCATATAAACTTTATTATGCTTTGTTCTAGTTCTGTGAAATATGTCCTGGGTAATTTGATAGGGATTGCATTAAATCTGTAGATTGCCTTGGGCAGTGTGACCATTTTAACAATATTGATTCTTCCAATCCACAAGCATGGGATATCTTTCCATTTTTTAAAGTCTTCTTTAATTTCCTTAATAGTTTTATAGTTTTCCGTGTATAAGTCTTTCACCTCCTTGGTTAGATTTATTCCTAGGTATTTTATTACTTTGGGTGCTATTTTAAAGGGGATTGTTTCTTTACTTTCTTTTCCTGTTGATTCATCATTAGTGTAAAGAAATGCAACTGATTTTTGAACGTTAATCTTGTAACCTGCTACCTTGCTGAATTCTTCGATTATTTCTAGTAGTTTTTGTGTGGACCTTTTAGGGTTTTCTATATATAGTATCATGTCATCTGCATATAGTGACACTTTTACCTCTTCTTTTCCAATTTGGATCCCTTTTATTTCTCTCTCTTGCCTGATTGCTGTGGCTAGGACTTCCAAGACTATGTTGAATAGGAGTGGTGGTAGTGGGCAGCCTTGTCTTCTCCCAGATTTTAGTGGGAAGCTTTTGAGTTTTTCACTGTTGAGTACTATGGTGGCTTTAGGTTTGTCATATATAGCTTTTATGATGTTGAGATATGTTCCTTCTATACCCACTTTGGTGAGAGTTTTTATCATAAATGGGTGTTGAATTTTATCAAATGCTTTTTCTGCATCTATTGAGGTAATCATGTGGTTTTTGTCCTTTCTCTTGTTGATATGATGTATTACATTGATTGATTTGCATATGTTGAACCACCCTTGTGTCCCTGGGATGAACCCCACTTGGTGATGATGTATCATCTTTTTTATGTGCTGTTGGATTCTATTTGCTAATATTTTGGTGAGGATTTTGGCATCTATGTTCATTGGTGACATTGGGCTGTAATTCTCTTTTTTGGTGGTGTCTTTGCCTGGTTTTGGTATCAGGCTGAGTGTTTTCTGAAGGCTGTAAACTATGAAAAGATGGCAGTCAAATGAGGCTACAAGTCTTCCCTTCTTTGTGGTGGTTGATGAAAGACGTCCACCCCTTCCTCCTGAGTCTGCGGTCCCCCAAGTGCTTATTATTGAGTTAGGCCCTTCCCTTCCCAGCCCAAGGGGGGCCTACCTTGTAAAACCATTGGCAGAACCATATCATGAGTGCAGCTTTTCCCTGACGCCCTGGGAAATGCTCACCCAAGCTCTTCAGGGAGATAGCTGGGCAGGAAAACTGTTCTGCCTGTTGCTACAAGAGAGTGGTTACTAAGGAGACACCCCTCCCCGTGGGCCTGCAGGACCTCCCCCCTCTTCCTGGGCCCACCCCTCTGTCTCTATCCTCTTTCTGGAGAGGGAGAAACAGAAATCAAGTGCTCACCAGCCTGAGACCCAAGGAGGCCCTGCAGGAGCTCCACAGCTCAAGTTCCCGGTGACCCCTCAGCAGACAGAGCCCAGCCCTCCCTGCGCCGCCTTCTCCACATCCTCCTCCAGCAACTTGTTGCCAGAAAATCCCAAGATGCAGGCTTCTGTTTGGTGTGTGGGATTGCCACAGATTCCCCGGGGAGCTTGCCAGGAGGGGAGTAATAGCTGCCACCTGTCCACAGGACTGAGAAGCAGAGACAGTGGCTTTCAGAGGCAACTCCGTGATCTTGACTGTGACGTCCCTCTCTGCCTGGCCGGGACCGCAGGGCCTGAGGGAGACGTTTCAGCCTTGCTGGCAAATTCTATGGCTGCATTTGCCAGAGTCCTTTTTTTTTTTTAATTGAAGTAGAGTCGGTTTACAATGTCGTGTTAATTTCTAGTTTACAGCATAGTGATTCAGCTATATATATATATATATATATCCCTTTTTCATGTTTTTTTCATTATTGGCTATTACAAGGTATTTCCTTTTATTATTTCTCTTCCAGCCTTTCTTTCTCCCACCCTCCCTCCCTCCAGTCATTGTGACCTCCTTCATCTTTCCCGTGGGGTTTTATCTCAAAGTTGCTGTGGCCTGGCCTGATCCCATCCCTCGAAGCAGGACCCAGACCTGAATGGCTGCTGAGCTGGATGTGGAAGAAACAGCCCAGTGTTCCCAGTATCCCCAGAACCGCCCCAAGTCTGCCTCGCTCTACCTGCTAGCCCTGGCTTCAAGGTGACCTTGCTTCAAACCATCAGTCTTGGCAGAGGCCCCCGTTGCCCTAGCTCCCTGAGGGAGACCTGCCATGTTGTCTCATAACAAAGCATGTTACAAACAGAAACCTCTTGAAATATTTGTTTTGAAAAGGAATCAATAGAAAACCACAGATTCCTTCCAAACCTCTATATTTTGTCTGAAAGGACCCTCCTGGATTACAAGGAATAGGATCTTTTCCTAAATGACTTGATTTCCAGTCACAGAAATATTTTTTTTTTTTTTTGTCAGAAATTCAGTGTTGGCTTTAACAAGGCATTGAAAACTTACATTAACAGTGGTGGCTCTCTGTTGGTGGGAATGTAATTTGGTGCAGTCATCATTGAAAATAGTATGGGGATTCCTTTAAAAATTAAAAATAGAGTTACCATATGATCCAGCAATCCCACTCCTGGGCATATATCTGGATGAATCTCCAATGTGAAAAGATATATGCACCCCAGTGTTCACAGCAGCATATTTACAATAGACAAGATGTGGAAGCAACCTAATTGCCCCTTGACAGACTGGATAAAGAAGTTGTGGTATATATACACCACATGGAATATTACTCAGCCATATAAAATGAAATAATGGCATTTGCAGCAACATGGATGGACCTAGAGATTATCAAAACTAAGTGAAGTAAGTCAGATAGAGAAAGACAGATATCATATATTACTTTTATGTGGACTCTTAAAAAAGACACAAATGAACTTATTTATAAAACAGAAACAGAATCACAGACATAGAAAACAAATTTATGGTTACCAGTGGGGAGAAAGGGTGGGAGGGGACAAATTGGAAGTTTGAGATTTGCAGATACTAACTACTATATATAAAATAGATAAACAACAAGGACCTACTGTATAGCACAAGGAACTTGTAATAACCTATATGAAAAAGAATATTAAAACGAATATGTGTATGTATTTATGACTATGTGTATATATGTACTGTATATTTCAATTTAAAAAAAAGAGAAAATTACAACCTAAAACAAAATAGTAACACAACATCCATACTTCATTACCGAACATTTAAACTTGTCAAAAGTACCAAAAACAAAAAACAAAGCAAAAAA
Source organism: Camelus dromedarius (assembly GCF_036321535.1). Lineage (NCBI taxonomy): Eukaryota > Metazoa > Chordata > Mammalia > Artiodactyla > Camelidae > Camelus > Camelus dromedarius. The sequence continues at coordinate 5,106,400 of NC_087437.1, read as the reverse complement.
TCTCCACCTAGCAATAAAGTTAAGTTTCCCAGTTTAGAAGTTTGATGGCAAAGGGACCAAAGAAATGAGTTTTCTCATTAGAAAGGTTTGGAAACCAAAGTTTACTATCAGATTTTCTTTAAAGTTCCACAAAGCTTTTACAAGTTGATTAGATGGTTGGCTTAATCACGGATTCATGCTTCCAGTAGACGCAGTGGAGTATTCCAAGGGAGGAAATAATTGTGTAAGCGCAAACTCAGTAGCAAAAATTGTCCCTGAAAAAAATACCATATCAGTATCATCTGAGCTTTCTCTTTGAATTATCAATATGAACAAACATAACTTGCATTTCTATAGCCTGTTTCTTTCTATTGCTCCCTCTGTGTTCGCTCAACAACCCTAAGAATTAGGGCACATTTTATTATCATCATTTCACAGATGGAAAATCCATGAAATAAAGAGAGGTAGGATTTGGCCGACATCTCACGGCTCTTGTGAGAATCAGAAGGCAGGTCCCCTGACTCTCAGCGTCTGACTTTTTCTCCACCAGACCTCCCATGTTGATATGTGCTCAATGTGGATGACAGCCCAGTAGGAACCAAATCGAACTGTTTTTGAGCCCAGTCTGGGTAAGGTCCCAGGCTTGGGATAAAAATTCTCAGTCTTTTGGGATAAAGAGTAAACTAAGGCACAGTCCTACGATCCAAGAACAGCCCCTCAAGGGGGGAAATAATTTACATCAGTGAACAATTTAAAAAATCAACAAAATATTAAAGTGGCAATTCCTCTTAATAACAGGAGAGACAAAGTAAGACAGGGAGGGACTAGATGACAGATAAGCAGCATATCCGAGGAGTGTGATGGCCACTCGGAGGAAGGAAAGAATCCACAGGCAACATCAGAAAGATGAGCTGTAGGAGCTGCATTTCAGAAAGGGGTAAAATTATGTAATCCAGGCGTCTTATCTGTTCAGCACCCCTCCCCAGTTCTCCTGGAAACATAACCCCCTTTCTTTGGAGAATTGTTCCTTCCCTTATTCTAGCAATCTGAGATTGATTCTAGATGAGGCTGTCAGTGATGGCATCCTGCAGGTTGGCCACTGCAGTGGGCATGGGACCCCAATGCCAAGGAGAATTCTTAAAGAAAAATCCAGAACTAAGAGAAGACCCCAGCCTTGCTTGCATGAGATGTGAGGAGGAGATGCTGGTGGCCGTGGGTCCTGCTCTGCGGAGAAGACTGGGCTGAGAAAAGGCAGTTGAGATCAGAGGTGGGTTAGAGGGTACAGGTGACAAGGAACATGGTTCTGATTGTCTCCAAAGCTCAGCAGACCCCTGCCTTCCCTGCAAGTTAGAGTCGCATTGAGTCAATCATTTCCTCCTCAACCCAACAGTGGTCACATGGGGATAATATCATTTGCAAGCATGGCCTTGACTCTGGAAACAGGCAGAGAGGACGGGAAGCAGCCTTCTCTTAGGCTGAAGCTACACTGGGATTGGGGAGACACAAGGCTTCTCTGGGGCCAGTGAAGAAACCAGTGTTTCTAGAACCGAGGATCAGATAAAAGAACACCAAGATAAAAGGACACCAAGCTCTGAGCAGTCTGATTTGAGACTACAGCAGAATATATCCATGGAGACCCTGCGCTGGCCACCAGGATGTGGAGGTGGGCCTCCAGAGAGTAACTGTGACTGATGCAACTATATACATTCCATCTAATGTACACTCAGAGTTGAAGAGACTCCAATGAGAAGGGGCTTTTGCACAGTTCAAAGCGGTTCATGAATTTGAGAGACTACCATTAATTTAGGCGCCATCTACATGGAGGTAACAGTTGAAGTTATGGATGCAGAAAATCCTCAAGGGAAAGAAGAGAAGGGAGTCTTGGATAAACGCTCCCGAGACGTCAAAGATAATATGAGTATCAAGGAATTAAGACAAAGCAGGGTCACAAAAGCCAGGTAAGCGAAGAGTTTGAAGAGAGAGAGGCTGAGCAGCAGTGAAAAGAACAGGGAAGCCAGTGCAAGGGTTGATGAGAAAGTCTATGGGGTTTGAATTTGAGGAGAAGGAAGTAACTGGGGAATGAACTTGGATATGGCAAGATGCCAGCTGAGGAATGGAGAGAAGTTGGAGGTGAGTTGAGTGCTACTGATGGCCACCCGTATCCCTCGAACTTTCCAGTGGCCTCCTGTGACTTTCCAGTGTGGAATCTGTGTATCTGATGCTGAGGAATTGTTTCCACTCTGTCCATGAGAAGAGTCAGAAGTAGCAAGGAATTAACAGCTGCCGGGAGTAGCCCTTTGACTTAGGAGTTGACGTATAAATACCCCGGTTCTCTTGCCTTGCCCTTGGGGTGGTGCATTCAGAATAGATTTCACAACATTTCTCAGAGTTTCCTCCCAAGATTATGCTCGAGGAGCGCACTGTGGCAGCTGTTCACAGGACACTTCTTTGATTGGCTGCATCCTTTTCCTTGTCTTCTCTTGTTTCCTAGCAGGTGTTCCCTGCACTTTCTAAATATACTGCACGACCTTGAATCTTTGTCTCAGTGCCTGCTTCTGAGACAAACCAAGCTAAGACAAGTGATGGGGTAAGTTACAACCCCAAACTAAGACACCTGTGGGAGTGAAAAGGGGAAGGGACATTGTTAGTAGATATACTCAGATAACCAGCACAAAGCAAGACTGCACGCCTGGAGGTATGGCCCCCTTGTTATACGCCTCTCCTTTGAGAAGATGGACTGGGACCAGAGGAGAGAATGCAAAATTCAAATGCCAATTCCTAATACTAACAGAGAGTGAAGATGTGCAGAGAGTAAGGCTGCCTCTTATTTATCGAGCATCTGTGCCCTATGTCCCCGTTCCTGGAGGGCCGTGGAAAGGAACATGTCAGCTCAAGAGTGAGACGATATCTCAGGAGGAGGAAGGACCACAGAAGTAGGTCAGTATCCAGCCCCCAGGAAAGTGAGGCTCACACAGTTCTGTGATTTTAGTCTCCAAGGCTGCAAGCAATTCCGTCAACCGTAGTCAATAAGACATTCATTTTCTGGCCTCACTGGGACCCCCCTCCCTTCTTGCTTCCTCTCTGCTTCCATTAGTAAGGTCAGTGCGTTCCTCTCTGTAGCTGCACAAACAGACAAACCTCCTCTGACAGCACATTCATCCTCCGTCGGTCGGTCCCCCAGCCCCACGGATATCATCTGGAAACCTGGATCCTTTCATACTCAAGGCCTTTCCGCTTCAGATGTTTCCACGTCTATGCTTGTATCATCTCTCCTCTAAAAAGAGATTTTTTTTTTTTCTCTTTGCAAGAGAGTCTGTCAAGAAAGCCCATCCATGTCGTCTCATGGTTGCCGAGCTGCTGCTGCCAAGGGGAAGGGTGTTGTGGATGTGCTGAGAAAGGACAAGACTCTACGCTTTTTTCCCCTACCTGTGCACATATCAGTCCCCGTCCCTGATTCAAGACGGGGCTTCTGTGTGACGTCTCTGGGGTGGATGAAGTGCCTCCGATCGGGGACAGACTTCTGCTCTCCAGCATCAGGTGTCAGGCTGGCTGTTTCTGTGGCTCTCGGGATGCCTCAGTCCCGGGGAGAGGCATCTCATCCCTCTGACGACCTGCTCTTGACCACCTGGTTTCAGCTGCCCCACTTGAGTATGGGGCTGATAAACAAACAGATCAACACGTGCCAAGCATCCTCTATGTACCCGTTTCATCCTCACAATTCAATGGCCTCGATCCTGTTGGTAGCCCTGTGTGACAAGTGAGAACTGAGATTCCGAGAGGCGGAGGAGCATGCCTCAGTTCTCAGAGTCACGTTTGCAGCTGAAGCAGCAGAAAATGAAAAGCCGGCGGACACCCCATCAGACGCAGAGGTCAGGCTGGATGGTCGGCAGGGCTGCTTCAGGAAGGAAGTACTCTGTGGGTCTGCAGCACAGAGTTCTCATTCACTGAATGAATTAGAATTTGGTTCTGCGGATCCCCCGTGGATGGCCCAGGGGAGAGTTGACCAGACACCAGCTTGTGCTCCTTGGCCTCCAACACCCAGCTTCCTCCCCAGCTCTCAGCTTTGCAGTGGGTTTTATTTCCTATTAAAAGCCTTTTTGCACCACAGGCCAAAGACATTACCTCCCCAGGAAAGGCCTAAAGACCCTTCCACCCCCCACTCTCCCTAGATTCCAGTCCCCTGCGCCCTTCTCTGCCTGGCCCTGCACAAGATCATACTAGTCCTCCATCATGGTGTACAGTAGGCAAGTGGTCGTGGGTTTGTCTCAGCTGGACCAAAATGGATGAGCAAGCCCCCCTTTATTCAGAGGGTCACTGGCTGAGCCAAGCAACTCTAGGCTCCCAAACACATTCGGGATGTCCTGCCTCACATCTCTGCTCAGCTGTTCTCCCCAGCATGAATGACCCATCTCTGACTGTCTGAAGTCCACCCACTGGCTAAGGCACAGAGCCATGTCGCCAGTGCCCCGTGCCTTCTCTGAGCCCCCCGCTGGAAGTCTGCTGAACCCCCTCTGAACCTCGGCGGGCTTTCTGTCTGTACCCCTCTAATGTCACACATGGGCTGCATTCTTCTTTTAGTTGGGTGAGATACGTATATTTATGGTCACATTTCCTTTTCTGGTCTGTACGTTCATCAACTACGCATCTTGGAATGCGGTTAGCAGAGGGCCTGGCGTGTCAGGTGCGTTTGAACGGAAAAGGAGGGTATACTTCCACAGACAGGGTAAAATGCTATCTCTGCTCATAAAAGTAACATATTTGCCAAATAGATGATGTCCTTGATGCAGCAATAAAATAATATTTGTATTCCAACTCCTTTCCTTCTGTGGACACGGGGTCCAGGGTAACGCTGAGAATCCAAGCAGGTCAGCTCCCCAATTCAAAGTGTAGATTCTACCCTTTGAGTGTGTCAGTGGTGGGAGGGGGCTTGAGAGAGCAGGTTTTGGAGCCAGAGTGCCCGCAGCTTCTCCCCCACTTCCGTTTCCTTTCCTGACTAGACATCGGCAGCACTTTGAGACGCCAGCTCCAAGGGGTTCATGCTTCCTCGACAGTGTTCCTCTGTGCAAAAATCTGATACTGAGCTGATTACATAAGACTGACGGCAGGTTCTTCACCCCTTACTCTTTAGGAGCCATGTACCTTCAGAGCAGATGTGGGGGTAGCGTCTAACGACAGCAGGAGGAGGAGGACCAGCAGTAGTAGCAGTATCGGTGGTAGCAGTGGTAGGAGCAGTGGCAGTAATAATGCCAGTAGGAGTAGGGGTAGTAGCGGCGGCAGCAGCAGCACAAGCAGTCGTAGCAGCGGCGGCAGCATCAGTAGCGGTCCCAGCAGGAGGAGGAGTGCAGGGCACTTTGACCACCCGCGGCAGAGCTCTGGCTGCAGGGCGCAGGAAAGGAGACGCAGGACCCGTGATAGATGCGCTGTGCCCTCCCCACATCCTCTTTATCTTGGGCGCGCTGACCCACCAGCCACTGTGAATGTTGGTGACAAACAGCACAGCTGCCCCTTCCTCGTCTGCCAACAGGAGCCTCCTCCCCTGGGGCGTCCCCTCCACCCCAGCAGCCAGCAGCCACTGATGGCCCAACCTGGGGGTCAGAAAGGCCGCCCAGCTTGCCCGTGGAGGGACTAGCCCGGAGCGCAGTCCACACGGCAGCCCAGGCTGAGCCCGGCTCCGCTGAGGCACCGTCTCCCCTGAGGCACCGTCTCCCCTCGGCTCTTTCCCTGCCCTCCAAGGCTTCCCTCTCTCCCCTGTGGCTTTCTCCTGACAGCGGCCATGCCATAAGTGCCCCCCTGGGCTCTGTGTCAAGGAAACCCAACCACAGACAAAGGCCACTGGGAGGCCCCCAGAACAGAGAGGGGTGAGGGGGGGTCTCTGGAGAAAGAACTGGGGGCTGATTTCTTCAGCCTGCCTCCCTCAGGATGAATCCACTCCTGCCATTTGCAAGAGTTTTCCCCCTGTCTGTTGAAGATTCAGATTTCCCCAAAAAGGGTCTAACTGGTTTATCCCGGGTCACATGCCCTCCTTAGCACAGGGGAGGATCAGGCGGGCTCCCCAACTGTTCAATTTCCTCATGGCCACAAATACCAACTCATTCAATTCTCAGAATAGGGAGCAAGGTAAACGCCCTATCTGTCATACAAACAAAGAAACTGAGGCACAATTCAGGAAAGACCAAGGAGCTGCCAAGCCCCCCAAAGATCCCCCCTTGCAGAGGTGACTCCCCAGCATGGTGGTTAGTAAGCCCGCAGTGGCTCTCCCATTCCCCTTGGCACTTCCTGGTTTAGGAGGGTGTGTGTCTGTGTCCTGGCCAACAAGACATGAGGGGAACTTGCCTGTGGCTTCCGAGAGCTGTCTCTTTGTTCCTAAGAAGCAGACCCAAGAAGACCCCATCCCCAACTCCTCTGCTGGACATGGCTAAGTCTGACCCAATAAACAGAATCTTGGTCAGACATCTTATCACCCCTGTGGTTCACGCCCGCACTGGGAGATGGACAGGACCGAGGGCGTCACCGAGAAATGGGGCCAGCCTGGAGCCCACTCACCCTCTGGTGTCTTTATTATATGACAAAGTAAAGCTTCTCTGTTGTTTAAGCCCAAGCTGGGAGCTTCTGTTAGTTTTAGCCCAAAGCATCCTAACTGAATCACTCAATACTCTGGGCTGGAGAAGATGCCAAAGGAACGAGGACGTCTTCAAAGGTCCCAGACCCCTCATGATTTTGAGTACCACCACTGACTAGCTGTGTCATCTGGGACAAGTTACCTCGCATGGCCGAGGCAGTTTCCTCACATGTAAAATACAGCTTGTACCTGCATCTGCTCCACAGGGTGGTTTTAGGGATTAAACAGGATCAAGCATTGAGAACAGACAAACACCACCTGGCACGTAGTCAGAGCTGGCTGACTAATAGCTGGCTGGTAGATACACTCTTGAAAGAAAAGTTGAAATTGAACCAAAAAATGGATCTCTATTGCTTTTATACCTCTGGTGAATACTGAACAATTTTTTCAGTGCTCCCCCAACCCCATCATTTCTGATATTTATCCACATGTGTACCTAACTCAGCCATTGCATCTCTCAATTCCAAGTCTGTCCATGTTTCTACTGTGAGCTTCTGAAAGGCAAAGAAGCATCCTGTTCCATTTGTTTGAGTAGCATGATTCCAGGAACATGCAGACACTTAATATATTCTTAGCTCAGTGGTTTCTAACCACAGGTCAAAAACCAAATTGGACTGCTGTGGTTCTTAAATGCTTCTGGGGTCATGAACCCTTTTTGAGAGCCGAATGAATGCTGTGTGTGGACCGACTCCCAGATAAATGCACATCCAAACTAAACGTCTCTACGCTGCCTCCATCCCCTCCCAGGCGTGAGGCTCCCGGAGTAAAGTCTCTGAAGTGGACCAAACAAAAACAAAACAGTTCACAAACACCGCCATGCGCCAGGGGCTTCAAAACAACATCTCATTGAGTGTACAGAAGGCCAAGGTGGAGGGACCACTCTCGCCTCCCGGGTGGGCCCAGAGATGCTGGGTGTCCGGCACGTGTGAGGTCAGACAGCTGAGTGGTCTCGCTCTGCCGGCTGGTAAGCTGTCCTGGCTCCCCTTTGGGCCCCACCCCTACCCCAGAGATCACCAGCCGGATTCACAGGCAGGAACAGGCATTTTCATGCCAGTTCTGCTGGTGAGGAACCCGAGGCATTCTGAGAAGACTGGTGGGAAGTGAAGGTAATAGAATAAGGCCATCCCAGGGCATCTGAGCCTGAGGAGGCCTTCCTTTGTTTTCTCATACGTCTGAGCACTGTGGCGTGCCAGGCACTGCGCCAGGGTCTGCCACCTACCATGTTATAAAAGAGCCCATGGTAGGATGGCCTGGATTTGGACTCTAGCTCCATCCGTTGATGGCTGTGTAACCTTGAACGGGCCCACTGATGCCCTGAGCCTCAGTTTCCTTATCTGTAAAGTGGGCTCTTCACAGGGGGGTTGCCCTGCAGATCAAGTGGGCTGTGTTAGGAGACCAGCCTGCCCGGGGCCTGCACAGAGCAGTTAAGGGACAGAGGTCACTTGTAGATGGATTTGACCTACTTTAGGTTGTCAAACAAGAGACCGTTAAAGAAGGAACATAAAGTCCTGCCCAGGACGAGTCTGGTGAAAAGGGCAGAGCGGGCCGTGCATGAACCCAGGTAACATGAACTTTCTCTTTTCTCCAGGCCCCTCAGCTGAACTGCCTCCTTGTTTTCCTGCTTGAAAAGGGCAAAATATTTTCCTGGCCGTTGGAAGCAGAGTTTTTCCATGAATCTTTCCTTTGCAGGTTGTTTTACCAAGATCCAAAGGAGACAAAACAAAGCCCCGAGTTTCACACCAAGGAAGATGGAAAAAATGCCTGCTCACCGGGCTGGGCCTGGCCGTCTCCAGGCAGAAGAGCGAGGGGCCCCCTTTCATCAGAAGACGGGTCAGGACCCCCATGGCTGTACCTCAAGTTCACACACAAAAGCAGCTTCCCCCAGACCTCCCCACATATTTGAACACAGTCCTGAAATTGATTTAAACATTTTAAAATGAGGACATCCAAAGAGAAATGACATGTCTAGGAAATATAAAGACTGCCCTTGGGGGGGCCAGCCAACTGCATGAGCTCCATCTCTGCCCTCAACCCCTCATTGGCGCTGCACCTCAATTTTTAGGACCAGGGGCTTGTCAGGTTCCTTCTAGCCACAGTGGATAATCTTTAAAATGGCCTCCTTCGGCTGGTCGGGTCTGATACCCTGTCCAGATATGGGCACTCAGATATGGAATGCTTCCCTTCCACACTTGGAGAGCAAAAGAAACAGGGAGAGGAGAACCAAGCCGGACCTGCTGGCCCAGGACCTTGTCAGGACTGACCAGAAGCACGCCCCCTGTTTGGCAGGCAGTCAGCCTCCGTGATCAGCGGGAGGCTTGTTTTGCCCCTGAAGAGACAGCGATTGTCTGCACCGACTGCACTTTCACACCGGGGTGGGGCTGGCGGGTGGGAGGGTCAGTCTGTCGTCTGGATGTGAGGACCTTGGCTCTGGACATGTTCCGGATGTTTTGAGGCTGCTGGGCCAGCAGAGAAGAGCAGGGAGGAAGGAAGATGCTCTTTGACTCGCACATCCCTCCCCCCATGAGCACAGAGCTATGTGGCTGGTTCCCCTCTGGGTTCTACAACTCGTGGCGGGGTGGGGGAAGGGCAGATAGCTCCCCCCTGCCCTGGCTGCATCTCTCTAGTCCATCTCCAACCCTTCCTCCAACCCCTCCCAGAGAAACTCATCCCTCTTCCTCCATCAGCCAAGGACCAAAAGCCTTTGTGCATAATAACTCAGGGATGCCCGCTGCCTCCCAGAAGTCACAGCCTCTTCGTTGCATAAATCGTTGTTTAGGCTCCTCTGGGACAGCTGTTGTCTTGGAACCCACAGCGTGGTGGAGAGCAGAGCTAATTCGGACACGGATCCCTTCATGGCAACTCCCCAATTAAATTCACCCCAACCCTAGGAGGATGAGGAGGAAGCAGCAGCCCAAGGAGGTTGAGTAACACTCCTGAGGTTCCCCAGCTGGGAAGCAGGGAGCAGGGATTGACCCCCCACAGCTGAGTGACTTACTGCCAGACCAAGCTGTGTCCCACTGGTGGGATGAGCCAATGGCCTCTCTGAGCTGCAGTTTTCCGTCTGCCCAGTGGGTTGTTCTGATGTTTGCAGGAGTTAATGTTTGGACAGAGCCTCATATGCTTGGGCTCTCCTCCGTCAAGTCTGTCTGTGAGCCATGATGGAAGGAGCATGCCAGGTAAGAAAAGTTTCCAGGAGGCAGAAGTGGATGAAATTTATCTCCTCTGCCCAGACATCACCTGCCCTCTTTGGACACATTTGATTGGTCAAAAAAAAAAAAAAATGTACAGCAGCCTCTCACCTCACCGCCCGGAGGCCCAGTGTCACAGAGGGAAACATCAAAGATGGCAATCCCACGAGAGTGTGTTGCTGGAAAATCGGACTCTGCGCCCCGAAAAGCAAATTCAAACTCGGAGACAGTTTTGGGAGGAAAGAAAAGAGCAGCTTTATTGTTTTGCTGGACAAAGGAGAGTCACAGGGTGGACTTCAATAAAAAAAAAAAAAAAAAGAAATAGTGATGTCCTGCTATTTAAGTTGTTTTCAAATTATCAAAAAAATACTAAATTTTTAATGGAAAAGAAACTGAAAAAAATATATGTATATATCTGTATAACTGAATCACTTTGCTGTACACCTGAAACTAACACTGTAAGTTGACCACTCTTGGATAAAAAAATAAGACTTTGGGAGTGGGGTATGAAGGGACAGACCAGGAGTTCAAAATTTGTAGATACTGACAGGCACATGCAGAATAGATGAACAAGATCATACTGTATAGCACAGGGAAACATACACAAGATCTCGTGGTAGCTCACAGCGAAAAAAAAGTGTGACAATGAATATATGTATGTTCATGTATAACTGAAAAATTGTGCTCTACACTGGAATTTGATACAACATTGTAAAATGACTATAACTCAATAAAAAAAAGTTTTAAAAAAAGGCTTTAAAAAAAGGACTATATTTCTGAGACTATTAACAACAGCAAAAAAGAAAGAACCCCTCTCTCATGCCCCTTTCCCTGTCTCCTCCCTAAAGCTAACCGCTATCTTGACTTTTATGGGAATCATTTACTTGCTTTTCATTATGCTATCATCACCAAAATACGCTGAACACTACAGTTTAGTTTTTCCGAACCTTGAACTTCATAAGGTAATGTCCCAGTGCATACGCTTTCATACCCAGGTTCTTTCATTAAACGTTGGGTTTGAGAGTTTCGTCCACGTTGTTGCATGTTGCTGCGGTTCGGTCATTTTCACTGTTGTGCAGTATCTGCACTGAGTTGAACAGTGTCTCCCTCCAAATCCAAGTGCACCCAGAACCTCAGGATGTGGCCTTACTTAGACCAGGGTCTTTGGATGTAACCCTTTAAAATGAGGTCATACTAGATCAAGGCCGAACCTCCTTCCTACGACTGTGTCCTTATAGGAAGAAACAGAGAGGAGGCGGCCACGGGAAGACAGAGGTGGGGACCGGAGGAAAGCAGCTACAAGCCAAGGAAACCAAAGACTGCAGGCAACCGCCGGAAGCTGTGGGAGACACACCGGGCAAAACCCCCCTCCGAGCCACCATCTTGATTGCGGACATCCAGGCTCCTGAATTATGAAGAATAAATTTCTGTGATCGTAAGCCACCCAGTTGATGGTCATTTGTTCTGGTGGCCCCAGGAAACCAACACAGGATTCCACTGCATAAATCAACCACGATTGGCTTGTAACCATACCACCCTTTCTGATCCATTCTGTAGCTGAGGCAGTTTGCTGAGTTCCAAGTTGGGAGCCCTGGTGGGTAACGCCCTTGTGAACACCGTTGTTCCCATGTCCTGGTGCCGAATGAAGGACATATGTTTCTCTGGATGACATACCTCTGGTGAACCACGCTGCTTCCTGTGTGGGCACCTTTCGATGGCTGTGGCAGTAGGAACTCCTGGTCCTGGTCGTGAAACACACCCAGATGGAGAACGAAAGGACAATCTGCAGAGCCCCACTGCTGATGACTCCCAACCCACCCCAGCTCTGGCCCAAGCTTCAGAATCAGGAGCCACTCCACCTCTGCTCCCCAAACTCTTCGCACTTCCATCCCTGGTCTTGCTGTGGTCCTGACCCCAGCCATCCCCACTGACTTTGGCCTTGTGTCCGTTCCCAGCCAGAGTCCATGCACTCCCTCTCAGTCGCTTTCTCCCTTTGCTGGTTTACTGGGTTTGGAACTGGACCCTCCTCTGGTCTTTGTGCCCTGGACTCGGCCAGTGCATCTCAGACCCAAAGTCCCTAACAGTGGGCCCTTCTTGCCAGGAGAAGCTTCTGGAAGTATTTTCTCTGCACTGAGCAAGACATACATTGGTTTTAGAGAATGGCCGCTCCTAAGGACAGTGGGAGGTTGGGGACAGAGAACACAGGCATCGTGGGCAGGAGAGGTGAGCAGCATTCACAGCAGAAGCAGGGATGCTGGTGCACGTGGCTGCTGCAGCATCTCCCCACGGCGGTCACTGGAGAAAAGAATGTGCGTGTCCACCACCAAAGGGCTGAGGTCAACGACTGCCTTCACCCAGGCCCATTCCTCACCATGAGTCACTTCCTAAACGTCCAGAGCTGTGACTACGATTGTTTATCCGACATGAACACTGAGCTTGTTTTCACGGCTGCAGTCCAGCCCAAAGCACGCTGCGATGCCTTTTTTTCTGAGTAACAACACCCTCTTGTTATGAATTGTGTATTTCATTTGGACCCATCTCCAGAGCATTTGTCTTATTCTGTACAACTCGTTCTGGGAAATTGTGAAAATAGCAATGTTGAGGTGGATAGAATTCTTCCCCCCCCCTTCTATTTTTAGGGAAATCCTACTGCTGTGATTTCGAAATACACGATGACAAATCTGTGGTTAACTCCACCCCTCAGTGCTGTCAAGCCAGGAGTTGGATATTTGTTCTGTGAGGATTTCAGCAGCCAATATTCATTCACTGTTGCTCAGAGAAGTTCTGGGGAGGTGGTGGGTGAGGAGAGTAGAGTTGAGAGCCAAAATGCTTAAGAGCTATGGTAATGCAAAAAAATTTTTTAAGAACTATGACTTTTCAATGATGCCAGTGTCTTATCTCCCAACTTATAAGTTAATGGGTTGTGGGGGCAGGGGCAGGGTACCAGTCAAAGTGTGATTAGGGAAGCAGATGTGATGAGTAATATGGAAAAACATTGATTTGCTACAGGGATTAAACCTTGGGTAATGGTGGGAGCTGGGGAAGATGCCGGTGCAGGGCTGTGACCTCTGCATTTGGTGGGGATCCATCCTGCGATCACTGCAGGTTTGGTAGGAAAGCTGAATGTGAAGTCGGGGTAGCAAGAGCAAGGATAACTGTAACCATGGAAATGAACTGCAAGCCCCAGGGACAGTCCAGAATCCATGGGGAGCACCTGCAACCTGCATCTGTCTCCCACCATCACAACTTCACCCACATGGACTCAGGGACCCTTCGTCATGGAGCTGCGTGCACACCTGGCCAGGACTTAGAGCAGCTGTAGCGGGAGGTCCAGAGGGAGTGGAGGAGAGGCAGGCCCCGTGGCTGCCCTGCACCAGCCAGGTGGGCATTCAGGTCACTGACCGGCTGCAGCAGCTCCTGGTGCCCTACGCGGACCCTCAGAGTGTGATGGCTGCCGCTTCCCGCCCACCTCCCAAATCTCACCCAAATTCTTCATCTGGCAACCCCAGCCCAGAAGGCACAGGGAAAGGAATCCTGGGAAATGTGGTTCTGGTAGATGATTTAACACCATTCAGAACCATCCCAGTGCTGGAGTCAGAAATACCAGGCAGACATTTGCAGCAACATGGGTGGACCTGGAGATCATCCTTCTGAGTGAAGTAAGCCAGAAAGAAAAAGACAAATACCATATGAGATCACTTACATGTGGAATCTAAAACAAAACTTTAAAAAGACACAAATGAACTTATTTACGAAACAGAGACAGACTCACAGGTATAGAAAACAAACTTTGTGGTTACCAGCAGGGAAAGAGGGTGTGGAGGGATAAATTGGGAGTTTGGGATTTGCAGACACTAACTACTGCAAATATATAAAATAAATAAATGACAAGGTCTTACTGTACAGCACAGGGAACGATATTCAATATCTTGTAATAACCCATAATGAAAAAGAATATATATACATATATAAATGAAGCACTATGCTGTACATCAGAAATCAACACAGCATTGTAAATCAACTATACTTCAATCAAAAAGAAAAGAAAGAAATCCCAGGCAGATGCTAAGCATGGTGCCCCATTGGAAGACACCACTGAGCTAACTTGCACATATTCCTTTCTATGTACCAGACACTCTCCTAAGCACTTTATACGTATTCATCCATTTAATCCTCTCAACAGCCCTGAGAAGTAGCTGCTTTCATTATCCCTATCTCACAGATGAGAAAACAGAGGCATGGAGGGGCTCACAAATCTCGCTGTGACAGGCAAATCCTAGCACAAGAGCAGGAATGCTGGGCACTCTTTCATTCATCCTTATTTCTCTATGGCTTGCCATTCTTTGTGCCTGAATCTTGTTTTGTTTTACTTTTCCATTTTTAACCTAAGTCTCCTTCTCTCTGTGGGACCTGAGGGGCTCTGAATGAATGCATTCTTCTGGTAGGATGGTAGCTCCTCTCTTCCCTGCAAACCATCTGAAAAAGAAACTTGTAGATTTTATCATCTTGTCTTCCTCCCAAGCTGAAAATCTTCTCATTTTCTCTGTATGCCAGAGTGAAAATCTTTGCATGGGACGAACTTGCCAGACTAACTAGATTCACTTCTGAAGGTCACATAAGGAAGTGATTAAGAGCACAGAATTTAGAGCCAGATTTGAATTCCATCTGCACTGGGCACTTGCTGAATGACCTTGGACAAGTTACAGGCAAGTTGGGCTCTTACTGCTATTTGTATCAGTCAGTTATTGCTATGTAACAAATTAGCACAAGTAGTGGTTTAAACAACAATGATTAATTTTTGCTCCTGTGTCTGAGGGTTGGCTGTGGTTCTGCTAGTCTAGGCTGGCATTACATGAGTGGCTCTGCTTCAAGTTAAAGTTCCAGCTGGGCTTGGCTCCTCGTAGACTTGGGCTCATGTCTGACCTGTGTGTATTCATCATTTTTTTTTAGTTGTAGTACAGTCAGTTACAATGTATCATTTCTGGTGTAGAGCACAATGTCCCAGTCATGCATTTACATACATATATTCGTTTTCATATTCTTTTTCATTAAAGGTTATTATAAGATATTGAATATAGTTCCCTGTGCTGTACAGTAGAAACTTATTTTATATATATAAATATAAAATATAAATATATATATATAATATATTTTATACACAAACACACACACACACACATATATATATATATATATATAGTGGCTAACATTTGCTGATAGGAGGTGGCAACTACCCGGGACAAGCTCTTCTCATGGTGCTGGGAGAGGTACAAGAGACACAAGGAGACTCAGGTACCGCCCCTTAAGACTAAGCTCAAATCTGTCATAGCATCACTTCCACCATGTTCCATTGGCCAAATCACAAGTCCAGGACGGGGAAGGACAAAGATGCCTGGCAAATATAGATGGCAGAGGTTGTACACAGAGGGAGGGGGAAGAATTGGAGCCATTTACATTGTGTAATAATCCCGATATTATTAAAAAGCCAACAACTATCCTTAGGTTCTCCCTTAAATACATTTCTAGATCTCAGAAGTTAAACTTTCAGGAGAAAAGCAGAAGCGAGTGGATATTTCAGCTTTGGACAGTTGACTAAGTGGACAACATCTGAAGAATTTTAGACATGTTTCTCTGCTCTCTGCCCAGCGCCACTAGGTCAAATCCTGTCCCATAATATCCATCCTACGCCTCTGTGATGCACAGGCATAGGTCCCTTGATTGATGTCACCTACAGATCAGCATCAATTCCATGCCTCCAGTGTGATGAGGGGTACTTGCAGCCTGACCTAGGAGACAGAGTCCATTCCAGGTTTTCACCATCTCCCATCTCCTTTCTAAATATCTCCCAACGACATTTTATCCCCCACGTGTAGAAGTCTGACCACGATTCTCAAGGAGTTAAGGGACAGATTGTGCCTCTAGGGGGATAAGTCTGCTCCAACCTTGTGACTCAGGTATGTCAGAAGCATACTTGAATTTCCTTGCTTCTAAGTGTCTGCACCCTGTAGCTTATTATTTATTTGTTAATGTGTTATTTGTTAAAAAAAATATTTTGTGCCCATGGTGGGGAGTGTCATTTACTCTCTTGGGTGAGCTTTATACATTTTTTTTTCTTCAAGGAGAAAAATTAAAATCATTTTTTGGAGCTGAATTAACATTGGTCAGCTGAGTTCCCCGTAACTGGGGCATCCCTCCCTCAGAAGAATATTTTCCTTGCAGAAATGTTAACAACAACAATAGCATCAAATCAAAACCACATCCCATTACCGACTCGGCAGGACACTACAAACTCCTTGAGGAAAACCAGTCCTGCTGTCCTCACATTTAAGTACGCACAAGGCCTGGCATAGCTGGAATTCAAACTATCTTTGTTAATTACATGAGTAAATTCCAAACCGCTGGGACTCAGCGTCCCTGTGGCAACAGTTCTGAAAACAAGAACGCTGCCACGTTGAGTCACTGTGGATGTGGGAGTTATTTTATAGGGAAGGATCAATTCTAGGCACAATTATGACACAGGCAAGTCTCTTCAGATTTCAGAGTCTCAACTCTATACTCCCTCACTCTCAAAGCGAGCGCTGCTGCCCCACATTTCTCTGGGTTCTTCCCAGGGTGCAAAAATGGAAATAGGGTTTAGGACTATTTGTTTATTTTTTATTCACAATGATTTATCCAGCATCTATTATAAGTCAGGTACTATGTGGGTTTTAGGGACTAAAAAGTCAAATACAGCATGGTCACTGCCCTGAGGGATTTCACAGTTTAATGGGGGATATATACATGTAAACATAAGATTAGTACACAGCATGGTACACTCCCAAATGCTGCGGGAATCCAGAGGAGGTACCCCCAGTCCTTCCTGGAAGAGGTGACATCTGAGCTGCTCCTTGGCGGACAAATAAGAGCTTGGGGTGGGGCACGGTTCCAGTAGAAAGAACAGCATGTCCAAGGACCCAGGCTGGAGAGCAGTGAACATTCTTGAAACACCATGGAGTTCAACATGACTGGGGAAAAGAGGGTGAGTCCGGGTGTGGCCGAGTTGTAGCCAGAGAGGGAAACAGAGCTGGATGGTGCTGCACCTCTTGAACTGTGTGAATGAAAAATACTGCAGCCGTATCAGTAAACAGAGGATGCTGTGGCCAGCAAGTCATCAGCCGCTACCGCCGCCTCCTGACAGTGGGGGACGGGGAGGGGGAGGGCGGACTCAGGATGGAGACAAGCAGGCAGCCCAGCCTCTGCTGCCACCCCCAGCGGTGTCCCCTGAGGGGACTCAGGATGAGAGAGAACAGGACACTGGCCCTAGATAGCTAAGGTGCATATCAAAGGAATGATTTCAATGAGCCCAGACCTTTGTACCTTCCATACGTAGAAAAGTGCTAAGTTCCTTAACTTGAGATGTCTGATTTTAACAGTAATCTTTAGATGTTCTGACTACCTGGTCTTTGAGGGGCAAAACTCCCATATATCCTGGCTCCTCCCCTGCCTCTTTGGAACAGTCTCTTAGAGCGATCTGAGAGGCTGCCTGCCCGGTTCAAGTCCTCAGAAAGCTTGCCGAATAAAATATAACTTCCAGGTTGTGCATTTTTCACTCAAAATGTGTCTTGTAAAGAGTTGATTTATCCTGAGGGCAATGCGGAGTCACTGAAAGTTTGGAAACAGGAAAATGACCTGATTGGATTTGTGGTTTAAAGAGATACAGACACAAATAAGGGAGACCAGTTGTGAGACCATCACAATTATCCAGGAAGAGATGCCGGCCTGGCCCAGAGGCCCCTGCTCGGGGACAGGCCAGCTGTGACACGGGATGTGCCCCTCCGATGCCCTGCACAAGCTCTGGCCTCCGTGACTTGAACACATTACAAGCTTTGGCTGCTCTATTCGCACTTGACTTGAGTTTCCTTCTTTGGTGATCATCTCATCCAGCCAAGTTTCGAGTTTACAGCCTAAGACTTTTGATGGCTTTTCAGGACATATTTTTCAGACTTTTTATTTCTTTTTAAATGGAACACTGTGGGGGTTTTTTCACGCTTGAAACCCAAGATGGCATGAATGACTTAGTTCAAACTTCTTCCAAAATATTGACTTTGGAGAAAGACCAAATATCTGAAGCTCAATAACAGGTTGGACATTTGTGTTGTTTCTTCTCAAAAAAAGGGGGGGGAGGGAATAGTGTGAGTAAAGGAAAGAGAAGAAAGTAAGGAGGAGGGGAAAGAGAACAAAGGTTTCTCATTTCATCATGTGAAGAATTAGCATCTGAAGAATAAAATCATATCCATGTGAACTTCTCTGAGTCTACAGAAAACAAAAGCATCAAATTCTGAGCCCTCAGATCAAAATGTCAGAAGCAAGGGCAAAGCACAGCTGAGTAGGGAGGGCGGAATCAAAGGAATAGAAGAAAAAAGGTGTCCTGTTCTGGGGAACAAGGTGTTCAGGACCCCAGAGCAACTGTTGGCTGAAATAGTGGACACAGTCCAATTTCCTTGGAGTCTGACCTCACCCCCAGGCACACACCTCTATCCACCATGCTCCTGCCCCGCTGACCAAACCTACCAGAGCTCTCACGCAAGGGTGTCTGCACCAACTCATCCCAACGCCAATAAGATTCCACCCCCAGATCTTCTCGCAGCTGATTTGTTTAGAGCTTTAAAGCCCTGGTTACGATGCATCTTCAAAGACGTCTTTCTGGACCACGCCATCTAAAGTAGCCTCACACCCTTCTCCCTCATCTTTCTCTGTCAAATCACCAGATTCCTCTCTTCATAACACTTACAGCATCTGAAATTACCTTATTCACTTATGTGTTTCTGTTATTTATTCCTCACTTGAGTGGAAACCCCACACGGGCAGGAACCTTATCTGTCTACGCACCACTGGGGTCCCCAGAGCCCGGCACACAGTCTGACACACAATCAGTGCCCACGGTTTGTTCGGCTGAGCATCCCCCTTCCTTCCTCACACGTCAAAAGCACCTCACACCATCAGGGCAAGAGCCCTGAAAGCCTTCATGGCAGAAGACTTTGTGGGGAGGGACCCGTGATGTCTCTGGCAACTTGACCCAAGTCTTAGAAGCCATCTGCATTGATGAATAGTGACATTCCCTAAAAACAGAACAAAAACTGTTCCCCAAATAACGGCAAAACAAGAACACTTTGTTCCCCTCTAATTAATGTACTTTCCATTCACACTCGAGGACAGTGAAGATGAGTCAAGTAATTTCTGCTCACTGGAAACTTCCCTCCGCAGCTTACCACCTGCCCTCCCACCACCATTGACACATACATTTTAAAGTAACACTTTTAAAATGTTTGGCTTTGCTGATGATATGTCAAAGCCACATGCGTATTTTTCTACGTCTGGTCCTCTAAACAAACGTTCGAGGCATTTTAGCCACTAGATCCTATAGACAGAGCATCTGAAGTCCAAAGGCTTTGAATGCCTTCAAAAATGTCTGGGACTCGGAAAAAAATGGTACTGTCTCTCAGACAGAATAAATACAATTCAATAAATGTTTAAGTTACACGCATATGGAAATTAACATGATGTCTGCTTGTCCGCGGTACTGGGTTCATGTACTTCCCAGAGTGGAGACGGCGGAAGTACAGTTGACCCTTGAACAACAGGGTCTGAAACACACACGTCCACTTATGAATGGAGATTTTTCAATAGTAGATTCTACAGTACTATAGTCCGTGGTTGGTTGAGTCCGCAGATGCGTAGGAACGGTGGATATAGGGGGAAGACTATAATTATACACTAGTTAGCCCCCACTTGGTTCAAGGGTTGACTGTACCTTTTAGTATCTTTGGGGTGGTGAGGGTGCTGTCAAAGGCAGTGTACCAAGCCCTGCTGAGCATCGTAAAATAACTCTCACACTATGTGATGTCCCTAAGCCATGGCACGCTGGGAAATTACAACCTTCAGCTCCTCTCCGAAGGACCCAGATAATAGTATCTCATGTATATTTCCTGAGTTTATCCGATGCTTAAAATTACCATCAAAGGGAAGAAATTAACTACTTGATAATTGAGAACTCGTGGCCCCCAGACCTTCTGGCGCCTAGGGGTTGATAGTGTTGACCGTTCTGTTCCCTCATCATCAACCAATCAGAGGATTGTGCACGAGCTGATCACTTACCTGCAACCTCCCTCCCTCACCTGGCCTTTAAATATGCTTTGCTAAAATCCTTCAAGGAGTTTAGGGTTTTTCTTGGGCATTAGCCACCCCATCCTCCTGCAATAAATGCTTCTTTGCTCCAAACTTCGATGCTTCAGTTTGGCCTCATTGTAGGGTGGGCACACGAACTTGCCTTTGGTAACAAACTGACCTGGCGCCACCCACCTGTGAACTCACTTGTAGGTGGAATCCTTGCCACGCTGACCAGTTCTCGAGAAGTGAATGAGTGTGTCCCTGATTTTCCAGTTAAGGCTTAGCACAGGATCCGTGACTCGGAGTCCAGTTCCAGTCTCAAGTACACCAAGTACGCCGCGTCCCCCTTCTCCCGTAACTACACTTGTCAGACCCCTTGTCCTTGCTTTGGGTCAGAAAACACGGCTGAGTAGAGAGGACAGGACTCAGGATGACAGGGAAGGAAGAGAGAAGTGAAGGGGGCCTCTCAGGGGCAAGGTTCCCCAGACTGCCTCTCTCACCCCCGCTCCCGCCTCCACGTTTCCCAGTTAAAGCGGCACTGGGGGATTAAGGACCCATCAAGAGAGTCTTCAGGAGGTCTTGGAACTGGATTAGGAAGGAGGTGAGGAAGGGAGGATGGCGCCTGGGGGGAGGGTGCAGAGGTTACAGAGGAGGGAGGGGGAGGGTACTTACTAGGGGACTTCCTGGGGCGAGGAGTCCCTCAGAGGTGGGCTTCGAACCTCCGTGTGCAGGACATCACCTTCCATCCAAAGTCTCTTTCTCCAAGACTCCCTGCCAGACAGGAGTTCCACACTGGAGCTCCAGGGTCCTGGTGGTGTCGGACATCTTCCCTAGGTGCTTCGTATTGTGCAGACAATCAAAGAACGTGGGGGTTTGTACCGAACCTAACACAGCTCAGAATCCGGGGCTTGTAAATAAGGAGTTGTGTGTCCTCACGTTCTCGGAGAGCTTTTCTTCCACGGGCTGTTGTTCCAGACCATCACCAAATGAAGAGAAGTCAGCCTATTTTTATTTTTTTTAAACTCTTTTTAAAAAAACAATTTTATGTTTTAAAAAAATGTGGGGGGGATAGATAATTAGGTTTATCTTTATTTATTTATTTTTCGTTCATGCTAAGCACATGCTCTACCACGGAGCTACACCCTCCCCCTTCAGCCCGTTTTTAATGGCCTCCAAAGTGGATCGCACTGTCTGTTCCGGTGTCCACACACTCAGGAGGCTGGTGAGTTCACCTAAACTCTGCAGGCAGGGCTCTGGCCCCCAGCCATGGGAGCCAGAGGAAGCTTCCACCAGCTTCGATGTGTTATTCTTTAACAGGGTCAGGAAGCTTCTGGAGACCCAATCATCCTCATTTCTGCAGCCTCCTCGGGGGCTTGGAGAGTGTGCTGTTCTAGAACCTCGGTGTTGAAGTAGCCCCCACTGAGGAAGTCTCTTCACCCCCTAGAGGGCAGGAAGGTGGCTCCAAGGAGCCCTGAGAAGGGGGCTCAGTTTAGAGCGTGAGTGGTGAAGGTGAACGCGGGGAGCACACAGGCCTCCTGCTCACGCTCCCGGGCCTGCCAGCCGCTGTCAGCTGCCCCCAGCCCCCTGTGCTCAGCAGCAAGGGACTCACCCCCTACCCTCAGCCCCCAAGGGTGGCCTCTGGCTTTCAAGGAACAGAGGCCAGAGGTTTCAGGATGCATGACCACGCTCAGGAGGAAAAGGCAGCTCGAAAGCTGGGTCAGAGGGTAGAGGGTGCAGGGCTGCTGGGACACGGGCTGCATCCGGCCGGATGTTTCTGAGGAAGGAAGGGAGGAAAGGGAGTCAGTGCCTGCTGGCCTTCTGAAGGCGGCTCGGCCTCTGAGACGGTTCCCACACGCCTCTGACCTCCCTGCCTGAGGCTCAAAACGGGCCTGAAAATCTCTTCCAGCCCAAGTCCTGACTCCAGCATTAGGGCTACACCAGAAACAGAAAGGGGACAGTCAGCAGGCTGGGCTGCTGTGCCCGATGCCCCCAGGGGACCCTGAGAAACCGAGATGCCTGGGGCAGACTGCCTGCGTTGGGAGGGTGTCCGGGATCTATGCCCAGTGTAGGAGCTCACGGATGCTCCCAGGCCTGGGTACAGGCTGTCCTCCAGCACAAAAGGCCTCCTGACTTCACAGTTGTGGGAGGAAAGGGCATTGACTGGCCTTGAGTGAGAGGCCTGGGTTCCGCCCCAATCTCTGGGAGCCACTGGGGGTCTCAGGGTTTCCTGGGCTCCACCAGCGGTTTCCACTGAGACTTCCTCTTTTGTGCCAAAAAATTTCACAGGCCTCCACGTGACAACTCTTCCACGGCCAGTGAGGTTCTAAAGATAAGGTGAAACTGCTACTTGTATAAATGTTCCCTTTTAAAATCCCTTAAATTACTCATAAACACCAAGATACACTTACTTATTTTGAGGGGCATTTGTAAGATCAGATCCCAGCAAGGGACAGCAGTCACACTTATCAATCCCTGCTCAGCCCAGGCATCGGGAGGAACAGTAACCAACTAGCCAGCATTCTTGACTGGTTATGGGTTTCATTTTGGTTTCGCTGTTTGTAAGTCTGCTAAGCCCCTGTCGTCAAATTTGTGTGGGTTCAGTATGCACGTAATGCAACTCCATGCTAAATGTATTTTAAAATATTGGTTGATTTAAAAGATGCATTTTGATCAATGTGACTAGCAACTCAGGAAAGTTTCTCTGTATTTCTGTGTTTTATTTATTGCAATAATATCTATGCCCGTTTGGGAAAAAAGTTTTAAAGATGTACAGGGGTGGTGAGGTCTGTGCGTTATCTGAGTGTAGGTGATGCCAGCTGCAGACGGACTAGCAGGGCCCTGGCAATACAGCCGAGATAGTCCAGTGGGAGCCAGGCGAATGAGACGATCAAACTACCCTCAGCTTGAAATCCCTGTGCATCTGTGCTCTCTAGGCAAGTCTGTGCTGTTTGACCCAAAAGGATACCTTGGCTTTCAACTCACATTTCAAAACACTAATTTTGAGCAAGGGTGGTTGGACTTATTTTTATATAGTCCCTCGATTCTAATGACACTTCATGTTGCCTTGTCATTTTTTGGGTGTTCATGTGTCTCATTGCCTGTGGGTCTCAGAACATCCCTGGGAGGTAGGCAAAGTGAGTACATCTCCCATTTTTCAGACTCGGAAACTAAGGCTAGGGGGAGGGTATATCTCAGTGGTAGAGTGTATGCTTAGCATGCATGAGGTCCTGGGTTCAATCTCCAGTAACTCCATTTAAAAAAATTAAAATAAATAAACCTAATTTCCTCCCTCCTAAAAAAATTAATAAATAGAATTGAAAAAAAAAAAAGATGATTTAAAAACAAGAAAGAAATTAAGGCTCCAAAACCCCAAGGTCTTGTCTGAAGTCCAACAAGCTAAATCAAAGTTAGAGTTGGAACAAGAATCCAAGTTTTCTGATTGGAGGACCATCTAGGTTCAAAAAATTAAAATAAAGCACAAACGTTGTCACTGTGCTTACCAGGAAGGGTTTGTCTAAAACAGAGGAATGGCCTACGTGCCTAACTTCCCTTTCAGTCCTATAATAGATCTTTTAAATTCCCAGCCTGAATTCTGCTAGAGGGTGCTGTTACTGGACCCTGTTCGTCTGCCCCCCCTGGTGGCCGTTACACAAATCACAGGTCGGAGAGCACCTCCTAGGGCAGCGGTTGATCTCTGTTTCATCAATCGTGCATTCACACCTTCAGCACCGCGGGCGGGCCAGGCTCCGCACTAAGTGCTGGGCGTTCAGAAATGAACAAAACAGGGCACCGCCTCATAGGTGGTAGACAAACAAGTGACTAGGTGATTACAAAATCACGGGCCAAGTGTCGTAGACAAAATGCTGAGAGTACAAAAGATACCTGGGCGGGCTTCGTAGGGGAAAGAGCAGACGGGAAGGGAAGGCAGGGACGGAGCCAAGTTCCAAAGGCCAAGTAGGAGACGGAAGGTGGCATTAGGAATTCAGGGAGCAGCCAGGATCTAGTTCAAGATGGCGGAATTCAGAGCACAGGTTGCAACGGGGGAGCAAGAGATGGGTCTGAGAGATTGGCTGGGGCCAGATGATGGAAAGTTTTTCATGTCACACTGACATTTGAACTCATAACCCCTAGGCTATTAGTGTTGAAACTTTTTTTGTCCTGTTCCCTATCAATGAAAATATTTGACTATGAATCGCCAATAGATGGGTATTTATTCATGTGTACATTTTATACCCAAACAATGCAGTGTAAGAATTCAGAGCATGGGATCTGGCATCAAACTGACTAGGTGCAAGTCCTGGCCCTGCTGCTTATTAGCAGTGCGACCTTGTTACTGAGTCCAAACTTGTTCTGCTCAGCACACGACAGGACAACACATTGGGAGATGAGGTGTTGGGACAAGGAATAACAGCTTTATTTGGAAAGCCAGCAGACCGAGAAGGTGGCAGATGAATGTCCTGGAGAACCACTTTCCCCAAGTCAGAATTCAGGCTTCTTTTTTACTAAGAAGGGGAGGAGGTGTGGTTGATTGTTGCAAACTTCTTGGTGTCAGAATCCTTTGTTCTTGCAGCCGTCCACGTGGGTCAGGTCACGATGTCCCTGTAAACCTCCAACAAGGCAAATGCTATTTTCTATTCTGCAGCTTTTTATCTTTATATGAATGGGAAAGTGTTCGACCCTTAAAGGTCAGAGCCTTGAGAATGGGCTCTCCTGTGTATTTGAGGCTACAGGGAACATTCTTTTACAAAAGGTGCAGAACCAGCATGACTGAGCACAGGAAACAGAGTGCAGGGTGACAGCCAAAGGAACAGATCTAACATGGAGTCAGGTTTTCTTCCCTTCTACAGCCTTGAGCAAATAACCAATCCGTACCTAAGCACCTGATCTGTAACCTGAGGAGAATAGCAGACCCACGTTGTAGGGCTGGAAGACAATTAAATGAATTAATCCAAGAGGAGAATTTAGGACAATACTTGACATACAGTACATGTTATATTAGCTTGTATTATTATATGCCTTTAGGATTTGGTGCTACAATAGAATTGAGGGTGGGATTTACACCAAATAGGGGCTCTGTCCACTCTCAGAAAGCCTGTTTTGATATTACTTCAAAATGTCAAGAATTATTCTAGTCTTCTTCTATTTTGTAGATGAGTTAATTAGTGTCCCCCCCCCCCTTTTTCTTTTAGATTCCACATATAAGAGATATCATATGGTATTTTTCTTTCTCTTTCTGGCTTACTTCACTTAGAATGACAACCTCCAAGTCCATCCATGTTGCTGCAGATGGCATTATTTCATTCTTTTTTTTTATCACTGAATAATATTCCATTGTACACTAATACCACAACTTCTTTATCCAGTCATCTGCCGATGGACATTTAGGTTGTTTCCATGTCTTGGCTATTGTATATAGTACTGCTATGAACACTGACACATTGTAACTGACTATACTTAAATTAAAAAGAAAGAATTATTCTCATCTTCAAAATCTCCAAGTTGAAGAGGAGACCAACCTCTCACCCACCCACCTACCTAAGACAAAGGAGCTTTGTCATTCTGTGATCATCCTTCTACCAAAATTTGTAGATGTAGGCGGTTCCTCTGCAGAACTGGAAGTGGTGAGGCAGGGCTGAGGGCGGGGCTGGAGAGTCCCAGGTCATGCTGATGCTTGTCTGAGTACCACCCTTGGGGATTTTTAAAGGAAAATACAAATATTAAATAAACAACCTTCTAAAAACATTGTCATTTAAATTATTAGGACACTGCATATTTTTGCTCTCACTAAAAAATTTGTTTTTGCAAAGGTAAAACATGCTTGTTTTTTTGTCGTCTTGGTTTAATACTTTGTAATGTAGCCATTCGAAGTTCTTGTTCCAAATTCAAAATATTCCAGTACTTGGTTTTGAAATAACTGAAAAGGAACGTCCCTCCAGACATGCACAGATACCAAATGGAACAAGCGCTTTATGGACTACGCCTAATATATAGTGATGTTCATTTTCCAGTCTCCTCCACCAATTATGCAAAAAGGTATTCACTGAAATTCAGCTGACAGTTTCCATTTTTCCTGAAGTCCTTCAGTTGCTGTTGCCAAATAATTGGAAGGTTTCACCTTTTCATATTGTTCATCACTTAGTTTATTTTAGAAGCTGTGTGTATGAGGTTAGACTATCCCATTTCCAAGTTTTGAAAGTAAGCAGATACATGAGTTTTTATAGGTGGCCCACTTACATAACTTCAGCCTCAAAATCACACAACTCCGGAGAAATTTCCACTATCGGTTTTCAGTATAAACTCATGCTCTCCAAAGCGTGAGTTTATTTTGAAAAGCTGTTACTCTCTCACACTTTGTTATGACATAACCTTTGCCAAAGGACAAGTGTATTTATTTTTCCCAAATATCTTTCAGGTGCATTTTACTGACACCACTTTCATAGTGGAAAAGGTCAGCAGATTTAGAGCAGTGTCTGTTTATAAAAGAAAAATTTATAGCATGTTTAGGGTTGGTAAGCCGTTTAAATACTTTGCCACCAGGAAACTCGCTTCACTTCACCTGGTATGGATCGTGGGACAAGCTGTGTTCCTCATCCCCAGTTACTTCTAGGTGGGGAGTGGTACACATACACACACATATAAAACAAAAAGCCTCCGTTGAGGACTACAGATGAAACATACTCGCTTCTGCTGGAGTCATTTTAACCTAGTGGTGCCCTGTTAAATGTTTAACAACCATCAATCTGAAAAGAAGAAAAGACCCTGGGGTTAAACATCCTCACCTCGGTCAGTTTCAAGCTACCAACACGACGTCACTGATTGCAGATCTGGGGAGAGGTGCACAGCCGGGGACCACCACATAACATGTTCATCACCCAGATATACGAGATTTAAGTGACCTCCAGAGCACATGTAATAGCAAAATGTAGTGAAATGATTTGGAAGGGATGGATATATTTAAGTATGTATTACCTTTGTTTCCAAAATAATCTGTTTAATTATAAGTGTATGTAATTTGATTTTTTAAAAAAATTTTTAGTGCTCACTTGGGCAGCACATATACTAAATTTTTTTTATTGAAGTGTAGTTGATTTACAGTATTACTTTCACGTGTAGAGCCAAATGATTCAGTTATACATATACGTACATATTTTTTTTGTAATTTGATATTTAATAATGGTTGTGCTTATCAACCAGCTCACAAAATTCCTGAAAATTTAATCGTAGGCTCTCATGATCCATTATAAACCTGTTCCTCACGCTGCTTTGGCCTGTTTGTGCTAAAGGAGCAGTGTCCTGCCTGCGTGCGTCTGTGTGTATGTGCGCTTGTGTATGTTCCAAACTATTAATGGTATTTTCTGCTGAATATTTCATATGACACATTTCTGATTTTTTAATATAATGGGCTGTTGAAATTAAATATTTCTCTTAAAAGAATAATTTGGCCAGTTTCTGACAATAATGTTAATAATGTTAATAATCTGTTTAAAATAATGTTAATAATCTGTTTAAAATTTACATTATATTTATAGACTGGTTTATAGATTGGCATCTTTTCAATACTGACCTCTAAGCTACAAGAGAGCATATCTCCCCATTTATTCAAGTATTCTCTTTGTCTCTCTCCATAAAGTTTTGAAGTTTTCCTCCTATTGGTCCTTTTTAAGTGTGCTACTTGGTAATACACAGTTCTGGTTGCCATGGTTAATAGAACGTATTTTTTCCCTGATGTTTCCAAGTTGCTTATGGGTGTTACATATAACAACCATTGATAGTATATACAATAGCTATTGCTTTTTTATAGATTATGTAAGCAGAGTTTTTATTGAAAAATGCCTTTGGCTTTTAAACAATGTATACCAGAGCAATTAGCTTATAAAACCTAGGCACATTCTGGGAGCACTTTGACAAATTTTAAGACGTCTTCTATGGCCGTGGACATATTTATGTTTTCTTCATCCTTGATATATTTTGATCTTTTATGTGTTATTAGAAATTTACTCATTTTGCCTAGATTTTACAGCTTTGAGCTGAGTTCAGCATAATAATCTACACATAAAACCCATAAACCTGTCCTGTATCTGTGCTTCTATTCCTTTCTTCATGCTACACTGTTTTTTTCTTCTTTTTTCCTCTTGATCAGCTTTGCAAACAGTTTCTCTCTTTGTCTTGTGTTTTAAACAAACGTCTCCGATTTACTCAGCACACGTACGGCTTCTCTCTTTTCTAAAAACTATTCCGTTTTCATCCCTGTCACATCCTCTTCCTACTTTTCTTAGTCATATTTTCTTGGCTCGCTTTTTAACTTCCAGTTGAACCGTTTATTTATATTCTTTTTTCTTGTTTAGTTATAAAAGCCTTCAAAGTTCGTCACTGTTCTGTGGGTGAAACTTGACCTTCTCACTTATGTAATGTCCTAGTTATTGCTGTTTGCCAAATAACCTGTAATTGCACTTTTGATTTCTCTTTGATCCAAAAGTTATGTAGGAGTGTGTTTTCTTTTTCCTTCTTTTTTTGAGGGTTTGGCGCTAACATTTAGTTTCTCTGCATTTTGGTCCAAGATTGTGGCCTACGTGATTTCTCCTCCTTGGAATATGTTAAAGTTTTTTTTTCTTGTGGCCTAATAGTGGATGGCTGTAAGCAAATGTGCCATGGGCTTGGAACAGAGGATGGATTCTCTGCGGGGAACAGAGTGGGACATACATCTGTAGTTGGGAAAATATTTTGCTGCAACCTGCTTCATGTAAGCCAGCTGAATCGCCGGGTGGAATTTTTAACTCCCAGAAAACTGTTTTTTTTTTTTATTGCAAGGGCCAGGTTTTGTTGAGCTCTTAGAAGAGGGAGGAGGAGGACAAGGAGGAAGCGCAGGAGAAGGAAGGAAGCTAGTTTGCTCAGAATTCCAGCAACTCGGCCCGAAATATCAAGAACCCAGCTGGGAGGACTAGCTGCCTAGACACTCACACTGTGGCTCCCAGACTTGAGAAGAAACAAGAGCTGAGAGAAAACCAGTTTCCTCTACTCAGAGAGATAAGTGCATAAGGTAGGAAGGCAGAGGGGTGGAGGGGGTAAGAACATGAGGTAACAGGTGAGTCCCCTGGAGCCCTAGGAGGAAGGAGGCTTCCAGTGTTCTCTGCTGACGTGAGATGACCACCATGGGCTAGAGATGGCGGCAGGGCTGACCTAGACCAAGCAAGGGCACCGGTGGGGCTCTGATGACAGGGAAGGGGGCTGGCAGGAGAGCTCACCAGGGCGAGGGATGCTCCAAAGTCACAGCCAGACCTCCTGGGAACCCTTGGGCTCAGGTCAGGCCAAAAAACCAGGCTAGCTATGACCCTTGGTCACCAAGGAAGGAGGCCACCACCAAAGGCCAGGACAGGGCTGTGCAGTAAAGGCCAGTCTTGTCTCACCTCCCCAAGGCTGTGAGGTCACGTGAGCCTTTGAAACCCAAAAGAAACCCAGAGGACTGCAAAAGACAACCTTGAGAGAGACAGGTGTTCTTCGCATTTAATGTCTCTGGGGCGGGGATGTGAGTCACCATCAATGCCTCTGACATCACTCTCAGCCAGCTGGTTTACAGTCATGACACAGGCGTGTCATTGCCTGTTTATATGTGAAGACCCAAAGCCCTTAGTCAAAACTTGCAGAACGATGGCTGTCAGCAGCTTGGAAGAAAGTGTCAAAGTAATAGGGAGGCAATGGTTGTAGGGAAGATGAGAGACGTGATCAATTAAATACTCCCCACACAGGAGGCAAAAGCCAGAGTTGTCCGTTGGGCTCACCGGGAGGCGGACTCTGACGTGGAGCTAACCACGCCGAAGGTTTATCAGGAAAGGCCCTTGGGGCAAACCTACGGAAGGGAGCAGAATTGGGCAGAGGCAAAAATTGGGCTGTGATGAAGTCACAATGAAAGCGTCAGCTCAACCCAGGGGACTTTCTGAGGCTGAGATGGTCCTATACAGTTGTTCCAAGTAGGGGCAGAGTTCAGGGCTTCCTGCCTCTATTCCTTGCCCCAGCAACTCATCTCTGGACTTACTGGCCTGTCAGGGGGTGAGCAGTACGAGCTTGGACTCGGTAACAGTGTGATAGAAGGTGATAACTTCCACCTGCAAAATAGGACTTGGTGAGGAGGGATGGTGAGTCAGGGGAAAGGGGCGTTTTGCAGGACTAAATGGTACCACATCTGTTAGGGCCGACCTCATTGAGTAAGTGACGCTTACACAGACCGGAAGTGGGGAGGGAGTGTGCGCTTGTGGGTGTCAGGCGGGAAGAGGGTTCCAGGCAGACGGGAAATGAGGGCAAAGGTCCCGAGGTGGGAGTATGCCTGGGTGGTTGGAGGAACAGGGAAAGGACAGTGGCTGATGGGGAGAGGGAAGGAGAGATTACTAGCTGAGATACATTAGGGACTGGGGGGTCAAAGGTCTGTCATGCAGACCCTTCAGTCACTGTAAAGTTTGGCTTCACCTCTGAATGACGTGGGAGCCACTGGAGGGTCCTGAACAAGGAAATGACATATTCTGATGTGCCGTTGAACGGGACTCCTCTGGCCTCTGAATTGAGGATAGACTTACAGGGGGCAGGGGGAGATGTAGGGAGTCCACAGCATTAATCTGTCTGGGGAGAAACGAGTGCCATCTGCCTGTTGTGGGCTCTGCTGGGTAAATGGCACGTAAGAACTGGGAGAAATGATGGGAGGGATGTAAGTGACTTTTCTGCTTCTCTTTGATACCTGCCCTGCACTGGATAACGGCTGGAGGCTGGACCGGTCCCGGCTGACCTTTCCCGGGGATTATGACAAATGAGATGGAGGTGATGAGGGAGGGAGACTGTTTGTTTCCTTCCAAGTTTGCTGGCAACTGCTCCCCAAGAGGAGTGGCCGGCCAGTGGGGAGAAATCTGATCCTGGCTAGATGTGTATTTTGGGGAACTGAGGGCTTGTGCACTCTCTGAACAGGAAACTCAGCCAGTTGGTCAATAGGGCTGCTTTTTAAAGACCCAACATAACTCTCAACTATGATCTCTGGCCTCCTGGTCCCTTTCAAAAGAGTGAGAGGGGGAGCTTGCAACCAAACGTGCATCAGGACACATGGGGTGGGAGGAGAGTAAGTTCTCCTGGGCTTTTGTGACTTTTCTTAATGCGACTCATGGAAATCCAGTGCCTGCCACGTTCAAGGAAGCATGCAATGAATGCAATAAAAAAAACTGGCAGGATCTGAGCTGAATGCACCCAGAACACACATCAAACCACTGCAAGGAGCTGACTGCCTTGTGACTCATCTTATTCCCCTAAACACGTAATCAGACAAACCCAATTCATCAAGGGTTCTTCTTGGTTGTGGTTGGTCAATCAAAGCTTGCTATGGTTTAGACAGACCTCAGGGAACCCTAAAGAGACTTGAATTTTCAAAGGCAGTCCCTAGGATTTTCCATTGTCCCTTGTCTACACACATTACCTCCTTTTTTCCTTCTCACCTTGGCCCCAAGGCTCTTGCTGTTTCTTTCAACCAACAACTTTGGGGCACCTCCTCTGGACTGAGCTCTGAGCTGAGCCCCAGAGGGTCAGAGCTGAATAATTCAAAGTCCCTGCCTTTCAGTTGCATTTGCTCTAGAAGGTAGAGTGACCAGCCCAGAACTCTGATGCACCATGAATAAGTCCTTCAACAAAGCACCCCAGGGAAGGGCTAGCCCAGCCTCTGAACTGGGTCTTGGAGCATGAGATAAAGAGAGAAGTTTACTCATAGCAGAGGAAATAATAGCTCATAACTACAACTGGCTCTCAAAAAGAAGACGTGTTGTAGGCATATAAACTTATTGTCAGTTTTCCTGATAGGAAAGTTACGTAGCACACAATTCACAAGTGAGAATAAAATACACAACATTCATTACGGTAGATCTTACAGTCTCATTCTCGCCAAGTGCTTTCAGTGATTCTTGCTGAACCACTGTATCCATACTCAACCTACGGTTGTAACTGTCAGGACTGCTGTTGATACTTTGTTTAGGTTAATGAGGAAGATAAAAGTGAGGTGAGGACTTCACCCATTAGTCCGTGACATGAGCCACTCCTTTGCTGAATCGGGTCATAGTCTCAGATGTTGGAGGAGGAGGTTCGGAAGCTTTTGTGCACTTGGTAACACAACAGCCACAAACAGGACCCATCTGAAAGTTTAATCTGTGTTATTAATGTTTCTCCATCATTTCCTTAAGTCTAGACATTCAACACAGCATTGAATCAAGCCCTGAGTCTTAGCGTTTGCTGCTTTCTGGGGTGTAAGTGCTCCCAGCATGGCCATTTCCAAGCCACCAACATGCCAAACAGAGACACAGTAGCAGGGGGTCACAGGGTGTTTCCAACACACAGATACAATAGACACAAACAACCTGGGAGCACACATAACAGAAAACTGTAGTGAAATAATCAGAAAGTGAGAGTTTGGAGTATTCACCTCCTGCTTTTAATATAATGTGTTTAATTATAAATTAACAAAATGTAATGCCTGATCATGGCTGTGTTTAACCGCTGTCTTGCAAAATTCCCCCAAACTGAACCACTGGCCTAAGCCATCTCCCACCTACTGCTGGTCCCAGCACACAGTAGGAATTCAATAAATGTATAAATAATAAAACTCTTTTATTAAGAAATGGAAAATAGAAATGGGTTAGCTAAGGTGGAGAGATAATTGGCCTGAGTCCATGATGAAAGTACTTTCCAGAAAGCGCTGGTGACGTCTGCTCCTCCTCTCAGTGCTTTCAGTGTCATTTCCTTCTGGAAGCATCAAGCCCACTTAGCTGTGCGAGGGAGAAGGGGCCCCGCAGAGTGACCCGCATGTGTCAGTCTCCCCCCTGAGCCCACCGAGCGTGAAGGGCCTCCCGCCGAGCACAGACTCGGGCGGCTTTGTGTCCAGACAAGGGCGCTGGCCCCTGTCTGACCTCGCACACTGTGTCCAGTGACACGGATAGACCATCTCCAGTGGCTCAGCCATCTTCCTGCCCAGCAAGACCTGCAAAGACGTGTGACTGCACCACAGACCCTAAGGGCTCAATCAGGGAAGCCCTCCGTCCTTCTGAAAGTCATGTGACAAGACCCATGGAGAGGGCGCGGCCCACACCGAAATCACAAATCCGTATGTTACCGGACAGCAGCTGTGGTTCTAAATACACCTCACCATCTCTGTGAGCTGCAGCACGCAGGCTTCTCTTCAAGCACCATGACCACACACCTGTGGGCTTGCTCTTGGGATGAAGGAGGACCAGTGTCCCCAGCGATGGTCCTCAGGGCAGGGAGGCCTGCTCCCTCCGCTTCCTCCCTGACCACCGGAAGGGCAGAGAAGGCCAGCCGCACTGGCCGTCTATGCCTCTTTTCTGTCACTGCCCCTCCTTCTTTGGGTCTTGCCTTCCCATTTTCTAAGAACCATGCCACCTGGTAAAAATCCTGCTGCTGTGAAGCCAAACTCATGATCTGAATGGTCTGGGGAACTCCGTACGGGATTAGGAGCGTTCATGGAGTCAACCCCGGGTGATGGACCCCGACTCTCCAAAGGCAAATTTAGAGCTGGGTATTGTGTCTGAGTGACTAAAGGGGCCCAGGCTAATTATAGGTAGGTGGCCATCTTTCCTGTTTCTAGCAACCAGGGAGATGCTCTGCTCACAATTTCCAGATTTGTGTTTGAGTCCCTTCGATCCCTGCAGTGTCCCTTTATCTTTCCGGGGCCAGGTCAAGTTCACCAGCCCCTGCTCATCAGCCCTGAAGAGGACACTTCATCTGAACTTGCCCTCAGCACACCCATCTGCTCCGGCAGGTGATGTCGGCACAACACCTTGCAGTAAGCAAGATGTTCCCAAAGGGTCCAGCTGAGACGTGCAAGGCTTTCTCACCAGCCCCCCTTAAAATGACGGTGGACTGCTTTAGAACCTAGAAGTCTCCATCTCCTCTAAAATGTCTATGCTGTCACTTATGTTTTTATTGCTTTATATCCTCTCTTAACTTCCATTAATATCTAAATATCCCTGCGTATGTTTTTTTTCTATAAAGCCATCATTAACTCCTTGAGGGCAGAAACCATTAATTCTACAGCGTGGGGGACCCTACAGCTAGTCCCTGCTTCTCCCTTGCCAACTGAACTCCAGTTTTGTTCAGGAGCCAATGTGTCCAATTTTGGACCCTTAGACCTGCAGGTAAGTGTGTTGTGAGGGCTTCTGGGAAAGCTTTTTCCTTCGATAAAAAGGCAGACGTAGCATTGTTGGTTGCCTTTTCTGCTTTGTGTTTGAATTGTTCTGTTCTGCTTTGAATAGAGACGTGATGACTGGTGCTGAAACAACGGCCTTGTAACTATGAGGAAAAGTCTAAAAGAATTCCACAGATGCTGGTCCTGCCAATATTGAATCCATGAACCCACCGAGTGATTGCCTACCTCCAAGCTTCTTGTAATGGGGAAAAAAATAAATAAACCCTTATTGATTGAAGCCACTATAGATGGGTTTTCTGTTACTTCACAGCCATGCTTGCAAGAAGAAAGGGTAGGAATCAAAGGAGCACAACCTCCAGTTCACTATGTCCAATTTCTGTTTCCCGAATCTCACACAAGTACATCCGCTGGACCAAATGAGTGTCTCATATGAAACCGGAACCGTAGTGGGTATCTGGGAAAGAAGGAAATGTCTTTGGCTTTCTACTCTTGGCTTGCACCACACAAAAGGGTTGGAATGGAGTTGAGTGAGCCAGTTTGCAGTACCCGCCATCCCTGCAATGACAAGTAGGGAAGCGGGTGGGGGGGATGGGCATGGCCCCGGGCAGCATCCTTAAGTGATGTCTTTGCATTGGTTAAAGTAACACACTAGCTGCTGGAACAGACAAGCTCTCAAATCTCACACAATATAGCACAATAGAAGTGTATCACTTAATCCTGTAAAGTCCACAATGGGTTTTGGTAATTATGGAAGGAGAATGCCTTGTGCTATATCATCATTCTGAGCCCCAGGCTGACTTATTCAACTGGGAGATGGGAGAAAAAAGAAAGTGAAGAGGGCACATGCATTTCTCAAAAGCCTTGACCTAGAAGAGACATGTATCACTTCCACTCATATTCCATTGATGAGAATTCGCCATGTAACTCCCACCTTGCAAGATACAAGGCATGTGGTCCCTGGCTTGGCAGCCACTTCCTAGGAACAACTCTGCTCTACAGAGGGAGAGAACAAATCCCTAGTGGCCAGCTAGTTGTCTGTCACCATCTAAACATGGTAGAGTCACTACGGATGGTTTCATCCCGAAGACAGTTCATCAGTAATTCCTCATAGATGAATCAATGAATTAATGAATATTTGCATCTCAACTGAGATATTAAATTCAAAGCAATTTTAAAAATCTTTTTAATGTCAATGTCTGTAAGAATAATTTTTTCCTAAGAATTATTTTAAATTGTTAAGTCTTTTGAAGAAAGGGAAACATATTAATAACCTTGAATATATCTTTTAAAATTCAATTTATGCCATGGAGATCCTTAATCTTGAGAGTCTGTGGATAGAATTCGGAAAGTTTGTAACGTTGGATGTGAAAAAAAAGTGCATTTTTAGTTTTACTAACCTGTAACTGAAATTTCACATTTCCTTCAATTCCGGATCTAAGGAACACGCCATAGGCATGTTAGCAGCATCTGTGACCACCACTAAGTGAAATTATGTAACTGTAATATGGCATATTCTTATGCTATATTATAGATATCTTGAAATACTGCTTTCAAACAGCTTTCCATCATTCTTTGTTTTTTTTTTTAAATTGAAGTACAGTCGGTTTACAATGTTGTGTTAGTTTCTGGCGTAGAGCAAACTCATTGAGTTGTACATACACATATTCCTTTTCATATTCTTTTTCATTATAAGCTATTACAAAGTATTGAATATAGGTTCTACACCTCCTCTGTTAATTTCATTGTCTTTTGCCCCTCCCCCAAGTCTAGCCCTTTTCTTCCAGTTTTTGGGGCCCTAGGTTGCCCTGGTCTCTGCTCAGAGGCTGCCGGGAGACCCACCATAATGCATTCGGAACTCACTAGGATCTGGAGCGGGCAGCGCCCTGGAGGGCTGGGATGCAGGGAGACTTCCTGGTATCAGATTCCTCCCTCTCACATCAAATCACGCCACGCCTGGACTTTGTGGATACTCTTCCAGATGACCTGAGAGCACGAAAGCTGCCGTTCCCTTTCAGCTTTCTCTGCAGCACCCCCCACCCCTCCAGGCAAGCCCAGGGTTTTTCTGCCTGATCAGACAAGCCTTCCCAATGAGGAGCAGAAGGGTTGCTTTCTTCCTGGGCAAACATTCATGGCTTCTTGCGCGGTTCCAGGAGATGCTAATAAGTGCTATGAGTTGGAACCTGATTTGCATATCTGATGGATTATATGTGGTTTGTAGCTAATGGGGATCAAAGCTGGCACGAGAGGAGGGTATAGCTCAACTGGTAGAGCACATGCTTAGCATACACAAGGCCCTGTACAAACCTTGAATGTATCTTTTAAAATTCAATTTATGGGTTCAAACCCCAGTACCTCCTCTATTAATAAATAAGTAAACCTAATTACCTCTCACCCCCAAAAAACTTTAAAAAGAAATTTAAAAAGCTGGCACAGATAACCCCTGCAGGGTCTGGATTGCCCTAGTCTGCTCCTCCATGCTTGGTGAAAATGGGTTTATCATACTTTGGCCGGGACGCCCCTGGAAATGGAATTGACACACTTCCCGCGTCTCCCTCCCGTAGGACACAAAGGAAGCCCTTCCCTGTGCCTGCTTGGGAGGACGGATGTGTGATGCAGGGTGCTGAGTGATTTAGTCCATGGTGGGAGATTGTTGCTGACACCCCTGCCCCCGAGCCACACAATCACAAGCTCGCTGGCATTAGAATTCCGAAGAGGTTTTTTTGGTTTTGTTCAGGGATTTTTTTTTCTTCGAATCATAGCCTTTAAGTGCTCTTTGTGTTTATAATTAGCCATACGCCCTGGGATGGCATCACTGTGCAGGCGCTGGTCCCCTTGCTTGCCCGAGTGCTGTTAATTAGCCCTGCAAAGAGCAGCAAGCCTGATTGGCAGCAGCTTTTGCAAAAGGCTCCCAGCCCTCTCGGCAACAAAGAAAACCATCTTAGCAACTCGGCATTCTAGCTGACATCCGGAGGTTCTGCCTTTTCACTCTGCCACCGCGGAGGACTTCATGGATGCAACTTATTTATTTTGAAACGTTAGCACTAGCATTTTGGTAGAACTTTCTAAGTCTCGCGGTTGAGAAATAATGGCGTGTTTGAGATTCGTCCCAACTCTAAGAAGGGATAGAATCGGGGAAGGACAATTCATTTTTAGATTTACAACAGGGTTAAGAGTTTGGGAAACCGTTTGGCAGCAACACCAGAGCTAAGCAAAGACACACCGTCTGGCTCAGCGATTCCACTCACAGGTAATTCCCACAGCAGCCCGGTGTATGTTTCCTCCCTGGCTGCACCATCTTAATATCCTCAAACTGGAAGCTACCCAAATGCCCAACAACATCATGATTTTTTAAATTGGTGGTGAATTCACACAAGGGAACACTATACCGCAGTGAGAATACATACTACAATTACACACAAAGGTACAGATGAATCTCAGAAATGTGAAGCTGAGTGAGAGAAGAGATACACAAAAGAGACTATGCTGTATCATTCTGTTTACATCTATAAAGAATAAAAACAAAACAAAGCTAACCTTGGTTATTAGTACAAAGAGTGGAGAACTTTGGGGGACAAGGAACATTGGTGACTAGGAGGGTTTCCTGGGTGTTGGAAATGTCCTGTTCCTTGATCTGTAGGTGGGTCAGCAGAGAGTGTTTGGTGCATGAAAATGTATTGAGTTGTAAATGTGTGTGCGTATTTTTCTGCATGTATATTGTACTCCAATAAATAATAAGATTTTTTTAAAATGGGGCTAGGTTGAGGGTTACTTCTCAGTAAAAAGGTTCATGGAGTAGTAATTGGAGTAGATGAGGTTGGTTTTGCCTCTCTGATCGGCCGAACCAGGCCTGGGATGTGGGATCCTTGAGACTAAGTTTGAGGACAGGGTCCCTGGGCCGTGGACTGTGGCCCTGAAAGCCGGGTCTGTCATCCCAGCTTCATCTCAGGGAAGAGCTTGTATGAGAACCAGGGAGATGATCTGAAGAACTGTAACTATGGAGGGAAAGTCAGGGATGGGAGCCAATGGGATGTGACTGAGCAGGATTTACCAAATCCATCCCCAGGCACTCAAACCACAGTGGCGCTCATCTGCTTTGCTCATCAAAAAACTTGTCCACTAAAGTAGGGTCCATGATACCGTAAAACAATTTTGGGAGAAGCCCTGCAGGGGTAAATATCCAGCTACCTTCCCAGGCTGCCCACCAAGGGGCAAACTAAATTCCTTTTAATGTGAACTGCTCAGCAAGAAATATTTTGTCCACATTTCAACCCGTAGCCAGAGTAGCCTTCAAATCTGTCTGTCAC
Organism: Camelus dromedarius; assembly: GCF_036321535.1. Taxonomy (NCBI): domain Eukaryota; kingdom Metazoa; phylum Chordata; class Mammalia; order Artiodactyla; family Camelidae; genus Camelus; species Camelus dromedarius. The sequence continues at coordinate 5,067,985 of NC_087437.1, read as the reverse complement.
ACTGGCTATATATACACTCATATCAGGGAGGCTCGGAGATTTAGAGGCACAATGCTCCAGGAGGCCGGGTAGGGGCAGGCACTGTGAGACGTCAGGGAGAGATGGGCAGAGGGACCTCAGAGGAGTGTCGTGGCATCTCCTGCCACGCGCTGACCCTGCAGCTGCCTGGGGCTGGTAGCACCATGACATTGGAGGCTGGAGGTCTGAGGGCATGGGGAGAAGGCAGCAAGAGGGGGCAGGACTCATGCCAGGATCATAGACTCTAATCAGAAAGGACAAGAAAGCCCTTTGACCCCACAGCAACTTGACCCTCAGAGATGACAAGTTCTGGGATGAAAAGGAAATGTGAGAGGTCGATCTTACAGTAGGGTTGCTGGATTTCACAAATTAAAATACAGAATTCCCAGTTAAATTTAAATTTCGGGGAAAAAATTTTAATTTTTAGTATAAGTATATTCCAGGTGTTGCCTGGGATATACTTATACTAAAAAAAAAAATTTTTTTTTTTTTTCCCGTTGCCTATCTGAAATTCTAATGTAACTCAATGTCCTGCATTTTATCCTATAACCTTTCCTTGTAGGTCTCCGGCTCACCAGTTTCTCCCCTGGTGTCCCACCCCACCCCTGTCCCTGGTGTTTTCTTTCCCTTTTCCTCCTCTTCTGGCCCTCCTTCCTCTCATTTTTCCCCATCAATATAAGAGAGGATCTGAGTTCCCAAACAACCGAAGCTCATTCAATACTGATATATTCTTTTGCCGCCATTTGCATGTTTCCTTCTTTGTGGTTGTCCAATGTTTAAAGAATTTATTCCCTGCTAAAATTACCCCAAGCAATATATAACTGAGGAGGAGAAATAGAAGGACAACTTCTTTATTCATTCAAGCAAACCCTTCTGGAGAGTGTGAGCTGTTTTGTACCAGGCCCCCTGCTTGGTCAGCTCCTCCTGGGAAAAATCCAGACTCTAGCTCCAATTGTTGCCACGGCTTCTCAGCTGCCTTCGTCTGGGGAGCAGGGAGAAATGGAAAACACTGGGAAGTAGAGGCCAAGACAAAGCACTCTGCTGCTGCAGGGTGAGATGCAGGATCGCCACGACTGTGTGTACGTGAGTGTCAGAGTTTGCCTGCAGGGTGATAATTAAGTGGTAGGTGGTATCAAGGAAAATGATCACCATGGAGGCTGTGATAGATCCAGGCGACCTAAACAGATGAGGAGAGGAAAGTGAAGCAGGCTTGGCTGTGTTCAAGTCACACTAATTACAGTCATCTCGGTGAGCCTTCCACCATGGATGCCTAATTACCATACAGAGCCGTAATACTTATGTGTATCATTATATATGCCTTAAATTAACTTTGTTATAAAGTGTAATTTGATTAGAACAGGAGGCTCAACATGTGTTGATTTGAGCCTTCATAGTGTGTTATACTCCTACAGAGTGGATATCTGCTACTTTGAGAAATTCAGTGTAGCTATGGGCTGAGCCAAGGTGAGAAGGCAGCCTCTGGAATGGCTCCCAATGACCTCCCACTTCCCGGCATTCATGCCTTTTGTAATCTGCCCCTCCAGTGTAGACTGAGCCTGGTGACTTGCTTCTGACAGACTATAACAAAAGTGATGGGCTGTCACTTTTGAGATTGGGTGTAAAATGTCTGTGACTTCTGTCCTTCATGCTGTCTCTCATTCTCTCTTGCTCTGGGAAAGGCCAGCTGCTATGCTGTGAACTGTCCTATGGCAGGGACCTCGGCAAGGCTTCTGGCCAACAGCCAGTGAGAAACTGGTAGCACCATGACATTGGAGGCTGGAGGTAGACTTGCCAACTACCCAGGAGTGAGCTTGCAAAAAGATCCACCCCTAGTGGAGCCTTGAGATGGTGGACACCAGGCAGACACCTTCATGCATCCTTGTGAGATGTTCTGAACCAAAGGCATCCTGGAAAAAAAAAATACAAATTTTATTTACAATCCAGAAGTAGACTCACAGACATAGAAAATAAACTGTGGTTACCAGGGGGGAAAGGGTGAGAGAGGGATAGATTAGGAGTTTGGGGTTAACAGATACACGTTACTATATATAAAATAGATAAACAACAAGGACCTGCTGTATAGCACAGGAAACTATATTCAATTTCTTGTAATGAGCCATAATGGAAAAGACACTGAAAATATATATATGTATGTATGTCTATGTATAACTGAATCACTTTGCTGTCCACCTGAAACTAACATTGTAAATCGACTACACTTCAATTAAAAAAAAAAAGAATTAAAAAAATTTTAAAACAAAGACATCCTGACCCACAAAAACTGAGATAATAATTATTCTTAATACTAAGTTACTAATAATGAACGTTGGCTGTTTTGCCCTGCTCAACTGTGGGGTAACTTGTGTGCAGCAACAGATAAAAAAAATACCATCACTTCCTGAGGACTGTATTCACGTGGTGGGTCACCGAGAGAGTGGCTGAAGGTCTAACTGTTGCTCTGGACATGCAGACATAGCAAGGGATGAGGGGCTATCTCGTGTGCAGTGATGGGTGGGTGGGGGCTGGGTAGGAGGAAAGACGTGGAAACTGGCGGTTTACGGCATCAGTGTGGCCAAGCTCTCAGGCGTTCTAGCAATGCTCCTGCCTGTCACCGAACTGTTTTGAAATTCGGCTCCGTTTGCACATTGACTATCGAATCACCCGCCAGGCGCTGCGACTGTGGGCTTGTGTCTCCCTGGGATTTGAGTCCTTGACCAGATCCCAGGCCACTTCTGTCTGAGACTCCTCGAATAGGTACTCTTCAGAAGGTATGCGCGTTATCCAAGCTTCTGTCTCTTGAATCTCAAACTGCCCTGCATCCTCAGCCGTGTGACGCTGGGGCTGGAACTTGGCTGAGTGGACCCGGCTTTGCCAGCGGCGCCCCGCCGGGCCCTGCCGGCAGGGGGCGGCAGAGGGCGCCCGCCGGCGGCGACGGAGGCCGGGGCCCGCTTCTCGCCTCCTCCCCGCGCCTCCTCGCCCCGCGCGGCCGCCGTGACTGGCCCCGGCTGCAGCAGCTCCCGTGGCGGCGTCTGGCCCGCTTGGCAGTCTCTCCCGCCCTTGCAGGCCAGCTTCGGGCGCCCCGCCGGGCGGCCCCACGCCTCAGAGGTTGGCGTCTCTCGTCCCAGCACCCTCCGCCGAGTAAGTCTGAGCCAGTCCGGTCTCCCTTTATCCCCCCAGCCCAGGAGCGGCGGCTCTGCCCGAAGGTGCGCCCCCCGGGGTACATCACAGAGTTCTGCTCTGCCTTTTCAGTGATCATTCTCTTCCAGCTTCTCGTTATGAAAACAAAGCAGTGTGGTTTCTGTCTCCTGATGGTACCCTGGCTGATGCAGGGGTCCCCCCCTCCACTCCTGGCCTCTGGCTTCCCATCTTACCCTTCCAAAGAGAGCGTCCCCGGGCCTGGCCCGACCTTCCAAGGGCATCCTCCTGACATGGGTGTCCCAGGCTGCCGTGTGTCCTCACCCCAGCCCCAGCCCTGCCCTCAGGAGGGAGCCCGGGAAGTGCAGACCAGAGACACCGCCCAGCTCAGAGCCAGACGGTGACCAAGGGGGCGGGCGGAGCGGGGAGGTCTTGCAAAGAAGCCACAGCCTACCTGCCGGTGTGCGGGTGCTCGTCTCTGGGGCCTCAGCCGGAGTCCCAGGTGACAGCGGAGCAGGGGGAGGCAAGGGGCAGCGCTGGCCACCGGTCTGGGACTTACCGGTGCGGGACTGTGGTTCACTTGCTGCTTGCAGGGTTTCTTGGCTGAAGCTGCACCTCCACACTTGGCTCTGCCCTTTTTTGCAAAGGGCCCAATGTTACAAGCCTCCAACTGACAGGTGGCCCCGAGGCCCCGGAAAGGACTGTATTTTATAATTATTTGTGTGTGAGTTAGGGGACCCATTTATAACCCAATGGCTTAGAAAGAGAGGCCAGAATGTAAACTTAAATTTAGACAGAAAACTCACGCTCTCGGGCAGTGTCTAACCACGAGGACAGAACCCACTGCACGTACCTGAACAGACGGGGATAACACGCGGCAGATTGGCCCCACAGGCGATGCAAAGTCTAAGTGTCCAGCAGGGGTGTGGGGAGGCCACCCGGAGGGTAACGCCATGGGAAGCCACTGGCCTTCGCTGCAGGACAGAGCGAGTGGTGCTGCGGTTGGGTTCTCCGGAAGCACACACTTAGGCATAGTTTGGGAGACATGGTGTTTATGAGGGGTCAGCCCCTGGCGGGAAAGGAGAATGAGGGTGGCCGAAGCAGAAGCCACCTGGTGATGCAGACCAAACAAAACCTCAGCCAGGCCTGGAGCACTACCCACCAGAGTGTCCTACAGGCAGCCCTTGTGCTGGACACTTACACCCGCCCCCTCGGTCATGGGATCCTCGAGGAGCTGCCAGCTGCATCCCTGCCATTGCGCAGCAGGTCCTTCCTTGAAGGGGACCTGAGCGTCTTGTGTCTCCCTCAGTGGTGTCACCAGAGCCTGGAGCAGGGGATCCCCTGATGAAGGCTGGAACCACCCTAGGCCTAAACAGGGGAGCTGCTAGTACCCAGGCTGCTAATGGAGGTTCTGCTCAACACAGAGGAGGAAAGAAATACCTGGCCTCGCCCTTCCTCCAGGTTAGAGTGTCTACTTAGTGGCTCCTACTGGCCAGCGCTGGTCAGGCCCAGCTGCCTGGGAGCTTGAGGAACCCAGCCTGCGGGGGTCAGCACCTTGAGCAGAGCCAGGGAAAGGAAAGGACTGTGCCAACCAGCAGGCCCAGGACGTCTCGCCAGCACGTTCCCTCTTCCTTTCTCTCCCAAGCAGCAAGGCTGAGAACCAGGGCCCACTGACCGCAGCCCTCAGCCTGCAGTGTTCCTTATCCTGACAGGCCACCTTGTCTCGTTGAGGAAAACCCCTCAGGAGCAGAGGCCCCACCCCCTCAGCTGCTGGGAGGGCCGCCTCAGCGCTGACCCCTTTGGGGATGGTGATGGCTGAGAAGGGCCGCTGTGCCCAAGGCCCTGCCTCTTCCCGCGGTGGCCAGTGTCTGATGGCTGACTGAGGGGAGGCGTGAAGGCCCAGCCCCTCACCCCAGTTCACCCCACTCTGAAGGGTCGTCCAGACCAGAGCTCACCAGGGTTGACGGACACCCCTCCCACCCCGAGACTGCATTGCAGCCCAGCTTTCCCCTCTGCCCAGTCCTGCCCCCTGCCCTCCCTACACGCACTCCCTCGGCCCCCTGCACCTGCTCTTCTCCCTGGGGACCGCAAGCAGTGACATTCATGCTGAGCTCCCCCGAGATAATTTAGTTTGGATCCCTTTGGCCTGTGGGAAATCCTCCTGTGATAGCAGGGTGTGGGGGTCCTCAGCCAGGCCCCCATTTGGTCACTCATGCCTTTGTGGCTAGAATATTCTTTCCTAGACAGTCCACCTCAGCCTTTCACCTCATTTACGTCTCTGCTCAGACGTTGCTGTGAACTGTAGCTATCTCTCCCACCGTCGTCCTCTGCCTACTTCTCTTTATGGCCCTTCGTACCGTCTGACCGATGATTTATAATGTGTTTATCAGGTGTCTCCGCCCATCCAAGAGCAGAGGCTTTGGTTTTATTAATAGCTGTCTGTCCGCAGTGCCAGTGTTCAGCACACAGTGTGAATTCAGTCAAATTTACTAATGAATTCATTCATTCATTCATTCATTCATTCATTCATTCATTCATTCATTCACAGAGTGCCAAGCCCCATGCCAGGCACTGATGATGCCTTTGGAAATTTCTGGTCTTGTGGGGAAATTAGACCAGTAGAAAAATAATGGTAACACAACGTGGCAAGTGCTATTATTGGGGCATAGTGGTCCATTGATGTGAGCAACTTGCACAGAGCTGCAGCGAGCAGGTGTTAAGGGACTGATTTCCAGGAAGAAGCCGGGCAGAGAGGCCCTAGACAGGATAGTGTGAGCAGGCAGGCAGGTGACGGCAGGGGTCTCTAGGACATCAGGGTCAAGAGGACGATGAGACAGGGGAGGCCAGGCAAGCCCTAGGATGCAGCACCACTACTTCTAGAAACTCGTTCCTCGGAACTCTAGCATGAATGTGCACAGATCCGTGTATGAGACAATCACTGCCTCACTGGTTACAATGGCAGAAAGCAGTAAGGAGTGACGTCAGCATTGATTGAGAGGGAAACAGCTGGATAAACAAAGGAACCTCCATATTTTGGAGGACTGCGGCTCTTAAGAGAGCTTACACACAGATGGCCAACAGGCACGTGAAGAGATGCTCAGCATCGCTGATTGTCAGAGAAATGCAACATGACAGTGAGGTACCACCTCGCACTGGTCAGAATGGCCTCCATTCAAAAGTCCAGAAACAATAAATGCTGGAGAGGATGTGGAGAAAAGGGAACCCTCCTACACTGCTAGTAGAAATGTAGTTTGGTGCAGCCATTATGGAGAACAGTTTGGAGATTCCCTAAAAACTAAAAATAGACTTACTATATGACCAGCAATCCCACTCCTGGGCATTTATCCAGAGGGACGCTAATTTGAAAAGATACACGTACCGCAGTGTTCACAACAGCACTATTTACAATAGACAAGACATGGAAGCAACCTAAATGTCCATTGACAGATGACTGGATAAAGAAGTTGTGGTATATTTATACAATGGAATACTACCCAGCCATAAAAAAGAATAAAATAATGCCATTTTCAGCAACATGGATGGACCTGAAAATTATTATACTAAGTGAAGTCAGTCAGACAGAGAAAGACAAATATCATGATATCACTTATATGTGGAATCTAAAAAAAAAAGTGATACAAATGAACTTATTTAGAGACAGAAATAGACTCACAGACAAAGAAAACAAACCTGTGGTTGCCAAAGGGGAAAGGGGGTTGAGGAGGGATAAATTAGGAGTTTTGGATTTGCAGATACATAAAATAGATAAACAACAAAGTCCTACTGTATAGCACAGGGACCTATATTCAGTATCTTGTAATAGCCTATAATGAAAAAGAATCTGAAAAAGAATAGATACATAAATGTATAACTGAATGACTATGCTGTACACCTGAAACTAACAACATTGTAAATCAATAATACTTCAATTTAAAAAAATCTTTGAGTAAAAATCTTAAAAAACAAAACAAAACAAACAAAAAAGAAGAGTTGCCTCAGTCAGTATGTACCAACTTGGAAAGAGGTACATGATACCACATTAGATGGAAGGGAGGTTACCACACTATATGCACATACTGATACCCTTTTTGTTTAAATATATGCATACGTGTGTGTGTTTATATAAACACGGGATCACCCGGAAGGGAACAGCTATTGACAGTAGACTGTGGGACTGGAACAGACAAGGCGAGGCTATCACATTTGGGTATTATTTGAATTTGTGAAAACCGGCATGGATTAACTTTCAAATTAAATAGAAGGAAAGAAAGAAAAGAAAGTCCAAGGAGCTTACGGACACCAGGCATCAGGGCCAAACTACAGGCACACGAATCCAGATCGGCTGGAATAATTAATCAAAGCAGGTCACGGGGTGAAAGCAAACGAGAAGCAGGAGTCAGGAAAGTGAGCTAGTTCAAGACCAGGGCAGGGCAGCGGGGAGGGCAGAGACATAGGTGACCTGATTCCAGGAGACGCACTGTTGACTTCTGCAGTGACCCACCTCCTGCAGGCCTTACGTGTGTGCAGGAGGCCTGGGGGTCAGAAACAGCCACCTGCAGTCATGCTGTACTTTGATAGGGGCAGGCAGAGCAGAGCTGGGGATGGGGTGAGGAGTTTCTCATAAGGTGGGCCCAAGCCTTCCAGCTTCCTCTAAGCCAGCCCTCCCTCCAGGAGTCCTAGAGAAAAGAGCAGATGGTGGGGGGACAGTGTGTCCTCTGCCTTTCTCACCAGCTCCTTTCACCAAAAAGGATGTTCCTTTTGACTCCTTGCAGGACCTCTCAGAACTTTTAGCAAGCATATTTTTTGCACAGTGAATCTCTAGGAAGAGATGCTGCGTGCAGTATTTCCCAAAAGTATTTAATCACAGAGCATTGCATTCATTAGGCAATAGATTTTATTTGCCATCAAGTTTTAATGATTCAAGTATTACGTGGGTGCTTTCTCCTTGTCAGAGGCCCCAGGCCATCCTGCTGGAGGCCACGTGGAAAAAGAGGGCCTGAAGGATGACACACCGCATGGAGACAGGAGTCACTTGCAAAGGGCCTGAGGCACCCAGCCTTGAGAGTGGGGCCATCTTGACCCTGCATCCCAGCCCAGCGAATGCAGCACCATGAGAGAGCTGCTGGTTCTAGTGGAACAGAAACAAGCCAGCCCTGCTGACCCACCCCTGCCCAAAGTCCTGACCCAGAGGCTCATGAGCAATAATCGGTTTGCTCGCCGCTGCTAAGTTTCACAGTGGTGGGTTATGCAGCCATAGGAAACTGATGTCTCCTGTTTTATCCCCAATGTCAACCTCCCCCTCTTCCAAGGGAAGACCTTGTTTTTATCATGACTTGGTTTTCAGTAGTGCCATCAGATGTGTATTTTTTTGTAATCTCTTTTATCTTCTTGAGCTTTATAAATAGAAATTCAAGCTATATGTATTGTAGGGAGAATGGCGTTGTGGAATACTCACCAAGTGAAATATTATTCCAGCCGTGAAAATGAGCATTGCCACACACAGTACCGTGGAAGGATGGAACTTAGAGCCGTAGACATTGTATTGAAAACAGCAAGTTGCGGAAGATGACAATACAGCTTGTTCATCTTTTTATATGATTGTTGGCCATTTCTTCTTAAGTATGTTTCTTTTGCCCATTTTTCTTTGGGGTTGTCTTCTTCTTATTGATTTGTTGGAATTCTGTATAAATTTTAAGATGTGTCCCCCAAGATTGAGTACTAGGAATTACTTGAATCCCAAGAAACATTTCCAAGAATAGACTTTAAAATTACCAAACCAACCAACCAACAAAAAACACCCTGCATGGTACTGGGGAAAAAAAAAAAACAACAAGATTAACAACATATTACACAGACTCTTTGACTTCTTGGCTGAAAATTCCAAGGAGCAGAGACCCAAACAGAACTTTGGGCTCTGCTGCTCAGAAGGCTATTTATACAAATCCTCAGTGCACAGAGGTTCTATTTCATATTTTCTGTCTACCGAAAGGAAATGCATCCTTTAACTTGAGATACGGCCCCACTTTTTAACATTTCCTAGGATGGACCAATGAATTGCTGTTTTCCCAATAGTGAATTTATATAGCACTGAAGAAGTAGACTCCGTTAACCCCTGAAGGATCACATTTCCTTCACTTGGGTCATTTGATAGGGCCATTATAGACCCAGATAAGGCACGTGGGGCTGTGTTTAATGTCTGGCAATTTTCTCGTGCCTCTTCATTTATTGAAAGAATGTCTCCATTAGTAGCCATTAGTCCGTTCTGCCAAGATGGGGCTAAATTATCCTCGATGGCTTAAGAGAATGCTTTTTCAAGAAAAATAATGGCCTTAATTGCTTAGTGGAATAGATACAGCTTTCTCTGTCATAACCTCCCCTCCTCCCCCAGGCGGAATTGGACACTGCTCACCCCAGTCAAAGAGCCAGGTCATTTTCTCGCTACCCGGAGAGTCAGCCCTCGCTCCAGCCTGTGGCCTCTCAGGTGGCTGGCCACTCTCCCTGGGAGTAAACAGAGCTCCTCCACCCATCCCAGGACTGAGGCCTCCCACTCTCAGATTCATCCAGGGAGAAAGAGGGATGAGCCACCTTGCCGAGCAAACAATCTCACTCCCAGGGACTCTGTTTCAGCAAAAGGAAGCAAATCATGTTAGAGGGACCATCACCTCCCTCAAGCTCCTCACTGAAACCCGTCTCCTTTCTGACCTTTCTTTTGAAGCATATGCTCGATGGAAAGTATGGTTTGCAAGAGGGAGGTTGTAGGTGTGTGGGGGAGGGTATTTTTCATGATTAAAACAAGTTTTTTACGTAGCTTTTTTTTTTTATAGGAAACTGTAAAGTTTAATTAATGAAAAGCTTCCACCTCTGAAACATGGGTATCTCTCCCCAGGATTTGTCTTTTTCATACTGTCTCCTCAGAAGTCAATCCACTCTCACAGGCATTACATCATTTCAGTTGAGGTAGCTTCAGGTGAAAATAATAGAATTCCGACGAATAGTGACTTAAATAACAGACATTTAATAAACTTTTGTATCACAAGAAGTCCGGAGATAGGCAAATCCAGATGTTCAGCAGATCATCGAGGGCACCAGTGACCAAAGTTCTTACCATCTTTCTCCTGTGTCACTGTCAGTGTGTCAGCCACAGCCCTCAAGATGCTGCTCCAACAACTCCCTTCTCTCCTGACAGGTCACAAGCAGGAAGGATGGAGTTGAAAGCAAAGCCTGGAGGTCTCTTTTGTCAGGAAGAGAATCCGTTCCAGGAGCCCTGGAATCTCATTGGCCAGAATCAGATCACATGCTCACCCCTGGACCAATCAAAGGAAAGCAAGGTACCACATTTGGACTCAGGCCAATCATGGTTTATTGGCAACCCAACTCTCCACTGGGGCCCTGGCAACCCAAACACAGGTGGGATTCTATTCAGAAGGAAGGAGGAATAGGGGCCACAGCTCCCAGGTCCTTATTTCCAGCCCTGACAGTTCTTACCTTCAGTTGCATCTTTCCAACTGCCTGGTGGGCAGCACTGCCTCATTGTCCTGACACCTCAAACTTAGTCTGTCAGGGAAAAAATTTCTTTTTTAAAAAGTTGAAGTATAATTGATTTACAATGTTGTTAGTTTCAGGTGTATAGCAAAGTGATCAGCTATAAATATACATATACATATGTATACTTTTTCAGATTCTTTTGCACTATAGGTTATTATAAGCTGTTGAATATAGTTCCCTGTGCTGTACAGTAGGTTTCTGTTGTTTATCTATTTTATAGATAGTAGTGTGTATATGTTAATCCCAAACTCCTGATTTATCCCTCCCTCCCACCAATTTCCTCTTTGGTAATCATAATTTGTTTACTATGTCTGTAAGTCTATTTCTGGTTTGTAAATATGTTCATTTGTATCCTTTTTCTTAATTCCACATATAAGTGATATCATATAATATTTGTCTCTCTCTATCTGATTTACTTCACTTAGTATGATAATCTCCAGGTCCATCCATGTATATGAATAATGCAAATGGCATCATTTCATTCTTTTTTATGGCTGAGTAGTATTCCATTGTATAAATACACCACATCTTCTTTATCCAGTCATCTGCCAATGAACATTTAGGTGGCTTCCATGTATTGACTATTGTAAATAGTGCTGCTATGAACACTGGGGTCCAGATATCTTTTTGAGTTAGAGTTTTTTCTGGATAGATGCCTAGTACTGGGTGGATCATATGGTAACTCTACTTTTAGTTTTTAGGGAATCTCCATACTGTATTCCCTAATGGCTGCACCAAACTACATTCCCACCAACAGTGTACCTTTTTCTCCACACCGTTTCCAGCATTTATCATTTGTAGACTTTAATGGTGGCCATTCTAACTGGTGTGAGGTGATACCTCGTTGTAGTTTCTCTGATAATTAGCAATATTGAGCATCTTTTCATGTGCCTGTTGACCATCTTTATGTCTTCTTTGGAGAAATGTCTATTTAGGTCTTCTACCCATTTTTTGATTGGATTGTTTGTTGTTTTGATATTGAGGTATGTGAGCTGCTTGTATATTTTGAAAATTAATCCCTCGTTGGTCTCATTGCTTGCAAATATTTTCTCCCGTTCCATACGTTGTCTTTTCATTTTGTCTATGGTTTCCTTTGCAGCACAGAAGCTTTCAAGTTTAATTAGGTCCCATTTGCTTAATTTTGCTTTCATTTCCATACTCTGAGAGACAGATTTAAAAACATATTGCTGCAATTTATGTCAAAGAGTGTTCTTCCTATGTCTTCTTGTAGGAGTTTTATAGTATCTGATCTTACAGTTAGGTCTTTAATCCATTTTGAGTTTTGTATATGGTGTTAGAGAATGTTCTAATTTCATTCTTTTACAAGTAGCTGTTCGGTTTTCCCAGCACCACTTATTAAAGAGACTGTCTTTCCACCATTGCATAGTCTTACCTCCTTTGTTATGGATTAACTGACCATAAGTGCATGGGTTTAGTTCTGGACTTTCTATCCTGTTGTGTTGATCTATGTGTCTGTTTTTGTGCCAGTACCATACTGTTTTGATTACTGTAGCTTTGTAGGATATTCTAAAGTCAGGGAGTGTGATTCCCCAGCTCTGTTCTTCTTTCTCAAGATTGTTTTGACTATTTGGGGTCTTTTATGTTTCCATACAAAATTTTTAAAATGTTTCATTCCAGCTCTATGAAAAACCATCGGTAATTGATAGGGATTGCATTGAATCTGTATATTGCCTTGGATAGTATGGCCATTTTCACAGTAATGATTCTTACAATCCAAGAATATGATATATCTGTTTGTGTTGTCCTCACTTTCTTTCATCAGTGCCTTATACTTTTCCAAGTACAATTCGTTTGCCTCCCTAGATAACTTTATTCTTAGATATTTTATTCTATTTGGTGCGATGGTAAATGGGATTGTTTCCTTAATTTCTTTTTCTGCTATTTCATTATTAGTGTATAGAAATGTAACAGATTTCTGTATATCAATTTTGTATCCTGCCACTTTACCAGAATCATTGATGAGCTTTAGTAGTTTTCTGGTAAAATCTTTAGGATTTTCTCTGTATAGTATCATGCCATCTGTAAACCATGACAGTTGTACCACTTCTTTTCCAGTTTGGATCCCTTTTATTTCCTTTTCTTTTCTGATTGCTATGGCTAGGACTTCACAAACTATGTGGTTAGAGTGGGCATCCTTGTTCCTGATCTTAGAGAAAACGCTTTCAGCTTTTCACCATTGAGTATGATGTTAGCTGTGATTTGTCATCTTTGGCCTATATTATGTTGAGGTATGTTCCTTTTTGCCCACTTTCTTGAGAGTTTTTATCATAAATGACTGTTGAATTTTATCAAAAGCTTTCTCTACATCTATTGAGATCATCATATGGTTTTTATTCTTTCAATTAATGTGGTGTATCATATTGATTTATGAATATTGAAAAATCCTTGCATCCCTGGGATAAATCCCATTTGATCATGGTGTATGATCCTTCTAATACAGCGTTAGAGTCAGCTTGCTAGGATTTTGTTGAGGATTTTTGCATCTATATTCATAAATGATGTTGGCCTGTAATTTTCTTTTTTGTGATATATTTGCCTGGTTTTGGTATCAGGATGATGGTGGCCTTATAGAATGAGTTTGGGAGTGTTCCTTCCTCTGCAATTTTTTTGGGAAAGTTTCAGAAGGACAGGTGTTAACTCTTCTCTAAATGTTTGGTAGATTCACCTGTGAAGCCATTTGGTCCAGGATATTGTTTGTTGGGAGTTTTTAAATTATTGATTCAATTTTAGTACTGATAATTTGTCTCTCCATCATTTTCTATTTCTTCCTGGTTCAGTCTTGGGGGATTGTGCCTTTCTAAGAATTTGTCCATTTCTTCTAGGTTATCCATTTCATTGGTGTATAGTTGCTCATAGTAGCCTTTTATGACTCTTTGTATTTCTGTGGTGTCAGTTGTAACTTCTCCTTTTCCATTTCTGGTTTTATTGATTTGAGCCCTCTCCCTTTTTTTTTTCTTTTTTTTTTTTTTTTTTTTTTTGTTGATGAGTCTGGCTAAAGGTTTATCAGTTTTGTTTATCTTTTCAAAGAACCAGCTTTTAATTTCATTGATCTTTTCTATTTTTTTAAGTCTCTATTTCCTTTATTTCTGCTCTGATATTTATGATTTCTTTCCTTCTACTAACTTTGGGTTTTGTTTGTTCTTCTTTCTCTAGTTGATTTTGGTGTAAGATTAGGTTGTTTACTTCAAATTTTTCTTGTGTCCTAAGGTAAGCTTGTATCACTGTAAACTTCCCTCTTAGAACTGCTTTTGCTGCATCCCAGAGGTTTTGGATCATTGTGTTTTCATTTTGATTTGTCTCTATATATTTTTTAATTTCCTCTTTGATTTCTTCAGTGATCCACTGGTTGTTTAGTAGCATATTGTTTGTTTAGCCTCCATGTGTTTATGTTTTTTGCAGTTTTTTCTTGCAGTTAATTTCTAATCTTATAGTGTTGTGGTCTGAAAAGATGCTTGATGTGATTTAAGTTTTCTTAAATGTACCAAGACTTGCTTTGTGGCCCAGCATGTGGTCAATTCTGGGGAATGTTCCATGTGCACTTGAGAAGAATGTGTATCCTGCTGCTTTTGGATAGAATGCTCTATAAGTATCAATTAAGTCCAACTGGTCTTATGTGTCATTTAAGGCCTGTGTTTCCTTATTGATTTTCTGTCTGGATGATCTGTCATTGATGTAAGTGGGGTGTTAAGTCCCCCACTATTATTGTGTTACTGTGCCAATTTCTCCCTTTATGTGTGTTAACATTTGCCTTTGCCTTATATATATTGGGTGCATATATATTTACAACTGTTATATCTTCTTCTTGGATTGATCCCTTCATCATTATGTAGTGTCCTTTGTTGTCTCTTGTAACAGTCTTTATTTTAAAGTCTATTTACCTAAGATAACTATTGCTACTGTAGCTTTCTCTTGATTTCCATTTGCATGGAATACCTTTTTCCATCCCCTCACTTTCAGTCTGTATGTCTCTTTAAATCAGAAATGAGTCTCTCATAAGCAGCAAATATATGGGTCAAGTTTTTGTATCCACTCAGCCAGTCTGTGTCTTTTGGTTGGAGCATTTAGTCCACTTACATTTCAGGTTATTATTGATATGTACGTTCTTATTGCCATTTTGTTAATTGTTTTGGATTTGTTTTTGTATGTCTTTTTTTCACTTTTCTTCTTTTGTTCTCTTCTCTTGTGATTTGGTGACTCTCTTAGTGTTATGTTTGGATTTCTTTTTCTTTTTTGTGTGTATATCTATTATAGATTTTTGGTTTGCAGTTACCATGAGCTCTTAGTATAGCAGTCTCTATTATCCATGATTGCTTAACACTGCTGATCTCTTAATTTCAAATGCATTTTAAATACTCTGCATTTGTACTCTCCTCCTCTAACAATTACTACTTTTGATATTGTATTTTATCTTTAAATGTTTTGTGTATCCCTTAACTTTTTATTGTGGATACAGATGATTTTTTACCATTTTTATCTTTTAACCTTCCTCCTAGTTTGTGTGTGGATGATTTCCTACCTTTACTGTATGTTTGCCTTTTCCATTTCATAGTTTTCTTGTTTCTAGTGGCCATTTCTTTCCTGCCTAGAGAAGTTCCTTTAGCATTTGTTGCAAAGCTGGTTTGGTGGAGCTTTGTAAAGCTTTTGATTACTCTGTCAAATGTGAATGAGAGCCTTGCTGGATAGAGTATTCTTGGTTGTAGGTTTTTCCATTTCCTCACTGTAAATATATCCTGCCGCTCCCTTCTGGCCTGCAGAGCTTCTTCTGAAAAATCCACTGATAGTCTTATGGGAGTTCCCTTCTATGTTATTTGTTCCTTTTCTCTTGTTAATTTTACTATTCTCTCTTTACCTTTGGTTTTTGTCATTTTAATTATAATATGTCTAGGTGTGCTCCTCTTAGGGTCAGTCTTGTATGGGACTCTGCACTCCCTGGCTTTGGGTGACTGTTTCCCCAGTTAGGGAGATTTTCAGCTTTTATCTCTTCAAATATTTTCTCAGGCCCTTTCTCTCTTCCTCTTCTCCTCTGGGACCCTTATAATGCAACATTATTGTGCTTGATGTTGCCCCAGAGATCTCTTAAACTGTCCTCTTTCTTTTCGTTCTTTTTTCCTTTTTCTGTTCTGTGGTAGTAATTTCCACGACTCTGTTTTCTAGCTCACTGATCCATTCTTCTGCCTCATTTAGTCTACTATTGGTTTCTTCTTGTGTATTTTTAATTTCAGTTATAGTATTCTTCAGTTCTGTTTGGTGGTTCTTTGTATTTTCTAGCTCCGTGTTAAAGACTGCTAGCTTCTCACTCTGTGCATCATTCTTCTCCCAAGTTCTCTAATCACCTTTACGATCATTACTCTAAACTCCATCTTGGGTAGATTGCCATCCCCACATCACTTAGTTCTTTTTCTGCAATTTTATCTTGTCCCTTTGTCTGGAACGTATTCCTCTGCCACCTCATCTTGTCTAAATTTCTATTTGTATTTTTATGTATGTGGTGGGTTAGTCACATTTCTCAACCTTGGAGAAATGGCCCTCTGTAGGGGACGTCCTGTACATCCCAGCAGTGCACCCCACTCTCATCACCCAAGGGCTAGCTGGTCCCAGGGTTGGATCTGTCTTGCATTTGTGGACTTGTTCCATAGGCTGCAGATCATAGTTTTCTTGCTTCCGGTGTCTGTACCCTGGTGGGTGAGGCTGGACTAGAGGCTTATGCAGGTTTCCTGGCAGGAGGGCCAATGCCTACCCTATGGTGGGAAGGGCTGGTCCTGCCCCTCTGCTGGGTAGGGTCCCGTCTAGGGGCGTGTCTAGAGGCAGCTGTGGGCTCATGAGCCTTTAGGCAGCCTGTCTGCTGATGAGTGAGGCTGTGTTCCCACCCAGTTAGTTGTTTGGCCTGAGGTGTCCTGGCACTGGAGCCTCCAGGCTGTTGGGTGGGGCAGGGTCTTGGTGCTAATGACTGAAGCAAGATGTCAGACTCAGGAGAGTTCACGCAGATGAATACTCCCCGATATGTGCACCAACATGTCTATGTGCTCAGGGTTAGCTGCACCCGCCCCCAGCATCCCCAGGAGACCCTTAAGACCAGCAGGTAGGTCTGGCCCAGGTTCCTGTGAAGTTACTGCTTTTGCCCTTGGTCCCTGTGAGTGTGTGATTTTGTGTGCATCCTTTAAGAGTGACATCTCTTTCTGCCAGTCCTGTGGAGCCCCTGCACTTAAGCCCCACTGGCCTTTAAAGCCAAATACTCTGGGGGCTTCTCTTCCTGATGATGTACCCCTCTGCTGGGGAGCCTGACGTGGGCCTTAGAACTCTCACTCCTGTGGGGGAACCCCTGCAATATAATTATTCTTCAGTTTGTGGGTCACCCACCCAGGGGTATAGGATTTGATTATATCGTGAGTGTGCCCCTCCTGCCATCTCATTGTGGTTCCTACTGTATGCCTTTAGATGTAGAAGATCTTTTCCTGTAGGTTCAGTCTTTTTTGTCAATGGTGTTGAGCCGTTAGTTGTGACTTTGTTGTGTTCATGAAAGGAGATGCGCTCCCACCCCTTCTGTTCCTCCATCTTAATCCAGTAATCAGAAAATCCCTTTTCTCATCTAATAGATGACTCCTTTCTCTGCATTTCTTGACTTTTCCAGTGGTAGTTTCATCCATCTGTCTACCCATCATGGAGGCTGTGAACCTCAGAATCATTCTGGACGCCCTTGATCTGGATTTCTTTACCGAGTTGGTCCCCAGAGCGGTCAAATCTTTGTCTTCCTAACGTCTCCCACCAGCTCACCATTTCCACTCTTTTTACCATCCCTTCAGTCACACTGTCCCTAATGCACACGGACCGCTTCATTTCATCTGAAATGGGCCCCGGCCTCCAGGGCCATGTGCTCTGCCACCAAACTCACCTTCTTAAGGCCTACAGTTCTCACCTCTCCCTTGCCTGGGATGAGGCTCCCATAGTCCCACAGGAAGACAATACAGAATTCTTAGTTTGAGTTTTAAAATTTTTCTAAACATTACCTTTTAAAAAGGATCCCCCATTATTTTCTGCTCTGGCCCGACTGGCTGAGTCATTTTTCTCCGAAGGCTGCTTTATGCATTACCATCACCACACACACGTCCACACCATCCCCTCAGACAGTCATACCTTTCCCCTTTCTCTCTCCTCTCTGACTCCTACCTGGCCAACTTGTGGCTCACTGCTGAAATCTCCTTAAATACCCTGGGCTTCAATGAGTGTGTTCTCCTCTGAAATCCTCCATGCATGTGGAATTATTAATCAATTTTTAAAAAGAAACTAGGGTTAAATAGTTAGGCAAGTGTCACTTGGCACTGGCCATGTTACCAGCCCTTTGTAATGTTCCACAATGATACTTACATGGTAAATAATGATATTATACCCATCGTTCAACATTGAGAAAAATTTTTAAAAGATTCCATTCTAACATTAAACTTCAGAAAGTTCAGAGTCCTTTTAAAAGGTAATGGTGGTAGCAGTATAATACAAGGCTGCAGCAGATTCTTCAAAAGAGTGCCAGTGAATCTTTACAATGTGATGACATCCATCAGTGGAGAGACCATTCATTCATTCTTCATTCATAGTTGGGAGATTGCAATTTTATTGCCTGACAACTGTCACCAGAATTCTTGGCAGGAGAACTCTCTATATTTAGGAAAATATCTTGACAAATTGCTTGGGGATAGACAGTGATGTTCAGAAGGAATACGACTGCATGGTTTGAATCAGGGCACCATGCTTCTGTCTAGGGAAGTGGAGGACTGATCTTCTTAACCATTTGCTCATAAAGAAATGGCAAATCACTTAAAGAAAAATGGCAAGGTATCAAGACAGAATGTTGTGTAGGAAACCAGAAGGCATGCAGAACTATTTTCTATTCAAGTGTTTTATAAGAACTACAGCAGAAGAGTAGGAGGCCTTGGGCTTAGCTGTTAGCATTAGGTGAAGGGGGGTCTGGTACCAAGTTGCCCACAGGCTTCTGTGAAGGCATTGGTCCAAGTATAGCTTTTTGTTGATATCTAGGGTTTTGCTGCTTGTTCTGGCTTTACCGCTTAGAAGCTTCATCAGAACTCTGAATTTATTTCTTCATTTGGAAGATGGAAGAGGGGAGTTCTGTGCTATGTCCCAGCCTGTATTTTATTTTCTAGATGTGCTCATGTTTATGTTGATCTTTCACAAGACTGAGTTCCCATTTTTCAATTCACATTTCTTTGGTAAAATTGTCGACACTGGTAGGATGCTTTTGGCTGCAAGTAAAAGAAAATTCCACTTCAACTGTCTTATACCCTAAGGGTGATTTATTGGTTCACATAACTGGAAAAGTCCAGATGTTGAGTAGCCATCAGGTGTGGTTCCATCAGCCTCTCTATGATTTGCTGCCCTGTCTCCCCTTTTGTGGGCTGGCAGCTTACTCAGGCTGACCACAAGGTGATCATAGCATTTCCTGGCCTTGCAGTCTGGCTGTAATAAAGTCCATAAGAGGAGGGATCATCTTGTCCAGCAACCCTACTCTTAAAATCAGAAACCCTCCTAACCAGAAACTCCTACCAAACCTTCCATTTCGTCTCATTGGCCAGAATTTTGTCACATGCCCGCTTCTAAACTAATTCCCCTGGCCTGAGGAATGCTGCTTGCTGATAATCTAAGATCCAGACTCTTAAACTCATCTCTGTGGCAAGGGGGCAGGATTACTCATAGACCCATCAAGCCCACACTGCACCTGGAGGTGGAGTCAGCCTCCCTAAACCCCAGACCTGCATGGGGGCAGCAGTGTCCCTGGGCAGAAAGCAAGGCACTGCCGGCACCAGGCAAGAGGAAATGGATGCCCTGTAGGCATCTGCAAAGTTTGCTCTGTACAGAACTGTAGAATATGTCTTTAATCCCGGTGATCTGAACAGGATACAGCCAAGTGTGGTCACCAAAGGCTGTAATGTTCACAGAGTTCAAAAGTCTGCCAGATCTTTATCTCACAAAGTCTAAAAATTCCAACAAGGAAATGAGAAACATGTAAACAGTTCCACCTCCGCCGGGCCCGGTACACCAGCATACGTGGAACCAATTGTTTCCACTCCGTATGGGATACTCATCAGCTTAATTACATGGAAAAAAAAATTACTCAAGAACCAAAACTGCCCCAGTTTTTCATCAGAGGAAAACAATAGGAGCTGAAAAATGTACTTTCTTCAAACAGAAAAGTAGGTGAAATCTTGGAAAGGATGGATCAGAAGTCAAGTGGTATTTAATTGCTTTTTTTTTTTCCACCAGAGGAACTTAAAGGAGTCAGAAAATATACCCTCTTCACATAGAAAAACAGATAAAATGTTGGAAAATAGAGACTGAGAAGTTTTTAATGATCAGTCATAAATATGTATTTTTATTCTGCCTCAAGTGTTACAGTCAGAATTTGCTTTCAATATACAACATTTATCAGTTTGGTGGGAGCGGGGGGCGGGGGGCAGTCTGTCACGCCCTTCTTGCTTGGGGCTCAACTTGATTTAGAAGTACAGTTGAGTCTTTCTTCCAACAAAACATCTATTGAGGGCCTCTGATGTACCAGGCTGCCCCGTGCCCGTGGCAGTCACGTGGTCAGCCAGCTGCCTGCCTTCCCTTTCAGAGGAAGGGGTTCCTCAGAGGCCATCATCCAGTGTCCCGAGCAACATTAGACCTTCTTTTGAGCAGTCTTGATCCTCCCTCTGACGTCCGCCAAGAAAGAGGTGTTCAGCACGCTGTGTGGGAATATTAGAGAGAAATTATTGACATGCTCTTGCTCTGAAGAATGTCCAGAGGCTAGATCATGGAAGGCTTTGGAAATCAGAGATCGAGTCTGCATCTCCAAGGCCGGGGTGGGATTCAAGTTCTTCCTCCCAGTCCTCAAAGAGTGCCCCCTAGGATGCAGCCACTGTGGTGCAGTAGAAAGAGTAAAGCCTTTGGTGTCCAACCAAACTGGGTTCAATCCTGGCTCAGTCACTTACCAGCCCTGTGACCTCAGGAAAGCTACTTATCTGCTCAGAACCTCACTTTTCTCATGAAAATAAAGAAATGAAGTTTCCATTCTAGAGTCATACTGCCCAGACTATTTGTGACTATAACACTTGAAATGGAGCCAGTCCCGATTCAGATGTACTGAGTGTGACCTAAAATCAGTCAGATTCAGGAAAACTTAGCAGGAAAAAAAAGAAAGGGAATTTAAAAATATCTCACAATTCTTTATACTGATTACATACTGAAATGAAGACACTGGCTAGATTGAATTAAATGAAATATGTTATGAAAATTGATTTTCCCTGCTTCTTTTTATTTTTCTTACCGTCGCTACTGAAATGTTTACATTTCACAGCTGTAATGTTAGGCCGAGTAGGAAGCAGTACTTTTTCTCTAATGGAAACTAGAAGTAGGATTTTGTTCCCTTAATGTCTTTAAGATCAGTGAGCACAGTCATTTGTAAACACGGCCCCAGTTTCTATCCATGCCCTTTGGCTGGCTGTGTCCTTCTGCTCTGACTCTGGACAGGACTTGATACTTGCTTTGCCAAAGGGCCTTTAGCAAACCCGATGCCAGCAGAGGCTGTCAAGCTGCTCGGACATCAGGGCTCGCTCTCTCGCTGCTCTTGGGAACGTGGCGGCCACCACTAAGTGAGTAAGGCCAGGCTAGCCAGCTGGATGATGGAAGATGCGTGGCTGCGTTTCCCCAGTTGCCCCTGCTGACACGGAGCGACCGCAGGACATGTAAACGAGGCCCCTACTGACCTGGTCTAGCTGACCTGTAGACTCATGAGAAATAGTGTTAATTGTTTTAACATAAATTTGGGGGTGTCTGGTGCAGCAAAAATTAACTGATAGAGTGTGGGTGGGTCCACAACCACCGTGATGTTGGTAGACACTTCACCAGAGTCTAGGGAAGAATGGAGACTGGCAAAATTGCGTCAGTCTGGCCTCTGGTAGGGGTGACCTTTGTAACTTCATTCATACACATACACATAGGTCATACGCACGTCATACACACACACACACATGCACGCACACACGCACACACACGCACAATTCTGGGGGAAGTTGGAAATGTTGGTCCAGATAAATTGAAAATCTCACCCAGGGATTTTGGACATAAAGAGCTCTTTTTTCTGATGGCAGAAATACTTGGACACCCATACTGCTCTGGTAATTGTTTATTAATACCTGTTGACTGAGAACACGTGGAAAGCCCCTGCTGTACTTATATGCCTGTATGAAATGGAGGTAAAAGAGGGTTTGGATCAATTTTAAAATTGTGCCACTTCTTCGCAGGGCTGGCTCAGCCCCAAAGTAGGACAAATGGCTCGTGGGAAAGAGTTGGGGCTAATTTTCAGCCCTTGTTTGAGGCCTTTCAGTTAGGCAGCCTTGGCCAGAGGTCGACTGATGCAACCACACAGTTTGAAATGAAATTATG
Source organism: Camelus dromedarius (assembly GCF_036321535.1). Lineage (NCBI taxonomy): Eukaryota > Metazoa > Chordata > Mammalia > Artiodactyla > Camelidae > Camelus > Camelus dromedarius. The sequence goes on along the minus strand of NC_087437.1, from coordinate 5,045,839 downwards.
TTTAGTTCAGAATGGAGGTGTCCAAATGAATTTGAAAAATAGTCATTCTTTATTCTACAGAGCCTTGGGAGTTGGAAGGGAACCAGATACTTCTTGCCATGATTTCACCCCTCCCCGAGGGTCTGCAGTCCACAGCAGGTGGTTCAGCCCACTCCAGGTCGTGTCTCATGGCCACATGGGGGCAAAGATCAGGAGGGGACCTTGTCCCTCTCTGCCCCAAACTCAGTTCACAGCTGCAGATCGAGAGTGAGAACTGGGAAGGAAAGTAAGATGACATTTAGCACTTTGTCCCAACAAACAGATCACAGGATTTGGTGCCAAATAAATCCCTTTACATTTTGTTCACACATTTTCTGTGTGTGAAAAAAAAAAATGCGTACCAATGAATAATCTTAACATCAAATTCTGAGTTATTAATAGCCCTTAGTTTTAGCCATGAGTTAATGTATTCACACAAGTATCCCAGCATAACCAAAGTGTACCACCTCGAAAGCAGCTTTGGTGTATCAAGTGTTCCCCGCCAAGGGCACAGATTGTGTAGATGGGCATTGAACACTGTCCTGCACGCCTCACATCCAGCCAGACGCTGAGGTGAAGGAAATAGCAAAATAAGCCTTTACTTCTGTTAACTCTTTTTTAAAAAAAAATTTTTTTTTTATTGAAGTAGTCAGTTTACAGTGTTGTGTCAGCTTCTGGTGTACAGCATAATGCTTCAGTCATACATGTACACATATATATTCCTTTTCATATTCTTTTTCATTATAGGTAATTACAAGATATTGACTATAGTTCCCTGTGCTCTACAGAAGGACCTTGTTGTTTATCTATGTTATATTTAGTAGTTAGTATCTGCAAAACCTGAGCTCCCAATTTAGCCCTCCCTCTACCGCTTTCCCCACTGGTAACCATAAGTTTGTTTCTATGTCTGTGAGTCTGTTTCCATTTTGTAAATAAGTATATTTGTCTTTTTTTTTTTTAGAGTCTACATATAAGTGATATCATATCATATTTTTCTTTTTCTTTCTGGCTTACTTCACTTAGAATGGCGATCTCCAGGTCCATCCATGTTGCTGCAAATGGCATTATTTTATTCTTCATTATGGCTGAGTAGTATTCCACTGTATAAATAGACCACAACTTCTACATCTGTTAACTCTTCTCTCGAGACTGCCCGATCCTTTGAAACAATGCCTTGTGTTTGTATACAGTGTTCACTTTTGCTAGGCCCTTTTATTAAACCAAAAATCATAAACCACAGAACGATTTTGAAGAATTAACATGAACTTTTGTTTTCACAATAATCTCATGGGATAACATGGCCAGGATTATGTTTTTGCTTGCCTAAGAAATGGGGATATTGAGGGAAGAGATGATAGGCTGAAATTATTAGCAGAACCAGTCAATGCAGGGCTCTCTCCACTACACGAAGCTGCTTTACATAGGGCAGGGCTAATTCACAAGCACCGTATTTTTCAGCTGTTTAGTTAACGCGAGGCAGTGGTGCAGTGGTAAATGTTTAACAACTGGATCTCCAAGTGAAAATGTGCTTGCCAGCTCCCGTGGTGTAAATGCTCCCTGCACCGCTGGTTTGCGGGTACCCTGTGATGACTTTGGATGCAGGGTTGGGAGACCTACGGTCGCACGTCATTATTGTGCATGCATTCATACAGATGGAGTAGCCGCCACCTGAGCAACATGGTTATAGCAAAATGTGGTCAAACAATTAGGAAGTGAAGAGTTTTGAGTGTTTATTACCTTGGTTTTTAAACATAGTTTATTTACTTGTGAGTTTATACAGTTTAATTTTTTAAGAATGGCTGTATTTAATAAGCAGTCACCAGATTCCTGAAGATTTAACAGTTGTCTCTCACCAGTCCAGGCGTAGGAAGCCTCTCTGCATGCCTCTGACCCAAGCTCTCCTTGCAAGTGCTTTGAAACTTAATGTATTTTATTATTATTTTTAAATGGATATACTGGGGATTGAACTCAGTACTTCTCGCATGCTAAGCAGATGCTCTGCCACTGAGCTATACCCTCCCCTTCAAGTGCTTTGAAATTTAAAATAAAATAAATACACCCCTAGGGGACACAGCTAGTTGTACGCCCCAACACCCCGCTCCCCAACCAACACACACATTTTGAGAATTTGGGATTATACAAGTGAATGCATAGCCATTTGTGGATGGTCTGGGCTAAAATTCAAAGTCCTGGAGTCAGTGGGCCAAGGACTGTTCATACAGTTAAGGTATAAATGACTGAACATCGTTCAGACGACCTTCCAGAAGCCCAGAACAAAGAAAATCACCCTTTTGCTGCAGAAAAAGAGAGTACATGGGCCCTGAGTTATTCAGCCTGGCTCTTGACCAAACTCAACCAGATAATTATACAGGTCTTATGTTGACTAGTCCTATATTGGCCTAAGGTTTAGGTTTGGGACGTAAAATGTTGGGAAAGACAGTGGAAGCTCCCCACCCATCATTTTACGGGTGAGGAAACTGAACAGACCCAAGAGTAGAGTGAGGTGGAGGAGACATGAGGTGGGGTGTGAAATTTAAGAAGACCTGCATTCTCAGAGTGGAGTACGTTGGTCAGCGCTGAGCGTGCCTCTGTAAATTTTGTGCCCTGGGCACCTCAGTTGCCTCACCCTTAATGCTGGTCCTGAAACTGACCCCCAGAGAGCCAGGTTCATCTGACTAGTTGGCATCAGAGCTGAAACTAACATAGGTCCTCCACCCCCTGATCTGGCACCTTCCCCTACAGTAGGCTGCGTCCAGCTTTGCCTGCGCTTCCGGGGAGAGAACTTCAAAGCTGAGCAGGATGTTTGTTGCACAGCTGGGCCAGCGGTTCTCCATCCAGGCAGCGCATTAGGCATCCTGAGGGAGTTTTAAACATTCTCACTCCTGGGTTCCCCCCTCTGAGTTTGAAATCAATTGTTCCTAGATGGGCCCCGAAAACATTTTGGTTTATTTACTTTTTAATTTAATTTTTTATTTTGTGGGGGAGGGGAGGTCATTAGGTTTGCTTATTTATTTTTTAGAGGAGGTACTGGCGATTGAACCCAGGGCCTCATGCATGCTAAGCATGCGCTCTGCCACTTAAGCTGCACCCTCCCTCCTGGTTTATTTACTTTCAAAGCTCCTCTTTGATGATTATGTGCAGCTGAGGTTGAGAACCACTGCATAATGATGGCAATGAAAATAATAACTGTGCTGTGAAAGACCATGTTAGTTAAGGAGTGGGTTCTATTTACGCCAGGCTGTGGAATATCAGTGTCTGTGTCTTTTCCCATTGTTACTGTTAATTCAGTGTATTCTCTGAGTCCACAAAAAAACTATATGGTTTTTTAAAAACAAAAACAAAAAACAAGCAGGGAGCACCTTAGCCCGGATTAAGACCCTGGGCAGGATTTGCTCCAGGCATAGGGATCTTAAGAGCAAGACTAGACCTCACTCAGCACAAGGTAATCACCCCACCCGGCCAGACTTCTGCACACGATGGGGAAAAATGCTTGTAAGGCAAATCAATATGTAAATAAAGGGAAAGTTTATTACTCTTTTTTTTTTTTAATGGAGGCACTGGGGAGTGAACCCAGGACCTTGTGCATGCTAAGCAGCTACTCTACCACTGAGTTATACCTTCCCCTCAAAAAAGTTTATTATTCTTTAGAAGGAAAGGTGACAAACTATTTTTAAGTACTTGTAAAATTATTTTGAATTGAGCCCTTTGACCAAATGATGACTTTGCTCATTTACAAATCACTTTTCCTGTGGGTTGAAACACAGAAGACCTTTCAAGGCATCAAGCTATTTTCCCTTTCGTATCAGTGTTTGTCGGGGATTTGTGAGTAAGAGTTCTGCATTTATTCAAGAAGACTCTAAAAGACAGGCTTTTCACGAACACAGGTAGGCCCAGAAATCCCTGTTTCGCGCAAGAGAAATGTAAACTCTATCAGAAGAAAAGGCCAAAAGCTAGGCCTCTTCCACCGAGCAGTTGACCACGTTATGAATGCAAAGGAAGAGTTCTTGAAGGAATTTAAAGTGCTGCCCCAGGAAACACACCAGTGATAAGAAAGGGAAACAGAAGGGGTGTAGCTCAAGAGGTAGAGCGCATGCTTAGTATACACAAGGTCCTGGGTTCAATCCTCGTACCTCCTCTAAAAATAAATAAATATGTAAACCCTCCCCCCCCAAAAAATTTTTTTAAAAAAACAACATTGTAAACTGACTATACCTCAATTAAAAAAGAAAAGAAATATTAGAAAGAAAAAAAAAAAAGGGAAACAGCCGTGTTGCCGACGTGGAGGAAGTCTGAGTGGTCTGAGTAGAAGGTCAAACCAAACACCACGTTCCCTTAAGCCAAAGCCTTGTCCTGAGCAAGACCCTCACTCTCTTCACCTCTGTGAAGACTGAGAGGTGAGGAAGCTGCAGAAGGAAAGTCTGAGGCCGGCAGAGGTTGGTTCATGAGGTTTAAGGAAAGAAGCCGTCTCTGCGACGTGGAAGCGCGAAGTGAAGCCGCGGGCGCTGACGCAGGAGCTGCAGCAGGTTCTCAGGAAGGTCGAGCGCAGAGCCCTTGTGGAGGTGCCGCGCTGAGCAACAAGGTTTTTTGATGTAGAGGGAGCAGCCTTCTACTGGAAGAGCATGCCGTCTAGGACTGTCATAGCCGGAGAGGACAAGTCAGTGCGTGGCTTCCAAGCTTCACAGGACAGGCTGACTCTCTTGTTAGGGCTAATGCAGCTGGTGCCTATCATGTGAAGCCAGTGCTCCTTCACCATTCCGAAAATTCTGGGGCCCTAAGAATGATGCTAAATCTACCCTGCCTGTGTTCTAGTAATTTTCAGGAATTCTGAGAGCTGGCTGTTAAACATGACCATAATTAAAATTTAGATTATGTAAACTTACACCTAAATAAATAATTTTTTAAAGAAGATTATAAATACTCAAAATTTCCATTTCCCATTTATTTTACTAAATTTCTCTACTATCTATGCTCTGGAGTTTATTTACATCTATCAACTCTGGATGTAGGAAACCCTATAAACCAATATACTGCTGCCCAGCTCTTTCCAACACCACTTTCGGTGACCTGTTGGTAGCTCAAAATGGATCATGTGAAAGTATTCACACAACAGAAATGAGCAGTTTCTACAAATCAAGGCACCCCCTCCTCCCCAAACGCCCCCCAACACCCCTCCCCCATCCGTTGTTACACATTTGCCATCGCACCCCCTGGTAATGCTCTATTTCCCACAAAAGCCTCCAGTAAGCAAACTTTCTTCAACAGGAAAAAAAAATCACTGAATTCTCTAGAAAGCAGTATTTTCTTCTCCCAGTTTCTAACATTCACTTGTGTAAATTTCAGGTGGACAAAACAACCAGTGGATTAACTGGATTTTTCTTTCTCCCGCCTGGTGGTCTGACCGTGTGCAGGCAGCTGCTGTTAACGCCATCAATCAAATAGGTTCTGACACCACCAGCGATGACTTCTCCCCCCACCATCGCCCTGCAGTCTCTTCCGCTAGCTTATTCCGAGAGAAAGTTTAGATGTATGAAAATCACTCATTATTGTTTAACTGGGTCAGCAGCTGAGCTGGTTATGAAACGTCTGTCTGAATCGGAAATGTGGGTATAAACTGCCAGACTTTAAAGAATTAAAAAAAAAATAATAAAATAGATGGTAAATGTGGAGAGGATTAGGATTATTCCCTTTGAAAGCCAGTGACTCCAGCCAGATTCCTCCCCAGATCCCATTCCGGCTCCCAGATGATGCAGCTCAGCTCCCCCAGTGGAGTGCATTACGCTCTCTTTAAAGACTCAGCGCTAATGGGATGCTGAGAAAATCAATCCGTTCTTAGTTTGCAGGCCTGCTGCTTGGTAAATGGAAAGCAAATTCTTTCTTCTTCTTTGCAGGCAGAAAGAAGCCCTGGGAGGGGCCTGGGTTCTACCCTTCACACGCCGTATCTGTGCTTGCCGTACGCTCAGTCCAGAAAGTCCGGGTGCGCGTATCCACTCTCAACTCAACGGGGAGACATCTCTCTGTGTGTCTGCCTGTCTCTCTCTCTCTGTGTCTCTCTTTCTCTCTCCTCTGAAGAGGGCACACATCATCATGTAGTGCTTTCTGAAAAGAAATATTCAATTGACACCCAGCATCCATAATCATATCTACCATTTATTAAGCATTTACCATGTACCATGTATCATGCTTTCAACATTTTTTTTTTAACAACCCCATAAGGTAGGTTGTATTTTTATCCCCATTTCACTGTTGAGCAAACCAGGGGAGATAAATGGACCAAGGTCACTGTAAGGAGCAGAGTCTGGATTTAAACCCAGTTCTGTTGACTGCAAACCTAGGGCCACAAGACACTTCGTTCCACACCGAAGGTGAAGTCTCAGTGAGAGCCAGAACCAAGTGAAAGCTATGGGCTGTGTCAGGCTTGCCACAAGGACCTCTGCTAAGAGTGAGAATACATCGCCTCTCAGGAAGATAGTGAGCCCCTGGCGTGGAAGGGTTGCAAGAGAAATGGAAAGAACACTTCCTGGTGTGGGCTTCCCAGGGGGGCCGGCTGCTTGTTCAGGGAAGGGTAACTGCTCAAAGCTGCTGCTTCCTAAAGCTGATTGTTCACCAGAGAATATATTTTTGGTAAGAAAGCAGACTTGTTCTATAAACCCAGATTAGAAACAAAGGGCAAAAGTGCAAGGATTTGGGCTATGATGAGGAAGGACTTCTTTTGCTAGGTTCCAGTCTTTTTTCGATGGTTGTTTAGCATTCAGTTGTCGTTTCGTTGTAGTTGTGAAGAGAGGTGAGCTCTTGGTCCTACCGCCCCGCCATCTTGACCGGAACTCAAGGAAGGACTTCTCTGAAGTCCATGCAGTGGACCAGGCCTCTCTGGAACACTGACCTTCTCTCTAGGAGGCTGTTTACGAAGAAGCTGATAGGCACACACAGCGTTCCTTTTGCCTCCACCCTTGTCCAGGACATCACTCAGAATTTTGCCCCGGTTTCCTAACTGATCCCTCTTCCCAACCAAGCTCATCCTCACCACCACCATTCAAAACCCAGTCTTACTTTTTAATTCTCTGGCTTAAAGACCTCTCCACTCACGTTGGCAGGTTGAGTTCCCAGGGAAGCAGAATGAGAGAAAGACAAGCCTATGGGATGTTTATCAGGGAGGGAGCTTAGAGTGAACACCTGTGGAAGGGAGGGAAGGAGGCTGGATGGGACACACGGAGAAGGCATTGCAGCAAGCACGTCAGCTCATTCCCCGGGGGAGTTCTGAAGCTGGGTGGCCCTTCAGAGTTCTCCTGAACTGGGGTGAGATGGACAGAGTCTTTATACTCCTGTGCAGGCCAGTCGTTAGATGTAGACTGTCCTAGGAAGCTGGCGTGAGCTTGGACAAGCTGGCTATCTTCAGAAAAAAAGAGTGGAAGAGGGCTGAGAGTAAGGGCTGTCTGTGAGCAGTACTCCCTGAAGCCAAAAGTCCTGAAAGGGGACTCACAGTCTAGCCTCTGCTACCTCTCCAACCCCATCTTTCTGCCTTCCTATTGCCTAACCTGGGTCCATTAAACTTCTCAGGAGATTCCTGAACATGCTGCCACTTTCATGATTGGTACATGCTGTTCCCTCTTACTCGGGTGCCCTTTCCTGCTGTACTAGTTTCCTATGGCTGCTGTAACAAATTACCACAAACTTGGTGGCTTGAAACAATACACATTATATGAAAAAAGAATTAAATAATGTCATTTGCAGCAATGTAGATGGACCTAGAGATTATCATACTACATGAAGTAAGTCAGACAGAGAAAGAGAAATATATGATATTGCTTACATGTGGAATCCAAAAAAAAAATGATACTAATGAACATATTTACAAACCAGAAATAAATTCACAGGCACAGAAAACAAATTTATGGTTACCAAAGGGGAAAGGGAGGAAGGGGTAAATTGGGAGTTCTGGATTTGCAGATACTACTACTATACATAGAATAGATAAACAACAAGGACCTACTGTACAGCACAGGGAACTGTATTCAATATCTTGTAATAACCTATAATGGAAAAGAATCTGAAAAAAGAATATATATGTATATATGTATAACTGAATCACTTTTCTGTATACCTGAAACATTGTAAATCAACTATATTTCAATTTTAAAAATTATTAAACACACACACACACATTTTATTCTCTTATAGTCCTGAAGCTCAAAAGTCTGACATCAGTTTCACAATGCCCCCTCAGGGAGCTCTGGAGAAGAACTGGTTTCCTCCTCTTTCCCAGCCCCTAGAGCTGCATTCTCTGCACAACTTGGCTCATGGTTCCTTCCTCCATCTTCAAAGCCAACAGCCAAGCACCTTGCTTCGTTGTCACATTGACTTCTACTGCTGCTTCATTGTCACGTTGACTTCTGCTACGTCTCCCTTTGTCTCCCTCTTCTAACACTTGTGACTATATTTAGGGTCCAGCAGGATAATACAGGATAATCTCTCATCTCAAGATACTTAAGCACATTTGTAAGTCTCTTTTATCATTTGAGGTAACATTCACAGGCTCCTGGGATTAGGGTGTGGATATCTTTGAGGGCCATTATCCACCCGACCTCATATGCCTTGACCACCTACCTCTCTTTCAGGTCTCAGCGCCATTGTCACTTCTGCAGAACTGTCCCTGACACTCTCAGGTACATGAAATGGGCACCCCTTTTTATTCCCTACAACTTTGTCCATGTCTTCAATCTATCAGTCACCCTGTTACACTGTAATTCATTCATTGAGCACCTGCTGTTCCAGGCACTTAATTCTTAATTCTCGGATGATTCCCAGATAATTCCCCCTTCATTCTTGGGGTTAGAGCAGGGAAATGGGCACAGAACCCCACCTTGTTGAGTTTCCTTTTGAATGAGAGTAGACAGTCAATTTTTTAAATTAAAATACATGCTTTGTTAAAAAGAAACAAATAATAAGGCACACAAAACAAAACCAGAGCAGGGTATAGGAGATTAGGAATTAGCCAGGGAAGATGGAGAGAGTTGCAATTTAACACTGGGGGGTCAAGGAAGGCCTCGTTGAGATGGTTTCAGTAAAGCCTCGAGGGAAGTATGGATGGATATCTGGCGGAAGCGATTTCTGGAGAGAGGGCGGGGCCAGTGGGGAGGTTCTGAGGCCAGAGCAGGGCTTGTGCGTTCAGGACCCAGGTGGAGGAGCTCCTGGAGGGTTCCGAGCAGAGGGGGGTGTGCTCTGACGTCTCACTGGGTCTCTTTCCGAGGGCTGCCAATGCAGCCGCCCAGAGTGTGCACTCCACTACCCTCTAGAAGGTTCCTTTTAAACATTTGGTCCACTTACCTAGACTATTCTGTGTAACACAGCAACCCTAATGGCCACTGTCTGAGAAAAAATGGACGAGGTACCCGGGTGGAAGCAGGAAAACCAGTCAAGAAGCCTTTATAGTAATCCAGGCATCGATCTACTTGTGGGACTGTTGCATCCCTGACACCTAGGACAGTGCCTGGAACAGGTGGGCAGGCAGAGAATGGATGATTACCTTCTGCCCCACAGTGTGAGCTGGACTTGGGGAGCCAAATCTCCCCCGTATCCCAGGGCACTCCCTGGTAACTTCCTGGATGCACATTTCTCGAATGAATGGGTAGACCAGATGACTTTTCAAATCTTAAATTCTGTCAGCCCAGCTGCCATCTGGCCTCCTCCCCTAGGAAGCTCCACTGTCTACAAGTCCATGTCCAATTCTACATGTTGAAACTGAACTCATCCCTTTCTCCTCTCCCCACCTGAAACAGCCTCCTCCTGGCTTCCCTCACCTGTTGATGGAGGCATCGTTTTCCCACCTCGGTTTGAAGCCTGTTATCTTTACCAGTCTTGTCCAGGTCTAAGTCCTGGAACAGCTTCTCTTTCAGCTCCACCGTCCAGACCCCAGTCATGCCCTCACCACATCTCCCTGGGAGCCACACTGGCCTCTCATTCTCTATGTGCATCTTGCCACTCCCCCCGCCCCCCTACTCCATGGATGCCCTCCTGTTCTTCCCTCCACCTCCAGGACCTCTCTCCAAGCTCAAGTCTGTTGTTCATCTGTGCTGGACCCATCTCTCCATGACCTCGTCTTCAGAAGTCCTCTGCCCTCTGTGAGCTGTCATTTGGCAATGTCCAGAGAAGAGTAGTGAGTAAGGGAAAGAATGCAAGCTTTGGAGGCAGACAGATGGGATTCAGACCCCAGCTAGTATGAGCCTCCTAGGATGTGATCTGGGGAATTCATGCATCCTCCTATCTGGGCCTTAGTTTCTTCACATTAAAGCTTTTTAAAAGATTAAAATCTTTAAAGTCTACTTTATAAACCAATGTGAGCATCCAAAGCTAATATTTACAAAGCACCTAGTATGCATTTGGTACTCAATAAATGCTGTTTCCTTCTTTCTGCCTGTTTTCGCTTGCCCACAGTTCCACTGCCTGCGCTGGCATTTTGATTCCTTTCCCCATTGCCTTCTTACACGTAGTTAAATTTTGATTTATACATGTTTGTTAGTAACACATGTAATCCAGGTCTTATCAGCCCAGCGGAGAACATGAGATAATGGGAAACCCTTTCTCAGTAATTATCTACTTGAATTTGCATCCAAATCACCTATACAATTGTCCATGTCAGATTTTAAAACTTCTTTGGGTATTTTTTTGCCTACTTTTCAGTAGAAGAGGATAGCATAATGAACCTCCGTGTACCTGTTACCCAGTTCTGGTAACTCTCAGTTTTGAGCCAGTCTTGTTTCATCTATCCCCTGCTCTCCATTTTTACTTCTGGAGTCTTTTATTTATTTATTTATTTATTTATTTATTTATTTATTTATTTATTTATTTATTTATTTTTCCTTTTCATATTATTTCTCATTATAGGTCACTACAAGGTACTGAATATGGTTCCCTGTGCTTTACAGTAAAAACTTGTTGTTTATCTATTTTATATATAATAGTACCTGCAAATCTCGAACTCCCAATTTATCCCTTCCCACCCCTTTTACAGCCCCTCCCCACCCGCCCTGGAACCTTAAGTTTGTTTTCTATGTCTGTGAGTCTGTTTCTGTTTTGTAAATAAGGTCATTTGTGTCTTTTTCATTTTAGGTTCCATATATAAGTGATATCACATGGTATTTTTCTTTCTCTTTCTGGCCTACTTCACTTAGAATGACAATCTCCAGGTCCGTCCAAGTTGCTGCAAATGGCATTCTTTTGTCCTTTTTTATAGCCGAGTAATATTCCATTGTATAAATACACCACAGCTTCTTTATGCAGTCATCTGTTGATGGGCATTTAGGTTGCTTCTATGTCTTGGCTATTGTATATGGTGCTGCTGTGAACATTGGGGTGCATGTGTCTTTTTAAATTAGAGTTCCCTCTGGATATATGCCAGGTATGGGAATGCTGGATCCCATGGTAACTCTATTTTTAGTTTTTTAAGGAATCTCCATACTGTTTCCCATAATGGCTGCACCAGTTTATTTCTGGAGTATTTTAAAGCAAATCTCAGACATCATATTTCTCCACTCACAAATGCTTCAGTAGGTATCTCTACTATGGAAGGACTTGTCAGTTTTCCAGGGCTGCCATAACAAAATGCCATAAACTCAGTGGCTTGCAGAACAGACATTCATTTTCTCACAGTTCTGGAGGCTGAAGTCCAAGATCAAGGTGTCAGCAGGTCTGGTTTTTCCCGAGGCCTTGCCCCCTGGCCAGTAGAAGGCTGCCTTCTCGCTGTGTCCTCACACGCCTTTTCCCTTCAAACACATCTCGTGTCTCTTCCTATTCTTACAAGGACACCAGTCCTATCAGATCAGGCCCCACTTCATGACCTCACTTAACCTGAGTTCGCACTGTAAAGGCCGTGTCTCCAAATACAGTCGCAATAGGGGTTAAGGCTTCAACATACGAATTTGGGGGAAAGACAAGTCGGTCCACAACAGGACTTTTAAAAAACACGATCATAACATCATTGTGCCTAAAAATAATAGTAACAGTTGCTTAATACTGTGTAACATCCTGTCCGCATTCAAATTTCCCTAGTTGTCCCCAATACTTTTTTTTTTAACAGTTTGTTTAAATTAAGGTCCAAAAGGTGGAGCATTGTTTTCAAAATACAGATTCCTAGGCCCTGCCCTGGCGTGGTGATTTAGCTCCCCCACATGCTGCCTCAAGGGGTCCTGAGAGTTTTTGATTGCTATTTTACCCCCCAGTGGAAGTTGGGCCATTAACATTTTAAGCAGAATTATGCCAACACTGATAGGTTTCCATCAAGGAAGTCATTTCTAGAACAAGTGTCATTAAGTCATGAAATTCATTGATCAGTTTTCCCTGCAGCACTGGAGTGAATTTCCAGTCTTTACCATTTTTATTCTAGTTTATTGGAATTCTCTTCATTGGCATCCGTTCTTCTTCTGTTCACATTTCACCATGAAATTTGATTCACTCTCAGGTTTTTGTCCTTGCCAAATATTACCAGTTACAACATCTGCCTTTGTGAGTTTCATTTTGTGGCCATTATTTCTACCAAATCCAACTCTTCCCAATCAGATGTAGACGGTACATTGTATCAAGATTTGATTCTTCAGGTGATTTTCAACCTATAGCATTTTCCCCCCAGAGGTAGTGTCAGCTGTTGTTAAGCTCGTTTTGTGTTGATCATTTCTATTGGTACTATTCATACTCGCTTGAATTCAGCAGTAATATATGTACTTTGATAAAAGGCTGAGAGCTTGGATTTCTTTCTTTACTTATCCATGAAAAAAATGTTCTGTATCTAAGAGATCGCGAGGGAGATGGAGAGTGGGAGTCAGCGAACCAGGAAAAGACACACAGGCAGAGGGAGAGAGAGACAGCTTGGGAACGAAGCTGCAGCCGACTTGGGCTAGAGTTTGCCAAGCCTTCCGTGGGGTCCGGCCGCTGTGGAGGTCAGAATGGCGAGCTGCAGGCAGCGTGGAGGCTGAACTATGGTTGGTGAACGTAGGTCAGGCAAGAAGTCGCAGGACTTTAAATCCAAAGAAGTGAAACCCACACTGTCATTGTGCCACTCTCGGCCCCTCCCCCCTTTTATGGCTTTTTTTTCTTTTTTTTACTCTCTTCCTATCCCTGCCCCATCAGAGACTGAATTTCAGCCCTCTGCTCTTGGTGAACTTCAGACCGACTACTGCCTCTCCCGAACTTCAATTCTTCTGGTCCACAGCCAAGGTGACCCCACCACGTGGTTTTACCCGTGCCTAGCACAGTGCCCTGTGTGCCCTGAGTGCTTAGAAATCACCTGATTTATCATGAAGCATCACCCTGGGGGGAAGGGGTAGAGCTCAGTGGTAGAGCACGTGCTTAGCATGCACCAGGTCCTGAGTTCAATCCCCAGTACCTCCATTAAAAAAAAAAAATTGCTCAGTTTTAAGTGGGGAGGGTATAGCTCCGTGGCAGAGCACATGCTTAGCATGCATGAGGTCCTGGATTCAATGCCCAGTGCCTCCACTAAATAAATAAATAAATAAACCTAAACACCCCCCACCACCACCACCACAAGAAAAGCATCACCCTGACAATTTAACCCCCCCATAAGCTAGGCCACTGTTAACAAATCAAAACACACCTACCACTTCCTGGGGGGTACGTAGGTGGATGGATCCAGATTCGGCAATTCTGAACTGTGGGGAGGCCTCTCAATCTGTCTACAGAATTGAAGCTTGAAAAGTTTTCTTTTTCTTGCTGACGTTCCCCAGCAGATGCCTGCTGTACACCCACACACTTAGCCAGCAAGCTGAGAAGAGCTGCGGCAAGAAGTATTCCCTCTGGGACCAGTAGTCGCAGGAGCATCCTCCCGGAAGTGAAGCGCCGGTCCAGCCCAGCTCCCCGCTCCTCTGGTCCAGGCTCACAGCTGCCTCAGGCTGAAGTCCAAGAGGAGGGGTCTTCGAGAGATGGTGCAGGGAAGGGCCAAGAAGAGCTGCCCCCTGGGAGAGCGAGGCCCTGTGGGGGACTTCCTGGAGGCCTGGAGGGGGCCACCAGACACAGCCAGCTGAGAGACAAGAAGATGGGAGGGGCCTCAGGGCTCACTTTGTGCTCCTGTCTTAAAGGGCTTGGACCAGCAGCTCCTGTGATGTAAACTGTGTGACTGAGGTGTTAAAACTCAAGGATTAGCCCAAGAAAACTGAAGGAACAAGGGAAGGGTTCTGGCCTTGAAGAAAATGTGAGGCAATGACTGAAATGTTATGGTGTACCCCAGAAATTGACACGACATTGTAAACTGACTCTACTTCAATTTTTTAAAAATGGAAAAAGTAAAAATAGAATTAGAACAAAAGAGAACATGAGATGAGAGAGAAAGGCTAGACTTGAGGTTTCTCAAACTTGGCTTCAGGTGGTGGGGGGGGGCTTTAAAAAGACTGATGCCCCAGCCCCACCCCGAGGGACCGATTTAATTGAGCTGGGGTAGGTTCAGGGCATCCAATTTTTAAAAGCTCCCCAGTGGGGTTCTAATATGCAGCCAGTTGAGACCAACTGGGCTAGACTGAGGACAGAATAGGAAATCTGATCTCCCTGGGTCTCCCATGGCCCAGCCACGGGAGGGGCAAGGCCCTTGGGCCTGACCTCTCCCGGGGTCATGTGGGAGCCTGTGGTTGTACATCTGGGGGCTGAGTGGTGCTTTGGGACCGAACACCAGCCCTGGTTAGACAGTGGACAGTGGGGTGCTGCCGGGGAAGACTCGGGTTCACTAGTCCACTGTGTGCCAGGCCAGCTACTTCCTGCCTTCCCTTTCCTCATAGGATCTCCAGCTCGAAAACATTCCCTGAATCTCAACTTTCATTAAAATAGCCCAGTCACTTCTAGTCGACAGATTTTTTTCCCTCCATGAATTATTCAAACTGGGGGGTTGAATGTTGAAAATGACATGTTTGAGTTGTCCTCATTAAGAAGCTTTTAGCTGTGAGTCTCCTGCCTCCACTGTGTTTACAAAGCCTGATCTCTGCAGGGCTTGTGGGGACGGACGCAGTCAATCATTGACAAAGTCACTAAGGAATGCCACGTGGAAGTAAAGTCAGTGATAAACACCCACAGAATAAACAGAGGTGGTGTAACAGAGGGAGCCCTCAGGGACAGCCCTGGGCACTCAGAAGCGTCCCCAGCCTTCAGCAAGCCTCCCGGCCTCCTGGGCCTCCGTTTCCATCACGTTCACGATCACCTATTTCACGCCTGCCCTGGAGAAGGGGGATTAAACAGATGATCTCTCACCCTTGAGGAACCCCACTCTAGGGGATTGAGGCAGACACAGAAACAGCCCACGATGAGACCATCTGAATAAGAGGCAGAATGTGCCACAGATGTTGACTTCTGGCCTTCTCCTTGACTCTTAACCACAAAACAGAAGATTCAGAACAAGCAGAAGGTAGGACTGAGTGACGGTGCCCTTCGGAGGGGCCTTGAGTGTCTGCCAGACCACCACAACATCATCACCAACGTCGCCAGTGATGTTCAGACAGCACAGGGCTTCATCATGACCGCATCTAGAGATGGGATTGGTAAGGTGTACCAGGGAAAACTGGGTGACTTGTATAATCTGTTATAAAGTAATAAATATATCATAATGCCAGGGGAAAGATATTTCTAGAGAACAGAAGTGAGATCAGATTCATTTGCTTAATTTGCAAAAATCATTCTTTTTTTTTTTTTTTTTTTAATGGAGGGTCTAGGGATTGAACCCAGGACCTGGTGCATGTTAAGCATGCGCTCCACCACTGAGTCCTACCCCCAACAAAATCATCCTCTTTTTTACTGCTTCATGATTATATAACTCCCACCCAAGGCAGTGGAGGACGTTGTGTCTGGTGACCGGGCTCGTGGGGCGCTCTGCCCGAGTCAGCAGACAACAATGTCCAGGAATTTTCACAGCCTACATCAAGGAGGTGAGGAGTTTCCAACACTAAGACATTTGTGGTGTCATTTTACTTTGCTTTAGAAAAGATGGTTAAGTGGTTACCATGTAAACCGGTCATTCCAACCTTTAGCGTACATCTGATTCACATGTTGGGTTTGCTACAACACCAACTGCTGGTCCCACCGCCAGGGTTTCTGATTCAGCAGGTCTGGGCTGGGGCCAGAGAATTTGCATTTCTAACAAGGTCTAGGTGATGATGCTGTAGCTGATAAGGGACCGCACTTTGAGAACCACTGATATTAACACCAACTGTCATTGTTCAAAAATGCTCTTCGCAGGGCCTTGTCACCCAACGGTAGCGTGTCTGACTCCAAAATGCTTTTTGCATTTCCAAATGCGGTGCATCGGGGGACTCTCAGGGCTGAGCGCCTGCTCTCCTGTCTTCCCTGTCTTGTCGTTTATTCATGTTCTGACTTAGTTCTAATCTGTAGCACTGATCTGCGGCCCACGAGCCGTGGAGAAACATGTTCCTTCTTGGCCACCATCATCTTAAATCGTCATTTAGCCCAACTAGGTGTTCTTGTGAAATGTGAATCTCAGCTCATCCATACAGATCATTTTCCCTCCAGTGACTTCAAGAGCAAATAAGATAATTTTAAGCCCTTGCCCCAGCCTAAGATCCCAGGATTTTATGATACAATGATTTTAATAAGCACCCACCCTTTGTCTTGGAAGGAGGAAAGTCACTTTACCAGAGCATCCGCTTACCTACTTGTGCACTAAGTCTCATTTAATTTCCCTGTGACCATTTGAGTTGATGCCATTTTCAAGATAGAGACTGAGAAGTTCAAAGAGTTTAGGTCATTTGCCCACATGGCCCAGCCAGTGAGTCATGGAGCCGCGTTGGAACCCTGAGCCATCCTTGCTCCGTCCAGCATAGCGCGTGCTTTCCCTCTGCGGGGGCAAAGTGAGAACAATGCCCGGGAAATGCTTTCTCCCACGGACTGCTCTTCTGCTTCCAAACGCCACTGACGCTTGGGTGTTTGCACCCAAGACGAAGGCCTTGGCACCAGGCCCCCTTGTTTACAGATCTGGAATCCCATGCACATGAAAAGTGAGCACAGGGCCAAGGGTGGGGCGGGGGTTGGGGGGCCGGGCCCAGCTTGGATGGCACAACTGTCAACACAGCAAAAATACTACAAGGAAAGGCAAAAACATTTCAAAGACGCGATCACAGCCATTTTCTTCTTGCTGGAGCCAGTAGCTTTTGACCCTCAATTTGAATAGGCTTTTATTTTCCTTTAAAAAAAAAAAAGAAACTGTTCTGTCTGTAACTGTACTAGTGACAAGGTCACAGTGTTGACAAGGATGACAGGAGGAAACCTTTCTGGGTCACAGGCCAGTCTTGCCAATCTTAACATCCAGTAATCCAAAGTCACAGGCCTGACTGACACTCTGGGAGGAAAACGGTTATCTTCCCCCAATCTGATCATTAGTGGGAAGGAAGTGAGAGCTGTCAGCTACCACTTATTACCAGGGGTCCCTTAGGACCATCTGGTTTTTCATTAGCTGTCTTTAAATTATATGCAGTCAGGAAGCTTAGCTCAGTCGGTATCAGAGGCTGCTGGAAACTGAACCGGGTGCCTTCTTGGAGAACGGAAGCCAGAGTCAGGAGCAGCAGATGCTGAAGAGGGATTTAAATGATCGTCTGCACTTTGAAGGAACCCACACGAGAGCCAGGGCACAAACTATAAGGTTTGGGGCAGAGGGGTGGGGCTGTGGTCTTACCCAGTGCTTCTCAAGTTTTGATGTGCTGATGAAACACCCTGAGACAGCTGGTAAGTACAGACTCTGTTTCTTTAGGTCTGTAGTGGGGCTGAGATTCTGCGTTTATAACAAGCTCCCCGGTGATGCCAATATTGCCTGTCCACAGGCTACTTCAAAAGGAAAACCACGTCAACAAAAGTTTGAGATTTGCAAAGGTTAATCGCTATATATAAAAATAGATGAAAACCAAATTTTTCTGTATAGCACAGGGAACCATATTAAATATCTTGTAATAACCTTTAATGAAAAAGAATAGGAAAATGAATATATACATGCATGACTGGGACATTGTGCTGTATACCAGAAATTGACACATTGTAACTGACTATACTTCAATTTAAAGAAAGCTTTCTAGTAGAGCATTTTAAGAAATACGTAATAACAATTTAAAAACTAGTGGGGACCTGAAGAAATATTTCAATAAGCTTTTGTACCAATATTCATAATGAGATAGAGGAGGAAATTGAATATTAAGGCATATGAGAAGGCCTTAGGTAAAGAACAACCCTTTTTTTTAGAAAAAGAGCAAGAGTACTTCTGAGAAGTGGATTGTTTCATTCTGAAGCTAACAACATGAAAGTAGGTGCTGAAAAGTAATGGCTACCATAATATCTTATCCAAATTACCTGATCATTAAACCAAGTGTGAGTAGTGACTGAAATACACTGAGAAAACAGTATGGAGATTCCTTTAAAAACTGAAAGTAGACTTACCATATGATCCAGCAATTCTACTCCTGGGCATATATCCAGGAAAGATGAAAAGTCTAATTCAAAAAGACACATGCACCCCAATGTTCACAGCAGCACCACATACAATAGCCAAGACATGGAAGCAACCTAAATGTCCATCGACAGATGACTGGATAAAGAAGATGTGGGCTATTTATACAATGGAATACTATTCAGCCATAAAAAAGAATAAAATCATGCCATTTGCAGTAACATGGATGGACCTGAGATCATCATACTAAGTGAAGTAAGCCAGAAAGAGAAAGAAAAATACCATAAGATATCACTTATATGTGGAATCTAAAAAAGAAGACACAAATGAACATGTTTACAAAACAGAAACAAACTCACACAGAAAACAAACTTATGGTTACCAGGGCGGGAAGGGATGAAGGCGATGGATAAACTGGGAGTTTGGGATTTGCAGATACTATTATGTATAAAGTAGATAAATGACAAGGTCCTGCTGTACAGCACAGGAAACTATATTCAATACCTTGTAATAGCCTATAATGAAAAAGAATATGAAAAAGAACGTGTGTGTGTGTGTGTGTGTGTGTGTGTGTGTGTGTGTGTGTGTGTATCTGAATCTCTATGCTGGACACCAGAAACTAACACAACATTGTAAATCAATTTAAAGAAATACACTGTGTCAGATGCATTGAAGTGAATCAGTCACCCCAGAGAACTGTCAGAGGCCCCCCACCTCCCAGGCATCCAGAGTGGGCCCAGCCCACCTCCCTGCTCACACCTGCCCACACCCAGGAGGGCAGACGGCCACGTTCCAGAGTCCGTGGCCCTGCTTCAGTTTGGGAGCCTAGACTCTCCGACTAGACTATTTTTGTTTTTCCTGACATTCATCCCCTACCTTTTCCTTCATGGTAACTGACTTTGCGGTGAGAGTTTTAACCTCTTGAAACTCAGAGGAGGGTCTCTGGACCAGAACTCCCAGCATCAGTGGAGCTTGTCAGAAATGTACGGTCTTGGGCCCCCTCCCCTCAGAACTGCTGCATCACAATCTGCAGTGGAACCCAATCCCCAGGTGACTGGTATGCTCATTAAAGTTTAGGGAGCACTGTTTCCATCTTTCTGAACTTCGTTCTTACCTTGCAGGGTTATTGTGAGGATTAAATGCATCCAAAGGGCCTGGCAAGTCACAGGTGCTAGCTATGTTATCGTTGCCTTCCTTCGCTGCCAGGCCTCTGTGCCCAGGCTCCATCTGCCTGAGCCCTTCTCTCTGGAACTCTGACCTTATCTTGCCTCCCCAGACACAGCCACTTGGCAGGTGCCCCAAACTGACCTCAGCTCTTTTCTCGGAGCCCCTGGCCAACTTGCTAGGGGCTGTTGCTATAGTTCTCAGCACTCCCCACTGACCTAGACTCTCCCCAAGTCCCACCTCCCCTGGCCTGACACTTCTCGTGGGCACCAGAAACCCTACCGCACCACCTTGTTTAGTCCTGTTGCCAGTGCTCAAAACGGCCTTAGAACTGCTCCTTGGAATCTTGGAATCTGGGCCCAGTGTAAGGACTCAACTGAATCTTCCTTAGGTGAATGAATGAAGAAAAAGGGGTCGCTTCATCCTAAGCCATGCCATTAGGGTTTCCACCTCCCCTGGGGGACTTGGCCTCTTTGCTTTTCCTTCTTCTCACCCTTCCTTGCCATCCAAGTGTGATGCAGAAGGCTGAGCTCTGATGTCCACCCAGGAAGGAAGGGCCCGTGAGAGTGCTGACCTATTAGGATTCCAGAGCCCGGGTCTCTCTGCACGGGAGCCCTGGTGGCTGCACAGCATCCCGCCCCGCTCACTGTGATTCCACACCAAGGCTTGAGCCAAAATGGCAGATGGTCATAAAGTGCTCCGGTCCTGGCCTGAGCTGCTCCTCATAGGTCGCTGCAGGCTGTTGGCATCCTGTCCAAATCTCCCTCACCGGGCAGTCCACAGCTGCTGCAAGAGCAGTGGCCAAAAGCTTCTGCCTGTGACTTTCTTTGGACAATTGCTATTGGATGAGATGTCTCACCAGGAGAATTTGGAGATGTGTCACTCCCACTCTGGCCCCAAGCGGCCGATGACTGATGGACACAGGGCACAGATCCTGGTCCCCTAGCCTCAAGGTGGGACAGCTCCATACTGCAACTTACATTCTAGAGTCCCCATGGACCCGGCCAAGTCTCAAATGTACCTGAGGTCACCTCCTGCTTCCCCCGCTCACTCACAGGCTTTTTTCCAGGGTGTCCCTCGGTAAACTAGGTGCCCCTGAAACTGTCCCAGGCTCTGCTTGCTGGGAACCTGACCTAAGGCAGTGCTCTTGAGATTCATGGATGAGTGGCAGGGCAAGGCTCCTGTGTTCACGCTCCCCAGTGCTCACCATCTTGACACCAACCCAACAAGAACTCACACTGGGGTCTCCTCCCCGCTTCCATCAGTCCACAGGGGCCCCAGCACCAAGTCCAATGGATGAGGATGAGGGTCTAAAACTAAGCTGCCCAGAATGGTAGCTGCTGGCTACAGGGGACTGCTGAGCCCTGGAAATGTGGCTGGTGCAACTGAAACACTGAACAGCTAATTTCACTTAAGTTGAATTTTAAAAACTGATGCACAGTTCAGTTATTGGAAAACTATCAAGCGTGTTTGGAACAACTTGGATGTGTACATCAACTTTTTTTTCAGTTGTGAAATTTATGAAATCTGAATACAGGTCAAGGATTTCCAATAGAAAATTTAGTGTCCAAATTGGGATATGCTATACATGTAAAAAAATGTACACCAGATCCCCAAGATCTAGCATTTTAAAATAAAAAAAAGACACGAATGAACTTATTTACAAAACAGGAACAGATTTACAGACATGGAAAACAAATTTACGGTTATTAGGGGGAAAGGGTTTGGGAAGAGATAAAGTGGGAGTTCGAGATTTGCAGATACTAACTACTATATAAAAAATAGATAAACAAGTTTATATCATATAGCACAGGGAACAATATTCAATATCTTGTAGTAACTTACAGTGAAAAAGAATATGAAAATGAATATATGTATATTCATGTATGACTGAAGCACTGTGCTGCACACCAGAAATTGACACAACATTGTAAACTGACTATACCTCAATTAAAAATAATAATAATGTAAAAGATATCACTCACATTTTAGTCTGGGTTACCTCTTGAAATAATATTTTGATTTACTTTGTTAAATAAAATGTTATTAAAATTAATCTGTTAAGTGTTCTTAAAACTTGTATATTTTAAAAGTAAGAATCTTCTTATGATATATTTTTAAAGTAAGAAACCACTTTAAAACACTATACATTTTTAAAGCTACTGGAAAATTCTAAGTTACATACATAATAAAAAATCAGTGTGAGGACCACGGGGGTCAGGTAGGGCCCTGGAGCCCAGGTGGAAATGTGACCAAAAAAGGGACTTGGAAACAAACACTGAATCTTGAAGATGTTGAGATGTCTCAGTTGCCCATATATCCTCTCAGGAAATCCCCATGTCTCAAGTTTCCCAGAAAGAAGACACTGAAATGAGGATTCCTGTGCAAAGCAATTATTAAGGAAGTGCTCCCAGGAGGCGCCCAAAGGAAGTGGGGGAAGCAAGACAGGGAGGCGGGGAAGCTGGGCCGGTGGGATTTCAGCAGTCCCGCAGGGAGTATGATCCAGGTGGAAAATTCTGGTGCATAAGTTATGCTTCACAGGTTGGTTTTCACAGTCCCCCACCCCTCGGTCCTTGGACAAAGGCCTCCTCAGCAGGGGACATAAACTACTTGCTAAACTGGGGAAGAGCTCCAGTTGCCCAAAGAGAGTGCCGAGAAGAGGAGTTACAGCTATGGACTGTTGAAGGCAAAACATACTGAAGCCAGGGGAGGGGAGGGGCGACCAGAAACAGTAAAGAAATGTGAGAATTCTGGGCAGTGTGTCCACCATCCACTGCCCCCATCATGGAAGGTCACCTGGCTACATCTCTTCCCTGTAGCCTGAGGACCAGCAATCTCATCTTCTCTCCTCAATTTATTTCCTGATTTACAGACTTTCCTCTACAGAGTTTCCTCTTGGGTCATCATAAATTCAGAAGAACCAGCCAGTAAGGGATCCATGGCGTCTCCCCCTCTCCCCAGCCACAAATGAAGCATCTCTGCTTGTATGTGTTGGAGACACTGGGTGCCTACATGTGCTTTTTGCTTAAATATAGGTCTCTGCAGCTAAAAGAAAGGCTCGAAAACTACCGTAATAGACCGTGCTTGAAATGAGCGTGTTCATTTTCTGTTGCTGCATGACAAATTACTGAAAACTTAGAAACTTGTAACAACCTACATTTTTATCTCATGGTTTCTATAGGGCAGAACTCCGGGCAGAGCTAAACTCAGGGTCTCACACGGCTGCGATCCAGGTGCTCAGGGCTGTAGTCTCATCAGAAGCTCCACTGGGGTAAGATCGGCTTCCAAGCCCCTTCGGGTTGTTGGCGGAGTTCACCTCTTTGTGGTTGTAGGGTCGAGGGCTTGTTTTCTTGCTGGCTGTCACTGGGGGCTGCTAAGGCCCACCTGCTGAGGCCACCCCAAGTACCTTGCCACGTGGCCTCCTCCATAGGTCCTCTCATGACACGACAGTTACTCCTTTAAGGAAGTAACCAGAGTCTGTCTAATGTATGACTAGCAAAACAGAGCTATGTGTGTCTATAATAACATCATCATTCACCTTTGCTGTGTTCTGGAGCAAGCCCCAGTCCCACCCACACCCAAAGAAAAGAGATTATCCAGGCCGTGTAAGTGGGTTTGTCCACCACAATGGTATGGAGGGAGAATGTTTAGTAAGAGGCCCCTTGGTAAAAGCCTTGCAGTGGAGGAGAAAAAATTGCTTCACTCCTAATTTTTCCATACCACCCTGGTCTTAAGCAATCAAGGGAGGTCTTTCCTGCACTCACCCTGAATAATTTTGATCTGTGGCCTTGCATTCTGACCCGTGTTATCTGTGTGCGTCTTGATCCACACATTCTTACCTGTCTCTGGACTCACTGGTTTAGTCTTGGGCTCTCCCTGGCTAGTTATAAAACCTTGCTTTATCTCTGCATTCTCATAGCTGTTGCCTCTGGTCCCACACTTATAGCTGTTTTCAGTTAATTTCCTGCCTTCATTTTCATATGCATGATCAAAACTGTCATATGGGAGAAGTTCACTGCATCTAACATAACACATTATAATCATTAAGCAAGCAAATCTTGGTTAAATTTCTTTAGATCAAAAGAAACTATTTTAGATTAATTGCACTTGACTGCCTGATACATCTGACATTGTTTAGATTTTTTTCAGTCTTGTGATAGTTTAAAAAAAAAACCTATAGGATACCAGCTTTAGGAAATTTGGCTGGTATTACTAAAAATTACATTTTGCTGAAAGGTATTGGATTTAGAGCTCACGTTTTATGTAAAGCTTAGAGATGCTTAATAGCTCCAGCTTATTACCTCTCTACGGTCTTACCGTGCTTTATTTCAGCAATGGAAACAGTTAATAGTAAACATTAGGAAATTAAACAAAATAGTTTATTCATCCAGCATTATCAGAAAAAACATAAGTATTCACCAGGGAAACAAAAGGAATTTGAGAGCTGAAGCTCTTCTCAGACACTGATGAATCAGGGGTTGGCAGATATTTAGCACAGATGCTCAAACTCCCCCAACCTGTGCCCATGGCAGACATCATCAATCAATCACTGTCTTCTGCAGAGTCTGAATAGAGCTTTGGAGTTCTCCATTCTCAGAAACTACTCCTGGTTTAGATAGCAGTTTCTTCCATTACAAGTAATAGAAACCAACTGGAGCCAGCTTGAGCCAAATAAGGAGGAAGTTCATACAAACACACAAGGGTGTCCTCCAAAATTCAAATGCAAGATTGCAGTGAGATCTCAGGCACCAGGAACCAGAAAGCCATCAAGACTCTGTCCCTCATGTCTGTGTGTTTCTGCCTGCTTGACTCACTGTTTCTCCCGGCAGTCAGGCTTTCTCTGTGTCTCCAATCTGCTTGAGGTCATGTGGCCACTCAAAGCACCCACGGTTAGAGACTGCATCTGAATCTCAGCATCAGATTCCTGAGAGAGAGAGAGAGAGAAGAGAAGGAAAGAGCAGCTCTCAGAGAGGGCAGGGATGGCTCCCAGCCTAAGCCGACAGCCCGGGCCATTTTCCATCACCACCATCCAGCCGTAGACAGTGGCACTAGAGATGAAACCTATCTTCTCCTCAGGAGCTAGGTCAGGGCAGACCAATTGATCTCTGTGCGATGCTTTATACCTGCACTTTCCAATCCAGTACCCGCTCACCTCCTGCAAGCTATCGAGCACTTGGAATGTGTCTGGGGAACTGAATCTTTAATCTTATTTATTTTTAATTAATTTAAACGTAAATAGCCGTGTGTAGCACCAAACCAGACAGCGTAAATCAAGGCCCCTTTCCAGGTGAAGGGTAAGACAGCTGAGCTCCAGACCCATAGCTGGTTAGTAACACAGCTGGAACTGAACACTTGGTTTCTTTTCCTTTTCATTCCCCATCCTTTTAATTGCAGTTGGAGAATCTGCCTCAGTGGTTTTCCCAGATAATTCGAATTTACCATTTTAAATGTCCATGCCTAACCATCCTTTTTTTTTTCCATCAAGAGTGTTTATTTGCTTACATATTTGCTGATGGTTTTGTTAGTCAAACTACAACTACAGAGCTATGATAAAGTTGCCTCTCATTACAGAAACGTCAAACGAGCTTTACCTAACCATTCTTTGATGTAAAGCTTTCTGAAATGTATTACACACTTCTCTGCCTTGGGGCAAAAAAGCCATGTGGCCATCATTGTAGACTTTCCTTAATGACCGAAGCTGTAACTGTGAACCGCATTTGTCCTTCTGGGTAATAATCACGGGGCCCTCAGCACAGGGCCTGGGGAGGCCTACAGGGCTGCCTCCCCTGCCTGTCGCATCTCCGCAGCAGGCAGAGATCTGCTGCTCCCTCTCCTCGTCAGGTCTTGATGTGGCGGCTCTGACAGCATCCCACTCCCTTCGCAGGCTCAGCAATGCACCGAGTAGAAGAGCTTGATTTAGCAGTGGGCTTAATTTCACCCACACCTCTAAACTACTAGGCGTGGGGGAGTTTCACAACGGAGTCAGGTACGCAGGGTTTTGCACAAAATTTTCCACAACACACAGGTTGGTTTTTTTTCTTTTCTTTCCTTAAAGGTCTATGATGATGTAAGTCTCATAAGAGCTGATTGTGGGACGAATGGTATGATGTTTTACTTTAAATGTGCCACTAACAGGGAGGGTATAGCTCAGTGGTAGAACACGTGCTTAACATGCATGAGGTCCTGGGTTCAATTCACAGTACCTCCATTAAATCAATCAATCAATCAACCAACCAATCTAATTACCCGCCCCCCCCAAAGAAAAATCAAAAATAAGTTAAAATAAATCTTCCACTCAATACGTCACCACTGCCATGGCTAGGGTCCCAGGGCAGAAGAGGACTGTGCACTAAATAGTTGGAGAAACGAGACCACACTTGGGTGTGGATGATTTTCAGTTACTTTCCTGAGCTGTTTCTCCATGGTGTATTCTCAAGCCATGAAATAGGAGCCATTTTATGAGTCTTTGGAAGATGTTCAAAAAAACTGAAGTCAATTTTCAGAACGGTAAGAGAAACGATCATACTCTCATTTCAGTACCCTCTACCCAGGCCAGACTTGCAGTAACAGTATCTACTCAGAATGTATCTAGGCGTGTGGCTGCCTGAAAGGGCTCAAAGCCAGGGGAAGAGTTGTCATGAAGTCCACGCACTGGAGGCCTGGTCCGTACCCAGGGGAGCAAGACTCTCTGCTGGCCTTCAGCCGGGGCCCCGCGGCCTGTCTTGGGGTCTGGCCTGAGGCTTCATGAGAAGGGCGATTCAGGGGAAGTCTGGGTTTGCTGCCTGGACCTCTAAAAGCCGATCAGTGACTATGCATGTGGTTCACTGCCTCAGGGGAGAAGATAACACCCACGGGAGAAGAAGGTGCCTTGCGCAATTGAAAGGTCGGGTTTCTTGGCATCTGCGAGAGTAGCTTTCAGTTCTCTGGAGAAATTGTTTCTATCAGGTCCCACCGCCAGACAGGTATTCTGTACTTGGGCTCCGTCTCCTGGACCAGCTTGAAGATTTGCTCAAGGGAAGCCCTGATTCTGCCTCTGTACCGTTTTACAAAATAACTTCGCCAGCACGTTCGCCGCTCCCTTGGTTATTTATAGGCAGTTCTGATGATCCAGCCGGCAGGTTCCTGGCATGGTTCTCAGCCCTCTGTTTGCCTTCCTCACCTCCCACGGACACGCACACTCGCTGCTACGTGTGGCGACTTAGAATTTCCTGAGTCACAGCTCAGCGGCCCCCTCCCCAAAAGATGGCTCCAAACCAAAACAGCTGTGACCCACCTCTCCCCAACCTTCCCCCAGGGCGGTATGAGGTCACCAGAGAGACCTGGGGTGGGGGTGGGGGCAGGGACTGAGGCAGCGGGGCAGCAGGGCAGCAAGCTCCAAGCCCACGTGTGTGGTGGCCTGGAGGCTGGAGAGGGGTCACTAACCAGGGCAGGAGAGAGACCCAGTGGCTCCCTGTCTCTTCCCAGCATGGCATCATTTTGTTGTGTGAAGGGTTCTGCATTCCCAAGACATGTGATACACCCTCCCCTCCTCAAATTCCAGAGGGGCACGAAAACAAATTCCTAAGTCCCGTCAGAAGTACTTCTTTTCCATCTGCACCTGGGCCCCGGGAACGTGGCACTGGCACCGTTTTGTACCAAGCAATGTCATCCAGGTCCCCAGTTCCTGAGCCAGGGCAGCCTCCTTGCCCGCTTAGAGCTGTGGTTCTCAACCCTGGGGCTTAGATGCCATGCCTGGGCCTGGGCTTGGGAGATTCTGATTTTAACCTCTGGTCTGAGGTCTAGGCCTGAGCACTGGGATTTCCATACACCCTCGAAGTGACTCTAAGGTGCCGCCTAGGGTGAGAGCCATCGGCTTGGAGCACCCCCGTCTGACAGTGATGGTGAGTGGGGCTCTCCAGTTGCACAGCTATGGCTCCGCTGCTTTAGCATACATGTTGGAACAGGAAGGGGAGAAGTACACACGCAGAGAACAATTCAGGCACCATTGCACGTTCCAGGGACCGTTTCATTCAGTCATTCACTCAACAAACATTGATGGAAGGCTCCTCCAATCGCTAACAATGATTTACAGTGTTAGTTTCAGGTGTGCAGCAAAGTGATCCAGTTATACATATATATACATATACATATGTTTTTCAGATTCCAAGATGCTGGGATGCAAAAATGCATGATGAAGTCCTGACCCTGAGGACAGACCAACTCCCTGAGAGAAGTATTTGGACATGTTCTGCAGGCCCCTCAGGTTCCCCCCAGGGGCAGGCAACTCTAGCCCCACCTCCTTCCTTGTTTATGTCCAGGTAGCGACTCATAATTCCCCTCCACTTGCAGGTGAGGACGGAACATATATTATCCTGCTGCCTTTACAGGATGCAGTTGCTTGAATGATGACAGTTATCTCTGCTAATAAAGTTCACTTTTTTAGCAGAGTTATAAATATATATGCAGCTCGCATATTGGAGGAGTCATGTGGGAGGAAATGCTGAGGCCCTTCTAGAACAGAAGCCACTCCCTGGCACCTGCACATACATAACTCTCCCAGATTACCCAGCTCCACAGCCCCCGCCCCCCTGCAAAAAAAAAAAAAAAAAAAAAGGCTGGTCCTCAGTCCTTTCTTACAAAAAGGATTTACGGTAAACAGCCTGGGTGAGAAAATCAGCAATTAACATCCTTGAAATTTGCATTCTTTTCTTGGGCCCCCAGATGGCTTCACAGCCACCAGCTTTCCTTTTCCCAGGGGAAAACTGCCCCCCACCAACCCCAGTCTCTGAGGAAACTGGAATGGCCTTAACTGGGATGGAAAACAACAGCCCAGTGGAGATCAGAAAGATAAGCTGCAGGAAGGGGGATGGTCGGTCTTGTAAATTTTTAAAACATTTTTTTATTGTAGTGTAGTTGACTTACAATGTTAGTTTCAGGTGTACAGCAAAGTGATTTACTTTTATATGCACATGCATATATATTTTTTCTTTTCATATACTTTTCCATTGTAGGTTGTTACAAGGTACTGAATATAGTTCCCTGTGCTGTGCAGTAGGACCTTGTTGTTTATTTTATCATACACAGAAGTGTGTGTCTGTTAATCCCCAGCCCCTAATTTAACCTCTCCCCCGCCCTTTCCCCTTAGGTAACCACAATTTGTTTTCTATGTCTGTGAGTCTGTTTTTGGTTTTGATCTTGTAAACTGGAGTCGTAGAAATAAGCTCACTAAATCAAGGATATGCTCGAGGTGCTGGGAAAGCAAATAAAGAAGCAGCAGACAAATAAATCTGCCCAGTTACCTGGAGAGAGAAGAGCTAATGGAGGAATTTTCTAAAAGGAGCTTTAACTTTTGGCTGAATGCACTAACGCTATCCATTACCAATCAGCTGACTGTAATTTTACAATTTAGCAAGGGATTTGAGCTGCCTGCAGGAGACTGTACCTTGTGGGTAATAACAGGTATGCATGGTGAATGTTACAGAGCACATTTCTTTAAAATATATGGCTAGCTACTTTGGTTGCTGATATGTTTATTTGCAAAGCAAATGACAATCATGGTGTGGCCAGCACGTGGTGGGTGCGGCTAGTTGTCTCACCAGCCCCTTTCCTCCTTTTCCTTCCTGGTCCAGCACTGGTTTGGGAGTGGGGATGGGTGTCAGTCCTCCTTGAGCGTGACTTGACCCCACTCCCAGGATTAACGGGAGGTCCTGATGGCCTAAGCCGGTCACCGTGTCCTGTTCCCTCTGCTGGGGCTGGTGTAGGGATGGGTGTGCTGGGTTGTCTGCAGCCAGCAGTGTGGTTCCACTATCATTCCCTTCTAAGTCCAGGAACCATGCTTCCCAGAGTCACCATCTCTGCCTGTTTCAGATTATTGCTCATAAGAGGAATCCGGGGCAAGATTTGCAAAGAGGGCGGTGTTATTCCTCTGGAGATGGTTGGAGCTGGATAGGTAGGCAGATGAGAGACTGTCAGCAGCTTCCTGGCACAAACTTGCGGAATTACATACACACTTAGGTGTTTCAGGGTCAACTCCTCTGATCGTTGAGGATAGAGTTTCTGAACTCTGCTCCCTCTGGCTCTCCCAGGAGACGTGTATGCCCCAATTCTGTGTTGAGTCCTTTATATCTGGAATGCATAGAATGGCTTTTGTTGTCCATGCTGAACCCTGACTGATACAGTGGCCATGTGGTCCAGTTCTGGTCAATGGGCTGGAGGGCCTCCCCTTATGCCTGAGAAGGAGATTCTGAAACAGACAGCCCCTATCTGTCTCTGGACAGCGTGGCGTTTGGATGCCGTGGCCGGTACAGCTGTCGTGATTTGGCGCCAGCCTGAAATAGAGCCAAAATGCAAGCAGAAGGCAGAGCCAAGAGAAATGCCCAGCAAGAGTCCTGACAGACCTGCAGCCAGTAGCCTTGTAATAGGTGGAGACTCCTTCCTTAAGGAAGCAAATGTCAAGATAGTTTGATGTTGGCCGCCATGTTTTCCAGGGATGAGATGGTACCTAGGGATTCACACCTGCTCTCCATCCTGTCCTTTTCATGCTCTCATCCTTCAGGTAGAGAAATACCCAGATCGCCTGTGTCTCAGATGTGTCACACACTTTTGAAATAGCTATGTGAGTTGTAGGTGTGCATTGGCAGATGGGTCTGCAATATTATTGCATCTTTTATCTTTTTTCTAACCCCAATCACGCTTTAAAATACACTTGCATTGCCAAAGCATTAGTGCAGTGCTGCCATTTTGGATTTCTTCTTGTTTTACCCACAGACAGGCAGTCCTCACTTTGCACGGTAGTTCAGGAGCCTAAAATTGACCGTGCAAACTAGAACGGTGCAAAGCAGTCTTACTAATCAATGGGATAAATTACAACTGTTCTGTAAAATACCTTGCCAAAACATTAAAAACTTTTACTTTCAGTTGTAAATGTAAAGGGATAATTTAAAAATAAAAACTAATATTTATTTACTAGATGGTTGTTTAAAACAGAAACATTGATGAAATATTTTATCTCTATAAAACTGTTGTTGAGAGCAGTTTGAACAGCATGCCCTTCAGAGCGTCTTTTCTATGTCTTGGCAAACTGTCGTGTCCTTGCTAAGTTTAGATCAGCCTCCAATATTTTATCCTTTGCACTTTCAAATATCCTTGAGAGTTCTTTCACTGTGACATTTTCTCAGTGTCACTTCCTCTGGGACATCACCCTTTTGGTCACACCACTCATTCAGGTTGATAAATCTGCCTTCTGGCTGCATAAGCTTTTTGGAATAGCAGCAGTGTCAACATTCTCACTATAAAAAATACATATATTGGAGTCCGGGACCAGGGGACCCTCACAGCTGGGTGGCAGGCTGCAGGCAGTGGGGGAGAGGGGGAGGGGGAGGGGGAGGGGAGGGCAACGGGCAAGGACTATTACCAGACGTGCGTCGGACTGGGAGATCAAGAGGGCCTACCGCCGCCAGGCGCTGCGTTACCGCCCAGACAAGAACAAGGAGCCCTGTGCCAAGGAGAGGTTCAAGGAGATCGCCAAGGTCTAGGACGTGTACAACGACCGGCGCAAGCGCGAGGCCTCGGACGGCTGCGGGGAGGAAGGCCTGAAAGGCGGTGGCCCCAGCGGCGGGAGCAGCGGTGCTGCTAACTGTATCTCTTTCACTACACATTCTGTGGAGTCCCTCATGCCATGTTTGCTGAGTTCTTCGGTGGCCGGAATCCCTTTGACACCTTTTTTTGGGCAGCGCAGCGGGGAGGAAGGCATGGACATTGATGACCCGTTCTCTGGCTTCCCCATGGACATGGGTGGCTTCACCAACATAAACTTTGGCTGCTCCCGTCCTGCCCAAGAGTCCACCCAAAAGCAGCAAGATCCCCCTGCCACCCACGACCTTAGGGTCTCACTTGAGATCTAGAGCGGCTGTAACAAGAACATGAAAATCTCTCATAAGCGGCTGAACCCTGATGGAAAGAGCATTTGCAAAGAAGACAAAATCTTGACCATCGAAGTGAAGCGGGGGTGGAAAGATGGAACCAAAATCACCTTCCCCAAGGAAGGAGACCAGACCTCCAACAACATTCCAGCTGACATTGTCTTTGTTTTAAAGGAGAAGCCACACAATGTCTTTAAGAGAGATGGCTCTGACGTCATTTGCCCAGCCAGGATCACTCTTTGGGAGGCTCTGTGTGGCTGTACAGTGAATGTCCCCACTCTGGATGGCAGGACCATACCTGTTGTGTTCAAAGATGTCATCAGGCCTGGCATGCGGCGAAAAGCTCCTGGAGAAGGCCTCCCTCTCCCCAAAACACCCGAGAAACGGGCTTTTTGTTGATAAGATCAGATATTCAAGTTTGCCAACGTAGCAAAAAGACGTTTGGTCTCTCGGGGATGGACTCATACCAACCAAATTTATAAGATGCTGATTTATAAATCAGAAGGACAGTTTATTGACTTGAACTGGAAATAAAACTATAAGTGTGCACAAGTTATTAAGTGCAAATCTGCGTGGCATAATGAGGAAACCCGGTCTTGGAGCCAGGCCGACCTAGCTTTGCACTGTGGCAGCGTCTCTTCCTCGCTACACAGCTTCTCAGCTGGTGTGGATAAGGACCCCGGTGCTGTGCCTGAGATCAGAAGGAAACACCGTCCTGTTGAATTAACTATGTCAGAAGCAGTCAAGGTGGGGGAGTGGGAGTGGCTATTTGGGGTATATACCACTGTATATTCTAGTTTTGACCGATCCATGCCTTCTCCTCCGATCACAAAGTCTGGTTCCTAGAATTGAAAAATTGCTTTTTGAATAAGGATATGAAAGATGTTTGCTGCATGATGGTTATCAGCCAGTATCATCCAGCTGTCTTCACTACATAAACACAAATGACGCATGAATAAAAAATGACGATTTGTGGTCTGGACACCCACCACGCTCCTGCTCAGAGCCAGAGGGAAAAAAGGGTCACATTTTGTCTCCTGCCCACCCTCCATTCCATACACACCTTACCTGTGCTGTCTAATAGAAATACAATGCAAGCCAGAAGTGTGAGCTACGTGGGCTGTTTAAAATTTTCTGGGAGTCATGAAAGAAGTGAAAAGTTTTTACATGTTTTTACAAAATTTTTATCATTTTTTTTTTCAAGCGGCCCTCTAGGTGTTATGCTTCTGTTTTGTTTGTTGGTTTGTTTTTTGTAGTTGTTGTTTTGGGTTTTTTTTTGGTGGGGGGAGGTAATCAGGTTTATTTATTTATTAATGGAGGTAGTGGGGAGTGAACCCAGGACCTCGTGCATGCTAAGCACATGCTGTACCACCGAGTTATACCCTCCCCTCATCATACAGTTTTATTACCCATTATACTTTGTCTGACGTAACTCACATTCTCAGAAGATAATCTCTATATTTAGCTATTGGCCTCAGGTAGCTCTGGCCAAGTACAGTTATCTCAGAGAAGGAGACTGGGGGCCTGAACTCCTCAAGGCTTAGATTCACCTGGTCAGTACGTGCTCATGGGTGGCAGGCAGCAGCCGCCCCGCCTGGCCTTGGTGGTCCTCTTTATGGAGTACTGGTCTCTCCACCAGAACTGCTCAGGCTGGCTCTCAGCCCAGCTATGATATTTTTATACCTTAGATTCAATATTTCCCCTGAAATCATAATTTTTAAAAATGTGGATGAAAGGACAGGCTTCTGTCTCCTTCTCAAAGCTGCATTTGTGGAACCGCATCTGTGGTTTTCAGTTTCTGGAGGTCCGGGGTGGGGCTCTTACATTTGTGTGGCTGGGAGTTCCCAAGGGATGGCTGTGTTGCTGGTCCAGGGACCACACTTTGAGAAGCACTGAGAGACAGCATTCATTTCGCTGGAGAAAGGAGATGAGACACGTTGGTATTTGAAAGTGAAAGAATTTCATAAAGTGCAAAGCATCAGATTACATCTTTCCTCCCAAACAAGCCAAACTCGATTCTTTGGTATTCTTTCCCCAAAGCAGCATCTTAGCAGGCTCTAACACCTCCTTTTCCAACATTTCTCCCCGAGTCTCTTGCTTGAGGCTGAGCAGCCAGGTCCCTCCTCTGTGCTTTCCTAGACCTGTTTTCTGCCCACCATGGTCCACGGTGTTGTAAGCGTCTAGGCGTGCACGCTGACAGGCGTGTGCAGCAGGGCGGGAGGCCTCTTTCCCTGACACCAGCACCCCTTCTGCCTGACACCGGGACCTCTCATAGCACCAACGGGACCAAAGAGTGCAGAACGATTGAGCAGATGAATGACACATGTTTGGAAGAGAAGGGACTATTTACATGTGGATCAAAACTTTTCCTAAATACTATCTCTATGTAAGAGATAACAATAACCCAGGAGATTATTAAAAACAACAACAACATCAACAACACTTGGACCTCCTGAGAACTCACTGTAACCTGAAAACCACTGAGATGGTGTCAATCATATAGAGTTCTAGATACCCACCACTGCTGACACACGTAACTTCCACTGGACAGAGATGCTGTGACTTGGGCATGATGGACCAAAGGTGTGTTATTATGAAAAAAATGGATTCAGGGGCCCTTAAAACACCGGGTCTCAGAGGCCCTTCTTTTTTATTTTAACTTTTTATTTTGGAAAATCTCAATATATACAAAAGTAAGGAGGACAACATAATGAACCTTCATGAACCAATCGTCCAGATTGAATAATTATCAACTGATGGCCAGTCTGGTTTAATCCCTAACTTCACCTCCTTCACCAATCCTTGCAATACTTTTGAAGTGACTCCCAGTGTTACAGCATTTCATCTATTAAAATTTCAGTGTGTATCTTAAATATGTGAAGATTCTTTTAAGAATATAAGCACACTATGACTATTCTACATAAATAATAAATCCATAATGTCATCAAATATTCAACCCATGTTTAAATTTCCCCATTGTCTCATACACTACTTCAGTTTTTTAATTCAATTCAGAATACAAAAATGTTCATAAATTGCAGTTGATAGACTCTTAAGTTCCTCTTTTTTTACTGCACATATTTTTAAAATTTACATCTATGTACTGATCATTGTTTCTAAGAACGTTTAGAGCTTTAGCTTTTTAAACTTACATAGTTATCAAAGGAATAAATTAAGTCCCTCTTTTTAATCACTGAGTTCCCATTCTATCCCTTTTGTTTTTTAAAATGTTTCTTTGTTACAGAAACTGGGTTGGTTTTTCTATAATGTTTCCCAAAATCTAGAGTTTGCAGATTATAGTCCTGTGGCATCATTTACCCTATTCCCTCCCTCCCCCATAGGTAACAATTTCTTTTGAAATGTTACATTTTATCCTTTCAATTAAAAACAAGTAAGTTAAACAGACAATAGCATAGCATACCATAAGCACTTTTCTCTGCCTTGCTTTTTTCATTCAACCTTATATCCTGGTGATCACACCACAGCAGTTCACAGAGGTGTCCATAATCCCTTTTCATGGCTGCATAGTACTCCACCACCTAGATGCTACACAGCTTATTCAACCAGTCCTTTACTGATAGACACTTGAGATGTTGGAAGTTTGATGCTACTACAAATAGTGCTGCAGTGAATAGCCAATATATCTTCTTGTATTTTGTCCAAGGATATCTATGGGATAGATTCCTAGAAGGGAAAGTGCTGAGATAAGAGATAATTGCTAGAGATTGCAGCTCTGCTTTTAAATGCAATGTGTTTCTAGAAGTTCTGTTGTAAAACGGTTCCTGAAACAGATCCTATTTTAGTTATCTGCTGCGAAATACCAAGTAACCTCCAAGAGCAGTGGCTTAAAACAACACCATTTCTTATTTCTCGTGATTGTGTAATTCAGGTGCGGCTCCTCAGGGATGGTTTGTCTCTGCCATGCTTGGTTGGCTGCGACAGCTTGGCTGGGCTGGAGAATCCCAGACGGCTTTACTCACGTGTTTCATACCTTGGCTGTGGTGGCTGGGATAGTTGGACTTCTCACTCTCCATGTGGTTTCACGTCATCCAGAACTCCAAGCTTCTCAAACAGGGTGTCCAGATCCCAGGACGGTAAAACCGGGCAGTGGCAAGGCCTCTTAGGGCCCAGGCTCCAAACTCATAAGACGTTACTTGGAGTGCATTCTATTGAGCAAGTCTCAAGGCCGTCCAGGTTCAAGGGGAAGGGGAACAAACTGCATCTCCTGTTGGGAGGAGCACCATGTACGTATAGGGATGAAAGACATTGTTGTTGGCCATCTTTGCAGATGATTTACCCCAGCTCCCAAGTGCATATATGCATCCCATGGACCACAAACACCTGCCCTGTTCTCACCTTCCTCAGCACCGCAGACTCTTGGAAAGAGTCCCTAATGGTGGTGAGACATGAAGTTCCTCTTTATACTGCGGGCTTAGCACGTGCAGTGGGACGGCTCAAGTGGAGGTGACATCTATCGAGCAAAAGAGAGAAAGCTTCCTCTGAGGCAGGGCACCTGATCACCTATCTAGAACATCATCATGTTGACGGCGACTGTATTCATCTGTTCTGTGCATGTTTATTCACAAACACTGTTCTGGGCTCCAAGAGCATAGGGGTAAACCTAACAGACAAGGTCCTGGCTCTCGTGGTTCTTCACTGTTCTAAACCAGGAAATGCAGAACACGATAAGGGATAGAAAGATAAGTAAGCGAATATCCTGGCCTTGAAGAAGACACAGTGTAGCTGAAAGTGGAGGTAAGCAAGCATGACCTAGCTGGAACCAAAGAGAGAGAATGGAAAGACAGACACAGGAAAACAGAGGACAGGAGGGCGCTGGGGAATTCTGCAGGATGGGAGAGGGCATGGCGGGTCCCAGCCTCTCCTGTGTAGCTGATGGCCGATGGGCGGGTCCCAGGGGCTGCTGTGTGCTTAAAGTTTCTCACCAAGATGCCTTCCCCCCACAATGGGCTCTCACTGCTTGCTGAGAGGGAGGAAGACAAAACGGGGTTTTAAAACTGACTGATGGAACCGGTCGGTAATGCGATTCTACGTAAAATACCCTACTATTTGGAGGCCCAAACTGGAGTCCCCTGACAGATGGTCGAGGCTTGGTCCCCAGCTCTCATGTCCACATGCTCTTCCTTGGTGATCTCACTCAGGCTGGTGGCTCTACAGAGCATCTAAATGCCAGTGACTCACAAAAGAAGATCTTCAGCGCCAACATCTTGCCATACCAACCATTAATTTTCACATCCACTTGGAAGCCCAGTGGACACTGGAAGTGTCCTATGGCCAAAATGGAATCCTTGTTTTTTCCTGGAAGAACTCCAATCTTCCCCCAGCTTCCCGATCAGTTAGTGGTGCCTCCAGTACCAAGTTATTTGAGCCAAAACACTGGAGTCTTTCTGGACTCCTCTTTTTTTTTTTTTTTTTTTTTTTCCCTAAAACACCAACACTCAACTGAGCAGCTTGTCTAGTTGTTCTGGCTTCAGACAAGATCTCAAATTCAACCAGTTCCCTGTCTTTCCTCCCCTGTACCGGGCCGCCATCACCTCATACCTTATCACAGATCTCTTGCTTCTCACACTCCCCTCTGCCTCCTCCCTGCACAACTGCCAGAGTCAACCTTTAAAAATAAAAATAAGGTCATAGACTATCCCTCGTGCATACCCTCCAGTGGCGTACCACAGCAATTAAAGGAAAATTCAAACTTCGAACCTCTCATTTGGCTTCCAAGGCCCAGATTATTCTGGCCCCTGACTCTGGCTTCAACCTCACCTTATGTGACACTTTCTCATCCTTGCAACCCTCTGGGCCACAATAGCCTTTTTTATGTTTCTTAAACACACTGAACTTGCTGCTTGCTTGGAACATTGCTCTGTCCCCTCCATCACAGCATGGATGAAGACTCACTTTTTAGGCCTTACTTTCCTGAGGACCATAGTTAAAATTCACTAGCCAAGGCGGGAGGGTGCGGTGATGAATACTACAAAGTCCTAGCTCTTGGGGTACTTATGTTCTAAATCGAGGGAACCAGAACATGGCAAGGGATAGACTGTCACCCTGCTCTATAATAGCCTTCCTAGAATTGATCATGCTCTGAAAAATTTCCTATTCATTTTCTGACTTGTGTCCACCTCCCCTACTCAGTAGACACCGGCAAAGGGAGAAAAGGGAGGGTCCTTAGCCATCTTGCTCTCTGTGCCATTTCTGGCCCTTACAAAGGGGCCTAGCATAGAGTTGGTCTCAATGAGCATCTTTGACTGTGTAAGTGACTGCGCTTGCATATATTAAAAAATATAGGATTAATATGATGGTTATAAAGGAAGAATTTGTTGTAGAAGAAAAGCTGTTTATAGCCCCTCTACCTCACTTGTATCCTTCTAAACCTTGACTTCTAATCTCACCCCAACATTACGCTGCTGTCAAGGGTTATTGGACCCAATCATTACGTCCGCCCTCAGGGAAATGCTTGTCAGCCTAATTACTCTAATGCGACATACATTTCCTAGAGGGCAACACAGCTCTTTGCCTCC
This sequence comes from Camelus dromedarius, assembly GCF_036321535.1. Classification (NCBI taxonomy): domain Eukaryota; kingdom Metazoa; phylum Chordata; class Mammalia; order Artiodactyla; family Camelidae; genus Camelus; species Camelus dromedarius. Next base: position 5,007,791 of record NC_087437.1, on the reverse strand, counting down.
TATAAAAATGTATTCTTTCAGGGCTGTGCTGAACGTAGATGTTCCAGCGATGGGTTCTGAAGGTATTGTTTCCTTTGTTCTTTGACATAAGTGATCATGACCTGATCAGAACCAGAGAGAGACACAATGCAAACACGACTTTGTGTGAGTGGAGGGAAACAAACACAGACGGGGGCATCTGCTCTGCCCTCTATATGGACTAACACAAGCAACAATGGACCTGGCTTAACAGTCTGATGCCGGACAAATTATGCTGTGCCTCATGCTTCAATTTCCTTTCTCTAACATCTAAATAATCATGCTTACTCTTCCTAACTTTCCTGCAATAGACGTATTATTTCGTATCACAGAATTAGGGAATATTGGGCTCTGGGGTAGCTTGGGAATCATCCCATCCATATGCAAACGTGGAACCCGAGGCCTGGGGAGGTTAAGTGATTGACCCAAGGTCACAGCTGATTATTGGCAGGGCTGGAAGGAGACCTCAGGTCTCCTGACCCTTCTGCGACCTGTACTGCCAAGTTTGCCCTGCTGTTTAGCTTCTTATGTGTATGGATTTTCTTCAAGTTAGCTCATACACTTCTTGAGGACAGCAATGATCATCCATCTCTCCCACATGCCTAGTTGGTCATATATGAATAAATACTTCTGGAATGAAGGAATCGTCCGCCACCAGCCCACACACCCGCCATCCCTCTCTGTTGGAGTCCTCAGTAACTCTGCAGTTACTTCCCCTCCTTCATTGAAGTTTAGCGCCTGCCTGTCTTCCTCTGCACATGACTCCAGTTACTCTGGGCAGCTTCGACAAGCTCCTCAAGGATCCATCTGGCACTCTGGCCACTCGGTTCCCCGAACTCCTCTCCTCCAGTGATCTTTTCCTCCATCCCACCTCAGCCACCTAGGCCCACGCTCATATACCTTCTGGCTCTTGATTTGAAGCACTGTTATTTGACTACTGCCTCCTGTCTAGTTCACTTTCTCTAATACCCCGACTCCAACCATTCTTCACCCCCACCAGAAACTCTGATCCTTTGGCCTCATCCACTTTTCACTGTCCTTCCCCTCCTTACTCTCTGCTTCATCCAGCCTAGATTCCCTGGCCCACCACTGGCATCACTCCTTCGTGTATGTCCACAACACCTCTGTCACTTTCCTTCTCCACCATACGTGCCTGGAAAAACTCCCATCCTGGTTAAAGCCAACCCTCTGCCTGCTTTGTCCCTACACCCAAGCAGCGGAACACACCTGGTTAAAAGTCATCACTGTGCTCTTTAAACTTAGGATCATAAATTATAGGAAGGCCCTCAGCAGTGCCCACTAAGTCATCTCCATAGTCTACCCTCTCCCACTCTTCCGGACTCTTGACGTCCAGTCCTCACCTACTGATGTGCTGGGAAGAAAATAAAATTAAACAGAAGAGAGCTAACAGCATCTTTTCCAAGTATCTTATCTTTTCTACTCCTCCAATCTCCACACCTCAAAATGGATGAAGTGTCTATGTTCTTAACTGAGGCTAAACTTTCTGTTGAGACAATTCTCCATGTGTCTCACATTTCTTTTGTTTCAGGCTCCCTTATCAAGGACATTTGTAGAGTGAACACCTTTGGAGATAGAGATAGTGTGTCCCTTTGGAACAAACATCAGGGATGCTTATGACTGTCCACTGTCATAAAGGTAATGTCTCCCTCTGGAGCAAAGGACAGGCATGTTTACTGCCCCAGATAAAAGACTCCGGTTCACTGAGCTCAGATTTCCTCACTTGTAATGCAACCCACTGCCTGTGCAGGTGTCACCTGGCCCTGTTCGCGTTGCTCTATTGGAACTGAGGTTCTGGAAATTGATGCAAGAAAATTCTAATACTCTGGCTACTGCTGTTGCTGTGAGAAATGAAGTCCTTTGTCTCTGACCCAAGAGTCTCATGTTTTCGGCCGGCCTCCAGGAAATTGTGACAGGCTAACCTGTTAGCATGCAAGTAGGGTAAAATCTCAGACATTTCAGAGTTCTTGATGTGCGACTTCATCCCTTGAACTGCATCTCATCTCCTCCTGCCTTCTCAAGGACCTTGCTCCTGCAGGCATCTGCTTTCTCTTCTGCATGGTCGGTTTCCCCCTTTCAACTGTGTCAGTCCTCACCCTATATATAGATAATATCTCCCACCTTAAAACACAAAGACAGCTTCCCTGAGGCTTCTCATTCCTCTCCATCTACCGCCCCATTTCTCTGCTGCCCTTTAAAACAAGACTATTTGAAAAAAATTATCTGTATTCCTTCCTCCACTTCTCATTCCAATCATATCTTCAGTTATACCAGTTTCCTGAAACCCTTCCTAAAGTTGTCGGCATCCTCCACATGGTTTAATCCAATGGTTAGTTCTCATTTCTCTTTTTATTGGACTTAGGAATACACAACCAGTTGACCACTCTCTTTCCTGAAATACATTCTCCCTTGATTTTTTTTTTTTGTCTTGTTTTTTAATCCCACTCAGTCTCCTTTGTTGGCTCTTCCTACTGTACTGAGGTTATGTGGGTTTAACCCTTTATCCCATTTATATGGTATATTACATTAGTTGAATTTCAGCTGTTAAACTTACCTTGCATTCCTGAAATCTAACTTTGTCATGGTACATGTATTTTTTTTTTAATGTTGAACTCAATTTGATATTTTGTTAAGGATTTTTGCATCTTTATTAATGAGGGATGGGTCTGTATTTTTCTTTTCTTGTGATGTCTTTGTCTGGCTATGGTATCAGGGTAATAACACTGGCCTCAAGATAAGTTGGGAAATATTCTCTTCTTTGTCTTCTGAAAGATTTTATGAAAGATTGATATTATTTCTTCTTTAAGCATTTGATAGAATTCATCAGTGAAGCCATCTGGGCCAGGAATTCTGTTTGTGAGATTCTAAATTACTAATTCAATATCTTTACTTCTCATAGGTTTAGTCAACTGACTAGTTTCTTTTTGAGTTGGTTTTGATAGCTTGTGTACTTCCAGAAATTTGTCCATTTCACATACTTGTATAATTTGTTGGTATTAAGCTATTGATAATGTTCCGTTATACTCCTTTTAATTTTTGTAGGGTTGGTAGCAATATCCTTTTTCCTTTCCTGATTTTGATAATTAGTGCCTTTTCTCTTGTTTTCTTGGTCAGTCTAGTTAAGGGTTTGTCAACTTTGTTGATCTTTTCAAAGAACCAACTTAAAAAATTTTTTTTTCTCTTTTGCTTTTCTGCTGTAACATTTGTTATGTCATTCCTTCTGCTAGCTTTGGGTTTAGTTTGCTCTTTGTTTTCTAGTTTCTTTGGGTGGAAGCTTCAGTTTTGGTTTAAGAGCTTCCTACTTTTCTGATACAAGCATCTAAAGTTATGCATTTCTAAGCACTGTTTTAGATGCCTCTCATAAACCTTGAAATGTTGTATTTTTGTTTTCATTCAGTCCAACTTATTTAATTGCCCTTGTGATGTCTTCTTTGACTCATGGGTTATTGAGAAGTGTGTTGCTTGATTTCCAAATATGTGGTGTTTGCCCAGATTTATTTCTGTCATGGATCTCTAATTTGATTCCATTGTGATCAGAAGACACACTTTATATAGTTTCAATATCCTTTATTTTATTGGGACTTATTTTGGGTTACAGCATATGGTCTATCCTGGAGAATGTTCCACATGCACTTGAAAAGAAATGTGTATGTTGCAATTATTGAGTGGAGTGTTCTATAAATATGAAAGACAAGTTGGTTGATAGTGTGTTAAAGTCTCCTATAGTTGTTCTAGCAATTATTTAACATAGGGTGTTGAAATCTCTATTATTGCTTTTCCATTTTTCCTTTCATTTCTGCCAGTTTTTGCTTCATACATTTCAGGGGCTGGTTCTTAGATGTATGTACATTTGTAATTGTTCTGTCTTCTAGATGTTCTTACCCTTTATCAAAAATGTCTCCAGTAATATATCTCGTCTTAAGGCTTATCTTGTCTGATATTAATATAGCCACTTTAGGTCTTCTATGGTTACTTTTTGCATGCTGTATCTTTTCCATCATTTACTTTCAATCACTTATACCTTTGAATCTCAGGTATGTCTCTTGCTGGCCTGTGACATAGAATTGGGTCTTGCTATTTTATTCAGCCTGATAAAATCTGCCTTTTATATAGGGTGTTTAGTCCAGTCACATTTAATGTACTTATTGATATAGTTAGAATTTCTTTTGCCATTTTGATAGTTGTTTTCTATGTCTCATGCCTTTTTTATTCCAATGAAGTAATGAAATCATGAAGCACCAATGTGTTTGTAAACTACTTAATTTCTCACTAAATAAAATATGAAAAATACAGAAAAACAGAAGACTGATTCTTCTGTCACTCAAACATAACTTTATTTAATGTTGCATTATGTTTTCTTCCAGTCTTTAAAAAAAAAGTTTTTCTATTCAGATATTTGCTTGCTTGCTTTTTAACAGATCTTATATCATACTTTGCATTCAATTGTATATTTTTCTCTTAGGCAGTCTATTATCTGCATTTTCAGTGTATTTCAACCATAGAAGGGCAGTCACCAGCAGAAAGAGAATTGAAACAGTTCAGCAGAGACCCTCTCAGACTAGCTTTTGACTAAATGAAATGCTTCTGAATGGCCTGGCTGTTGAAACAAGTGCACTTGGACATGTCCAACTGTCGGTTTGGAAGATAAGGTGTCGGAGTCGCACCTGGTGCATCACAAATTTTGGTTATACACTTGGTTCCTAGTTTCTTACTTTGTGAAACAAGAAAAAGGAAATGTATTTTTCCTGTGTGTTTGATAAAATTCACCTGTAAAATGGCTGGATTTAGTGTCCTGGAGAAGTGGTATGGACTATTTTTTTTTTCTTTTACTGTTGATTATGTGTGTTTGTGTGTGTACACATATAACTCTCCCATGATATCAAGCTAATTGGATTTATGATATTCTAACCTTTTCTCTGCTTATCTATTAGGAGTTTTTTTTTTTTTTTTTTGAAGTATAGTCAGTTTACAATGTTGTGTCAATTTCTGGTGTACAGCCCAATGCTTCAGTCATACGTGAACATACATATATGTTTTCATATTCTTTTTCACCATAACTCACTACAAGATATTGAATAAAGTTCCCTGCACTATACAGCATGAACTTGTTTATCTCTTCTAGATATATCAGTCAATATCTGCAAATCTCTAACTCCCAGTTTATCCCCTTCCACCACTCCACTCCTGTCCAGTAACAAGTTTGTTCTGTATGTCTGAGAGTCTGTTTCTGTTTTGCAAATAAGTTTGTCTTTTTTTTTTTTTAAGATTCCACAAATAAGTGATATCATACAGCATTTTTATTTGTCTTTCTGGCTTATTTTACTTAGAATGACATTTTAAAGGCTAATATTTTAATTTCACCTGGTTTTAAAATTCCAGAATACTAGCACTTAAAAAAATTACCACTGACTTAAATTAATCAAGCTATTTGCTAATTTATTTATCCTTCCGTCTCCCATCTCACATATTCCTTCTGGGTTCAGCTTATTTCTTGTTGGAGTATATTCTTTAGTATTTCTCTCAACAACCATCTGTGAGTGCTATATTTTTAAAATGTGTTTATTTTGTTCTTCCTCTTGAAAGATGGTTTAGCTAGGAATAGGATTCTAGTTTCTCAGTTATGGACCCTCAATACTTTGAAGATATTTTCCATTATCTTCTGTAACCTGTGGTTGCTGATAAATCTGCTCACAGGACGACTGTCATTTGTTTTAAGATAACTTGACTTTTCTCCGTGGTAACTTTAAACATTTTCTTATTGTGTTTGGTATTCCATAATTTCACTACTATGTACGGGTCTCAATTTCTAAACAACTTATTCTACTTGAGACTTAGCATCTTCCTTGATCTGATAACCCATTTTTCTTCAAGTCTGAAACTGGCTCACACATCATCACTATGCAGACTGCTTCTCCTCTATGCTCTATTTTCTCCTCTCCAGAAACTCTTTCAGGCATATATAGGGTCTTCCAATTCTACCCTCTAGGTCTCTGAACATATCTGTGCTGCTTTGGCAGTTTGGTATATGCATTTTTCCACGTATTTCAGGCTCATAAAAATCATTTTATAATATAAGGATTATCTGGCTCAAAAGTCATCGGTAGTTGTCTATTTCCTACCAATAAACTTTTCAGGTCCTCGTGCATCCAGGCCCTGCCATTGATTAGTTGGGTAGCTATGGGCATGCAACTTCTCTGGGCCCCCATTTCCTAACCCCAAAAGGTTACTGAAAAACTTAAATGACACAAAGCACATAAGGTCGTGGCCAATGCCCAACACACTGCAGCACAGTAAGTAACCTCTGGTGTGGCTGCCTAGCCCACAGCGATTACGCGGGAGTTCACATCAATGTGGCATCTCTCCATTTCAGATGTGAATTCTGAACGGAAGCTGTCCTCAGTTCTAAGATCTTGCTTCCTTTGTTGCAGTGACTGGCGGAGGCATGGGCACGTGAGTCTAGCCTAACCAGTTAGTCATTCCTTGAGACTTAGAATTTGAGGTGTCCTTTGTGACTGCAGAGTACTTATGATGTGAGCAGAGCCGCGGGCTGTAGTTACGGGGAATGAAAGCGACATTAGGAAAGGGTGGGGGGATAAGGGTGAGAGAGAGAGATTACTAATATCATTCAAGTTCCTGGCCTCACTGGATTTGATGATATGAGACTTTTTAATACTATAGATTCCTTTAAAACTTGAATATTTTATAATAGGCCAGAATAACCTTAAAGTAAAGATCTTAAAAAGAGTTTCAGCATTTGAACATGAATCTTATTTCACTTTATTGCTCAATTTTATAGATTTCTAACTCCTATTTTTCAGAATGACTATTAGCCTCTCTGCAGCTATGGAAACGTAGTTGTTGTAATAACAACATTAAATTTGAATGGTTCTGCAGAGTTCCCACAGTTTTTTCGTATCATTATCTTACTTGATTGTACGAGATGAGTAGGCCAGGTAATATTATGCTTAGTTTCTACAAATGGTGAAATTAAGATGCAAACTCAACGGTGTTCAGGGTGGAGGAGGTGAGAGAACCAAGCTGGATATTAAGCACCATCCATCAGGAGAGCTTGGAGCCTTCTTTCTTTGCAAGGTTGTCGGAGATGGTGACTTATACAATACTTTCATTAATTATTGTGAATTAGAAAACTTCAGAAGAGCCCAGAGAAGATTCATTAGCTCACTCCTAAAACCTGTTAATATGCATACTCCATCCACAATTGACATTCATACTCTCAGATGCACTTGTTTTCCTAGAAGTTAATCTTCGCCTGGTTTCTAATCAAGTTCCTATTTACTTTTACATTCTAGAACTTTCTTAGAGGAGAGATTATTGGGAGTGGGTGGTCGGGGGTAAAGGGATGTATTAATTCCTGGCTAGACATCCACAGTGCTTAACAACCTCTTGTATGAACAAGGGTAAATTCTTACACTCTTGGACTAAGATCTCTGTATTGGATATAGCACATGGGTAATTGTTGACAACGGTGATATGTGATCAGAAAGTACTCTAGTGGGGTAGGGTACAGCTCAGTGGTAGAGCGCCTACTTGGCATGCAAGAGTTCCTGTGTTCAATCCCCAGTAGCTCTATTTAAAAATAAATAAAATAAAATAAAATAAAATAAAATAAAATAAAATAAATAAACATAATTACTTCTCCCCCCCCAAAAAACCCAACCAACCAAACATAAAACCCCAAATTTTAAAAATTACTCTAGTAATATCATCACAACACCTTTGTTTTGGAGAACTCAAGTGTTTTCACAGGATTAACTCCTTCACCCTCACCGAACTGACAGGAGAGGCTGGGTGACAAACAACTCTATTTTATGTGCTGGAGTTGATGAGGTACAGGGGGAGAGGTACTGATCACAGTGCAAAGCAAGTGCAGCCTGGCTTCCTTCACCATGAGCATTAACCTCATAGTTACGAGAATCCCTCCATTTTAAGCAGAAAATACAATTTATGATGAGGAATATAATTTTAGGTAGGAAATAGTTCCTATAGAATCAAGGCATTGGTATGTCACATAATATTGGAAGGATCGTGCTATTAGTTAATCGGCCGTGTTTTAATTTTGCACTCCGATATCTTCATTTTTCATGGGGCTAAAAGCAGCTTTTTGCTGTAAGTGCAGCGCTATCAGACACGGACAGTCCTGGCATAGATCTCCTTCTCTCCTGACTGCCATTAGACTCAGATCCATCCTCTAAATAAACTCTGTCCCAAGAGACACAATTGATGAAGGGAACAAGGGACTTTATAAGACCAAGCCTGACGTCACACATTTGTGTTCTAACCGTCTGTACCTTGTATTAACCGAGGGCTGGGGTCGCCCGGGTGGACAGGCACAAGAGCACAACAGTCTTCTCCCACACAAGCCTGGAATGGTAACTGTGCGCTGCCGAAGAAAGAAAAGCCGTTTCAGAGCTGTGGGGTGGCGTGGGGGCGTGTGTAGCAGGGTGAGGGAGTCATTCCTCTCCTCCTCCACCCAAGGATGCTATTTATTGGAAATTTAGCACATCTTTTTTTTTTTAATTGATTTCTCTCGAGTGGGAGGCAAAGCCTTCAGATGCTAGAAAAGACGGGATGGGGCGGAGGGAATGCAAGCCTGGAAGGAGGATTTAGGAGAGAACCATCGCCTTGCTTTGGATTGGAACTGCGAGCGGAGAAACGCTCGGGCGTCCACACCAGTTTGGCTGCCAAGATGCCGCCTTTCCGCCCAGAATGCCAGCATCGCCCCTTCCCCAAGAGGGCAGCAACCACCAGCGTCCCGTCTCGTCTCCTCTAACCTCCGCAAGTCCGGAGGGGCGCGTTCGGGCGAGGGGCGCTCTTTCACCTTCGAGGTTCAAGACCCGGGCAGTTCCTGCTCCCCCTCCCCCTTCCCTCCGGCCGTGCCCACCCCCACCCCCGGGAGAATAGCCGCCTCCCCGGGGCCACCTCTCACCCCACTCCCTTGGCTCCTGCATCTTGCCGAAGGGGCGAATCCTCTCTCCCTCCACGTGCGAGTCGGGTTAGCCCCCCTCCCCTGGCCGCTCCCAAGAAGGCTGCAGCCCCCAGGTGCCCACCTCTCACGCCCTTTCCGGCCCTTCCCCGGGTCCCTGCAGCCTCTCTACGCTTTGGGGAGCGTCTGCACGCTCCCTCCACGTGCGAGCCCAGGGCCGTTACCCAACTTCTCCGGACCCCGACCTCCAGCCCCGGGCTCCGCCCACCGCGACCGGGGCGCGCGCCCGGAGCACCTGGCCGCCCCTCCCCCGGCTGCGCTCCCTCGCTCGCCCCCGCGCCGCGCCGCGGCTCCGCGCCCACCCTCGCCGCTTCCTCCTCCCGCCCCCTCCCCGTCCCCATCCCCGTCCGTCCAGGGGGCGGGGCCCGAGCGAGCGCGGCGGCGTGGCCAATGGGCGCTCGGCTTACTCTGGCCTCTCCCCCGCACGGCGGCCAATCGCGGCGGGCGGTGGTGGTAATATTGTGGAGTGGAGTTTGGATGCCGCCGCTGCAGCGGGCTGGACCGGCGCGGCCGTGGGGGCTGCCCGGGTGTCTTGGGAAGGGGGCGTGAGGAGGCGGCGGCGGCGGCGGTGTCAGAGGGGCAGAGGAAGCTCGGGAGGAAAGAGCGAGAGTCCTCCTCGGAGGAGGCGGGCCCGCCGGCTCCTCACCCCTCGCGGCGGCGGCAGCGGTCGGCGGGGAGGGAGGCGGCGCCGCCCCCCGCCCGCGGACTCCTGGGCGCACGGCCGCCAACTCGCCTGCCCCGGGCGCGGGCGAGGCTCCTGGGGCGGTAGCGGTGGCCAGGCGGCGGCGACGGCGACGGCCATGGCGTTCCTCAAACTCCGCGACCAGGTAGGCGAGGGGCGGCGGGGCGGGTCTCCCGGCCCGGGAGCGAGGGCGGGCGGGCGGTGTGGGCCTCTAGGCGCCCGCTCGGCGGGTCCGGTGCGAGGGGGCGGCCCGCCTGTCAGCGCAGCCGGGGCGGGGAGCCCACGTGCCGCCTCCGGCCGCCGCGAGAGGGGCGGGGCCCGCGCCACGTCCGGGTCCGCGCCTCTCCTCCAGCCAGGTGAGGCCCGGGCCTAACAGGTGGCTTCCCGTTCCGGGCGGAGCCTGCGGCGGCTGTGATCAAGGGTCACGACCTTGCTGGTATGCTGGCAGCTCTAGGCCAGCCCTCTCCGGGTCAGAGGCGGTGGATTTTGCTCAGGAGCTGGGTATTCAGGGTGCAAGTTCCTAGACTTGTTTTCTTGTGTCATCGCATGCACCATCTTGGTTACTTTTCTTGACTTGGGAAGAGCGGAGACAGGAATACCTGAAGCGCCGGAAAGAGTCGTGACTCTCTTGGATTGAGGAAATACTTTGTGTCTAGGAACTAAATCGCCCTGATGTCAGTGACTTGTACACCTAAAACCACGGGACGTGGGTAACAGGGCTTTCAGGCGGTGCAGAGGTGTCCAAACCTTAGTACCTCTCCTTGCAGAAAAAGGAATTAACATGAAATATACGGAGACTCAGGAGACTTATTAGTGCTGAGAATTTACTTTTGCCATTTGTTTCTCCGAGTAGAAGATAATTGAACAGGTCTGAAGGGAAGGTGACTTGCATGCATCGGGAAGCTATTCCAAAAGTGAGATCCCCTGTTGAAAGACAATGGGGAAAACCTTGAGATGCATTCTTCAATATTGTCTCTTAGTGAGTATTGTACCTTCTTTCTGAACCTAAGTAGTGTCATTTCATAAGTGACTATTTTGGTTAGGCTAATGGCTGAACTTGTGTATCATTTGGTATCAGGAAGGTTTTAGCTGGTATTAACATCATCAGGACATGATACTTTGAAAAACTACTGTTCAATCAAGATTATACACTGAAATTTAAATTATAGAACTGCATTGTCCAATATGATAGCAACTAGCCACATGTGGCAACTTAAATTTAAATTCACTTTAATTTTAAATAAAATAAAACAAATTCAGCTCTTCATTCCTGCTCACCACATTTCAAGTACTGGGTAGCTCCATGTGACTCCTGACTGGTATGGGACAGCACAGATATGAAACATCTGTATTATCAGAAAGTTCTGGGGGGGGGCAGTACTGGTAGAGAATAACAGGAAAAGCATAAACCAATTTCTGCTAATTCCTGTACTGTTAACTCATACTCTTAATGATGTGAAAGTCACGATCTCGGTTCTGCACTAATCTTTACTGATCTAATGGCCCTTTGCTCTTCCATAAATCATAGTGGAAGTAGAAATTTTTGTTTTGTCTCTGGTCCCACACTTTGGAAAAAAGTTACTTGGATCATACTGTGCATTAGAAATTTGGTAAACTTTTAGGAGGACATCCCATTTTATTCACCATCAGATTTAAACTGAAACAGGATCGTGTTTTCAGTTGGGTATAAAATCTGCTTTCACCTTTGCATTTGTGTGTGTAGGTAGGAATTGCAGTTATGAAACAATTGTGATGCTATTCTAGTTTTGTATAATGTTTGTTGATACTCACTGGTAATGGTATCTAAAATATCACCTTCAAACTTGAGTATATTTGGGCAAGTTAGTAAAGTGCTCTGGCTCACAGGGGAGAAAAGAACATTGGGGTTTTACCCCTAAAATACTAAGTAATTGGCTCATTTGGTCTCTCTTTCAGAAGACTTTGAGAAATGAGTTTGTTTTTGTCAGGTTTAAAGGGAATAGCTGCTTTTAGGAGTCCTCTCTATGTTGATATTTTATCAGCTATTAAAAGTGATGCTGGATGTGAAATGAAGTACAAATACGGTTTTAACCTTTCCCGTCTACAGGACAGACAGTTCATCTAGATGAATTATTTTATTTGGAGGGAAGGAGGAGGTCTGGATAAGGACGCAGAATTTTAAAGCTGGAAGGTACTTGACATTGTATTTAGCTCAGTCCTCATTTACACTTGAGATAGGAAGCAGTAGAGCCTGCTTTTCTATGTTATTTCCATATTCATCTTGTATTTTGGTTTCTTATGTCTTGTAAATAGTCTAATACGTAGACGCTAAATATTGGGTAGGGGTTGTTTTTCTTTATGCCCGTAAGCATCAAGGGGGTTCTAGATTGTTTAAACATAAAATCAATGAGTAAATAAAACAGTTTGTTTTCATATCCAGTGAATGATCTAAATAAGACAGCTTTCTCTCATTTTGTGCCAATGCCAACATGGGGGTAAGAAGTTACTACTGTACTACTTTCTCTTAGTAGATGAAAATAACTTTTAATTGTAAGTGAAATGAAAATAACTTGTTTCCTATTTGTACAAGTAGAACCATGAACTTTTCCCTTGATTTCCCCTCGCCTCCACATTAAAGTGTTTATACAGCATGAATTTGTAACTATTGCAGGGTTTTATTCAACAGGTGTCACTGTCAGGTTTTTTTCTCTTTGCAGTTAATAAAAATGTAATCATGCATGATTATATTTAAAATTTATTTTATTTGCTTTCCAGCTTTATTGGGAGATTATTAATATATAACATGTAAGTTCAAGGTGTACAAGATGACAGTTTGATACATGTACATATTGTGAAATGCTTACCACGGTAAGGTTAGTTAACACCTCCGTCCCCTCACAAATTACCATTTGTGTGTGTGTGTGTAGATAACATTTAATGTTTTTGAACAACTTTCAATTATACGTACATAATAGAGCATTACTAATTATAGTCACCATGCTGTGCATTAGAGCCCCAGAACTTATAGCTGGAAATTTGTACCCTTTTACTAATTACAGGATTACATTGTAATGTATCAGCCGCAATTCATAGTATTCCCTAGAAGGAAAGGTAAATGGCCTTTGTTTGGACCAGGGATAACAAACTCACAACTGAGAAGCTAAATGGCAGCTGACACTTGGCTTTAGTGTCTAGGAGACAGTAGGGCATGAGGGAGATCATGGCACATAGCAGGTATGTTCTTTGCTGCTCAGCGGCGAGCCATTGTTGCAGTGCAGGTGTGCCTAGTATTTTTAGAACTCCAGTTTTGTTTTGTTTTGTAAGAAGCCAGAAATCTAGATTCCTATGAAAATTTTATATACAAATGTTGGCCAGTTAGTAGTTACCATTGAGAAAAATTTAAACCTGTGGGTTTTTTTTTTTTTTTTTTTTCTTCTTCAGTTAAACCTGTGGTTTTAAAAGGGCCTGGTAGGGCCCAGTTTATACTGCTAGTTTGGATCAGCTGGAGAAAACAAACGACTATAAAATAAGATTCCTATTTAAAAATTTTTCTTTGAGATAAAAGCCAAAAGTGTCATAAACTTTAAAAAACTGAGATTATAATTTACATACCATAAAATACACCCTTTTAAAGTGTTGAGTAGTTTTCAGTATTCACAGAGTTGTACAACCTTTACCACTGCCTAATTCCAGAATGTTTTCATCCCTCCAAAAAGCCATTAACAGTGACTCTGTGTTACCCTCTCCCTGGCAGTCGCTAATCTACTTTCTGTCTCTATGAAGTTGCCTATTCTGGATATTTCATATAAATGGAATCATACAATATGTGGCCTTTTATGTCTGACTTCCTTCACTTAGCATAATATTTTTAAAGTTTATCCTTGTAGTAGCATGAATCAGTCAGTCATAAACTTTTATATCATGTTTAAGAGTTTATTTTTAAAAAGGTCCTATACTTTTATACTGTTTTACTGCCTCGGGTAGTGTGCATATGTATAAGCTAGATTTTTTTGTTTCTGTTTTCTGAGTTTGTTTTATAACCCGAGTTAAACTTGTTGGCAGTAGTACTAAAGGATAATAGCTTTCACTTTTGGATTACTTCTGTAGAGGATCCATCTTTGTGCTCGCTCCTGAGTTAATGGTCGTTAGGTAAGAATTCTTAATATATTGAAGGATTGTTTTGAACAGAATTTGTATGTATCAGTGAGTAGATATTGGATGGATAAGAATAGCTTAATCATTATTTTGGATTGTAAGTTCTCATTTGTCACTTGTCCACTAAGGGTAGAGTATTATTTGTTCAGTAGGAAAAAAAAAAAAAGATCCTTGAAATATATAACTGGGGATACAGGATGTGTGAAATGCCTGGAAAACACCGATGCCCAAATATTCAAGTATTCTGTATCGGGTGTCTGCTTGCTCTGTGTTGGAGACTGTGGGGGACACAGGATGCAGTAGCTACCAGCTCTGCCCCTAAGAATTTTATTGACTAGAAAATGAGTGAAGACAGAAACAAAGCACAGTGTCTGAGATACTCTGCATGAAAAGGTTTATGTAGATGTTGAGGAAAGACATATGGAGCTTGTTGTTTGGAAATGTAACTAACAAGTAGTTCAACCATAAGTGTGTCCATGTCCTCTGTTTCTGGATTCCTTGTGTAATACAGTGGAGGACGTGGAGTGCTGCATAAGAGATGCAGGTAACGTGATTCCGCATTCAGAAAGGATCAGATGATCTGATTGCAGGCAGAGGGAAACCCTTATGGCATGAGAGGTATTTTAGGTTCTCAGGAAGGATTTGTCAAGAGCAAACACTTGTGCAGGAAAGCAACAGGAGGGAACCATGAAGGCAAACCAGAAAAAGAGGACGGTGTATTCATGTTGGGTGGGCAGGAGGTAGACCTGTCTGGTGTGTACAGTTGGAAAGGATGGGAAATAGATGACTGAGTTTGGACTTGATTAGTAGGTGGTGGGAAGTCCAAATTAGGGACTGTGAAGGGCTTAGCAGGAATGTGCATACACGTCCTCTCAAGAGGGTTCATAACTTGTATTAGGTCCTCTGAGGGGCCTGCTGCACCCCAGAGTTAAATAACCACTGCTTTATAGGTTTCAGAAGAGTTGATTACAGAAGACAAGTGGGGACACCCAGCACTGGTTAGGCGGCTACTGCATTCATTCAGAACATATGTAAAACATTTTAATTCAGTACAAACTGAGTATATTAAATACTAAGCAGAAGTTTGAATGAGAATGAGTAAGTCTTTAAAGAATCCTCATTGGCATTATAGTGGCTTACTTATATGTACAATTGTGTCTTATATTCACATGACAGTTGACAGTTTGTTTGTTGCATAAGTCCCACTAGGGTCAGTTAAACATGAAAATGCAATTAAACGTTGATTCTGGTAGTAGAAAAAAGTGGATCATCCAAGTAGTTAGCATTTTATCTTGTTTCCTTTAAATTTCTCTAGTATGATGTAAAATTCATGTTCAGTGAACGCACTCTAGCTGGACTAGAGTAAGATACCCCTGGAAAATGTGTTGTGCCTGAAGACAGTAGCTTAGGATTAAGCCTTTTTGTTCTGGCTAATATATCATGTCTGTGGACAGTTTACATCAAACCAGTCACACAGTAATACTTCTAATTTAAAGCAAAAGTTAATGAATCTCTAGTTACTTAAACCAATGAAGTTTTAAAGTGTTATAGTACATTGTGCACAATGATTAAAGTTCTCAAGAACTTTAGGTCTAATTTCCACTCCTATCCCCTAACCCGGTTCTTGGTCATACTGTTAAGTGGTTCATCCACCTTATGTGATAACGATTTTAAGAAAAGTTGCCGGGATTCTTTGTACTGATGGGCATACGAATCAGTCTGGAGAGAATTACTATTCCCACCACTTTAGTGAAAAGTTCACTTTTGCCCAGTAAATTTAAGTTCAGATTCTTAATTGGTGATGGTTTACTCATTATTGTAAAGTTAAAGATAGTATCTTTTCTACTCTTAACAATTGAAGGCCATAGTTAATATTAAAACATGCAGCACAGGACAGTTAAAATATTTAAAAAGGGAAATCAGGCAGCAGTTGCTTCTGAAACAAATGCTTATTCTAGGAGCTGGGAATGAAAGTTCTACAGTTGAGCACTACATTTAACTTTATTTCCTATTACCTGAGGTGCCAATAAGGCCCCACAAACTTTAAGTCTTACAATAGGAAGTATAAATTAGCCTGGAGAGGGAGCTGGCAGCCTTTTCTCTTGCATCAATTTCTCGATGAAAAAGCTTGATAGCTTTTTTTTTTTAAAAAAATACACTTTTTATTGAGGTAACATTACTTTATAACATTGTGTAAGTTTCATGAGTACAGCATTCTGTTTCTGCTTCTGTATACACTACAGTGTGCTCACCACCTCCTTCCCCTGCCCCCACCCCTGCCCCTCTGGTAAACACTACTCAGTGTCTGTATTTATGTGTTTGTTGTTGTTTAGTTTATTTGTTTATTTTGGTTTTTTGCTTATTTTTTTTATATTCCACATAAGTGAAATCATACAGTATTTGTCTTTCTCTGCCTGACCAATTTCACTTTGTATAACACCCTCAAGGTCCATTGACATTGTCCAAAAAAGGCAAGATTTTATCTTTTTTAATGGCTGAGTAGTATTCCAGTGTTTGTGTATACCATATTTTCTTTATCCTTTCAACCATTGATGAGCACTTAGGCTATTTCCATATCTTGGCTATTGTAAATAGTGCTGTGAGGAACATAGGAGTACATGTATCTTTTCTAGTTAATATTTTGTGTTCCTTGAATAAATACTCAAAAGTGGGATTGCTGGATTATATGGCAGCTCTATTTTTAACTTTTTGAGGAATCTCCATTCTGTTTTTCAGACTGGCTGCACCATTTACATTCCCACCAACAGTGTATGAGGGTTCCCTTTTCTCCACATCCTTGCCAACACTTGTTATTTCTTGATTTTTTGATAATAGCCATTCTAACAGATGTGAGGTGATATCTCATTTTTAAAAATTTTTTGATTTGTTCCTAATAATTAGTGACATTGAACATCTTTTCATGTGCTTCTCATATTTGGCCATCTGTATGTCTTCTTTAGAAATGCCTATTCACTTCCTTGGCCTGCTTTTTAATCAGATTGTTTTTTGTTGTTGAGTTATCGCCTTTTCTTTTTAAAACAGCTTTACTGATAGAATTCACACACCAATTTAAATTGTACAATTCAGTGATTTTTAGTATATTCACAGAGCTGTGTATCGCCACAAACAATTTTAGAACATTGTATCAAGCCCCAAAGAAACCTCTTACCCCTAAACCTGTTCCTCCCCCAGACACGCATTGTCCCCAGCCCTAGGCAACTGCTGATCTACTTTCTGTCTAAAATTTACCTAGTTCACTTAGCATATTTTCAAGGCTCAGCCATATTGTAGCACGTATCAATTTTTTTTTATTGCTGAATAATACCATATTCCATTGTGTCATGCCACGTTTTATTTATTCACGCAACAGTTGATGGACATTTGAATTGTATCCACTTTTTGGGCAGTAAGAATAATGCTGCTATGAACATTTGTGTACAAGCTTTTGTGTGGACAAAAGTTTTTATTTCTCTTGGATATATACTTAAAAGGAGGACTAGCTGGGTTATGTGGTCAGTCTGTATTCAGCCTTTTAAAGAACTCCCAGTCTGTTATCCAGGATTGCTGCACCATTGTGCATTTCCACCAGCAGTGTATGAGGGTTCCAGTCTCTCCACATCCTCGATAACACTGTCTACCATCCTCGTGTGTGTGAAGTGGTATCATTTGTGGCTTTGAAGTGCATTTCCCTGATGGTCAATGATGTTGAGCATCTTTTTATCAGATCCTTTGCCCAATTTTTAATCAGGCTATTTGTCTTTTTATTACTGAGTTATAGGAGCTCTTTATAGATTTTACAGACAGGTCCCTTATCAGATATATGATTTGCAAAAATTTTCTCCCGTTTTGTCGATTGTCTTTCTACCTTCTTGGTAATATTCTTTGAAGTGCAAAAGCTTTTAGTGTTGAAGCCCAGTTTATCGCTGATGCTAGAGCATCGACTGGGGGCCTGAGTGCATGGGGCATGTGGGGAGAGGAGCTGGAGAGAGGGTATCACTACCTCAATTCTGGGTACATTGAGTTCCTGTGGGACCTTCAAACAGAGAAGCATTGTTACAGTAGCAGTTAAGTGTGAGGCTGGTCCTCCATGGTAATTGATGTGATGAGAAGCGTTCATGGCCGAGGAGAGTGTGGTGGGGAGTATGAGATGAGGTGGGGAATGCTGAGAGGAGCCACCAGCGCTCCCCAGGAGGGGAGAGTTCCCACAGTGCTCCTGTGGCACCGAGGCTCAGTGTTTTCGTCACCTTTTAGTTTTCTTTTTATCCACACATTGTTCAAAACATCCATGGAAATGTTTTCCCTGTTTGTTCCAGGTCCTTTACTTCCCAAGCCAGTAATTCCTAACATGAGCATATACTGGAGTGACTTAGCCATCTGAAGTACAGGTTTTGGGGGTCCTGGGGGTAACGCCCCAGTGTCTATGGTAAAACCTTTTGTGGTAACTAGACTGGCTTGTTCCTCACCAAGGCTGCTGCTTTTTCGCTGGGATTCCAGCTAGCTTGACTCACTGGCCCCTGCTGCATGCGGGGACGGCCACATGACTGAGAACAGGCTGTAGGAAAGTGAGCAGACGCTGAGCGGTCCTCAGCCCTGGCCAACACCAGCCTCCCTCAGACACGCCTCTGTTGTCCACCTGCCGGCTGGGCCTTGTCTGCTAGAGCAGCTTCAGAAAGGATGGGACCGAGAGCTGGACTCCATCAGCCAGGGCATCTCCAGCCTCCTCGTGCATGCAGCTGATCGTTAATAAGATTTTTTGGATCTTGTAAAAACATGAGATAAAAACGAACTGTTATGTTATGCCACAGTTTGGGGATGGATCTATTATAGCATCTGCTGTTACTTTAATGGATACGACTCCTTAGATTATTCTCCAAATTCTGACTTAGGAACCACTGCCCTTGGTTTGCACTATTTTGTATTTTTAAACTCCTGTATTTTGTAAGTTAGTCTTCAGCTGTTGACTTCGAGACCTTATATATAAATACTATGGGTTTTTTTGTGATAATTTTCATGGAAATGATTATAATTAACATCCTAAGTATTTTATTAGAAAACAAACATTTGTATGCCTATTACCTAGTGGTCCTTGAAAATGGGGGTATATCTACGTATAATAGAGGGTCTTCTTTCTCGTGTGGGATAGGATGGAGTTAGATAAGGACAGTTTTCTTACCTGTTAATTGTAATACTTGGTGCTTTGAGAGCATCAGGGAGAAATGGCTAATGAAACCCAGTGGTAGCGTTGGGGGTCCTTGAAGTATTTTTAATGGGGTTTTATTTACCCATGTTCCTCTTGTATTGTCGTTCTCTCTCATTCTTGGTGGACGGGAGCCATATGTAGCCTGAATAAAATGTCCCTTTAGAGGAACAAAAACTATAAGTACGTTGTTGGCAGATTTGTGTCACATGGGGGTATTTCATTTGAGTGTATGTTTTTCCTTAATCTTTACCACCCGGAAAGAATCGAATACTTTATTTAGGAGAACTGCAAATCTTAGTCTTGATCCAGATTAAATTGCTGAACTTTAACTGTAGTTAACTGAAGTGTGTTTTGTTTTGTTTTTTTTTTTAAAGAAACAGCTTATTGATGACATTTCCTCTTTCCCTTTTCCTTTTGAGGGAACTCTCAGATTAGAAGTGATGAAAGTCAGAAAGGACCTTCTTAATTATCGTTAGTATTATATTTTTATTAGTGTAAATTAATTAGGATAAAATCAGATAATTCCAGCAGGACTTTGAAAGATTTTATATATGTGTGTGTGTGGATGTGTATGTAGATGAGTAAACAGAAAGCTTCTATATTGGATAGTTCTCAGAATGGTGAGAGGTTCCCCCACTTTTTGAGAGCTTATAAGCTCTGCAGTGTGCAGTTCCAGAGTGTCAGACTGGGTCACACCAGGAGTGAGAAGTGTCCCTGGGAGAACCTTAAACAGCAGGGCAAGTGACAGTCACATCCTGGAGAAGTGGAGTTGGTTGGACTTCAGGGTTAACAGCAGCTGGCTTTTAAGGGATGTAAAAGCAGTATCAGAGGTGAGCAGTGGAGGTGAAACCAGCTGAATGGATCGGAACAGCAAGTGTAGTACTAGTCAGGTAAAGCCGCTGAGTAGCCTAATGTAGGGTACAGACAGGTAGTTAGAAACCTGCATGTCTGTAGGAGCTTGGGTGATTCAAGTAGAGAAGATGTCTGGAACGTAGAGACTTCAATAGATGAGGGCCAGGGGCTGTGACCATCAGACACGCTGATTTAATACTGACCGGGACGGTGAGAGGAAGCCTGATTGGAGTATTTCCCAGTTCAGAAACTAGTCGAGAGTTGTAAATCCAACACAGTAGAGGTGTATTAGAGAAATGTTCTGGAAGATTGTGTATATTTTAAATAATGGTTAATCCACTCATTTAACAATGAGTGAATGGTTAATCCTTGCTATTTTAAAGAAACAAATTATTTTAAAGATGTATATTGAGTTACTTTAAATAGAGTCTCTTAAATTATCCTTCTGTCTCTCTTTTATCATAGAGCTTAATTTCTGTGTATCACTTTCCCTTAGCTTTAGAGGTACTGACTTGACTGCTTGACTTACAGATGGCTAGTAATACATGGATTATTTTGCGTGTCCTGGTGCGTTATTTTGTGTTACTGGTTTTAGAACCTCCCATGTTTTGGCTGTTGAATTATGGCTTTTGAAGTATCATTAATCAGTGTTTCCTTTCCTTGTTAGCTGTGTTCTACCTACTGAGACTCCAGGTTCCGTTATAAAATCGAACTCCCTACCTGCTCACTTCTGGCGTCCTCAGCATGTTGGAGCCACAGTCCTGAACTTGGAACTCCCGCTATCTGACACAGCTTCTTTCATTGTTGGCACTGCCATGTCTCCAGGCACAGGGAGCCTGGGCTTCGCTGTCCTGGAACCTCCTTCACCTGGTCTGCTGGGTTCAGTTTGGCCGCACACCGCCCTCTGGAGGGGCCTTGACCTCCAAGTTTGAGCAGTGTCAGCTCGGGTAGTGTTTTCTGGTGCATGGGAAGCTTTTAGTGCCGGTGTGTTTGCTGAGACTTAACGTGGGGGACCCGTCTACTTCGACTGCACAGGTTGACCGACTTCCCTTACTTCTTGTCCCCTCGGGAGCCCAGCCCGGTGCCCCGCTTCAGTCCTGCCTGCCTCTGGCCTATTTGGGGGTCTCCCTGCATCGCACCCATTCCGTGTGCTTACTCTTTATTTTTGTCCTCTCAACACCTGTTCCACCTTCTGTCAGCCAGCCTGCGCATCCTCCTGTTGGTTTGCTTGTTCCCACCCCTTCCCCTCGGGCATTTCCCCGGCCTCCCTGCACCGTCAGCCTCTGCCCTCTCTGCTCCTGTCCTTAGTCAGGACACAGCCTCATTCTTTCCTGCGGCTTTGTTGGCAAGAGAAGCAAGTGACTTGAAAAAAACGTGGCGTGGGTGAGAGTGGACATGAGAAGTGGGCGTAGAGGATGGGTGTGGGGGTCCTCACTGAGTGTCGGGAGGGGTAGAGCATCCCTTGTGATTCTGGCCCGGGCACTTACCCTCTGTGACCTTGGGCAACTTATTTCACTTCAGTTTGTGTTTCCTCACCTAGAAAAGGGAGGTAACTGTGTCTGGCTCCTAGAATTGGTGAATTAAGTGAGAGTGTGTAAAACCTCTGGCGCATGGTTGGCACCTGGTAAGTGGGATAAATGGCAGTCCTCATACTGAGAAGGACGTTGGCTTGAGAGACCTGGGCAGCTCCGCTGCTTTCTTACTGTGTGGCCGTGGGCAAAGCAACCAGATCTGGGCTTTGTTTTTAACGTTTTGTTAATATGTTTGTTTTTAACATCTTTATTGAGGTACAATTCACATACCACAAAATCTATCCATTTAAATAATTTACAGTTCACAGGGTTGTGCAGCTGTCAACCACAGTCTAATTTTGGAACATTTTTATCACCTCAGAAAGAAGCCCCCTACCAGTCGACAGTCACTCCCATTTCTCCTGACCCCTCCTCCTTTCTCTCAGCCTTAGGCAACCACTGATTTACAGGCACACCTCAGAGACACTGCACTTTGGTTCCAGACCACTCCAGTAATGCGAATATCGCAATAAAGCAAGTCACACGAATTGTTTGGTTTCCCAGTGCGTATATAAGTTGTGTTTATTATAGTCTGTGAGGTGTGCAACAGCAGTATGTCTAAAACAAAAGTACATCTCTTAATTAAAAATACTTTATTGCTGTTGTACCATCATTTGACAGTGCAGAGTTGCCACAAACCTTTAATTTGTTTTAAAAAAAATGCAATATCTGCAAAGCACAATAAAGTGAAGTACGCCTGTACTTTGTCTCTGCATTTGCCTTTTCTGGACACGTCAGATAAATGGAATCGTACAATACTTGGTCTTTGTGTCTAGCTTCTCCTACTAAGGAGGTTTTCAAAGTTCATTCGTATTTTCGCACGTATCAGAACTGCATTTTTCATTGCCGGGAAATGTACGTTTCCACACACTTACCACATTTGGTTTATCCATTCATCACATGATGGCTATTCAGGTGCTTCCACTTTCTGAACATTTTTAATCTGTAAAATGGGCATGGTGATGTCTGCATTGGGTTGTGAGAGTGTTGATAAAGTCCGGTGTGTAGTATTCGCTCAGTAAGGGATCACTTGCCTCCAAACAATTTAAACTCCTCTTTCCCCTTGACTTTCTCAGTCAGCCTGTGGATTACTTCTGCCTTGTATTGTATTCTCTGTTTCAGCTCTGAGACCACTGAGAATTGGTGAAGAAAGTAGTGAAACCAGGCTGATGATAGGGCAGTTTTCTGATGTCTAACTTCATTTGTACCCTCATGGCTGTTTAACAGTCCTTCTCATATCTTTTCTGTATCTGGTAATATTTATTTCTACCTTTCTTCATTTTGACATGTGGTTGTACTTGTATGCCCTAATTTACCAGGAGAAGTTGCCTACCCACATAAGCTTTTCTTTTGATCCCCTTCCTTAATGCAGGTCATTTACTTCTACACTTCGCTTTCTGATTTTATCTTTTTCTTATTCTGACTCAGAGGAGGAATTCTTCTTTCTCAGACTATTCTACTGTACTCCTAATCATATCCTCATCTGAGCTTTAGATGTATTATTTCTTATTTATTTTTCCTTTTTTGCACGTCTCTCCCTGCACTCACACGTTGTTGTATGTTGGTGTCTAGATGGACACTACCTGTTACTGTTAGTCAAAATTCTAATACTCAGATTGGGCAGAAGCAGGTAAGCAACACCCACACAGAATTCAACCTTAACGCAGCTCTTTTTCTGTCTGGGTATTACAATGTAACTTGAAAAATACTGCTTGCTTCAGTGTGAAGCAATAACTCGGGGTTGTCTGAGTTGAATTTCTTTGATTAGAATAGTGAAAACATTTTCCTTTGCATTCTCATGTGTTGAGGCTGAGTATATGTGATATCCAAAAGCAGGGTTTTTTCCATGTGTCCTTTTGTTAAGTATTATCTCTAGAGACAAATATGACCCACCCTTAAGGTTGATTGTAGTATATGCTGAACCATGTTGATTTTAGTATGTGCTGAGTTTGTATGGCTTTCGTTGGTTCTACGTTCCTCTCTGTCTGACTGCCCTGTCAGAAAATCTTCCTTTTTACCCCATTTAGTTCTCTCCGTCTACAGTTCAGCCCTTTCCTGTGGTGGTGTCTACGACAGAGTTCCCGTATGGCTGCTCAGCCTTTCAGGTTGGATTCAGGGAGCTGGTGATTGGTTAGACAAGTGGCTCTTTTTTTTTTAAACAGTTTTTTAAGGTATAATTTACATACCCTAAAATTCACCTGTTTCAAGAATACCGTTCAGTTATTACCTGTTACTGAAAATCTCAAGTCTCCTGTGTTTCTCCTTTATTCTCAAACTTCTACTATACGCCACACTTCTGACACCAGAGTGGTGTCCCACAGTCCACCTGTTCTGATCCTGCCTACTTGGAGGGAGCATCAGACCCCACAGGTTTGGGGCTTGGTCCTGCAAGGCTTCCCTCCCTGCCTCTGAAGCCTGTGGCAAGTTCAGGTTATCCCCGGTGTTCTGACTAGCTTTAAATCAAACGCTCCTGATTAATTTGGTAAAGGAGCTCACAGAGCTCAGGGAAGTATTTTACTTACTAGATTATCGGCCTGTTGTAAAAGGATATAATTCAGGACTCGCCAGATGGAAGAGATGCATAGGGCAGGGTGTGAGGGAGGGGCATGGGACCTCTGTGCTCTCCAGTGTGCCATGTGTTCACCAACACGGAAGCTCTCTGAACTCCATCCTTTGGGGTTTCATTTTGTAGGCTGGATGGATTGAATCATTGGCCATTGGTGAATGAACTCAGTCTCCAGCCCCTCTTCCCTCCCCAGGATGGGGGTGCGTGGGCCTAAAAGTTCAAACCCTCTAATACAAGGTTGATTTTCCTGGCAGCTACACGATCTTTAGGTGTTTTCCAGAAGTCACCTCATTAACATAATGAAAGACACCTTTGCTGTTCTTGTCACAGGAAATTCCGAGGCTTTTAGTAGCTTTGTGCCAGGAATGGAGGTAGACAAAATATATATTTCTTATTAACATGTGACAGTATCATGATACCTGATAGTCACTGATAGAAATTTGAATTGTTCCCCATTTTTGGCAGTTATGAATTATGCTGCTATGAATATTCATATAAATCTTTGTGTAGATGTGTGTGGTTTTTTTGTTTTTTTATTGAGTACAGTCAGTTACAATGTGTCAGTCTCTGGTGTACAGCACAATGTCCCAGTCATGCATATACTTACATGTATTCATTTTCATATTTTTTCCTTTAAAGGTTCTTACACGATACTGAACATAGTTCCCTGTGCTATACAAAAGAAACATTAAAAAATTATTTATATATAGTAGCTAACATTTGTAAATCTCAAACTCCCAAATTTATCCTGTCACCCCCTTTACTTGGTAACCATAAGATTGTTTACTAAGTCTGCCAGTCTGTTTCTGTTTTGTAGATGAGTTCATAGTGTCTTTTTTTTTTTTTAAGATTCCACATATGAATTATACCATATGGTATCATAAGTCGGGCTTACTTCACTTAGAATGATGATCTCCAGGTCCATCCATGTTGCTGCAAATGGCATTATTTCATTCTTTGTGTGGCTGAATAGTATTCCACTGTATAAATACACCACATCTTCTTTATGTGTAGATTTGTGTTTTAATTTCTCTTGGGAAGGGCCATATGAGTGGTGTCGCTGAGTTGTATGGTCAGCTTACATTTAATGTTTTAAGACTAGCCAAACCCTGCAATCCCTATTGCATGTTGCTTGGTTTGACTTGCTCACATTTTGTATATCTCTCTATTCTTGTGATGTCTTTGTTTGGCTTTGATATGAGGGTGATGTTGGCCTCGTAGAATGAACTGGGAAGTGTTCTCTGCTCTCTTCTAGAAGAATTTGTCAAGGATTAGTAGTATTTCTTATTTGAATATTTGGTAAAATTCACCAGTGAAGCTATGTGGGCCAGGCCTTTCCTTTGTGATAAACTTTTAAATTACTCATGCTGTTTCTTCACTTGTCATAGGTCTATTCAGATTTTCTGTTCCCTCTTGAGTCAGTTTAACTAATTTGTGTCTTTCAGGGAATTTGTTCATTTTATCTAATGTCTAATTTTTTGGCATAAAAGTTGGTTAAATATTCCTGTATAGTGCTTTTAGTTTCTCTAAGGCCAGTAGTGATGTACGCCGTTTCATTCTTGATTTTGGTGATTTAGTCTTCTTTTGTTTTTTTTTTCTGGTCGGTCTAGCTAAAGATTTGTCCATTTTATTGGTCTTTTCCTAGAACCAACTTTTGGTTTTATTGATTTTTTCCCCCTATTTTTCTCCTGTGGTATTGATTTTCCCTCTAACATTTATAATTTCTTACCTTCTGCTTGCTTTGGATTTAGTTTGCTTTTTTCTAATTGTTTAGGATGGAAGCTTACTTGAGGTTTTTATTCTCTAGTATTGATGTGTATAGCCATAAATTTCCCTTTATATACTATGTTAACTATCCTGTAAGTTTTGATGTGTTTTATTTTCATTTTCTGTCAGTTCAAAATACATTCTGAGTCTCCTTGTGATTTTGTCTTTGACCCATGTGTTGTTTAAGTGTCTTGATTAATATTAATATCTTGATTAGTATGTTTTCTAATTTAATTCCATTGTGATTGAGGCATATTATATTCTTTCTCATTTCAGTTCTTTTAAATTTGAGACTGTTTTATCGCCTAACACGTATTCTATCGTGAATATTCCATGCGTGCCTGAGAAGATATGAATTCTGTTGTTGGGTGGAGTCTTCAATACATTTAGGTCACGTTGGTTAATAGTATTGCTTAAATTATTCTTGCTGATTTTTTGTTTTACTTGCTCTGTCATTTATGAGGGTGTGGTATTGAAGTCTGTTATTGTTTAATTGTGTATTTTTTCCTTTTTTTTTTTTTCATTTTTTGCTTCCCCTATTTTGGGGCTGTTTTTGTAGGTGTATATGTTTATATTCATTGTATTTTCCTGGATTTGGTACTTTTAGTATTATACTTAAAAACAAGTAGTTTTTTTTAATTTAGTCTATTTTGTTGGGTATTAGTATAGCTAATCAGTTCTCTGATGGTTATTGTTTGTGTGTTGTATCTTTTCCTATCCTTTCAACCTATTTGTGTCTGTGAATCTGAAGTGTCTCTTGTAGGCAGCATATAGTTGGCACTGCTTTTTTTATCCAGTCCAACAATCTGTCTTCTTAATGGAGTGTTTAACCCTTTCCTATTTAATGTTATTTTTGAAATGGTTGGGTTTGTGTCTCCCATTTGGTCTGTTTTTCATATACCTCATATGTCTTTTTTGTTCCTCTGTTCCTCTTTTATTACCTTTTGTATTTTCTTTTCACCATTTAAAATTCTTTGATTTTAAAAAATTATGTTTTTCTTAGTATTTGTCCTGGGGATTACGGTATGCATCTGAATTTATCACAGTCTGCTTCAGATTTAATGCTAAGAATACTCCAGTACAGCTCCATTTCCTCATCTCTCCTTCGTGCTGTTATTGTCATATATATTATGTCTGTTTACATAATAAACCCAGTGACACAGTGTTTTAATTATTACTTTAAACATTGTGTGTCTTTTAAAGAATAAAAAGAAAAATATTTGTAGTCTTTAGTATTTCTGATGCTCTTTCTGACGGATGCCAGTTCTGTCTGGTGTCATTTCCTCCCTCCAGTGTAGCTCCAGGCCCTCCTCCCTTTTTTTGTGCTGCTACTGTTACATATATTACATCTTTATATGTTATAAGCCTAACAGTACAACTTTATAATTGTTTATGCAGTTGCCTTTTACATTGAGTAGAAAAGAGTAAAAAATATGCTTATACAGTCTTTTATATTGTATTGTTATTTTTTCCTTTACCTGTTGTTGCTTCTGCCCGCGTTCTTTATTTCTCCGTGTGGATTCTGGTTACTGTCTGGGGTAACTTTTTGTCTTCCTGAAGAAGTTCCATTAGTATTTGACTTTTATCTGTAGCTCCTGAAGAATGCATGTTAGAGTTAGTGACTGCCCACATCATCTTAATTGGGGACCACATACCTTATAATGTGCGTGTTGTGAGTTGAGTGACAATTGAGAAGGGGTGCAGGAGGAGAGGCTGGGCAGAGGGATGTTCCTGGATGATCCTGTGTTCTACACTCTGGGACTTGAATCTGTGGGGACCAGCTATTGGAAGATTTTACAGAGTCTGTGATCACCTTTGAGCCATGAGGAAGGATCAGAGACTGGGGTCTGAGTCCTTGTTCAGAGATGGCAGGACAGACTCTGAGAGGAAGGTGAATCAGCCTTTCCCTCTACAGTTCCTTCTTCGTTTTTTTGAGAAGTTAAAAGCTCCTATGTCCATAAACTATTTACACATTACAAGTCAGCAAAAGAGTTACACACAGTTTGTGGAGTGGGAACCATGGGAGCTTCTGTGGAGTTTGTGAAGCATCGTTTCAGGATGAACAGAGTGCTGCTGTCTGTGTGTATGGAGGGGAGTGTGTTTGGAAACATTAGGTAAACATCTTCTGAGAGCTGACCTTTTTTTCTGATTCTTAAAGGCTGGGTCTGTGTAAGTGGTGCTTTTCAGTAGTTTTGATCCGACAGAGACGGTGTGTTTTTCAGGAACTTCTGCAGGTTCTGGACTCTCACTTACTGCCTGCAGCTCCCTGTAGGAGTGCAGGAGCTCCCCACCCCCTTTTATAATATCATTAAACTCTGCCATTTTCAAGAGTTTAATCGTTGAACTAATGGAAGTTAGAAGTGAAACTGTGAGAGAATTTACCTGTTTAGTCTTCCCAAAGAGTAAGGGTCACAGTTTTGTCCAGCACCATATACACAACTAGAAATTTAGGCGTATAATTATGTCACAGGTGCTCTGAATACTAGAATACAAAATAAATATTTCCAATTACCACATTCAATACTTTGATACTATCTGCTGATCTTGGTGGGAATGCAGGAAATTGGTCCGACTATGCTGTCTTATCTCCCTGGAGAACTACCTGAAGTAATGCTGTTTATTGTCTGTGTTTATGGTCCATCTCCCTCTGCTGCACTATGAACTCGGAGAGGGCAGGGACCGTATCTGTGACTGACTGCTGTTCCCCCATCACCTGCAGCAGTGCTGTAGTGGACATGCCAGTAATTGCTGGATGAGTGATGAATCCCAGTTAGGTGTATCTGAGGTAGGACCCTGGTACCTCTATTTTTTAAAAAAGGCATCTCCGGTTTTGATGTGTTTGGGAAACACTGGCCTGTCTTCCTTCTCAGACGTGTGGTAGTGTGCACAAGGTAAGGTACGTGTGTATCCTCACTGCGCGATCATTTGGGGCTTCTTCCACTCCTGAAATTGGGAACTTGACTGAGTCCCCTGGAAGGAACAGTTTAGTTCAGTACTGTTTTCCACGTATTGTTGACAGGTAAGACTCAGAATGGACAATTGCTTTCCACCATCAAGTAATTAAATTTAGGAATGGTAGGAAGATAGAGCTAAAATGCAGCTTATTAAATGCCCCTGCCCCCCCCCCCTTTAAACAACAGCAACAAAACGCAAGGTCAGGCTTCCTGGATGACTTTCCTCCAAAACAGTGATTCTCAGTGGTGGGGGTGGTGAGGGGTCTCCAATGACTGGAGACATTTTGGATTGTCCTAACTGGGGAGGGAAGAAGATACTCATGGCATCTATTGCGTAGAGGCCAGGCATAATGCTCAACATTGTACAGTGAACAGGGCATCCACCTCTAGCGATGAATCATCTGCAGAGGTTGAGACACCCTGCTGTAAACAAGCTGTTTAGAGAAAGCGTTCGTAGTTAATGTGGACTTGGGCAGTTATGGATCCATGGAGCCTGTGTGCCCACATGTGCACATGCGTGTACATACACACATGCACATTCACTCATTGGCCCTGGGAAAAACAGTGTCTTGTGTAGAGAAACCTGTATGTGGGGAATTGGATTTTATATACAAGCAGACCTTGATTTATTGTGCTTTGCTTTATTGTGTTTCACAGATGTTGCGTTTTTTACAGATTGGAGGTTTGTGGCATCCTTGCATCGAGCAAGTCTATCAGTGCCATTTTTCCAACAGCATCTGCTCTCTTGGTATTGCTGAGTCACATTTTGGTAATTTTTGCAATATTTCAGACTTTTTTCATTGTGATTATATTTGTCTTGGTGATCTGGGATCAGTGATCTTTGATGTTTGGGGCGCCATGTACTGTGTCCATATCAGACATGAACTTAATCCATAAATGTTGTGTGTGTTCTGACTGCCCCACCGACCCGCTGTTCTGTCTTTCTCCCTCTCCTTGGCCTCCTTGTTCCCTGAGGCACAACAATATTAATATTAGGCCAATGAATAAATAGCACTACAGTGGCCTCTAAGTACTTGTCCAAGTAAAAAGAAAAATCACACATCCCTCAATTTAAGTCAAAAGCTAGAAATGATGAAGCTTAGTGAACAAGGCATGTCAAAGCCCAGCTACGCCAAAAGCTAGCCCTGCTGACCCAAACGGCCAAGTGGTGAATGCAAAGGAAAAGTTCTTAAAGGAAATTAAAAGTGCTACTGTGGTGAACACATGAATGATAAGAAAGCAAAGCAGCCTTACTGCTGATACAGAAAAGTTTTTCTCTTAATTGAGGTATAGTTGGTATACAATGTTATATAAGTTTCAGATGTACAACATAGTGATTTACAATCTTTAAATACTCAATTTTATAGTTATTATAAAATATTGGTTGTATTCCCTATGTTGTACAATATGTCCTTGTAGCTTAGTTACTCTATACATAGTAGTTTGTACCTTTTAATATGAAGGAAGTCTGAGCAGTCTGGATAGAAGATCAAACCAGTCACCACATTCCCTTAAACCAGAGCCTAATCCAGAGCAAGGCCTTAACTCTCTTCAATTCTATAAAGACTGAGGTGAGGAAGCTGCAGAAGAAAAGTCTGAGGCCGGCAGAGGTTGGTTCATGAGGTTTAAGGAAAGAAGTCGTCTCTACAACATAAAAGTGCAAAGTGAAGCAGCAGGTGCTGATGCAGGAGCTGCAGCAAATTATCCAGAAGATCGAGCTCAGATAATTGATGAAGATGGCTATACTAAGCTACAGATTTTTGATGTAGATGAGTAGCATTCTATTGGAAGAAAAAGCCATCTAGGACTTTCATAGCCAAAGAGGAGAAGTCAGTGTGTGGCTTCCAAGCTTCACAGGACAGGCTGACTCTCTTGTTAGGGCTAATGCAGCTGGTGACTGTCATGTGAAGCCAGTGCTCCTTCACCATTCTGAAAATTCTGGGGCCCTTAAGATGATGCTATATCTACTCTGCCTGTGCTCTGTAGACAGAACAACAGGCCTGGATGACAGCACGTCTTTTACAACGTGGTTTACTGACTATTTTAGGCCCGCTGTTGAGGTCCGTTGCTCAGAAGAAAGGACTCCTTCCAAGATGACTGCTCCTTGATGGTGCACGTGGTCACCCCAGAGCTCTGCTGGAGAAGGACAGCGAGGTTCATGTTTCCCTGCCTGCTCGCAGGGCACCCAGTCTGCAGCCCGTGGATCAAGGGGTCGTTTCAACTTTCAAGCCTTATTACTTAAGAAATACCTTTTGTGAGGCCACAGCTACCATAGGTAGTGGTTCCTCTGATGGATCCGGGCACAGTCAGGTGTAAAAACCTCTGGAAAGGATTCCCCAGTCTAGATCCAGGAAGAACATTCATGATTCGTGGGAAGAAGTCAAAATATCAGCATGAACAGGCGTTTGGAGGAAGCTGATCCCAGCCCTCATGGATGGCTTGGAGGGGTTCCAGACCTCAGTGATGGAGGTGACCACCGATGTGGTGGGAACAGGAGGAGAACGGGAATTAGAAGTGGAGCCTGAAGGTGGGGCTCCATTGCTGAAAGGTAAAACTTGAATGAATGAACTGTTAACAAGGAAAATGGTTTCTTGAGGTGAACTCTACTCCTGGTGAAGAAGCTGTGAAGATTGAAATATTGAAAATATTTAAATAATTTTTCACTTTTTATTTTGAATAATTAGACATTAACATAAGTAACCCCCATAAACAAAACTCTTTGGGGTCCTCAAAAATTTAAAGAAGTGTAGGGATCCTGAGACCAAAATTTTTTTGAACAGGTGGCTTCCTGGGATTGGTCCCTCAGATACTGTTGAACCCACATTTGTGTCTCTTGTTAGGTTAAGCTTCCATAGGCTAGAAGATTTTAATTCCTTGGGCTTTGATGGAAAGTTCCGGCTTTTTATTTTTGACTTGAGTATATTTTTAAAGTATAAAATATATAGCAGAATCTATGACGGTTAAATTTTTGACTTCATATGCTAAAAAAGCATTACTTGCAAATTAGATGAGTGGAGAATTATATTTGGAAGAATGACGAAAAGAATCACAGGAAATGGGAAATTATTTTGTAAAGGTTACAATAGACAAATGATTGTGGGAAAAATGTTATCTTATGAGAGTCTTGGAGAAACAAGATGACTCGGTTTAGCAGACACCTAACTGTAAGGGATTGCATACCCATAGAAAGGGGATGTGATTGGAGCACTGTAACTGTCGCACACAGTCAAGCTTTGACCATAAAGAAATAATAGGTTTTCTGTTTTCTGAAACATTGAAAATAAACTCTGTGGGTTTGAATGAATTGTTGGTAGGTTACTATGGAAGCCATTTCAGGCAACATTTAGGGGAACCATATTAAAAGGGATTTAGAGGAAAAGAGACTTTCCACAGATTTATTTTCTTATGTGTATAAAATTCATCAGGATTACCTTGATTTAGGGTCTTGGTTAAACTTTTTAAGGGTAAGATGTGGCTTGTGTTAAGGTGAGACCTACACACAGTATCTGTGGAGTCAGTGAGGAAGTGTCTCGTGTGCTGTGCAAAACTGGGGAAGATCCAGAAGAAATCAGGGAAATACTTTATCAGGAGTTGAGTTAAGAACTTAAAGGCAGTATTTTCCCCCTGGATATTTTTGATTAAGCTGATTTTGTAAATATAATTTTTTATGTGTTGTGCTTTAATCCCTAGCAGGTTTGCAACCCTTTGAAGCGACCCATAGTCATTTCATAGTGGGATTAGGAGCTAGATTATTGGGAAAGACCACAATTTGTTTTTTCTCAAGTTCTAACACAAGTAATACTTGGTGTTGATATTTGTATACTTGGATGTTTTTCACTAGTTAAATGTGAGGAAGAAGCTCTGTGTAAAAACTTGCGTTGAAAAAAAGATACATTAAAAATCACCAGTGTACTTTCTGAGAAATGTTTAAGTAGATAGTTATCTTTTTAAATCCATGTTAATATTTTTTCTTGTTACATTCTGTTTTCCTTATTTTAGATCAAATGATTTCTACTTCCTATTCTGTCTCAACAGTGAGTGACATGAGATATTCAGGGACATAGGTCTTTGTAAATTTTTTTTTTTTTTGGTGTGATAGATTTCATTAGAATACTATTTTATCTCAGGTGTTTAAAAAATTCTCATTCTAAAATTAAATATATATATTACTGTAAACTCTTATTCATTTATATAAAAGCAAAAAAATTTTTTTCTATTCGTTTTTATTGTGGTAAAATGAACATAAAATTTGGCATTTTAGTCATTTTAAGGTGTGCAATTCAGTGGCATTAAATACATTCACACTGTATCACTACCCCCCATCTGCAGAACATTGACACAGTGAAACTGTACCATTAAACATTAACTCCCCATTCCTTCATCCCCCCACCTCTGCCAGACACCATTCTGCTTCATATAACTGGAATCATATATTTGTCCTTTTGTGATTGACTTATTTCACTTGTCTTCAAGATTCATCCACGTTGTAGCGTGTGTTAAAATAGCTTTCTAAGGCTGAAACACACTCCAGTGTGTGTATATGCCACATTTAAAAAGTTCATTAGTCCATCCATGGACAGTTGGGTTGCTTTCCAAGTGTCCTTTAGGCTCTTGTGAATGATGATGCTATGAATGTGGGTGGATAAATATCTGTTTGAGTCCCTACTTTCAGTTCTTTCGGGCAGATCCCCAGAAATGGAATTGCTGGGTCCTATGGTAATTCTGTGTTTTAATTTTTTGAGGAAATGCTATACTGTGATTATGCATTGATGGCTGTATATATTTTACATTCTCACCAGCAATGCACAAGTTTCCATTTCTTCGCACCTCACCAACATTTGTTATTTTCTGTTTGTTTTCTTAATAGCCATTCTGATATCTGTTAAGTGGTATTTTGTGGTTTTGATTTGTAGTTCCCTAGTGATTAGTGACATTGAGCATCCTTTCATGTGCTTATTACCATTTGTATATCTTTGGGGAAATGTCCATTTTTTAATTGAGTTGTTTTCATTTGTTACTGTTTTTGACTTGTAGGAGTTCTTTATATACTCTGTATATTAATCCCTCATCAGATATATGATTTTCAAATATTTTCTCCCATTCTGTAGATTGCCTTTTCACTCCATTGATAGTGTCCTATCATGCACAAAAATTTTAAATTTTAAGTTCAGTGTATCCTTTTTTTCCCTTTTATTGCCTGTGCTTTTTGGTGTCATATCCAAGAAATCATTGCAAAATTCAGTATCATGAAGCTTTTCCTGTTTTCTTCTAAGAGTTGGTTTTAGCTCTTGCATTTAGATCTTAAATCCATTTTGAGCTGATTTTTGTATGTGGTGTAAGGTCGGGGTCCAACTTCATCCTTTTGCACATGAATATCCAGTATTTACAACACCATTTGTTGAAAAAACTGTGCTTTCTCTTATTGAATAGTCTTGGCACCCTTGTTGAAATCAGCTGAGTATATATATATGCAAGAGTTTATTTCTGGTCTTTATTCTATTCCATTGGTCTGTCTGTCAGCCTTCATGCCAGTTCCACACTGTTTTGATTACTGTAGCTTTGTAAGAAGTTTTGAAATATGTGAAACCTCCAAATTTGTTCTTTTTTTTTTTTTTTCCAAGATTGTGTTAGCTCTTGAGTTCCTTGAGATTACATATGAATTTTAGGATGGATTTTTAATCTGTAAAAAAAAGAAAGTTGGGATTTTGATAGGGATTATATTAAATCTGTCGATTGCCCTGTGTAGTATGGACATTTTAACAATATTAAGTCTTCCTATCCATATCTTTCCATTTATTTGTGTCTAATTTCTGTCAGCAGTGTTTTATAGCTTTTGGTATACAAGCTTTCCCTCTCCTTGGTTAAGTTCATTTCCAAGTATATCATTCTTAATGCTGTTGTAAATGGAATTGTTTTCATAATTTCCTTTCTATTTTGTTGTTAGTATATATTTTTTAAAAAAAACTGATTTTTGTGTGTTGATTTTATATCCTGCAACTTTTCTGAATCCATTTACTATTTCTAATAGTCTTTTTGTGTGTGAACTCCTTAGGGTTTTCTACATACAAGATTATGTTGTCAGTGAACAGAGAATTTTTCTTCTTCCTTTCCGTTTGGATATCTTTTCTTTTTCTTGTCTTTCATCTTTAATGGGTAGAGAAATAAAATAGGAAGTGGTATTAGATGTAGAAATTTGTTTATCTGAAGCTTTACTATGGAAAATGTATCTTGAAAGTTTTTCATGCTGTTCCATGGAAAGCTAGGGAGTTTATCAAGTGATGACAGTTTGCATTGCTAAGAAAATTTAACTCAGTTTCTAGGTTTATAATAGGGTTGTTGTTTTTGTTTTTTGCTCTCAGAGAAAGCCTCATCACAGGTGCAGTTTTTTTTAGTCCTTGACATTGCATGATTTTTGTTTTTTTTGCTCGCTTTTGAAGGTAATTGTTAGCATTTAATTATTCTTTGGAGTTTTGATTTTTGTTGCCACAGATATTTATATAAGAGATGCCTGTAACCGACATTATAGATACATAAAATGTGAAGATGTTAAAAACAGGTGGTACACTGGAATTAAACTTGAATGATTTAGGTCAGATCTTAAGAGGAGAGAACTGAGGCCTAGAGAGGATGTTAACTTGTACAGGATTATACAGTTGTTATTAGAGCTAGGACTAAACCTTTTTCGTAATTTTTCTCTCATTCTTTCTACCTGAACCATTGATTACTGCAGCAGCCTGTTAACTGTCTTTCTGTACTTTATACTCATCCTTTATTCTTGCTAGTGGATCCAAAGCATAATATTTCTAAAATATAAATAGTCAGTGTGTCCGTTTTTTCAGTTATTAACCATTATCTTCAGGGTAGTGTTAGCATTAAATATAGCTAAGTCTATTACTTGTGTTGTCTGATTTAATTCTTCGAACAGTTCTTTGCTATTAAATTATCCCAGTTTTATAGATGGGGAAATTGAGACCAGGGCTGTCTGATTTCACAGTTTATGTTCCTTGGCCCTGTTTTATACTACTTAAGTAAGGCCTTCAAGACCCCTTGCGTTGTTGCTCTTATCCACGTCTCTAGTGTTCAGTTGACATTTTCAACTGTAAATTCCTTGAAGGCAGAGATCACATCCCAGACCAAACAGTTGCCTAGTGCAGGGTAGATGCTTGGTAAATGTTGAATAACTTTTAAGCAGTGAGTGGATGGCACAGGATGGTGAGACTAGCCCAGTGCGGGAAGACATGAGTAATATATCTGAAAGAGAGGATCCCTCTGACTGGCCATGCTCAGGACAGGTCAGTCTTTGGGTTAAAGCACAATGGTGAGAAGGAGGAACAGGATGAGGGAAGCGGAATCCAGAGCGATGATTAAAGAGCACCGATTTACTCTGGACTGAAATGAATTATATCTTTGGGTTGTGAGAACTTGAAAATGAATTCTCTAAATTACATTTCATGTTTTCAGGCCTGATTGAGTTAAGGAGAGAGGCACCTGAGGACTTGAGACAGGGAAGGGCTACTCCATTTTTCAGAGTAGATGGAGCTTGATGTAGCTCTCAGGTGAGAATGCAGAATAAATTATTTAAAGAATTACTGTTTCCAGGAGAGGTGAAGCACGAACATTAAGAATTAGCTGAAATTAGAGGGAGGGTACACCTTAGTAGAAGAGGGCGTGCTTAGCATGCACGAGGCCCTGGGTTCAACCCCTAGTCCCTCCATTAAATAAATGAATAAATAAATAAAAACCCAACCTAGCCACCACCCCCCAAAAAAGAATTAGCCAAAACTCATTGTGTGTTCAAAAAGAAAGCAGAACAGCCTAACTTTTTCTTTTTGTGGGTGAAACCTCCTACTTGATCGGGTTGTGTGAGACTCGGCCTCGTCATCACACTTGCAGAAGGCGCAGACACGGGAGGGGTAGTGTGCTAGCTGGGGGATGGGCTCGGTTTCACTGTAGTGATGACCTCCGAATCTCAGTACTGAAAAGCAAAAGAGGCGGATTTAGTGCCTATATGACATGTCCGTTCTTAGGTCAGTGAGGTCTCAGCTTTATGCTGTCCTCCTGCAGGAACCCAGTCTGGGGCGTCTACCTTCTGGAACACTGGGAACCTCACGAAGGCCTGTCAGCCCTCAGGCTCCATCACGTCACTTCAGCTCACATTTAATTGGTCAGAGCAGGTTCTGTGACCCCACCCTGGTGTTGGGGGCGTGGGAAGGAAGGAAGCAACCCAGAGATAAACTGAACATCAGTGTTGACTGTCTCAGATAGTGCGGACTTGGGAGGACAGATTAAGGGACTAAGAGGGTTGACCTGGGCAGCCTGCTTTGATCAATGAATCAAAGGGGAGTGAATAGGGAGAAATGTAAGATCCCTGTCCTTTCATCCCAAACTAGTCCCAACAGAATATTGTTGACAGAAGGGGCTGAGGGGCACAGTTTGCCGGTGTTACCAGCACATGTGATGGAAGGAAGTGTAGCATTGATGCGTTGATGCAAGGGGTGTGACAGAGAGGCCATGATGCTGACTTCTCCCACACCTGTGCTGTCACGCTTCTGGCTACAGGTGCATGTTCAGGTGGGACACACACTTGAGATCACGTGATAGGGATTGATTAAGGCAAATAGGAGTGGAGAGCTGGGAAGGTGAAGTTGGGCGGGGTTGGGGGGCCTGCTGTTGGGAGCAGGAGTGGGTGTCTCTCGTCTGTGGCACACTAAGAGCTGGTGCTGGAAACTACAGGAAGCGATAGAGCTCACTGAAAGCAGGCTTCTAGTGTACAGGTGGCCTAGAGTACTTCTTCCTGGAAATAATCAAACATCAGCTTGATTCCCCTGAAATTCTGTGATTCTGAGTGACGGAAGAGTCCCTGTTATATGCTAAGAACTTTCATAAACACTTAATACGAGTATGTAAACATATATGTGATTGTTTCTGAATTCACTGGTGAAAAAAGTGAAATACAATGACATTGACCTAATAAAACATTTCTGTCTTTATGCCTTTTATATACTAAAACTATATGAATTTTTTGAATTTTTTGTTTTTATATCTTACTTTAGTCTCATTTTGTACATGAGGAAACTAATACAGAAATGATAGCTTGCCCAAGGTTTATTCTGGTTAACTGGCCAAGTAAGGATTTTTAACCACGATCTTGTTAATTCCAAAAACTGCTTTTTCTGCTCACTATAATAGTTCCAGTGTTTTGCCTGCCTACCATGTCAGTGTCTTCTGGGGACTGTATCACCCTATTTTGGGGTTCTGTCTGTCCCTCTCTCTGTCCCTTACCACATGGTTCTAATGGGACTTCCTGGAGTTCTCCACTACTTGGTTACCTGCCCACATCCCTTCACATAGGCCAGTCAGCATCCCCTGGGAGTTTGTAAGTGAACCAGGAGAGACTCATCCCTCGCTGGCGATAGGGGTAGTAAGATGCCACAAGAGGAGTGAGGCCCGCTGTAAGTGCTGGGTCCCGATTCGTGCTGCTCAGCTGCACTCCTGTCCAGCTGGGATTCAGTGCCCACCCCCCCCAGCCCACACACACCCCTCCCCGGCGTGTGTCAGCCGCGGCCAGCGTCTTGCGTGAGTTCACCTTGCTGCAGACGTGCTAGGGCTGGAGCCTTGAGCGAGACTGGTCACTTGAGAGCTGAGATACGGCTATGAGGGCTGTGTTCTGGGCAGACCCTCTCGCGGGGAAGAAGTGAGCCTTGAAGAAGACAGCCACTGCATTGGCCCTTGAAGGTGCAGTTTTTGGGTGTCTGTATTGGTACTGAGGAAAGGTGGGATTGGCAGCACTGGTGAGTTTTCAGAATTCATTTTTTAAAAGCCCCTGGGTCTTTACCAAATGCAGCCTGTGGTATGTACCAGTATCTTATGACCAAGACGGAACTCTCGTGGTTGAGTAGTGCTCAGAGCGCTGGCCTCTTCTTCACCCACCTCTTCTCCCCTCTTGGTTGCTCCCTGATGTACCTCTATGTGCTCTAGAAAGATGATTCTCACCTCCGAAGTTCTCCTCTCCTGCATTGGTCCTTAAAGATGAGAGTCAGAGCAGCTACTCTGGGATGGATGGAGGGAAGGAGGAGAAAGTGGGGATGGGATATATGTTGCTGAGATTTTAAAGGGTACTGAGTACTTACGTGAATTTGAGGTATGTGGCTGGCATTATTCTTATTAAAGTTAAGAAGATTCAGACTCAGAGAAGTTGGTGATGTTATCAGGGTCACAGGTCTAATCCTAGATCTGTCCTGACTCAAACATGACCATGTCGTGTAACTACCAGAGAGTGATTATCTGGGCAGTAGTTCACGTATGTAAGTCAAAGGTCAGAGTTAGTTGCACATGACTTCATCTAGTACAAGATAAAAGCAGGGCAAATGCTCAGAGCAGGAGCAAAAGAGGAGAAGTTGTTCTATAAAGGACTAAAAAGAGAAGAAATGCAAAAATGATGATGGGTCAGTATTAACAACTATGTTCAGTGGCACCAGTGCCCAGAAAGAGCATGTCTCTGTCACACACTGAATAAGAGTGCTGTCAAGCAAACAGCCCAAGTTACATAGTTTGCCTCTAAAAATGAGTGATTTCTCAAAAGACAAATTTTTGTCTCTACTTCAGAGTTAATAGAGACAAATTATTTTTCCTTTTCCCAAGTATCATGAAAAGACATGTGGGGAGTTTGGCATTACAGACTGAAAAACAGCTCTGTGTAAACGCAAGTAGAGCAGACGGTGAACCGAGCACCTTTCCCTCCCGTCCCGTCCCTCGTAGGCAGTTTATGCTGATAAGCATACAGCCGTAAAAGAAACTAGTGTTCAGTTCTAAAAGTTGCATTACTTCAGTATTTAAACAAAAAACAAACTATACATGCAAATGGCTTCCGGGGCCTAGCATGTTTTTGGTAGTTATCTGATAGCTGTACGTGCATCAGGTGTTTCTCAGGGTCCTGGTGTCTAACTGCAGCGCTTTGTGCTGGGCAGTGGAATGGTCGCCTGGTGGACCTTGGGGCCTGCTTTCTTAGTCAGAGATGGGTCTGTTTGCGTTGTCATGTGTCTGTATGTTCTGTGAACGTTTGTGACTGCATCTGCAGGGAATTGTCTGAAATACTAGTTTTGATGAAAGACTATCCTCAGGTTCAAATTGTATGTATGTATCAGGACATTGTTTAGTGGGGTTGACTCATTATCTAGGTGTTCTTACATGTCTTTTTGAATTTGCAGTGTTTTTGCCTGTGATTCTGTTTGGATCCGATGTTAATGGCTGTTAAAGCCTAGGTCTGTAGGATTATTTTCAGATGATGATTAGAGATGATGAATTTCAGACTTTGTTTATGAGCTGTCATCCTTCATGTGATACACAGATAGTGAAAGTGACAAGTTGTGGTGCAGATTGACAAGGATGTGCCTTTGGTGCCTTGTGTTGGTAATGTGGACATGGTGATGATAACACTGTGAACCAGAGTTAGTAACAGTAGTGCCGAGTTCTGGGTAGAGGCGCCTCAGGCTTTGATTTTTTTATATAAGTAAGTGGAAAGGAAGCCTTAGTTCACTAACTAGAAGGTGATGTAATTAATTGACCTTGAATTTTATAAGGCAGCTCCCAGATCAAGCTGACATTGGAGGACCTTTTGAGTTATTGTGTATGCACAGGCATTTCAACAAGACAGGAGATCTTAAAAAGAAAATGACTCAGGCATCTGAGGCTTGCATGAGTGTGTAAAGAACGGTCTAGTCCCGACCTGTGTGTGCACGTAGCAGGCCTCTCTCCTCCCCACTTCCGTGCTCAGTGTAGGCTGCTCTGTCTCCCCCTGGGGTCTCTGCAGCCGTCCCCTGCCCAGTCTGCCCTCTCCAGTCTTGCCTGTTTCACCTTATCTTCTACACTGAAGCCAAGCAGAATGATTGCTTTAGAAAAATATTTTTTAGTTAGATTGAAAATTTCAGACACAGGATAAAATATAATTCACTAGAAGCTTAAATACCTATCACCAGGAAGACACAGATGTTAATACTTTGCTCTATTTGCTTTGTGTGTTTTAAATAATAAAATAGTTATATATAAGCTAGAGCCCAATCTCATCCTTCCCCAGGTAACCATCTTGAAGGTTGACTTATAGCATTCAGGTTTTTGCACTTATGCTGCATTTGTATATCCATAAACAATATCATAAACATGTACTATTTGGGGGAGGAGGGTATAGCCCAGTGGTAGAGCACGTGCTTAGCATGCACGAGGTGCTGGGTTCAATCCCTAGTACCTCCATTAAATAAATAAATAAACCTAATTACCCCCTCCCCCCAAAAATAAATAAAAATTAAATTAAAAAAATGTACTGTTTGTATTTCCTAAATTTTTAAATGTTTTACTGTGTATTTTTTGCAACATTGTTTTTACAATTTATTCATGGTGATACCTTTATTACAATTGCTGTATCTCATACAAATGAATGTGGTTATTCCCCCAACATACTGCAGTCAGGTAGTTTCCAGATTTGAGCAATTACAGATAATGCCGCAGTGGGTATTCTGGTGTGTCTCCAAGTTTCTCCGAGGCTGAGGTGTGGAAGTAGACTTTCTGAGTCACAGCAGATATACATGTTTACTATCTCATTTTTATTTTCTCCAGAATGGTTGCACCAATTACATTGTCTCTTTACTCTCAAACTTGTTGGTAATTGCTCTAGTTTGATTTCAGTTTTTACAGTTTGATGGGTATGAAGTAGTATCTTGTTTTAATTTGTATTTCCCAGGTTCCTACTGAGGTTAAATATATTTTATATGTTTTGACCAATTGGAATTTTTTGTGTGAGCTGCCTGTTTTCTTCCCCCTTACAGTGCAGTTGTGTGTGTATGTATGTGTGTATATACATATGTTAATTTTAATTGTTGGTTTTGTTATATGTACATCTCAGTATGTTGCTAGTCTTTTCTCAGTGTGTTGGAGTCTTGCTCAGAAATTTCAAATTACGATATAATCATACTAAGCAATCTTTGTGATCTTTTTTCCTTTCTTGTGTAGGAAACCCATCAAGATGCTAAGAAATATTCTGTTTCTTCTAAAAATTTGCAATCTTTTTACCCACAATTTTTTGACCCACCTGGAATTTTATCTTTGTATATGCTGTGAAGTTCACATTTTTCTTCAAAATTAACTTCCTTACCCTTCGATTTTTCTTACACATTTAAAAAAATTCGAATTACCACGGAAACTCAAACTTGATGGGTATTCCATAGAATTATGGATTTAATTTGGAAAATTGACCTTGTACAATATTGAGTCTGGAAAAAGCAGGTGATTCTCAGGCAGCAGGCCGTCAGACCCTATGCCTGTTGTCTGCCCATGCGTTTACACACAGTTGCCATCAGACAATAGCTTCTCCTTTTTAAATTTTGCAGTGTCCCTCATTGGCCGACAAGACTGTCCTTGAATCATTGGAGAAGAGGGATTCTGGGAAATGTAGTTCCGGACTTCTGGCCTGTGATGCAGTGGAGACTATAGAAATGGGTACTGGTGATGCGGGTTTTACAACAGACAAGCCAAGCCTTACACATCTGTTCTGATTTTCTCCTTGGTTTTAACACACAGTGTGGCTTACCTGATTGTTGTGTACTTCCCCTCCAGTTGATGTATTTTGGAGATCTTTTTTAGTGGTGTGTACGTGGAATTTTGCTGGATATTATCAGCTGCCCTCCACAGAGGCTGTATCAGTTTTTATTTATACCCGTAGTGTGTCGCTTTCTATTGTTTTGCATCTTGCCCTCTATTATAAATGCCTTTTTACCTTTATTTGGCCAACTTGTCGTTTAAGGAAGACTGAGCCGTCCTGGCAGAAGGGATACCTGACAGCACTCATGCGCACACCCGCTCAGTTCACGCTACTCCTCTAGGTTGGGTTTCTTGCGCTTTCTCTGTGACTGTATCCTGTTTTTCATTCATCAAGGGCTTACGAACATTTTCTTCCTGCCCCCTTTTTAGACCTGGGCTTTCTCAGTTATCCCTGTGGCTCCTTCTGTCATAAGCACATTGTGTCCTCGTCTGCTTTCCTAAATTGTAACCCTTTGCAATGGTGCTGGGCTCTTTGTTACCAGCACCGAGCAGAGTCAAAACTCAGTAACTTGGAGTGAATGAGTGATGCATCATTCTAAATGGAGAGTCTGTGCAGTTTTATAACCTTTTCATTTAGCAAAATATATTGCACTAGATGCTTTTTATGTATTAACGTGACTCCTCACAGCCGTGCAAGGGAGCTCTATTGTTATTTCATAAAAAATGTTTTGTCAAGGACATATTATTAACTGGGGTGCCTGTCTTTGAGTTCAGACCCAGCTTCATCTCATTCTAGTGTCACGCTTCACCGAGTTGCTACGTAATCTTCCTAGTTATGATTTTTAATGGTTGCATCATATAACACCAAGTTGATTTATCATTATGCCCTTTGGATATTCAAGTAATCTGAATTATTTGTCAAAGGAGTGGATTACATTTCCAGTGTTGAGTGAAGCATTGTTCTAAATAATTCTTACCATTGGTATGCATCTGATTCATCTGTGTAGCTTTTAAATTTAATTTTAAAGGATAGTCATATGATTTTATTTTAGACTAAAAAGGATATAATGTAAAAATATTCCCCTATTCCTCTATCTGCATCACCCCTAAGTTGCCTGGTTT
The DNA here is from genome assembly GCF_036321535.1 of Camelus dromedarius. Classification (NCBI taxonomy): domain Eukaryota; kingdom Metazoa; phylum Chordata; class Mammalia; order Artiodactyla; family Camelidae; genus Camelus; species Camelus dromedarius. Next base: position 4,964,373 of record NC_087437.1, on the reverse strand, counting down.
TCCCTTACTGTAAACAATCAGTATTATTTTCTTTTTATCCATAGAGATTTATTTTATCATTACATAAACAAATACCTGTTACTCTGCCTTTTACAAAATAGATAGTATGTCAGACACACTGTTGTGCATCTTATTTACTTCTCTACCTCCAGGATCTTGAGTTCGTTCCTTATCGGTACTTAAGGAGTTTTTTTAATCAATTATAGCTGCTTAGTATTTTCTTGTTACACACCCAGTTCCCTGTTGATACCTAGGTGGTTCTTTTGCTAATGCAGACAGCGCTGCAGTCAATAACCACCTGCCACAGTGCACTTCTGCAGCCATCACAGGGTGAGGGCCTGGGTCTTCGCAAGACTGCCCTCACCTCAGACTCCGACTGCAGCTCTGGGGTCCCTAGGCCACCTTTCTAAATTTGGGGCCTCCCACTACCCACTCAGGTTTGATCATTTTCCAGAATGACTGCCAGAACTCAGGAAAGTGCTGTACTTAGTAGGATTACAGTTTTATTATAGCAAAGGGATAGAAATCCAAACCAGCAAAAGGTGAGGTCTGAGAGGGTCCCCCACTGTTTCCACATCTTCAAAATGGATCACCCCCTTAGCATATTGAGGCTTCAGTGTCAAGATTATTTATTTCAGGGGATTCAGTTTGTAGGTGTGATGAGTTGAATCATTGGCCACATGATTGGACTCATTCTCCAGCCCCCCTCCCTTCCCTGGAGTTCAGGAGGTCTGGCTAATGTCACATGGCACAGCCCCAGTCTTGTCACATGGTGCTTCTTTCCAGCATGGTCCACCCCAATCTGGAACAATCTAGGGACCTGCCTGAGTCTCCTCATGAGCATAAACCAGTGTATGGTCCTTGGAGCTCACCACGAATAACAAAGACACTTCTGTCACTCAGGAAATTCCAAAGGTTTAGAAGTTCCCAGGTACCCAGGACAAAGACTGGTCAAATTCTTTATTATATTACAGCTACATATATCACTATGTTCCTGTGCAAATGTGTCAAGTATAGGATGAATTCCTCTTTCTCCTCCGACTTTCTTTTCCTACCCTACATGGTTTAATAATCAAAACCAGATAAAGGTATACTCAAGAAGTGTTTTTGCCACTTTGTGTCTCATGAGTAGAATTTGTACAGCACATTCCAAATGAATAACCGTGTCAGTTTCCCCTGTATCCTTAGTGTTCTCTATGCAGATAAAAGCAAATACAAACATGTCGTCTTCTTCTCTTGTTTGACTTGAAAACACACAACACAAAAGCTGCGAGTCGAGTTTATTCAGCCTGGGAGACAGGTTTAGACAGCTTAGATAGCTCTGAGAAACTGCTCCAGAGAGGTGAGGGGGAGGCGGGTATATATGTGATTTTGGCAGAGGGTGTGCATGCGACCAGGCACACATCTCAGTAGAAGGTTGCTTGTAATCACGAGGCAGAGACATATCAGTTAATGGTTTTAGTGCCTTTCTAAGTTTGGGAAGATGTAATAGTTTGGGGTTCATAAAATTTTCTCCTAAAATTATCTAACTCTGAAGGCCTGTTCGGCCAGTTTTTCCCAGAGCACGGAGCACCTCCTTCCCGATCTCCACCCTGAACTCCTTTCAGGGTGTGTGAAAGGCCAGCGACTGCCGTGACTCGGTCCTTGTGGACATTGTCTTCTTACACAGAGGGCATCAGCCTATAGACTGTAATGCAACTTGCTTTTTGCACTTAAAAACATGTCCTGAAAGTGTATTTCCATATCAGTGGAATATGCATTCACAGTTTAGCTAGATACTGACAGTTGCTTTCCCACAGGAATTACGTTACTACTTCATTCACCCTAGGACCTACTGTTTTAGGATGAACAGTGGTACATCCATGTGGTTTAATTTGAATGTATCTTATGAGGTTGAGTGTCTCTTCATATGTTTGAGACACTGTGGTTCCTTTCCTTCTATGAACTGTTTGCTTCTATTTTTTGCCTGTTTTAATAGTGGATTCTGTTTTGTTTTTTGTTTTTTTTTTTTTTCCACTAATGTCTGTCAGTTGTTTCACTTTCTGGTTTAATTTTTTAATGCAGGAATTTGTTTGTGGATTTTTATGTCTTCAAGTTTTTGTGTCTTCCCTATTAGGAGACTGTTTTTCTTAAAACACTGATATGTGGCTTCTAGTATCTTTGTAGTTTTTCTTTTTTTATTAAGGTGTAAGTTAGATATAGTAAAATTTACCCTTATTAATGTAATGGTTTTGTGAGTTTTTACAAACACATAGAGTCACGTAATGACCACCACAATCCAGATGTGGAACACTCTGTCACCCCTAGAAATCCCTTCCTGCCCCTTTGTGTTCACCCTCCCCAGGTCCCCAGCTCCTAGCAACTACTTCTCTCTTTTCTGTCCTTAAGGTTTTGCCTTTTGCAGAATGTTGTAAGAAGGAACTGCTCAGGATGCAGCCTTCTGCTTAGCATAATGCATTTAAGATTTGTGTGTGTTGTTGGTATGTTCAGTTCTTGATTGTTTCCTTTTTTATTGCTGAGTTGTATTCCGTTATATGGATTTACCACACTTCATTTATCCATTCTCTAGTTGCGGAATGTTTGGATTATTTCCAGGTTTTGGAGGTTACAAATAAAGCCAGTATAAACATTCATCTACAGATTCTTTTTGAGCATAAATTTTTATTTTACTGGATTAATACCTAGGAGTAAGATTGTTGGTGTAGGTTCCACATTAATTATATATATAACTATGAGCAACTATAAGCATTTGTTTTCCAAAGTGGCTATACAGTTTTGCATTCCCACCAGTCATGTGTGAGAGTGTTCCCTTGTTCTTCATCCTCTCTAGCATTTGGTTTTGTCAGTTTTTTTTTTTTTTAAGTAATTTTCGTAGGTATCTAATAGTATATCATTGTATTTTATATTGTGGTTTTCTAATGATTAATGTCCATATATTTTCATGTCTATAGTCTTTGTTGAAGTGTCAAATTGTCTACATCTTTTGCCCATCTAAAAAATTGGATTTTCCTATTACTGAGTTGTAGGAGTTCTTTATTTTGGGCATAAATCCTTTGTCACATATCTAATTTCTCTCAGTCTGAGTGGCCTGTATTTTTCACTCTTTTAGTGATGTCCTTTAAAGAACAGAAATTCTTTTCTTTGATGAATTTTTTAAAAATATATCTTTGTTTAGATTGTACTTTTGATATTATCTCTGAGAAATCTTTGCCTTCAACAAGATCACAAAGATTTCTTCCTGTATTTTCTTCTAGAAATTTTACAGTTTCAGATTGTACATTCAGGTCTGTGATCCATTTTGAGTTAATGGTGAATTTTGGTTTCAGACCATTTGTTGGAAAGATTTTTTTTCTCTGTTGAACTGCCTTTTGCACCTTTGTCAAAAGTCAGTTGACCACGTGTGTGTGGATATGTTTCTGGACTCTTCCCTTCCATCAGATCTGTATGTCTGCTCTTTGTCCGGTGTCACACTGTTTTGATTACTGTGGCTTTCTAGAAGTGTGACTCCTCCAACTTCATTCTTTTTAAAACCTGTTTTGGCTCTTTTCACTGCCTTTCCATATTCATTTTTGAATCTTGTTTATTCATTTCTACAAACACCATTGGGACTTTGATTGGAATTACATTGAATCTATAGATTAAATGAGGAAAGATTGAAATCTTAACAATAATGAGTCTTCCAGTGGGTGAATGTGGCATCTCTCTTCATTTATTTAGTCCTTTGGTTTCCTTTATCAATACCTTATAATTTTTAGCATATGGATTTTGCACATATTTTGTTAAATTACACCTTAGTATTTCAACTTTGGGGGCGCTATTATAAATGGTACCACCTGAAAAAATTTTATTTCTAGTTCATTGTTGGTATGTAGAAATACAGTTGTGTTCTGTGAATTTGCTAAACTTACTCATTAGTTCTGGAAACTATTTTGGAGATGTCTGTGGGACTTTCTGCATAGACAGTCATGTTGTCTGCTAATACAGGCGGTTTTCTTTCTTTTTTTTTCCCCCAAAGTGTATGCTTTTTATTTCTTCTTATCATCCTGCTGCAGTGACTGGGCGCTCCAGTGTGACAGGAGTGTGAGGGCAGGCCCTGACTCATCTCCTATCTCTGGGAGGGGTCTGACCATAGTTTCCCAGTAAACACATACAGCTCAGCATGGTGCGCACTTAGCAAAGGGGTCCTAGTTACTTTTATTTCTCGTGGCCTCCACTTGTGATATCATTCATTGACTGGTATGTCATGTGACTCCTAATGCATCATGTGTGTATACCGCCCCCCACCACACACACACAGAGCACTTGAACTTCTGTCAGAGCACTTACTGCACTGCTTTGCAGTGTACTTGGTACTTTCTCCTTTCCTAGAAGATGAGTACCTGAGGGGAATAAGAGATGGTGCTCTCCCCGCGCAAGTCATGTTGTGAATACTTGGTATTAGACTGGACCATGTGAAATTGCTGGTGTTAATTTTTAACCTGAGGCATCTTGTATCTGCCTGAGACAAAAAGAGAAAAACAAAAGAAGGTGAAAATTATCTTCTGCTGACAAGATGCAAACATCGTCTGCGGGATGTCCATGCAGAACCAGTGGTTCATCGCTGTGGTGTGCGGAGTCCTGGAGCCGGGTGTGCTGGTGTGAGTGGAGCGTGGCCCTGTGCTGGAGGAGATGTCGTGCTGTGGGGGACTGGGTGTTTACACTGTCAGATGTGTTCAACTCTGATTAATCTGGAATTATGTGCACACTTTAGCCTTGGTTTGAATCCACTCATGATCCTTGGTTTGAATTCACTCGTGATTTCTACAGATAAGTTACCGTGAAGTTTGACATACTTTGCTGTGTTATAATTTCATGTGAAAAGATAATCTTCGTACTTTTTTTGGTTTGATATAAGTCCCTTAGCATCTTGAGGGTTGAGTAAACAGAATAGTACATTAAGTGCACCAAACATTTTTCCTTTTGAAATAAGTTGATATTTCAAAAGAAGAGGAGGAAGCTGTTAAGGCAGTCATAATGCAAAAACTAGGTTGCATTTCCTTATTCTAATTTTTTTGTGTAGTGTTTTTTTAATTGTAAATTATATATGGAGGGAAGCAATATTTTTGTACTTTATATATTTTGTATAATATTTAGGCTCAAGCTGGCCTTTTACCACCCCATTTTACAAGTCTGGGAAAAGGGATGTATGAGAGATTTTGTGTAAGCTTCATGAAGCCAGGAACAGTTACTCTTGTTCACTGCTGTATTCCTTGTACTTAGCACATTTGTAGTTATTAACAAATGATTGTTGAATAATAATTCATGGGGGATAGGAGGCCAGGCTTGCTGGATTTGTTTAGAGTAAAAAAGCATGTAATTTTTACATGAGATATATGAATATCAGCACAAATGAAAGATAATTGTAATTACTTGTTGCTTGATAAGCATCAAAAGATTCCCATAGTTTTTGAGGCAATTAAATTGTATTGGTAAATGCTATAGTGACAGAAGGCTGTTAATCAGGAATTTGCTTATGATACTGTTTTGAGTCTGACTATTAATATAACAAGGTGAAAATATAACTTAATGCCTATAAAACAACATCTTTCATTTGAAACCCTTGTTTAAAATATGGGAGTCAGGGAAGACTACCTTTGACTTGGTAATAATATTGAAAATGTTAAGTACTCAGGAAATTTACTTTCTTTTGTGTTTGCTGCCACCAAATGGCAAACTAATAATATTACTATGTCTGTGGCATTAATATGGTAGAAGACATAGTAAAAGTAATGCCCCTTGAATATTTTTTTGACAAGGTTAATTTTTTCATAAAGAGTTTTTTGACAAGAGGAGAAGTAACAAATTTTAATATGCTCAGAACTGCAGCTATCCTTCCATCAGGGTGGGTAACATCTTTTAGCCTACTGGGCATGCACATGAGAACATCGCAGTAATCACCATGACAGCAGTGATTAAAACTGATGATGCTTTTGGACTAATAAGAAATGTGGTTGACAGTATTCTTTTATACAGAGAGTTTAATTCTGACATTTGGTCTTTGTAAGTCATTGTACCTGAGAATTAAGGCTCCAGGATACTTTAGGCCTAATTTTACTTGTTTGAAGGCAAGCCATTTCACTAAAAATAACTGTTGGGATATGTGCCTGGAAAAATGGTTATGTAAGAGGGAAAAAAGAGAAGCAACCCAAATGTTCAATCTTAGAAAATTGGTTAAATACAGTAAGATACTACTTTTGAACGTAATGTTATATAGTCATTGAAAGTGTTACAGAGGAATAGTTAAGAGCGTGGGTAAAGTACACATTGTTCAGTGGAGGAAGATGGAGAGAAACAAGTTACTAAACAGTATATATGTTATCACGAAGTTTTTCTTAAGTTCATATATAGTAAATAATTAACCAGTGTTCATCTTTGGAAGATATTATTGTTATTTCTTAAATTTATGGATTTCTAAAATGAGTATGTTTTAAATTGAGTATGTAAGGGATTGCATAGATTGAATATTTCATACTTTATGGACAATTTTTTAGATTAAGGCATCCCCATAAAATTGCTTGATAAGTGTTCTAGAAAATGTATTTGGATTTTTTTTCATTGATGAGAATATCTTGTTGCTAGCAATTCTAGTAAGACTCTAACCCCACTTTTTGGGTCTCTTCACAGAATCCAGTAAGAAATCATTTATATATAAAGAAAACCTTTAAAAATAGAAACTCTGTCTAGTTACACATTAGTAATTTTCTTTCTTGATAGTAGGGTAAAACTAAATTAGAAATTACTAAGACTTTTGAATATTATCTGATAATTCAAGGTATTAGTTATTTTTATAACATAGCCCTTCATTTCCAGGGTCAGCATATTCTTGCTTTTGATATCTGTTTTCTGCTACAGGCCTGAGATGGGAATTGAAACAGTACCCCTACTGCTTCCACCAGAGGAAATAGTGTGGGAATCCCTATGATGGTAGGTCCTTCCCCGTGGTCTCTGCAGTAGTAGAGGCAGCGCTTGTCATTTGTTAGTTTGTTGCTGTTCATGCCTCCTCCTAATTTAAACTTTGCTTTTATACATCATGTGTGTGAATAATTACTTAGTGTCAGCCCGAATCCTGTATCATAGACATTTTGTTGATACGTGGTGGGCCGCTGTATTTGATGGAAGACTTAGTGTAGCAGCTTACTTAATAACTCAAATAGATTTTCAGGGGAGGGGGTTTGAGAATCTAAGATCCCTATGTGTTGTAACTTGAAGAAGAGAATATTAAATAGCTGAAAATAATGGTTCTGCAGTAGATTTACTTTTCCTGAAACAGGAGTGTGTTCCCGGATGTTTGGTCCTTCTCCAGCTGTGTGCACCCCCTTGCTCGTGGCTTGTTCTCCATGTTGTGTGTTTGTGGTGTACACCGTAGCATTGTTCGCCACCAGTCACCCCGGGGAACCTCAGTTAGGAGAGTGACTCCTGCGTTTTTAGTGAAAGTAGTTTAAAAAAATCTGGAGGTCTTAGACTCAAGGCACCATGAAGCCAAGATAAGCTAGTTTGATATTGTTGATGTGGTTTGTTAGGTGTCTTGTTTGAAATTCAAACATACTGAAAGATTGTGTAGAAAGGAAGAAACTTTGGCCCAGTAATTGGCTTCTTTACCATTCATTATCAAGCTGCAACCTACTAGATTTTTTGTTAAATAGTTTACGATACATACTATTTGATATTAAGTAGACTTAATGTGATGTTGTTTGAAAACAACAAAAAAATCAGCCTTGTTAGGTTTTTGTTACAGTTTTTAGGTAAATTAAACTTTTTTTTTTTTTAAAGAAGAGGGTGATCAGGAAGCTGTTATTGAAGGCTGAAAAGTTTTATCCATCTCTCTTCTGGTAGAGGGGGAGCAGACTATTGGGAAAACATTATTAGGTTGTGTTCTTCAATTTGGAATAATTTCAGCCACATTAAATATTCCAATTTTCTTTAGGAATTCCATGTGAATTAACCAATTATGATTCTTTACCTGGCCTTTCAGGATTATCTACCAAACTATCACTTTAATAAAAACAAAACATAGGTTGCCTCTCATTTGTTGTTACCTGGAATGGCCCTTGCTGAATAGAATTCCACTGGAAATTCACCCATCAAAACACCTTATTTCTGTTCTTTATAAACTTTTCTAACCTTTGGCTCAGGAAAGATTTTGAGTAAGTCTGGAAATAATCCTGTCTTAATTCAGTCAAGTATTTGTGCCATGGGTGGGCAAGTCAGAAAAAGGAAAAATATCAAACTCAAGATAGTAAGATTAAGATTTGATTAGGAAAATAGTGACAAATAATAGACACAGACCATCAATATCACTTAGCCCATTTGTATTTTTCTTTCCTGGTAATATATGATGGAGAGCATGTAAAGTCAAACACATACAAATATTTTTTGCAGTATCATTGCAATATAAGTTGTAATTTTCACCTTTCACCACTAGATGGTGCTTTTGCATTGGTTTCTGCAAATTTTCTAAATTTACTGAAGGAATCATTTTTAAATTCTTCATAAAGAACAGTGAAATTAAGATAGTAATATAGTTGGTCATATAGATAGGCAAATTAAAACTAGTGAAATATAACCATCGTTTGTGATCAAATATGCAGTTTAGTTTTTTAAAAAAGATAAAAAGTCCTTGTGTACAAAATGGTTAAGAGCTATACTTGACCAGATTTTCTAATATAATCTTCAGTCCACCACCTTTAGAAACAGCTTAGATGTTTTGAACTTTTGGTTGGTACTGTAATCTAAATGCAATCTAAATCACAGTTTCTTAATTTGTAATGTTAAAAAAAATTCACATAATTCAGGCTTTAAAAATTGTCATTGATCATTTTGTCTTTTTCTCCTACTCAGTAGCTAACCAAACTGCTTTCATTGACGCCTTATGTTATATTCAGTTCTCTTTTGTTAGTTACCAAATGACTTTTTGATCATTATCCTGCTTGAATAAATTGAATGCTTAGGTCTGCAGAGCTTATTTGGGATTGTGACAAGGTTGTAGAGATATTCTGTCAAGGAAATAGTCATCTCATGCTATAAAGCATTCATGTATTTTAAAAAGCAACGTAAGTACAGGCTATAGAACATCATTGTCACCAAACTCCTTTCTCTGAGCCCTTTTCTCCAGTCTAGTCTGTCACTACTATTTCTTGGCTGAGATTGTTTATATAAAAATAAAGTTATAAAAACAAGCATTTAAATGACCCCTTCTTGGAGTCTACTCCCCGCTAGCTATTTGACAGCTTGTGAAGTGTGGATTTAGAGGCGGGCTTCAAGCCTCGACAGCCTTGGTCGGCTTTCAGGGCCCAGGTGCCCCAGAGTGCAGGTGAAGGGCTTTGGCTTCATAGGTTTGCTTCTTAACAGTGAGTCTTCCACCCAGGCCGTATTTAGGTTTTGCTACCAAGTCTTACTACTTACTGGGATGTGAATTTTTGTCATTTAACCCCACTGGGACTTCCTTTACATGTAAAGTAGAGATGGAGTTTAGCAAATCCTGAGTCAGGAATAATGTTACTCAGGAAAAAAAAAAATATCTGCACATACGAAAGAAAGAACAAAGTATCCATAATCCTGCCACTGCTCTAACTAATCTACTGTTGTTGCTTTTTAAGAAAAAATATTCTGATCATTATTTAACTTAATTAGAATCACATTGTGTGTGTGATGTTTTCCACTTAACACTGTTTCATGCTTTAAAAAATTAAGTTTCTAAATACCATTCAGGTTCATTGTATGATATAGTCTATATTTTAAATCATTTTATAGTTTAACATGTAGGTTTTAAAAAATACTTTGTTATCAGTGATGCTTCAGTAAAATCTTGATATGTAAATTTTATGGATGTCACATTACTTCCTTATGTCTCCATTCTTGCAAGTAGGAATGCTAGTCAAAGAACTTCGAAAGGTTGATCAATGCTTTTGATAAATTCTTTTCCCAGAAAAGTCCCAATTTATTCCTGTTATCAGCCTTTGTGGCCTTTGGCTTGACTGTTTCAATAGCATATTGTTTTTCCTCTGTCTTTAGTGTCACCTCATTTTTAGGTCATCCTTCACACCACATCCACAGTGAGGCCACTTAAGATACAAATCTGATTATGTCACTTTTTGACCTAAACATTTTTAGTGGGTTCCCCATCATCATTCTGCAGTTAAAATGTATATGCATTAATGTGGTGTTTCACGGCCCTTCATGGTTTGGCCCCTGCCTAATTTTCCCACCTTCTTTGCTGCAACCCTGCTGTGTGTTCTGTGGACAAGCAGTGGGGAGGGAGCATTCCAGGCAGCGGGAGCAGCGTATGCAGTGGCACAGCTGCATGAACTGACTTGCTGTTGGAACAAGTCGTTTGTATTCATGAAACTGCAAGACAAGACAGTGGTGGGTATCTCCAGTGTTGTGTGCGTCAGTAAAGTTTAGTTGACTAAAAGCAGACAGATAACATTTTATCTGTGAGAAGTGATTGGTGATACAGAGAATTGTTAATCCGGATTTTTTGTTACAAATGGCAGAAATCCCAACTCAAAGTGGCTTAAATGTAAAAGGAATTTGACTGGTCAGGTAGTAGGGATGGTCCGGCAGAGCCCCATCCAGGACTTGGTGATGGAGTCCCCATCAGCCTCACCCTTTTAAAGCTCTGTCCTTTTCTTCTTTCCTCCAGGCAGTTTAGCTTACATTTCCTTATAATCCCAAGAGAAAAAGAGTATTTTCCCTGAAATCTTAGGCAGGAAAGTAAAATCCTGAGGAAGATCCTGTCTGGCTTTGGTTCTGTGTTCCTCCCTGAACTAAACATTGGCTAGAAGTAGGTGATACTCTGGCCAGTCCTGGGTCCTTGTAGGTCTTTGGACCAGAAGCACTCCCTAAAGCCAGGGATTCTTGTGAGAGAACCCATGTCTGCTGCAAGGATGGATGGGGCTGGAGAAGGCAGAGTCAGGAGTGGAGGGACCAGTTAGGAGGTGGTTTTGAGAAGTCAGGTGAGGACTGAAGTGGATCTGAACCAGGTCATTGTGGGTGAAGAGAGTTTAGAAAGATTTTAGGTGAAATGCCTAGAACTTGGCAACTAAGTGGGAGATAAAGTAAGGGAAGGCTTCTAGATAATTCTTCTTGTGTCAGGGCTACTATGTACATGGTGATGTCATTGCTATTAACCAACCTGGGAATTTCAGAAGACGAACACTTTGGGGGAGTGGACTCAAGGTGGAAAGTTGAATTTTGACAGTAAGTCTGAGAGAATATGGAATATGCAGGTGAAATGGCCCATTGAGCATTCAGAAGTTGTGTCTGGAGTTTAGGACTGGGAATAAAGACCTGGAAGTTTCACCTAAATGATGGTTTATGTAATAGAAATAGATGAGCTTGTCCAGGAAGAGATTGTAGACCAGGAGGAGGGAAAGTGGGATGAATAGAAAAGCAGTGTTTAAATATAGGGGGTGGAAGGAAAGCCAAATGACAGGGACTAAAAAAGAAGGTTTAGAAAAATAGGTGAAATTTTTATGGACATGGCAAGAAGACAGTTTAATAAGATCACTGGTGCCCAGTGTTTTGGAGTAGTTGAGAAAAATGAAGATTTACAGTTGGTCATCATTGGTGACCTCAGGGCAGTATCAGCTGAGTGGTGGCTGAGCATGGGATCTGGTTCCAGTATGGAGAGACAAGTGGAAGATGGAGTGGTAGCTTGTTAGGGAGGCAGAGAGGTTTTCTGTAGGCTAAGGAAGAGGGACAGAGACAGCAGTGAGGGACAAATCAGAGTGACATAAGAAAAGGGTCAGAATTGGTAGAGTCAGGTCTGTTAAGAAGATGGAAATATCTTGAATAAACATCCTTTTTCCCTCTGTGCCTACAGGCTCTTCCCATGAGAAGGCCGAGATCCTGAGGTTAGGTTCCTGGTGTGTAAGAAGGGTGTAGTAGGTGACTGCTGAGTGAATGAGTGATCAGAGGGGAAAATGGAAAATACAGATATTTGGGGGGGAGAACTGGAAGGAGGGAGAAGGAACCCATCTCCGCTGTCCTCTTTCCCTCTCTGGTGGAATGCCCAGAGATCAAACCTCTCCTGCTTACCTCAAAGCTCTGCTGGGTGGAACCAGTGCCAGGACAGGTGGGGCGTGTCCTTCAGCTAGGAAGGGCTGCTACCGTGGAAGGGAGGGCTGCTTTCCATTTCTGGCATCTTAATTTTGAAAGGGACTTCAAGTCAGATGATACTCAGCTCTCAGCAGCTCAGAAATCCCGCTGGCTTCCTTAACAGCTGCTGATTTCACTTCGCTTAGGTTCTTGATGTGTGGGACGAGCCAGGCTTCCGAGACAGATGGGCCTGGGTTAGAATCCAGTTTCTTCCACCTCTTTGCCATGTGAACTCCAATTTTGACTTGTCCAGCTCACAATTTATCTTGAAATGGGAATTTAAAACTATCTTGCAGGCATGTTGTTACAAACTTAAATGCCTGGAACGGTAGGTAGTTGGGTGACCTGGGATGTTCCTCCCTGCCCTCTGTGAGCAGCCAGCCCTGTTCAGACAACAATGCCAGATTGAAAGCACTGTCGTGTATTGAACCAGAGTTCCCCTTCCTGCTTGTTATTGTTCATTGACCCTAGTTCTTATTTCTAGAACTGTGCAATTTGGTATCCCTTCACAGTGATAGCACTTCAGATAGTTTAAAGCTACCGTGTTCTCCGTGACTCCTTTTCAGACAGAACACCTTCAGAGTCATTGATACTTAGAACATGGTTTTTAGACCCACCATTGTCTGGGAGTTGCATGTGTTCTGGTCTCATTACTCTGGATGTGGCTTCATCCACGTCTAGTAATTATAGTCTTCCTTTTCCTAGAGGAGAAAAGTGAGATTAATAGGAACCATTTTTGGCATAAAACTTTGATTTTAATTGGTCAAAATCAAAGTGAAATCTTATAGTTTCATATTCTGAAGTATACTATTCTCTTGGGTCGATAGCATTTATGAAATGACTGCCTAAAATTTATCTCAAGATAAATTATTGATGACTGATTTTTTTTCCCTTAAAAAAAAAAAGTCTTTGGAGCCCTCAAAGTATCATCCAGTACTAATGTGTTGTAATTAACTCATAATGGTGGGAAAATTAAACTATTGAAATTAAATGCCAAGATTTGATTTTTCTGTGTAGAAAATAGTGTACTGCTGGTTGCTTACTCACTGGTCATCACTCACTTCCTTCCTTGCCGACCCCCAGTTTTGTTCGGTGTCCCACCTCCATCCTGCATGACTTAGAGAAGCCCTAACAGTGTAAGCCAGTCGTGGTAATCTTCTCTGCCTAGCAGTGATTGTTTAGGAAGGGACATGTGAGCCAAGTCTGGTCACGTATCAGGGAAAGTCAGTTTAGGTAGCTTCTGAGAAAGTCTTCCTTGTCCCTAAAAAGGGAGACGCAGAAGGAAACTCCCCTTTTGCTGGACAAACAGTATGTGTCTGATATGATGCCTTGACGTATAGGAGGCGTCATCTTGTGACTGTGGAGAGAATTAGCCAAAGGGCCATGCTGAGTCTGATGGAAAAGCTGGAAGGCGCCCAGATGTCCTACATGGAAGCATTGAGTAACTGAATCAGTCACCTTGGAGCCACCTTATTTCACTTCCCTTTGTTTATGGTAAGACTCTATTGTTTAAACCAGTTGGGTGTAACATGCTGTTTTATTTTAGTTTGGAATAGCCCTGATGTTAAAGAACAAACATATTTTGATAGTCTGTTGTGCAGAAAAGTAGGTGCTTTATGGAAGGCCCATTAAGATGTAGTGATGGGCCTATTAAGATATCTTAATAGGCCTCATAATATTAGGATCACATTAGAATTGTACTGGGGCAAAGTTTCATAAGTATTCTTGCATTACTGAATGTTCTGATCATGAACAAAACAGACCAAAAAGTCCTGTAATACAATAAGTGAGAGCAGGTTTAACCAGCCAGTTATCCAAGAATGGGCTTGTTATCAGATCTGACAGGGACTTCTTCCCATTAAGGAAATTAAAAATTGACTGCATCTAAAGGAATTCATTTTATTCTGAAATAACATTAAGTTATAAGTGACTTTTTACAAGGTTATCAAGAGCATGAAAATCTATTTATGCAAAAAAAAAAATTCCATGTCTTGAAACACGTTAGAAACACCCTTTCCTTTTTTCAACAATAGAAGCTGCTTCATAAAATTTTAGATAGCACTCTTTAATAAAGGGAACTAAAGAGTATGAAAAATGTAAATTATCTGAGTCATCACTTGGATTTTAAAGTAGTTACTTTTAGTATTTTTTGTCTCCACCCTTCTATGGTTTAGAAAGATGTGAATCACTTTCCTTAGTATTTCCCTACTTAGCAAAGGAAGTGGCTTATGCAGTCCCAGTTTGTGTGTGAAATAACTAGTGTGCACTGCAGATCTTACTGCACTTGTGGGAATTCCTTGGATGGCTCATGTAATTATTGCTTATAAAGGTAAACATTGGGTAACCATAGCAATTTTATTTTAAATTGAAAATTCTCTCCCTTCAGCTTTTAAAGAACAGTATCTTGGTAACTCCATTTACCCCAGTGTCACCACATTGTAGAAACCAGAATGAATTGCATATAACCTTCCCTCAATTATTTTTTAAAGAAAGACAGAAATTCAGCCTGTTTAAAATAAAAATGTTCTACTCTACTACTTTGTAATATTGGACTTAAGTTGTCTTTGAAACAGTTGCTGAAAGATTGTTCATAATGCAAATAAAAATGTAATTATATTTCAGAGAATGTATTTATCGTGGGCCTAGGAAACCTAAGTCACATGCCAGACATGCTGCTAGTTAACATAAATTCCAGCTCAAAATTATACTAATAAGAGATCAAATAGGATATTTTTCCAAATACAGAATGTAAAAAACTTTAATTCAGTCTGGCCTTCCAGTCCAGTCTGAATGATGAATATTTTTGCTTCATTTCATACTACTTGTTGATGTAATCAAAAGAGTGAAGAAAATAATCTAACTTCTAAAAATACTGATTAAAGTAAGTAAGTAAATAAATAAATAAAAATTAAAAAATGATTTAAATAAATCAGTTTAAACCAACTGGTTTAAACAATAAATACAGTGCTGCGTGCTTGATAATAGAATAGGTCCCCCCCCCCCCAGTATTTTTGGCATGTTGAATATATTCTAGAAAACTACCTGTATTGTTATATTTGGCTTGTTAAAATTTTTTGCTTGCATACTTTTTAAAGAAAATAGTTACTTTCCTCAAGATTGAAGTCTGACCTTAAGTTCTCTTACATAACTCTTGAATCTGCACTCTTCGGAAGCCCGTTCCTCTCCTGTCTTAACGGAAGCTCAGCGTTTTCTAAGTCTGTGCTTCTCCGGGGTCTTCTCAGGTGTAGCCGTTCCTGTGCTCGCGGCCAGTACGCCTTGGGGAATGTTGCTGTCTGCCTGCCTGTAAACCCGTCCTCCTTCTGAGGCACCTGCCGTCTGGCTGGGCGACCTGCGGCCCTGCGGCTCTTTCACTCCCCGTTCCCTCTGGATCCGTGTCCTCTCCATCGTCCAGGTGACTTCATTTCTTACCAGGCGACACTTCGAACATCATGCTTCTCAGTTTAACAGCCTCTACGCCGGTGACCATCTGCACTTGGCTCTGACCACAAACTCCAGTGACCCCATCCCACCACTGGCTGGTGTACTGAAACTACCTTTTTTTCTGTGTTGTTATTATTATCCAGCATAGAACCCATGACTCGTTTCAACTGCTAAACACCCACCTCTACTCCTTTTCAACTTTATCCTTTCTCTTCCACTTACTAGTCGCCTACATCAACTCCTCCCTCCTGTGTGAAGGGTGCAGATGCTCCCTTCATGCCTCATCTGCATTCTGATCTTCCCCTCTCTTTCTGCATCTGTGCGCTCTTCTTTCATCACTATTTTTCAGTTGTTCCACTTTTCTTTTTTCTTAAAGTGTTGTCTTGCAGTCCATGAACATAGGATATCTTTCCACTTATTAATGGCATTTTTAATTTCTTTCATCTGTGTTAGTGATTTTCAGTTTACACATCTTTTACCTCCTTAGTTAGGTTTATTTCTAAGGATTTTATTGTTTATGAAGTTTCCTTTTCAGTATAGAAATGAAACTTATTTTTGTTCAGTTTGTATCCTGCACTTTGACTGAATTCATTAATTAGTCCTGACACTTCCTTTGTGGAGTCTTAAGGGTTTTCTGCATTAGATCATGCAGCACAAGACCTGTGAACAGGGACAGTTTTACTATTTCCTTTCTGATTGGAATGCCGTTTGTTTTTCTTGCCTAACTGATCTGACTAGGAATTCCACTACTGTGTTACGTAGAAGTAGCAAGAGTGAACATTCTTGCCATTTTCCTGATCTTAGAGAAAAGCTTTCAATCTTTCACCATTGAATTTGTGGGCTTTTCATATATGGCCCGTATTAAGATAATTTCCTTCTGTTCCTAGTTTTTTTCAAGTTTTTATCAGGAAAGGGTGTTGAATTTTGTCACGTTTTTTCTGTGTCTGTTGATATGATTGCAGTCTTTTTTTATCCTTCATTGTCTTAATGTTGTGTGTCACATTAATTGAGTTTTGTGTGATGAACCATGGTTGCAGGCCTGAGTTAAGTCCCACGTAGTCATGGTGCATGTTTCTTTTAATGTGCTGTTGAATCTGGTTTGCTAGTATTTTGTGGAGGACTTTTGCACCTGTGTTCGTCGGGAATATTGACATGTAATTTTCTTGCAGTGTCTTTATCTGGCTTTGGTATCAGGGTGATTCTGGTTCATAAAAGGAGTTTAGAAATTATTCTTCCTCCAGTTTTTGGGGAGAGTTTGAGAAGGATTGGCATTATTTCTTTAAATGTATGGTAGAATTCAGCTGTAGAACCATGTGGTCCTGGGTTTTTCTTTGCTGGGAGGTTTTGATTACTGATGCAGTCTCTTTTCTAGTTATAGGTCTGCTTGTATTTTCTATTCATGATTCAATCTTGGTAGCCAGTATGTGTTTAAGTACTTATCCTTTTTTAGTTTGCACAGTTTGCTGGCATATAATTGTTTATAGTAGTCTCTCGTATTTTTTTCCCCCTGTGGCATCAGTTGTAATGTTTCCTCTTCCATTTCTGATTTTACTGAGTTTTCCTTTTTTTCTTAGCCTTGCTAAAGGTTTGTCAGTTTTGTAATTTTCTTCCTATTTTTCTGTTCTCTATCTTGTTTATTTCTGCTCTAATTTTACGTTCTTTTCTTTCTTTTGCTAACTTTGGCCTTACTCTGTTCTTTTCCTAGTTCCTTGAGGTGGAAAGCTAGGTTGTTTGAGATCTTTCTTTTTTAATGTGGGTGCTTTATTGCTATAAACTTCCCTCTTAGTACTTTTACTATATTTCATGTGTTTTTGTTTTGGTCTTAAGATATTTTTTAATTTCCTTTTTGATGTCTTCTTTGACCCACTGGTTGTCAAGAGTGTGTTTAATTTCCACATTTTCTAGTATTCTTTCTGCTGTGGATTATTAGTTTCTTCTTAAATTTGTTAAAATTTATTTTGTGGCCTAAGATGTGAGCTGTCGAGAATGTTCTGTGTTTGCCTGAGAGGAATGTATATTCTGCTGCTGCTGGGCGGAATGCTCTGTATTGGTCTGTTCGGTCTATAGCAGTCCATTTTGAACTGGTAACTTTAGTTTCATACAAAAACTGTACACTTCTTCCTACCTACACTTTGTTATTGATGTCACAGTTTACGTATTTTTATGTTGTATATCCATGAATGTATTTTATAGTTAGTCATGGCAGAAATATTTAGGAAACATCAACTGAGGCCATTATCTCTAAAGTGGTTATTTTCCTGTAGAACATTCTAACAAAAGGTATTCATATTAGTGATTCTGAGCCGCCATAACAGTCTCAAGTATGTTCTTTTCCTTAAGACAGTAATGTAGATAGCATATTTAAGGACGAAAAGTTAGTCCTTAGAGGTTTAATACAGTGTTGTACGACATGATAGTCACTAGCCCAGTGTGGCTGGCTTCTGTAACTGAGGAACTGAATTCTGAATTGTGTTTCATTGTCTTAGTTATTGGGAAACTTTTAAGTATGTTTGAAACAACTTGAGCATGTATATTTATATTCTCAACTGTAAAATTTATGAAATCTGAATAGAAATCAGTTATTTCCAATGGAAGTTCTATGTTTTCATTGAGATATGCTGTAAGTATAAAATACACAGCAAATGTTGAAGGCTTAGTTTAAAACGTAAAATATCTGATAACTTTATGTTGATTACAAGCTGATAAAATATTTTGGATATATTTAATTACACAAAATATTATAGTTAATCTTACCTGTTTCACGATTTTAAAATGTGTTTACTGGAAATATTTTAGGTTACCTAATTTTAGGCTCACTTTATATTTCTATTAGATGACATTTATCTACACTTTGGATGGCTAAACCATAATTCTTGCATTATAAGTTTTACTGTTAAATAGTTTTAGGGTTTCAACTATTTTTTTACTCAGAAATACGATCAAGAGTAAGTTTTGATATTAAATGTTCTAGCTGGTAGACCTTTGGTTTCTTGAGAAGACACCCTTCTAGTAAATTAAAGGAGGGAAAATTAGTGACAGTGAAGTTGTTACAGATAGCTTTGTAAAAGACACCTTTTTTTAGAGTGGACAATTAGAAGGTATCTTTACATATCAGTTACAATTAAATTCATGTGCTGCACTCTTTTAAAAATTTTCAAGCTTTTCTTTGGTGGGGAAGAGGTAGTTCGGCTTATTTTATCTATCTATCTACCTATCTATCTAAGAGAGGTACTGGGGATTGAACCCAGGACCTTGTGCATGCTAAGCATGTGCTCCACCACTGAGCTCTGCCCTCTCCCCCATATGCTGCCCTCTTACCAATAACTGAATTAGTGGCAGGTATAGTCTATACCTCTTTAGTCTTCTATATGTACTGCCTTTTACTGTCTTTTGGATTCTTACCTTGTGCTTGTTACTTTTCTCATGTATGATGGAGTACTTCATGCAGGCTGCATAGTCTTTTTTCTGCCATCTTTATTTAAGGATAATTGACAAGGAAAGAGTGTGTGTTTAAGGTGTACAACATGACAGTTTGATACACATACACATCATGAAGTGGTTACTGCAGTCAAGCTAAAAGTGCAAATCCATCACTTTATGTAGTTATTTTGTGTGTGTGTGGTAAAAACACAAGATCTACTTTCAGTAAATTCAGAATATATGTACAGTATTGTTAACTGTAGTCACCATACTGTATGTTGGATCCCTAGAATTTATTCATCGTAAAACTGAAAGTTTGTACCCTTTGACTAACATCTCCCCATTTCCCCACCCTCAGGCTTCTGGCAACCTCCATCCTACCCTCTCCTTCTCTGAGTTCAACTTTTTTAGATTCCACATACAAATAGAATCATACAGTATCTGTCTTTCTGTGTCTGGCTTATTTCACTTACCTTAATATCCTCCAGGTTCATCTGTGTTGTTGGAAATGGCACAATTGCCTTCATTTTTACTGCTGAGTAGTATTCCATCATATATACATATACCACATTTTCTTTATCCATTCATCTGTCAGTACACACTTAAGTTGTTTCCATATCTTGGCTTTGTGAATAATGTTGTATTGAACCTAGGAGTACAGAAGTCCCTTTGAGATAACTTGCTTAATTTCCTTTGGGTCTATACCCGGAAATGAGATGGTAGGATCCTGTGGTAGTTTTATACTTAACTTTCTGAAGAAGCTCCATACTGGTTTTCATGGTAGCTGTAGTATACATTCCCATCAGCAGTGCACAAGGGTTGCCCTTTCCCCACATCTTCCCACCATGTTGTCTCAGTGTTTTGATGCTACCTGTCCCAGCAGGTGTAGAGGGAAATCTCATGGTTTTGCTTTGCGTGTTCGTAATGATTAGTGATGGCTGAGCCCCTTTTGTTGTTGTCATCTACCTATGGGCTATTTGTAGTTCTTTAGAAAGATACCTGTTTAGATTCTTAGCCCATTTTGAAAATCAGGTTATTTTTTTCCTTCTACAGTTTCTCACCGTTTGCCGTTACATAATATTTATTGGTGTGTAAAGCTTCATTAGAATAAGGATTGACTATTTACTCGTAATTTTATTTCCTCAGTCTAGCAGAAAGCCTGGCACATAGTAGACGATGAATAAATACACAAGAATGGATGAGTCATCGACTGACTGGATCTTACTGAGCCTCCGTTTCCCATAGATAACTGTATAACAGTACCCACCAGTGGTGACTGAAGATTCAGTGGCAGTGTGTGTGATAAGTTTTGTTTCCTCTTCCCTTTGCTGACTTTCCTTTGCTTACCCAGGATAATAGAGTGAATTGTTCTTCAGGCTGTTTTCTGGTCAGTTACTGTGTTTATTATGTGTTGTAGCTAGTGTTTATAATTCATTTCATTTATTGAGAAGGTAAGTGGCCTCACTGTGCTGGAGTACAGGATGTAGAACAGAGCTGGAAGGGTATACATACACCCACTGACTGATGATTAAAGGGAGAGCAAGATTATCACCTAGAGTCAGGTTCTGCTCCATGCAGTAAGAGACTGAAAAATCACGACTTAAACAAGGTACAACTTCTCATCTCTCTCTTACACAGAAGTCAGGAAGTAGTCAGGCCAGGGTTTCCATGGCAGTTCTGTCCCATGAAGTGCTCAGGGACCTAGGCCCTCTAGCCTTCTGTTCCACTACCCTAGATTCTGGTCCTTGTTTGGTTTCAGATTGTGGCCATGGAACTCATCCATGTTCCAAGAAGCAGGATGGATATGCCACCTGTCCTTTTAGGAGGTTTTCTGGAAGCCACACAGCACCCCTGCTTAGAATGCTGGTTAGAACTTTGTCCTGCAGCTCCTCACTGTAAGGAAGGCTGGGAAGATACTGTCTGTCCTGTGAGACTCTGTACTTACTTAAAAACCTTAATGTTCTGGTTGAATGGAAAATGGCAAGAATGGATGCAGAATACAGGTCTTTGCAAAGAAGGCATCAGGTTAATATGTTAGCATGATAACATATTATGCAATATATAGTAATAGTGAGAGCGTTAATTTATTATTTATTATCATTATACTGGTCAGGTGAAAATACTCGAGATCTTCAGATAACAGTGCTTGTCATTTTGGAAATATGATCAAGTGCACATTTTTTTTAAATGGCCTAGTCGATAAATCCATTACATGTAGAGAATTAAATGTTATCTCTTATAGGGATTTTGCATTCATAATTTAAAATATATACAGTGACTTTTTTGCAGTGGCACAAGGAGATCTCTTACTGCATGGAGCAGAACCTGACTCTAGATGATAATCTTGCTCTCCCTTTAATCATCAGTCAGTGGGTGTATGTATACCCTTCCAGCTCTGTTCTACATCCTGTACTCCAGCACAGTGAGGCCACTTACCTTCTCAATAAATGAAATGAATTATAAACACTAGCTACAACACATAATAAACACAGTAACTGACCAGAAAACAGCCTGAAGAACAATTCACTCTATTATCCTGGGTAAGCAAAGGAAAGTCAGCAAAGGGAAGAGGAAACAAAACTTATCACACACACTGCCACTAGAGAGCAGCTGTTTCCTAATTCCCACCCTCCCCGGCGTGCTTCCACCTCATTTGCTTTATATATATACATGTATGTATTTTTACTGAAGTATAGTCAGTTTACAATGTTGTGTCAATTTCTGGCTTACAGCATAATGCTTCAGTCATACGTGAACATACATATACTCGTATTCATATTCTTTTTCACCCTAAGTTGCTACAAGATATTGAATATAATTCCCTGTGCTGTGTAGTGTGAATTTGTTGTTTATCTATTTTATACATATTAGTTAGTATCTGCAAATCTTGAACTCCTAGTTTATCCCTTCCCACCCCTTTCCTCCCCTGGTAACCATAAGTTTTCTATGTCTGAGAGTCTCTTTCTGTTTTGTAATTAAGTTTTTTTGCCTTTTTTTTTTTTTTTTTTTTAAGATTCCATGTGTAAGTGATATCATGGTAGTTTTCTTTCTCTTTCTGGCTTACTTCACTTAGAATGACATTCTTCAGGTCCATCCATGTTGTTGCAAATTGCATTATTTTATTCTTCTTTATGGCCGAGTAGTATTCCATTGTATAAATATACCACAACTTTATTCAGTTATCTGTTGATGAACATTTAGGTTGTTTCTGTGTCTTGGCTATTGTAAATTGTGCTGAACATCTGATACAACTTAGTAAGAAAAAAAAAACCCAATCCAAAAATGGGCAGAAGATCTAAACAAGCAATTCTCCAATGAAGACATACAGATGGCCTATAGGCACATGAAAAAATGCTCAATATCATTAATTATTAGAGAAATGCAAATCAAAACTACAATGAGGAACCACCTCACACCACTCAGAATGGCCATCATTCGAAAGTCCACAAACTGTAAATGCTGGAGAAGGTGTGGAGTAAAGGGAACCCTCCTACACTGTTGGTTGGAATGTAGTTTTGTGCAACCATTATGGAAAACAGTATCGAGATGCCTCAAAAGACTAAAAGTAGACTTACCCTATGATCCAGCAATCCTACTCCTGGGCATGTATCCAGAGGGTACCTTAATTCAAAAAGATACATGTGCCTCATTTGCTTTTAAATCTGTTCATAAGCCTTTTCTGAAGTATATGGACTAATGAGGCATGTTTTCAAGAAGATTGTTCAGGATTCTTGAACTGTGAGAAATGTTTCTGAAACATGATTTGAACTCACTTCCTTACCATCTTTTGCCATAAGCTTTTTATTTTTTAATACTCAGAGACTAGTTTGGCACAGAGTGACCACTTAGTATACCCTAGATAAAATATTTTATTCTATAATAATCAACATGGAGTTCACGGATTTGTAAGATAGGAGGAGCTTTGGGTTGACTATGCAGAAGGGAAAAATCAATTGTGTCAACAAAAGAAATTCTGTTGTAACAAAACTGGGAACCTAAAGGGAATCTTTGAGAATGTTAAACTTTTTATCAGTAAAGTGAACGTTTTAAACCAGCTTTTCCATTAAGTGACTGTGTGAAGAGCAGGAGTAACTTTTAGATGGGATACATTTTAGCGTAAAGAATGAAAGAACTGTTAAGTTGTCCGGTTGAAATTGTTGGCTTCTTACGAAGTTAACCTAATTTGGCCTAAAAAGTAAATGCCTGAAGAAGAAACCACACCCCCTTGCCATTGTTCAACTGAAAGACTTCAAAACAATTTGCACAACCTCTGTCAATGATTTTTCATCATAAGTACTTTCTCCATTCCTAATTTCTTAAATGCGTATTTACCTGTTTCCTCTTCCTTTAAGATGTGAGCTCATTGAGATGAGGGGCCTGTCTCATTCAGTAGGAGATAGAAAACAGTGCTGTGTGGTGCTGTTAATGTATATAAGATCTCGTATTTTTGTAATTTAATATGTCACGGGCCAGGACTCTTAACCCTTTCTCTTTCTCTAGACTGTAAAATACAGTGAATGTGGAAGAATGCAGAAACCGGTAGTCCTACTTCTTGTCAGATTTCCTGCTCCCTCCCCCAGGAACACTTAATAAACACTGGTCTGGCTCCTGGAGTGTGAAGACAGGCTTCTCACAGGCTCTCTAGAGGCCTGAGAAGGGTGGTGACCTAGTAACTGAATGGGATCTCCAGACACCAGTCTGAGTCACCTTACCAGTAGGGAGGAGGTTGTCAAAGTCCCCCCTTTTTTTCTCACTGGCTTCACTAGGGATATTTTTCAACTACCCTAAGTATCCATAATAAAATTATTTTTATTTTAAACTTCACTGTGAATAACATTGTAGATTCTGTTTGTCCTTTAATAGATGTTGAAATGGTTCATGGAAAGGTGAAATAAGTTGCTCATGGTCACACAATTAGGTTTGTTGGTGAGAAGCTGGATTAGAGAGTCCAGGCCATTTGGCCACAGAGCCTGTCTCCTCAGTCACTATGCTGCTGTTGCAGTATTTCTCCTGGAGACAGATCCCTGCAGATGATTATTCTTAAAAGTCCAAGAAATTTAGACCCAGGGAATTTAACCAACTTGCCCAAGAACACAGCAAGTAAAGAATGGAATCAGAATTTGAGCTCCAGGCAGGCTGACTCCCGAGCCCTTGGCGGTGGCTGTCGTCAGTGTCATTGTCTTACTGCTGTCAACTCTGCTGTCAAGTCGTTCACCTGCTGGGGGCACAAGGCTCCTTCTGCTGCACCTTAACGCCCCCCCATCCCATGTTCACTGACTAAAATGTAGGAATCCTCTCCTTGCTGTCTTTTATAATTTCTGCCATTCTATTCCAGAGTCTTGTGACATAATAAAGGTTATTTCAGTGACATTATATACGGGTGGAAGAAATTGGAAGGAAACAGTATGTGTGTAACCATAGTCCCTGCCTTCAAGGAGCTTGCTTTCTGGTTGAGAAAAACCTAAGTGTGGAAGTTGACCTAGAACAAGAAAACAGGGTGTACCTGCTTAAGTCTCAGTAGGTGACCTTAGACACCAGATACTTTGGAACAAGTTAAAATTGTCTATATAAAGAAATTTTGTTTTGCGGGGGGAAAAAACCCCTGATGATAGAATATAGGATACTGTTACTTTAGTGGTTTCATTTCCAGTTGCTTCAGATATCAAGGTGATATTTTTAATTTAGCCATGTGTAGTGATTAACATCATTTTGTATGTCAGAATATTTGCATGTCTTTAATTTGGCTTAAAACCATTTATATATTTTAAAATAACTATGGGAATTGTTAGTGTATTTTAGTATTTTGTTGCAGTTATGTTAGGTTATAGGTTTTTTTCATAAATAGATACTTAATGGTTTTTGTTCTTAAATTCTGATATTATCTATATCATGCTGGGTTTTTTCTTTTTATATTTTGATAAGTAAACTGGCTTAAACATGTGAGGTAACACTAGCCCTGAAATACCTATTTATTTAGTTTAGTTTAGTTTAGTTTAGTTTAGTTTTTCTTTTCTTTTTTTAAATTGAAGTACCGTCAGTTACAGTGTGTCAATTTCTGGTATACAGCACAATGTCCCAGTCATGCATATACCTACACATATACATTGAAATACCTATTTGAAAATAACCTGTTTGGGAGTATTATCACAGTAAATGGTATGTTCCTTTGTTACCTAAATTTCTCACAGTCATAGATTATTTATCTTTTAAGATCACTTTTCTAGTCTAGTGTTGTAGGTGACAAAGATCTTAGAAGAGTGTGTGCGTATAATGAGTGGAAGCAGAATAGTTGAGAAAGAGCTTGTGTTTGTAATTAGGCACAACTTTACTAATTTGTCTGACTTTGGATATAACACTTAGTTTCTCAGTCTGTTTTTCCCTCTGTGCAGTGGGAATGTAGCAGGGTCGTTGTGAATATTAAATGGAAATGTATAACACTTAGCACATCGTAAGTGTGCCAGAATAATTGTTACATTTGTTAATTAAAATGCTGGTTGATAGAACAAAGAACAAAGATGGAAGAGGAACCATGGTATTTTCTTTGTAATTTTTCTCTTGGGAAATAAATATCCCCGTCCTTGAGTAAACAGAGAAAGGGAGAGGAAACAGAGAATGCCAGCTCTAAATTGATTGTTTTTTGACATTTTGACTCTTACTTGTAGCTTTGGGGTAATTAATTTTATAGGGAGGGAGAAGATTCTTTGCTTTGTGTTTCCCTGTAACTTTTTGACCTACAGATAATTCACTACCAAGGACTTGAAGCAGTTGTTTTATGTAGTAGCTGTTTAACAGATTTAAAGGTTTTTATTCCACATCCAGATGGGAAGGTAGAATTGCTTCACTTCTTTTGTGAAAATTCAAATGATCAGTATAATTTTAGAATTAATTTTTCTCTTTGAAAATATGACTTGATTGATAAAATTCAGCAACTTAGAAATTATTAGTGAATCTTAAATTTCTCTTGTTTAAACTCTGCATTCTTGAGTGTAACATACATCTAGTAGATTAAAAATGGTTAAAAAAGAAGAAGAAAACGTTAGGTTCATGGTATTTATATTCTCAGAAAATACTTCTCCTTGGTCTCTCATTCTGGGATTCACAGCAGACATTCTTAGGGCAGCTGTCACTATAGGGTTAAACATTTGCTATATTGTAACATACGAAAGCAGTTAAGCTGTTTGGAATTGTTTACTTGCTAAGGCCAGTGTTAGTCAGCAGAGGCAGTACACCAGATTTCCTTGTGGCTTTTAGTGGAAAATGTTAAAAGCGCACTCATTTTTCAGTTATAGAATTTTTTAGTTTGATCTGGATTAGTCATAGAACTGGCATGAACCTTCTAATTGTGAAGGCTGTCCAAATGCACTATTTTTTCTGCTGCTAGAGGAAGTCACATCCCGAGCAGTAGCTCAGCTCTCTGCGAAGTGTTACATGTGAGCATTACTAGGCGTTTCGTCCTGCGGTTCTGCAGTCTTTGCTCTTCAGACTGTTGCTCAGTTGGAGTGCTCCTGTGGGGCCGATTCTGAGGTTTTGTATTTTCTAAGGACCTACTCGTTTGGAGGTGTCCGTGACGTTTTGCAAGATCATCTGAGGAACAGGAGGGCGTCTGAAAAGGGCTGCTGAGGATAGCTGTAGCGGTTTTCACGGTGGAAGGAAACTACATTGGCACAGAGGCAGACGACTGAATAAAGTAGCTGGCTCAGAGAAGATGCACAGTCTGCTGTTTCTTCCTCTGAATGAAGACTGTTTCATGGAAGCTGTATTCATGTGGAGATCAAAGAAAACACTGGAATGATAAACTACGGGAGCTTTTCCCCCCATCTCTCTCTCTCTCTCTCTTTTTTTTTTAACACGAAAAGCCTTCTGGAGCAGTAATCTGAGCTCAGATGCCTTCTAATTCCTTCACAGCCTGCCTGCTCCATTAGGATTCTCCGCTCCACGTTCTGCTGGAGCCCGTGCCCTTCTGCTGGGGCCGCCAGACAGCCGCCTGATGGGGGAGGACTGAATGCGCTGCCTCTCCTGGTCTGTTGAGGGGGATAAAGCTGACTGTTTCTTCTCGTAGATGGGGTATCTGGATTCATAAAGCTGTATCTAGTACCAAGAGTCCCATTGTCTCCTGGGGTCTGACTCATCGCATGTAAATGCACTGCAGCGTTGCTGTTAATGCAGAGTGCTGGGTTTTTTTCTTTCTGAAACACAGAAAGAATTGTCACCCTCTGAGCAACATTTTAAGAATTTGTGTTGAGCTCTAGATGTATTTCTTTTTTTCTGGATAGTATCTGCATTAAGCCAGTGAAGCTGAAGAAATGAAGACAAACTAGAAGTGGAAACAGAACAGTGAGATTTTATTTTTTATTTTCAGTCATAAGCAAGCCAGCTGCTGGTAACTATATGACCTTGCAGGCGAGAGTGGGTCTAGCTGTAGTCATCTCTGTCAGCGGTTGTTTCTCATCCTGCAGCGAGTGGTGTTGTCACCCAAAACAATGATTTTTTTATGCAAGTAAATTTCTGTGAAACAGAGCAATATAACTATTTTGGTAGGGGAAAAGTATTTTTGAATGAGCTTGTGCTGGACTCAGTTTTAGCTACTGTCGTGTTGATGTGAAATTTCTTTCAAGTGTTACAGGAACCCAACAGAAAATAATAGAATTTTGTTGTTTGGGGGAAGTTATAAGTTACGTCGTTATCATTTTAAACTTCAGTTTTTCCGATAGTGGTTATTAACTTTAAAAAACCAGCCACGCTATTCAGAGAATGATTCTAAGTGTCGTACAGAAGAGGAGGAAAAACTACTTGTGCTCTTCGAACTGTGACTTTTATCACACAGCTTAGAACTCAGGGTTTAAAGGAGCGAATGAGTCGAGTGTGCATTGTAGTTTTGGAGGAGGTAGAAGATGAGTCTCCTGCATTCGTTTCTGAGTTGCCACGGGAAAGTAAATCCCTGCCTTCTCCACCTCTGGGAAATGTATTGGTAAGATATGAGCGTTTATATGTTTACTGTATTCTACTGGGCTTGTAGCATAAATTTTACTTTTTAAGAATAAGCATAAGTTAATTTCCACACATTTCATTAAAAACCCAAATTAAAGCAATATAGATGTGTGAACATGATACAATGTTACTTGGGTATAAAACTCACACATTTCTGATTTTCACTTTTTCAGATATTTAAATAACACTTCAGATTTTACCTCAATCTCTTAAACAGACTTTTTAAAAAAATAATTTGAGAATAGTAGTTATAGCAACCACATTTCTGTTTTTATTTTGTGGTTTTAAAAACTGATGTAACAAGAATGAGGAACTGTATGTTTTAGGAAAGGTTGACTACTGCCAGCCACACCGGAGGCACAGCCTTTTCCGTAATGAATTTTATGTATTTACATGCAAGGCTGTTAATGAAAAAGACTCAGACCTCATCTTTAACCTTATTTTTAATGCTGTTGTCAATTGACTTCTTGTTTGACTAGCATGACATGATACCTTATCAGAGAGGCTGTGTCATTGGTTAAGAAGTTGTTACATTTAGAGATCCACGTGTCTGCCTCTTCATGGTATTCAGGTATATAATCATTTTTGGTCTTTGAATAGTAGTGATTTCTCATCAACTGCCAGATTGTCTTTCCTGGGATTTTTTGTCTCTATACATGTAATGCTAACCCATGCAAGGTACTCTGGGCCCCCAAGCAGAACTTCGCAAGGAGACCTTCCTTTGTGGGCCTCCACGTGGGCGGGAACTGCTTGTTTGACAAGTTGTATCCCACAAGTAGATGTCGAGATGTCACACTTGTATTTGGAAGAGACTTCCTTTTTACCATATATATAAACCCACTCCTCTCATATGAAATCGAATCTGACATGTTTATTATACTATCTAATTTTGGTCATACTGAATTGATGATCATGCTGAATTTTTTTTAATTATTAGGACTTCTTTTTTTTCCCCAAGGAGGAATCCTGTACATTCATATGATTTGACTTCATGAAACTTGGTTCATGTCAGAAGCCAAGTGATGAATTGTTATGATAGTGAAGAAAATCTTTAGATTTAAAAGTTATCTTTAGAATCATCCATGTGGTGTGATTAATGTTTTTATTACTCTCTTGTATTTTAGCCATCACTGGTGCAAGCTATATTTAATGGAGATCCTGATGAAGTCCGAGCACTAATATTTAAGAAAGAAGATGTTAACTTTCAGGTAAAACAATTTCACTGATACCAGCCTTGAAACCTACTTTTAAAAACTCTCCTGGAGTTATGATTTTTGTTCAAGGACATAACACAATTCTGTAGCAGTTGTTTTAAACGAGGGTAAAAGGGTCTTAAGGCAAAAAGGAAGGGACTGGACATATATATTCAGGGTAGTGACTAAAAGCACAAGAAAACTAGGAGCCAGTGAGGGTTTTTTGTTCCCCCAGCCTTTTCTTTGAAATTTTTCACAGAAAAGTTAAAAAAAGATACTCTGAATACTCGTTTACCCTCCACTTAGGTCCAGGATTGATGACGTTTGCCACATTTGCTTTCTCTCTCATATTTACATGGATTGCATTTATGCTACACATACATTTTTTTCTCTCTTTTGCTGAATCCCATTTGAAAGTAAGTTTCAGACATCATGACACTTCACTGTTGGATACTTGTGTGCATTTCAGATGAGTGTTCTTTTTTGTGTACTTGAAAGGAGAGACCTACCTGTCTGTTATATATCTAACTTGATTGTGAGATCAAAGTAGCTTTCTGTAAATTGTCATGGTAAAGACGATACATGAAGGCTCATCTTTTTGGGTCTGGCAGTGAACAAAGACATGTTGTTTGAAAATCCTCCAAACTTCTAAAGATACAGTGGATTTAACATTCAGGGCTGGCATGAGGGACATATTTAGGACGAGTGGGTATAATGGATAATTTCCTTCTGTGTGTGTGTCTCCAGTGGCCAAACTTTAATTTACTAAAATAAGGCTGAAAATACATAATTAATTATAATAAGATCTAACTTCTTAATGTATGTATTTTTACTGAAAGTAAATATTTTCAGTACCTTTTCCATACATAGTTCGGTCCTCTGAATGATGGTGGGTGGAGAGAGGTCATGATTCATAAAGTCCCCATAGCAACAGCAAAACAGATGACCTGGAATTGATCGCCGGGTTCTAAGAAAGCCATACCCACAAGCTCATCTCCAGCTCGTATCTTTGCTCCATCCTTCCAGACAGCACCGCTCTGAGCACTTGACGTTCAGTAGAGGTAGAAGTACTTACCTTCTTTTTAAAGACTGAACGATCCAAATAGATTTGAATCTTTAGCTAAAACAGTGCATTCTAACATTGGAGAGTAATCAAATACTACTGGTACTTTTTTTTTCTTAAGCCTTCCTAAGAGAATTCCATTTAAGTTCATATTTATTGGAAACATGCACCTAATCCAGGATTTACTTTAAATGGAGTGCTGGTCACTTTACCTAATTGCAGTTCTGGAGAGTCTACTTTTCTTAAAACAGAAGATAATTATAGGAGTATAGACTAAGGAAAAAGAGAAGGCTTTCTATTCTGTTTAACTCTAGTATTTAATTGTTTTAAATATATTTAGAACTAACAAGTCTTATCTTAGTGAGGAAATTTGGACTGTAATCCTACTTAACATGGTTAATTTCTCCATCATTACAAAGTCTCATTATAACCAACTGCTTTTCTGCTATATTAATCAAATTGTCTTAAATTTTAAAACATTTATTCAGAATCAGTTTTGAGCATCAGTTTATTCTGTTGTGATGTCCTTGGGAGCTCCTATGTATAACTAGTAACTAGTGTAACTAGTGTCTGACCTCCTAACTTTTATGACTTTTAGCCTCTACTTTGCTACTTATAGAAATACTTTCTTTCCTTACTTAAAAAAAAATCATTTCTTAACATTTCCTAGGTTGTTCTCTTGCTCTGAAACTTAGGGCAGAACTAAAAGCTTAGTTAGTACTTCAAATCAGTAGACCCTTCCTGAGGATGACTTTGTTTTCAGTGATTTGTGGGTTTTTGACAAATTTATTTTAATGATTGTTGTAGGCCTTTTCTCTTGTGACTCTTGGTAGTGGAGAATATTGACGTAATTGTAAGATTTGTTAAGTCTTTGCCACCCTGAATTAGGATGGCCAGTTTTTTTTTTTCCCCTATTTTTGTCATCTGTGATAAGGAATCGCATAGGGTTGTAAGAGGCAGGTGTGTATGTGTGTGTGCAAATGTGTGTAATAAAATTTACACTGTTTTGTAGTATAAAATCCACTCACTCTTGGTAGGTAATAAAATATTTTTAAGCTTTATGTCCATGTGACAGTGGTATTTTTCTAAAAAGAAATTTTTTATTTAAATGAATATTTGAGCATAACATCTGACTTTTTAAAACTTCTGTGTGTTTTTTTTTTGAAGTTATTTTTATAAATTTTTAGAATGAGTATAAGGGTTCAAATTGTTTCTATACTGTTAAATAAACATTGTTATTATTTTAGGTTAGCTTCTTCAGTCATATCCTGAAGTTTTGAATACTGTCGACCACTAGATAGCACCTTTCTTAGTAACACACCTAATTCATTTTTAAGAACTAGTTTAAAATATTATGCATTCATATTATCTGGTCTGGAGTGGAAGTCCTCTGTTAGAGACGCTAGATGAGATGATTTCAGTAGAAAATACTGGTGCTTTCTGTTTGGAGGCTTTGGGCCACAAGTAATTGACTAGCTGACTAAACCCAGATTTAACCCAGAACGAGGTGATTTGGGGGCTGGTTAAGACAGTATTGTCAGACCTCTGGGGAGCTTCTCTGCGCAACTCTTGTCTTTCTCTTCACGGCAGAGGTGACGGCTGCCTCATGCGCTCAAGACAAACAATCGGAGAGATGGACAAGGGAGCTCTTCCTATGCCTTTCCTTTTTTTTTTTTTTTTTTTGAATCAAGCAGAAACATCTCTTCCAGAATCCCCATAAAACTCCCCCTGAAGTTTCCTTGATTCCAGGCCCACTCTAAACCCATCCACCAGCAGAGGCAGCAGAGGTAAAGTGGGCTTGGCTTTTGCTTAGATCAGTCATTGGTCATCTCCTGATTTCATCCCCTGGGCCAGAGAACAGAGGTCATCACCAGTGATTATGTTGCATTCCATATCTGGAGAAAATTAGCATTTTCAGGAAGGAATAAAGGGGAAATCGTTGTTTGGATAGGTAACCTAATAAAAGAAGACTTTTTTGACTGCCTAAAAACAGTTGAAATAGCAAACTTTTCGAAAAATAACAGTCACTTGGATGTGGAAGAAGCACCGTACCAAAAAGGTGAAACAGTCAAAAAAATTTGAAAGGCAGATTGGCATACGTAGTGTGAAAAGCAGCAGGAGTGTGAGTCAAAAGACCAGAGTACTTGTATCTTCTCACCCTTATTGGCTACACTACATGAACACATCCATTGAACTTGTTAGGGCTCACTTTTCTTTTGTTGCAGAATATGCGGGGTTTCATTAATGGCCTTCAGGGTATTCTCACCCCAAATTTGGGATGGTCTAAAAATTCCAAGTGAACTTGAATGATCTCCTTCTGGGCTTTTGCCCAGAAGGTTTCATTTGTATTTCCAAATTTATGTGGCCAGAATAATAATAATAATTGAATGCCTTTCCCTAGAATTTACCAGAACTTAATGCTGTGTTGTGGAACCCAAATAATTTAATTTGTCATATTAGTAACACATTTCAGAGTAAAGGTCTAACTTTATAAGAAAATTTTCTACAAGTAAAAATTGTTTTTCTCAATCCAGAGTGACAGAAATTGCTGTTAGTTGTAGCCTTTTATTTCAAAGACAGTGGTATTCATAAACCTTTTTATGTCACTTAATTTAATTCACACAACAATCTTGTAAAGTTGGTGCATTAACATTCCATTCTACCAATAAGTGACAAAATGAAAACTCAGTATATGGCAGAACAGAAATTTGAACCTATGTAGACCTGACAGAAACTGGGGAAATAAAAAAGAAGATTGGAGAGAAATATTTTTCTTTTGCCAAATAGTGCCATAAAGTAATAATGGTTAAAAAAATAATGGATTTTTCACTCCTAAAAGTTACATCCACATTCTGTGGACTCTTTTTAAACTGTAATACAAGCGTGATCTTAATTTTCATAATAAAGTGCTATACAATTTTAACATTGCAAATGAGTGAATGAACAAGCCTCCCTTAGTGCTATGTTTTCTGGCTGGATAAAAATGTCATTCACAGTAGTATCCAGCTAGGGAAAGTTTATAATCCAGCCAATGCTGTTTTTAGTGTTTAAAACAGAGGAAGTTGTAGATTATGACTTCTGTGACTGTGACCCTTTTTAAACTCAAGAGTTGATTTAAGAGCTAGTCCATAGATCTTGCCTGTTATGTAAACTGGACAATTTTGAAAATGCTCCCTTGCATATGTTACTTATTGGTAAATTATATCTGAACTGAGATGTGCTTTTTCATTCAAAATATTTTGGGATTGACTTTGCCAAAATAATCTTAAAAATTCTTAACATCTTTTATGCTTTCAAAAATACTTTCTGGGGTCATTGAAATGATACTGGTTTTACTCTGTCAGATGAAGTGTTCGGCAGATACATGCACACATGTAGGTGCCTCCCACAGCGGATCACCAGTGTCCATTCTCATGGTAGTAAGGTGGTTGGCAGTTAACACAAAGTAGTGACCAGTAAGTTTACACAGGCTGCCTGAATCCCACCCACCTCCCTCTTCACAGTGCTCTCCAGTCTTTTCTGGAAATGAGCAAGAAGTGCTCTAATCTTTAACAGGCCTTTCATGTGGCCACATGTCGCTCTGCTGGCTGCCTGTTCACCAAGCTGTAGATGTTCCTGAAGAGGTTTTAAAACCCTTCACTCAGTTCCTTGAGGTCATGTGCACCGTCTGTCCCAGAACCGTGTGTGTGGTCTTCTGTAGCTGCCCCCGGTAATGGTAGTGGAGCCCACAAACCTCCAGCCCCCTCTCGCATGCACCCACCGGCTCCCAGCAGCTCCAGTGGGGCGTGGGATGTGGGGCGTGGGGCGAACGACCACTGCCCCTCGCCTCCGTTCCTGCTGGTGCTTCTGGTGTTCAGCCTCAGAGTTTTAAATGCTCTTCACTGCTGTTCGGGTTTCCCCCAAGATCTGTAAATGAGCGTCTGTTCCATGTCATTGTGACCAAATGGCTGTGATGGTGGTCCTGAAACAAAGGAGGTGAAACCAGCTGCTTTTACAGCTAGAAACTGGTGGTGACTTATTTTTGTGTTTATTCGCTGGTTTTTATTTAGCATGTATGTTTCTGCATTTTCCTCTCTTCATCCCCAATGAATTTGTCCATACCAGTATGGAATCAGTCCATACCAGCCTTTAGAGAGCTTCCTTATTCTTCCGTGTTGTCACACAGTTTTACATTAATGTGTTTATAACAATTTATTTAACCGGCTCCCCTCTTGGAGGGCATTTGGGTCATTTTTAGTCTTACTAATTGGTAATAAGTGAGGTATTTTCACCAAGTAAACAAAAATTCTACTTCAGTGGGCAAGCAAAAATTTTAGAATGCTTATATTTATTATGAACTATTTAAAATATATTACCAACTCCCAGATAGACTGCATGTCCCCTAAGTTCTTTATTTAAACAATTTTAGTGGACATGTATATGTAAATTGGTAGTAGGTAAATAATAATGATAACATGACACTTTGCTGTGCTGGGTGACTGTGTCCTAAATTTCAGACTGAGCTGAAAGTACTGATAGGTCTCAGCTAGCACCTCAGTCTGTGTTAACTTAAGTTTTACTGATGTGTAATTGACATACAGTACATTGCACATTTAAAGTGTGCAGTTGCGTCAGTTTTAACACGTGTACACCTATGAAACCATCACCAATCAAGATAGTTAACATTCCCATCATTCCCAAAAGATTCCATTTGCCCCTGGCCTCTGATCTGCTTTGAGTCACTGTAGGTTAATTTGAGGTTTCCAGTGCTTTATATAAATGGAGCTATACAACATGTCCTCCTTTGTCTAGCTCTTGTCACCCAGCACACTCACTTTGCAGTTCATCCACGTTGTGGCATGTGTTAATAGTTCATTACCTTCTGTTGCCGAGCAATATTCCATTGTGTCACTAGACCCAATTTGTTTATCCACTCACCTGTTGATAGTTTGATTTACTTTTTTATCTATTACAAGTAAAGCTACTATGAAGGTATGTCTCCAAGTCTCTGTATGAACATATGCTTCCTTCCTCCTGGGGAAGTATCTAGAGGTGCAGTGGTTGGGCCATATGGTAGGTATGTGTTTAACTTGTTAAACTGCCGGCTGTTTCCTAACCGGTTGTGCTGTTACACGTTCCCGCCATGGATATGAGCATTCCAGTCTTTTCCCCCTTTCTACCAATATTTGGTATGCTCAGTCTTTTCTAATCTGAAACATTTTAATAGATGAGTATCTCACTAAGGTTTTAATTTGCATTTCTGAGATAACTGATGACGTGGAGCATCTTTTCATTGCTTCTTGGCAACCTTTATATCCTTGTGAAATGTCTTCTCAAATGTTTTTGCCAGGTTTTGGGTGTGGGTTTTTTGTGTTTTATTTTTATTTTTATTTTTGGATTTTCTTACTCTTGAGTTTAGAGAACTCTGTATGTTCTGGACACAAGTCCTCAATCTGTGGCTGTGTTTTCGTTCTCTTAAGAGTGTTTTTGGAGAGCAGAAGTTTAAAAATTTGATGATGTCCAGTTTATCAGTTTATTCTTTTAGGATTTTGGTTTTGGTGGTGTGTCTAAAAAAATACCTATCTCAGTGTCACATAGATTTTCTCATCTCTTCTAGAAGTTTATAGTTTTAAATTTCATATTTAGATCTACATTCTATTGTAAGTTAATAATTGCATGTGGTACAAGATATATGTCAGAGTTAACTTTTTTATATATGGATATATCCAGTTGTTAAAATGTTTGTTGAGAAGACTATGCTTTCGTTACTGTGAATTACCTTTGCATTTTTGTCAAACATTACTTGTCCATACATGTGTGGATCTGTTTATGGACTCCGTTATCTTCCATTGGTGTATTTGTCTAGCTTAATGCCAGTACCGCACTGTTGTGATACTGTAGTTTTATAATAAATCTTGAAATCAGTAGCTTTTTTCTTTGAAATTATTTTGGCTATTCTGGGTCCTTTGCATTTCGATGTGAATTTTAAAATCAGCTTGTCAGTTTCTAGGGGAAGAAAGAAATTGGGGTTGTTGATCTATAGATCAACTTGGCAAAAATTAACGCTTTAGCAGTATTGAGTCTTCCGACCCATGAACAAGTTATATCTCTTCATTTATTTAGGTCATTTTTAATTGCAGCAAATTTTGTAATTTCACTTTTATATCTTTTGCTGGATTTATCCATATTTTATAAATTTTGTTCCTACTCTAAATGTTATTTTATTTAATTTCAAACTCGGCGAATTATTCTCCACTCCTAAGGGAAGTTTTTCCTGAGTGCTCTACCCAGGGCTCTGCTAGTGATAAGTTTTCTAGCCTCACCGGTGGGAACAGCACACTGTTTTCTGTGGTGAACCGGACACTGTTCTCTCTAATGCATGCATTCTCCCTGGTGTTGCTGTCACCTCCAACTTGCAAAAATAGTTGGGTTTTTTTGGCTGTTGTTGGAATCTGTGTGTGTATGTGTGTATTTGTGAAAATCTTACATATTACAGTGGCTTGTGGCCTTCCAAAGGGCCAAAGTGTATAATTTCGGTATACAGTGGTATTAAACTTTCGTGAGGGCACTTAGGAAAAATAAATCTAAAAAGGATTTTGGGTCAGAGTGATGAGAGAAAAAAAGGTTGAGAAACACTGCTTTAATTATTTTGGATAGTTCTTTGCATGAGTCTCAGGTAGCATCCTTACACACACGTGCTGCTCAGTACTTGGTAGACAGAGTACACAAGAGGATGTCCATAGGGTCTCTGGGATTCTCGCCATGAACCATCCTCCCTACTCTGTTACTTTGCTGAGAATACTAGCCCCTGTGTTCTCCCCACGCTGTCAGCTCTGTCTCTTCAACTCAGGGAAACATGCCTATTAAAAATACAAGTAGCTCTGTAAAAGCCATGGAGAAGCATTTTATCGATTTAAACAGCTGACTTACGTTCCACCAAATGTTCTCACACTTCTACCTTACAATATTTTGTGAAATGGCAATTTTCAATTGTAGTCCAGCAGTATTTTTGAAAAAGAAATTCTGTACATTAGTTTTATAAACAGTTGTATTGCAGTTGATAATTAAAATCACCCAGTCACAGATGGCATCACCTCTGCTTCCTCTTACCTTTATTGGACCTGGTATTAATATGTAATTTTGGTGGGGGTTTTTTTGTTGTTGTTGTTGTTTTGTTTTGTTTTGTTTTGTTTTTGTGGAAAGGAAATAAGCCTTAGCCTTGGAGTATTTGATTACTGCTAAGTTTGTAGACAAGAGTAAATTCAGTATTTAGAATAGGATGTTCTGGGGACTTGTCTTTTTAATATTACTACAGATAGAGCAATGTCTAGATTACAGTTAATGATGAATTAATACTAGATTCCTATATATACCAATAGATAAAA
Source organism: Camelus dromedarius (assembly GCF_036321535.1). NCBI lineage: Eukaryota > Metazoa > Chordata > Mammalia > Artiodactyla > Camelidae > Camelus > Camelus dromedarius. Next base: position 4,926,766 of record NC_087437.1, on the reverse strand, counting down.
AGCAGATTTCTTCTGTATATCACAGAGAACTATATTCAATATCTTACATAAATAACTTAATGAAAAAAATATGAAAACGAATATATGTATATATATGCAAGACTAGGGCATTATGCTGTACACCAGAAATTGGCATGTTGTAACTGACTATACTTCAATTAAAAAATAATAAAAAGTTAAAAAAAATTTTTTAAATACTAGATTCAAAACTTTCTAAACAGAATTTGCCTCAGGGCAATAGTTAGCCCTGGAAAGAGATTTTAGAGATCTAGTAGTTAAATTATCTGTTACAGATGAAGCAAAACTGAGACCTCTGGAGCCTGTTTGCTATGGTCACTTCCATTTAGCAGAGATAGCAGAAGAGCCTGGTTTCCTTAATGTCCAGTTTAGTTTTCTGTCCGAGTTGTGTCCGCTGGCTTGTCACCCCTCATTGCTGCCCAGTGGCTTAGTATTACAGGAAATTTCTTGGCTTTTCTCTCGTCGCCTTAGGTGTATAAGCCATTATTTAAATACGTGCTAGTCTAATCTCCTGTACTGTAGATGTGATCAGAGAGCATTCCTGTGGTTAGTTTGTGACATCTGGCACAGTTGACGGTAGGAAAGTGCAATCGCTGGGTGGGCCTGACCTGACCTAATGACAGGAAGTCATTAAATCTGGACTTAGAATCATAAGCAGAGGGAGTCAGGGATGTGATGTGAGGCAGGTTCTCTGTCGCTGACTTTGGAAGATGGAGGGGCCACATGCCAAAGGCTGTCTAGAGGAGCATTCCTTCTTGCTCACCAGAAGGAAGGAAAATTGGAACCTCAGTCTCACAACCACAAGGAACCAGATTTTGCCTGAATGAGCCAAGAAGTGAATTCTTCTTTCATCAGGCCTCCTGTTTAGAACACGCCTTGGTTTCAGCTTTAGGACAGACCCTGAGCAGAGAGCCCAGCCAGCGCTGTACCTGGACTTCTGCCCTGCGGAGCTGTGGGCTAGAAAATGACTGTTGCTTAAGCTGCTGTGCTTACAGTGATCTGTTATGCAGCGACACAAAACTAATACAAGACTTAAGCATCTCTTGTTCTCAGACACCTTTCCTGGTCCTGCAGGTAGTATTATGTCAGCCTGATAGATGCCATAGCACTCGGCACTTCTCCTTTGTAACGCTCCTGTTAATTGACTTGTGTCGCATTCAGTCACTCTGGAGATAGGGACCTTGTTTGAATTTTCTGTACTTATACTCAGTATAAGCCATTCCTCAGTATCCATGGAGGATTGATTCCAGGACCTCCCCAATAACCAAAATCCATGGATGCTCAACAACTCCCTTGTATAAAATGGTGTAGTGTTTGCCGTTGGTATAACCCACGCACATCCGCCAATCCTCCTGTGTGCTCTGAACCATCTCTGGATGACTTACAACATCTAATGCAATGCAAGTACTGTGTAAATAGTTGCTGGCCTGGGACAAAGTCGAGTTTTGCTTTTTGGAGCTTTCTGAAAATTTTTTCCCAAAGTATTTTTGATCCGTGGATACAGAGGACTGACTGTAAGCAACGGCCATTTATAAAGTGTTAGAAGTGAATGAATAAAAATAAGACATGGTCTCTGACTTTAGCAAGTTTATGGTCTAAAGTGTTTGGCTGGTTGGTTGTGGGTGGTTTTGTTTTCATTTGTGTTGGGGGTGTGCTGATTGTGTTTTGGTGGGTGGAGCAGTCTCCTGTCAGTTGCCCCAGTGCAATTAACCTCAACTGGCTTTTGCCACATTTTGCCTTGCAGTCTCATCAGTACTTGTTTAGACAGTTCAAATCATTTTGACATAGGAAGGGTGAATTCTTAAAAAAAACAAACAAACCAACAAAGCATGTGTACTTGAAGTGCAAGCCCACACAGGGAGAGCTCTCTTATGAGACAGTGACTTCGTCATTTGCTGTGTGCTGTAGATGGGCTGTCAGAGCACGGCCTTGCAAGGGACAGCTGGAGACGGACCTGCTCTGCCCTGGTCTCTGCTAAGGGACCCGACTCCCATCTCTCCCTCAGTGTCTAGGAACAGAAGTTGGTTCTTTGAGAAGGCGTTTAATAAAGTTCTTAGCGTTGGGGTTTCCCCGACAACCCCGAGAGCAGCTTTGCTGCGGTATTACAAGTCTAGCTCGGTATCAGGAAGTAAAAATGAGGTTTGCAGGATTGTCGAACATGGCACAAAAGCAACACAGGAAATACTAGAAATGTCCCAGGTGAAGAGGGAACTCTGTGGTGTCATTCTCTATTAAGAACTGCCTAGCGAGCCAAGGGTAGAGTTTTTAGATAACTCGCAGTTTAGTTTTCATTCAGATCCTGCTGCCAAAACAGTGACACATGTAAACAAGTCTAAATAGCTGAGACGTTGGTCATTTTGTATAAATCAAAGTACTTGTAATAGCCAGAGTCAGATTTGGGAAAGGAAACTTCTCGTCTTATCCCATCTCAGATCATGTATTCATAAATAAAATATAAAATATTTTAGATTATCTACTGTGAAAGTGAATGATTTAATTAAGAGTAGACTAATTACTAAATACACATTTTTAGTAAAATTACAGTGATGGAACCTTGAGATTTTTTTTTACCTTACTGTAATTACTTATTGAGTAAAATATGTAAATTATATAAATATTTTAAACTGATAATGTACCATTTTTTTCTCAGTAGCTTTTCTAGAGAATCAGTGGTTTGAATATTCCTTATTCAAGTGACTTGAAGCACAGTCTCTTGTACAAACTCAACAAATAAATTTATTCGTTTTAGAACATATTTGTCTTTGTATACGAGAAAAAAATTAGTTACAAAATGCTGTATGTCAAGTTTTTATCATTAGTTTGCAAGATAGATATGCAGAGTGAGGGTGCTTGGCTTTTGTTTACACAGAAAATAGATTATATTTTTTGAGTGTTTTAAGATTGCCTTACACAAATTTCTGGTAATAAAATTTCTATTTTTATTCTTAATTCCGTTGTAGACACAAATTAGTGGTTTGTGGGAAGGGCACAGGTGTAATGGTGAATATCTTTCTTTTCCAGCTTTCAGGTGGCTTTCATTTTCGTTTTGAACGTTAGTTCAGGAGAATGAAACTTGACAAACCAACAAAGGAAGCTACTTTTCTTAAACTGAAATATCCTGTCAGAGCCTGTGTCTTCTGCCAGTTTTTTGATACACTTTTGCTCTTAGTTCAAATGTGTTTTAATTGTATTTTGAAAGAATGATTAAACACTCGTGTCTGACCTTTTTTCTCCTCCTTTTAATCTTTTTAAAATTGTGAAATATAACTCACTTAAAATATAAAAAGCAAATATAGACTATGATGAATTATTTAAATGTAACTACCACTCAGGTGAAAAAACAGAACATTGCTAGCACCTCTCAAGTGCCCCTTGTCCCTACTTTGTGATCAGAACTTTCCTCCCACCCCACAGTGTACCCAGTAATCTGACTTTTATTATAGTCTCTTTCTTAGTTTTCTTTTATAATTTTGCCACCTAATTATTCCTCCCTAAGCAGTATAATTTAATTTTTCATATTTAATTAAATGACTCATACAACGTGTATTCTTCTGGGCCTGGGTTCTTTTACACAAACTATCTTATTTTAAAAATTGCCCTGTGTTACATGTTGCTAAAGATTATTCATAGTGCTCCGCTGAATGCATACGCCTCAGTTTATCCATAGTCTGCTACTGATGGATAGTTGGGTTGTTTCCAGTTTTTGCCTGTTGTGAGCAATGCAGCTATTCTTAAGCATGTCTTCTGTTGCACGTTACCATGCATTTCTGTAAGGGGTACACCTAGGCATAGAATCTGTGGCCTGTAAAGCTTGCATATTCAATTTGGTAGGGAATGCCGTATTACACAGTTTACACTCGTCAGCACGGTATGAGAGTTCTTGTTGGTCCACATCCTTGGACCACATTCTTGGTGTAGTTTTTTTGTTTTGTTTTGTTTTGTTTTTTAATTGAAGTACCATGAGTTACAATGTGTCAATTTCTGGTATACAGCACAATGTCCTAGTCATGCATAGACATACATATATTTGATATCTTTCCCTTTTTTAAAATTTAATATTATTTTTTAATGGAGGTACTAGGGATTGAACCCAGGACCTTGTGCATGCTAAGCACACGCTCCACCACTTGAGCTATACCTTCCTTGGCATACTTTATTTAGTCATTCTGTGGTATGTGGTGGTATCTCATTATTGGTAAAGTTTGAGGTTTTTTTGATAACTATGTCAAGTACCTTTTTATATGTTTATTAGATATTCATGCAACCTCTTTCATGAAGTACCTGTTAAATCTCTTGCCCATTTTTCATTTGATTTTTCTCTCTTTCCTAATTAATTCGCAGTAGTTCTTTTTATATTCTGGATAGGAACCCTTTGTGAGCCATATGTGTTGCAAATATCTCCTCCCATTCCAGTTTGCCTTTTCACTGTCATTGAACATGAGGTCTTCATTTTAACATGGCCAAGTTTTTCAATGTTTCCCTTTATTGTTAATGCTTTTGAGCTTTTGATACCTTAAGAAGTCTTTTGTTCACCTGAGTCATGAAAATAATATATTTGTTTCTGAGGGCTTTATCATTATGCTTTTTAAATTCAGCTTTATAATATACTGGTAGTTAAAGTAGGCATATGAAGTGAGGTAGTGGGGTTTCTTCCCCCCTTTTTCAAAATGGGTACTAAATTGTCCCAACACAATTTAATTGCCCATATTTTATTGAACTGTTTTCTTACTTTTGAATTTTGGAAGTCCTTTATATATTATGAATGCGAGTTGTCTGTTAGGTATGTGATTTGCCAGTGTTTTCTCCCAGTGTATGCCTTGTCTTTTATCCCCTTAACTGTCTTCCTCACAGCAAACGTTTTCCATTTGGGTGAAGCTTAATGTATCAGTTTCATGGATTATGCTTTTGTTTTCCTATCCAAGAACTCTTTGCCTAACTTGCCTATTTTGTCCTACCTTTTATTCTAGAAGCTTCAAGATTTTGCATGTGGCAGTTATGTCTATGATCCTTTAATGTTTGTGTTAGGTGTTACGTGTAGATCGACATTCGTTTTTTGGCACGCGGATATCCAGGATCATTTGTTGAAAAGATTGTTATCTCCATTCAGTTGATTTTGTACTTTTATCCAAAATCAGCTGATCATATTTGTGGGGTTGATCTCTGGACTCTTTATTTTGATTATATCTTCTCTTTTTCATACCACACTGCCTTGATTACTGCAGCTTTATAATAATTCTTGAAATCACACAGTGTAAGATCCCCAATCATGTTCTGATCTTTCAGAATTGCTTTGGCTATTTTTCATGTCTTTGACTATCCACATAAATTTTAGGTTGTTAATATCCACTGTGAGTCCTGATGGGATTTTGATTTCTTTCGTGAGTGTTTTGTACTTTTCAGCACACAAATCTTGCAAAGTTTTGTTAGATTCATACCCAAGCATGTCTCTTTTCTTTCTTTCATCCTTTTATATTGTAAATGTACAGTTTTTAAAATTTTGATTTCTGGTTGCTAGTATATAGAAATACAGCTGGTTGCTTTTGTATGTTGACCTTGCATTCGGCAACTTTTCTAAACTCATTCTAGGATTTTTTAAAAATATAGATTCTTTGGGATTTTCTCTGTAAATGAAAACCTATCTATGAATGGTGATAGTTTTATTCCTTCTTTTGCAATCTATATGCCTTTTATTTCTTTCCTTTGACTTACTTTACTGACTAGAACTTCCAGCATGAGAATGAATAGAAGTGATGAAAGCAGACAAACTTGCCTTGTTCCTGCTCTTAGAAGGAAAGCCTTCAGTCTTTTAACATTAAATAGGATACTAGCTGTAACTTGTAAATACCCTTTATCCAGCTAAGGAAATTCCCCTTTATTCCCAGTCTGCTGAGAGTTTTTTTTAATCAAGAAAAGATGTTGTTTTGTTAAATGTGATGATCATATGATTTGATTTTTTTCTCATTTGGTCTAAATATGTTGAATTACATTGGTTGGTTCTGTTTGAAGGAGGCTTATGATCCCAGAACAAGCCCTACTTGGTTGTGATCTGGTATTCTGTTCACGTGTTGCTGGAGTCAGTTTGCTGATGTGTATCAGTAGAGGATATTTCTGTCTATGCCGATGAGCCGTATTGGTCTGCAGTTTTCTTGTGATATCTTTGCCTGGCTTTGGTGTCAGGGTAATAACATGTTGGCTTCATAAAGTGGGAAGCATTCCCTCTTCTTCTGCATTCTAGATGATGTGCAGATTGGTGTTACTTCTTCCTGAAATGTTTAGTGCAGTTTACCATTGACAGTGTCTGGGTTTGAAGTTTTCTTGGAATGGTTTTTACCTATGAGTTCAATTTCTTTAAAAGGTGTAGGACTATCTGGGCTACCTGTTTTTCTCTTGATTACAGGATTTATATGCATAAAATTTTTCATAATATTCCCTTAATCTTTTTAATGTCTCTGAGGTATGTGCTGATAATCTCCTCTTTGATTCCTAATACTGGTTCTGTCTTTCTTCTTTTGTCATTCTTGCTAGAGGATTATCTATTTTAGTGATCTTTTCAAAGAACCAGTTTTGGGATTAATTAATTTTCTCTATTATTTTTCTATTTTTACCTTCATTGAATTCTACTCTGTCGTTTTTGTCCTTCTGCTTGCTTTGCGGTTATTTTATTCTTGTTCTAGTTTAAATGACAGATTATTAATTTGAGAACTTCTTTTATAAATAGAAATATTTAATATGTAGATTGCCCTCTGAATACTGTTTTGACTTCATATCACAAATTTTTCTATATATTTTCATTTTCATTCATTTCAAAATATTTTCTAATGTCCCTTGAGATTTCCTCTTTACAAGGGTTATTTAAAATTAGTTTTCTACTTTTATTCTACTTTATTATCAAAGCATATACTTTGATATCCAAATACTTAGGAATTTTCCAAGCATCTTTCTGTTACTGAGTTCTGCTTTAATTCTGTTACGGCCAGAATGCATACTTGGTGTAGTTTCAGTTTATTTCAATGTGTTAAGGTATGCTCTTGGGTCCAGAATACGGCCTACTGTGATGAATGTTTCAAGTGCAGTTGAAAATAATGTCTGTTCTTTTGTTCTTAGGTCAAGTGTTTCTGTAAAGATCACTTAGGTTCAGTTGATGGATAATGTTCAGTCATCCATACTTTTGCTTATTGTCCTGTTTACTTGTTCTTTTGGGCACTGGGAGAGGCATACTGCAGTTTCTTATAATCGTAGATTATCTAGTTCTCCCTTCATTTTTTATCATTTTTTGCTTCCATAGACGTATGTACACATTAGTATTGTCAATTTTTTTTAATGAATTGACCCTTTTGCCTTTATGGAATGTTCATTTTCATCCCTGGTTATTTTCCATTTTCTGAATTCTTTCTCTGATATTACTAATACAGATATTTTAGCTGTCTTTTCATTACTGTTTGAATGGTACATCTTTTAACATCTTTTTAACTTGTAGCATAATTATATTATTGTGTTTTAAATGGTTTCTTACAGACAGTGTATTATTAGGTATTATTTTTATATCCAGAATGATGATCTGTGTCTTTTAATTATTGTGTTTAGACCTTTACATTTAATAATGTTTATTGATAAGGTTGGATTTAGGCCCACTGTTCTATTATTTTTGTTTGTGCTTTCTAACTTTTGCTCCTTTGTCTTTCTTTCTTTCTTTTGGATTATTTGGATATATTTAGTACTATTTTTGTCTTCTTACTGGCATTTTGACCGTATCTATGTTTATTATTTTCTTAATAGTTGCTCTAGGAGTTACAACATAAATACATATCCTTTCACAGTCTACTTAGAGTTAATATTTTAATCACATAAAGTTAAAACCCAGAAGCCCTTACTTGCCCCTCTTTGTGTTAGAGTTGCTGTGTAATACATGTAATACACTGCACTCCTTCACAGGAACATTAGACATTTTTGTTTTCAGTTATTGTGTTTCCTTCATTCTTGATCTCTTTCCCTCTAGTATCATTTCCCTTCAGCATGAAAAAACCTCCTTTATCCTTTAGCATTTCTTGTAGACCAAGTTGGCTAGGAGTTCATTTCCTTTAGCTTTCTTTTATCGGAGAATGGTTTTATTTTGCCTTCACTTCTAAAGGATATTTTCATGTGGTACAGAATTCTTACTTGCTGGGTTTTTTTTTTTTTTTTCCTTCAGTCTTCTGACCTCCACAGTTTATGATAAAAAAAACCTAGTCATTTGAGTGTTTCTTTTGTATGTAACTTGTCTTTAAAGCAATCTGAGAAAAATGATTTTCCCCTTTATCTTTGGGTTTTGACAGTTTGATTATGGTGGGTATGGTTTTCTTTTTATTATTCCTATTTAGTTCACTAAACTTACTGAATGTATAAATTTATGTCTTACCAAAATTGGGAAATTTCTAGCTGTTATTTCTTCAAAAAAATTTTTTCTGAACCAGTTTCTTTCTCCTCTCCTGAGACTCCACTGACACAAACGTTAACCTTTGATGTTGTCCCAACTGGTATTGTATTAAATACAGAAATAGTCATACTGAAAATCTTCCAGATACAAGGGTCTTGTTTTTAAAGGTATTGACAGCTCTTGATACATAACTAAGGGGGAAATCCTCCTTTTGATTCAGCTGCTAAATGAAAGAAGTCATAAGTTCCATAAAATCGCTGGAGTCTCATATTGCAACATCAACGTGACTTTAAAACATTTTCACAATGTAATAAAACGGGTCATTTTGTTTCCCACGCCCCAGAAAGGTTTCTGTGTGTGGTATTTACAGAGCCACATTGATCCCTACCCACCACAAATAGCCGTGTTTGTATACACCCAGCCTGCTGGAGTTATGCATGGGCTTTGAGATGAGATCACATCTTTCTAGTATAGCTGGTGATTTAACTGGCATATTTCAAGTTCAAGGTGAAGCACCCCCACCAATTGTAGCTCGGTAATCTGACTCTTGATTTTTTTTAGTCCTACTCTAAATTAATGTTAAGGTTATAATATGTGTAATTCTCCAATGTTGAATATAGATTTCTTTTCCTCAATCTGCTGTTACTGTATAAAATGTTATCTTGTGCTGAGGATTAGTATTTAAAGCTGAGTGAGGACATGTTTGGGTCACCTTGTTTAGTATTTGTTTATGAGTGGAGCCTTCCCCCTTTTGCCACTCCACAGTACTAACACTTAGTCCCCAAGGTAAGCTCCATCAGGAAGGATGATCAGTGAAGTTACTTGTTACATGTATCTTCCTTGTTTACTAGTCAGAAACTGAAAATGTTAATAATTGGTTTACATGTGTACGTCTTTCAGTTACATGTACTGTCTAGTAGACAATGTGGTATTTTTGTGTTTAAATGATTTATCTTATGATAGTCTCCTGCTTTATGCGATTCTCTCCTAAGAAATGAAAGTCTCTCCTCTTTGTAGACTTTGTACTATAAGTTTCACTTAATAGTAATTATCCTAAGTAGAGGGCTGTCAAAAAGAACATTAAGATTGTCATGCTGTAGAAAATTTTTCTAAAGTGGGACCATGCTTCTGCAGGTTAGGAGGGTGATGAATCCTTTGTTAACTGCTGTGATTTTTAAAGAGGTACTATTTTCTAAAATCTAACATATATCCAGATAGTTACAGCTGAACACAAACACATAAAGAATTATGGCTGCTGCACTGTTGCTGTTAACTTGTTTAAAGGGTAAGGAAGTGAAGAGGGACTTTGACTTGCAAGTCACACAAACTAGACTCTAACCTGTGTGTCCTTACACAGTCAGCCTCTCTGAGCCCTGCTTTCCTCATTTGTAAAATGAGGTGATTGAGCAAGATGATCTCTAAGGCTATTTCTGTTCCTAATATATTATTTTTGACATCTCTGTAAACTGTTCTGTGTGCTTTATGAATTATATCACTGAAGCCTAGGTTATTTCACAGCAATTTAGGGGGAAGAGGGGAGGCTTCAGCAGATTTTAGCTTAGAATCCATTTAGTGATTCCATTTTCTTTTACATTTTTCTTTTCAGTGGATAGTAACAAAATTGATTTAAATTTCTTCTTGAATAGGTGTCTTGCTTTGTTTTGATATCTCCCTCATACCGCGTCGTCCACAACACTCAAGTACCTGGGAAGAAAAAAGCATATCAAAGGCTCTGTAAGACACGAAGTGGCAGGAACTGTGGCTTCTGAGTGTTTGTTCACTTTCCTCTTTGTGTCGTGGGCAGAGCTCTGATTTTGTGGGGATGACTTATCCCCCACCTCATCCCAGGAAAACTGCGACCGAGAAGCACTCGTGTGGTTCACAGAGCAGGGGCCCCCACTGCACCTCCCCTCACACCTCTCCACACATTGCAGGACACCTGGTTTCTCAGTACATCGTGTCTGGCTATCAAGAAAAAATTATAAGACATATGAAAGGGCAAAAAAACAGAATTTGAAGAGAGATAGAAATCCTAAGAAAGAACCAAAAAGAAATGCTACAAATCAAAAACACTAACAGAAAAATGAAGAGTGCCTTTGATGGGCTTCTTGGCAGACTGCACACAGCTGAGCAGACAGTCTCTGAGCTTGAGGGTATCTGACTAGAACCCTCAAAACCAAAAAGCAAAGAACAAAGACTGAAACAGAGGACAGAATATCCAAGGATTGTGGGATGGCTACAAAGGTGTAACACTCTTGTAAGGACTATCCAAAGGAGAAGAAAGAGGAAAGGAACAGGAAAATATTTGAAACAGTAATGAGTGAGAATTTCCCCAAATTAATGGCAGGACAACAAACCAGAGATCCAGGAAGCCCAGAGAACGCCAAGCATGATAAATGTGAAAAACAAGCAAACAAAAACTCTACCTAGACATACCATTTTACAAACTGCAGAGCATCCAAGAAAAATGTCCTGAAAGGAGCTGTCACAGATACTATGATCATCTAGGTAGGAAATCTAAAAGAATGGACCAAAAACCTCCTGAAACTAATAAGCTGTTATTACAAGGTTAATTTACATAACTCCAGTTGCTTTCCTGTATAGTAGCAATGCACAAGCGGAATTTGAAGTTAACAACACAGTACCATTTACATTAGCACCCAAAATGAAATACTTAGTTATAAACACAACAACGTATACAGGAGCTATATGAGGAAAACTGTAAAACTCTGGTGAATGCAATCAAAGAACTAAATAAATAGATATTCTGTGTCCATGGTTAGGAAGACTCAACACTGTCAAAATGTCAGTTCTTTCTCGCTTGATCTGTAGAGTCAGTGCAAACCCAGCCAGTGTCCCAGCAGGTTACTCTGTGGGTGTCTACTGAATGATTCAAAAGTTTGTATGGAGAAGTAAAAGACCTAAAATAGCCAACACAATATTGAAGGAGAAGGTCAAACTTCAAGAACTGACACTATCAACTTCAGGTCTTAGTGTAAAGCTTCAGTAATCCAGGAAATGTGGTAAAGGTGAAAGAACAGATAAATAAATCAGTGGAACAGAACAGACAGCCCAGAAATAGACCCGCATAAATATAATCAGTTGAGCTTTGACGGAAGCGCGAAGGCAGTACAGTGAAGTAGTCTTTTCAGTAAGTAGCACTGGAGCAAGTGAACATCCTCCTGCAATCAATCGATCAGTCAGTCAATAAATATTTATAAATAAGGTCTAGAAAAACCTTTCACCCTTAACAAAAAGTAACTCCAAATGGGTCACACACCTGAAAGAATTGTTCAGAACTATAAAATTCCTAGAACACAATAATAGGAGAAAAGCTAGATGATCTTGTGAATCTTGTGTATGTCAGTGTCTTTTTAGACATACACTGTCCTTGTATATCTGTGTATTCAAGGCACAATCCTTGAAAGAGTTAATAAGCTTGACTTCACTAAAATTAAAAACCTATGCTTTGTGAAAGACAATGTTAAGAGAATGAAAAGACAGGCCACAGTACAGGAGAATATATTTGCAAAAAGATAAATCTGGTAAATAACTGTTAACCAAAATATGCAAAGAACGCTGAAAACTCAACAGTAGGAAAACAATCAACCCAATTTGAAAATGAGCCAAAGACTTTATCCGCTTCACCTTTCATTCAGGGAAATGCAAGTTAAAACAAGAATGAGATCCCACTGCATACTTATTAGAATGGCCAAAATCAGGAACACTGACAATACTTAGTTCTGGTGAGGACGTGGGGCAGCAGGAACTCTCAGTCATTGCTCGGTCATTGAAATGCAAAATGGTGCAGCCACTTTGGAAGACAGTTTGGCAGTTTCTCGCTGTCTGTCTGTCTGCTTCTCTCTGTCTCTCTGTCTTTTGATGAAGAAACTGTATTTGGTACCTGTAGAAGAGACAAACAGTGGTGGCTCAAGGACGTGGAGATCTTCTGGGGTCAAAGGCAGAGACTGGCAGTTTTTAAAAGAACTAACCATACTCTTAGCATATGATCCAGTCACCATATTTACCCAAATGAGTCAAAAACTATGTCCACACAAGCACCTAAACATGGATGTTTATAGCCACTTCATTCCTAAGTTCCAAAACTTGGAAGCAACGAAGATGTCCTTCAGCGGGTGGATGGATAACTACACTGTGGCGCTTCAGACAATGGAATATTATTCAGCACTAAAAAGAATGAGCTATCAAGCCGTGAAAAGACATGGAAGAACCTTAAGTGCATATTACTAAGTGAAAGAAACCAGTCTGAAAAGGCTACATACTGTATGATTCCACCTGTATGACATTCTGGAAAAGTTAAAACTATGGAGACAGTAAAAATATGAGGGGTTGGTGGCGGGTGGAGCTGAATGGACAAAGCACATAGAATTTTTAGGGCACTGAAAATACTCTGTGATATCATAATGGTGGATATGTGTCATTAAACGTCTGTCCCAGCCCATAGAACTTACAGCACCAAGGGTGAACCCTGAGGCTCTGGACTAGAGTGATCATGATGCGTCAGAGCAGGTTCGTCAGTGTAACAAATGTGCTGTGCATGTGTAGGGCAGAAGGTACGTGGGAGATCTCTAGACTCTACCCTCACTGTTGCTCTAAACCTAAAACTGCTCTTTTCAAATTTCATTAATTAATTAGTTAATTAGTTAAAATAGACACACAGGGAAAGATGTCTTCCGCTGGACATTGTTTGGGGTGAACTAGCTTGGGACGAGCCTTTACGTTGTAGTTATAACATGGTTGTGGTTGGCAGCAAAGTGGAAACGTAGGATTTTCTGAGAGGTACCTGGATGATGTGCTTGAGTTGCTGAATCAGCTAGCTTCGGCCCTCCTCTGTGTGAGAGTAAATGTTCTTTATTTTTGAAACCATTATAAATTGGTGTTTTTCTGTACTTTAAAATTACACAGGATACAGTTAAAACACTAATTGTAAACATCAATTTTTTGTTTTAAAAGATGGTGTTGCTTTTAAAATCTCACTAATATGTTGAACTAAGAGAATAACTTTTCTCCCTTTTCCCTGCCTTCCTTTCCCTTCCCCAGAATATATTCATAACTGTGTCCTTTTACCGAGATGAGGGAGAAGTCATGTAAAATCTCCCTGTCTGCTGTCATCCAAAGTGATTGTGTCAAAAACTAAACATTTCAAGTTCCTGTAGATTTTGAATTGCGCTACTACTTGACTAATTTTTATCTATCTTGTGAGTTTTGTCTGTGAGTTTGATAAATTCAGGCCAGCAAATTTTTATTGACCATCCATTTCATTGCTCTGACCTTTAAAAAGTTTGGATCACATTTGTTGTTCTGAAGAGATTAGGATTTGTACAGCGTCCCTTGCTGTGTGTAAGGTATATGATTTGAGATGAAATGTTTTTTCTTTTTAGTTTAACCAGCACAATTAGCTCATTATATTGTTTAAAATGTAGCTGATTATTATATATTCACTGGTGAGTTTTCTGGTATACATTTTCTTGTTAAGTGTTTTCAGAAGCTTAGGAGTTTAGACAATTCATACCTCTGCAGAGTCTCTGGTTCTTAAATACAGTTGACCCTTGAGCAACGTGGGGATAAGGGGAACTGACCCCACCCCCCGCTGTGCAGCCGAAAATCCTTGTATAACTTTTGACTCACTTGAAACTAACCACTAATAGCCCACTGTTGACCAGAAGCCTTACTGATAACAAACAGCTGATTAACATATATAATGCATATACTTGTAATATATACTGTATTTTTATAGTAAAGTAAGCTAGAGAAAAGAAAATGTTATTAAGAAAACCATAGGAAGAGACAATACATTTACAGTGCTGTGCAGTACTCAGCAATACTGTTAAGTTTATGGCGTCTGCTTACAGAATGAACCAGCTGTCACCACCTGCATCAGTACCGTCTTGCATGGTACAGAACACTAGATGTTACGCTTATAACCAACACTGGGCATCAACAATGAAAAGAAGCTATGAAAAAGAAATTGGTATTTATTTAGAGAGATAACAGTTCATGCCCTGATACTGAAGAAGCCCCAGTATGATTGCTTTACGGCAGCCTGGTAGTCAGTTGTTTCCCGGTAGCCTAGCCTGTACACTGAGGAAGGAATGATCACGAAATTGTTACGGCATACAACATTATAGTCATATTTGTAGTGTAGTATTGGAAACATTGTTACATTTTTTACACTTGTCTGTTTTGATTGGCTGATAACACAGCTTCCCCAATTACGAGAGGGAGATGAATCCTGTACAGTAACATAATTCTTTGATAGCAAAGTTATAAAACGGTAAGAAAACTAAAACATTATTTATATTAAATATCACTAACCTTATGTCTGAGTAAGGGCAGACTAGTATCTAGATATATTTTGTGCATTCATGACATACCTGGCTTTTTCTTAGTTTTTTCAGTGTATCTAAACTACATGGTTCGTCTGCAAGTTTTCAAATTGTTACAGATCTCCAAAATGTTTTCCAACATGTTTACTGAAAAAAATCGGCAAAATGTGGACCCACGCAAATTCAAACCTATGTTGTTCAAGGACCACTGCGTGTAGAATCCTGGATCTCTGGCTAATGCAGCTTTTCTTAAAGGAACGGAAGGAAGGACAGCTTGCTTATTTCCTGGTCTTTCCTCAGCCCTTCCTTCTCCTTTCTGTGCAGATACAGAGGGACGAAGCTGACGGGCGGGTGGCAGTGACAAGCTAGTGTCGGGGAAGCCCAGCCTCCAGCCTGTGTTGCTGAGCAGTTTCCTTGCAGTAGTTTTGTTTCTTTGAAGATGCCCAAGAGAAGCCACAGCTGGTCAGGCTTTGAACAAAGTGAGATTGAACTGATGGCTTGCTTTTAGTTGGTCAGCTGTCAGTAGAGTGTTCTGGTGAGGAGTCTGAGCGTGGAAGCAGTTTCCTCTTCTTCAAGAACAGTGCATGCTGAACTCCACAAGAATTTTGCAGAGTAGAACAGATGTGTCGAGGGCTTTATACAGTGCCTACCACAGAATGACAATCTCTCCTGAGAAGCCGCTCTCTGCATGTGGTTGCTCTGGGCCCTGCCGTGTTAGTAAATGTGGCTCCTCCAGCTGCTCTGGCTTGATCGGTACACAGGTGAGCGACTAACCAAAGTGCCCCAGCCCCAAAGTGGGTAGCAATCACTGGTCTTTCTCTCTCTCTCTCTCTCTCTCTCTTTTTTTACCCTTCTGATGTGTATAGTTTTCCCATCTCTCAGGATAGTCAATTAAAAGAGCTAAAGCTATTTTTTGGTTTGCTTTTATTTGGGGAGGGTGAATAATTTTTTGCAGTCCTAATCATATGCACAAAATATCTTTTCAGAGTACCACATAAGAATGGTAAGAATAATGTGTATACTTCAGTGAATATGATCAAAAGCTGTGTGATCAAATGAGTTAAGTTTTCTGAGTCTGTTGTATGTACCTAATAATTCTAGTTGGGGTTGTTTTGGAATACTCTGTGGAGGTGTAATGGTTTCTTTAAAAACTGACTTAATACCTAAGAAATATTTTCTTTTTTTTTAATGGGCACCTGGATTTGTGAAATGCCTGGTATGGGGAATTACTGCAGTGTTTTCAGCTGATTGAAATGTTATCTTTATGTTTTTTTATTTTACTTTTGGAAACATGTGGGATCTGATCCTGTCAACCCCTGGTAGATAGTGTCATAATCGGGTAGAGTTGTAGGACCACCAGCAGGTGTTGGAGCATTGCTTGATGTGTTGGGGGGAAACCCACACATGGGAATTGGATTCAGAACCCTTGCATAGTATTGCACTGTGTGTGTGTGTGTGTACAACTCGAAGACCTCTCATCTGCACACTTTCATAACTGGTAATTGATAAGCTAATCGAAGTCTGACAGGGGGAAGCGTCTAAAACAATCTTTAAGCATTTTGCTGTAACAGTGTGTATTTACCAGCCATTTTGGGGGGGAATTGGGCCAGGGCTTTTCCCCCGACAGCGCGAAGTCCCCTGACGGGAGTGCAGTGTTACCTTCCTCGCAGGGACCGTTAGTCTTACCCAGGAAACAGAATATTGGTTCATCATGCAAGTCAGTTAAATGAAGGTTGGTTAAGAGCTGCTTGTGTTTCATAATTTTAGATAAGCATTCCCTTACTGGTGAGTATTTAAATTGTTTCCAGCATTTTGATTTAAGTATCTATAAATGGGTATTTGATACCTTTATCTAAAAAAAAAGAAATTCCTTGAGGTAAAATTCATGTGTATACAGGGATATTCATTTTTTCATTCTAATAAATTTTTCTAAAGGGAATCTTAAATGTTTTATCGAATGATTTTCAATATTTAATTGTAGTAGAGTAGGATAGGTAAAATTTTTCTTTTAAAATTAACCAGTTTGCTGGGATTTCAAAATTTGTAGATACTCACAGGTATACACAGAATAGATAAAGAAGATTATACTGTGTAGCACAGGGAAATATATACAAGATCTTATGGTAGCTCACAGCGAAAAAAAATGTGACAATGAATATATGTATGTTCATGTATAACTGAAAAATTGTGCTCTACACTGGAATTTGACACAACATTGTAAAATGACTATAACTCAATAAAAAATGTTAAGAAAATTAAATTAAATTAACCAATTTGTTCCTTAGTTTTTCCTCTCTACAAATCAGATGAAAGGAATAAAAAGTTCCTGAGTCATATGAAGTACATTAATAGAATTCAAGACACTGAGTCACAGAATTTCAGACAATCTCACACAGATATGACTTGCTCTCCGTGTGTACTGTGTACTGTGTGTGTGTGGTTTATCCTGTGGAATGTGTGTGTTTCTCAGTTTGAGTGGGTCTGACGATACTTAAACATTGTAGGGAAGTTCAATGTGTTAATGATTAACACTGAAAAACTTTAAGCCAAGGATTCTTTTATTAAATCGACTAAGTTAGGACTCAGCTTTGAGTAAGCCTGATATTTTAGTAGTTCTGTGTTAGCTTTTTCAGTGACTCTTTGTTCAGTCATGTCTGTGCAAACCATTTGTTTATTGGGGTTTATATTGGAATAAAAAACATGGTCATGTGGAAGTTAATTGGGGTTAGAGAGACAAGAGCTCTTAGCTGACTTTAAAAAACATTAATAACCATCATACCAGCCTCCCTTTATTTTTGCACCTGTTACTATTATAAGGACAAAAACAGTACCATGAATACATTTAAATTATATGTAGAGCCAGTGATAATTACATGATACACACATCTTTATAAAACCTTTATATACTACAGCTGAACATTTTTGTGATTGCCTATGAATATTTTTAACCCCTCTTTTGACTAGCAGATTTTTTTCCTAATTTATTCTCATTGGCCTGACTATTCTTTCTTAGCACAATTGGGATATTGCCCAACTAGAAAATTATTATGATGTGAAATTTTTCTTTTTTTTTAATCTTGAAAGCTATAATATTATCATAATACAACACAGTATCTATTTAAATAAAATTCTTATTTCTCTTATTTGTCTAGAAGTTAGTGCCCCAAGTTGGCGGGGCAGCTCTGCTCTACAGAATCAGTCAATATCTTTTGCTTAACTGTCTTGTAGGGTATCGGCCTTCCTCTGCATGGTCAGAGCTGGCGCAGCTTCACATCTGCCTTCCAGCCGGTGGGACGTGCTAAAATAAAGCTTTAGTCTAGCTATAGGATGGTTATCTTTTAGGTTGAAGGTGACCTGAAAGTTGTGCCTTTACTTCCACGTCCATGCTAAGTAACAGAATTTCAAGGCATGCTAGGAGTCTGTTCTCTCCCTGGGTGGGTAAATAACCAGGTAAAAATTTATTCCTGTGGACAAAGGGGAAAACGGATAATGGAAAACAACTAACAGTCTGGCTCAAAAGCCAGTATGCAAAAAAACTGGATATAAATTTCAAAATAAGTATTTTTAAATGAATAACTTTCTAAGATGCAGCCAAGTCAGCAACACTGTTGTAACCTTAGATGAGCTATAAACGTGAATTGAATCCCTGAATGCAACATCACTCTGAGATCTTGCTTTTCAAATTGAAGGACGTTGTTTCAGGGAGGGAAGTACACAAAGCCATGAAGTTAGATGTAGCTTCTCCTCCTGAAGGAAGATTTGGAAGACTAAGTTTTTTGGTGGGTTTTTTTTTTTTTTTTTGATACTTACAAAGATAGGAATATATTTTAGTGCCAAAAATGGAATTGGCAGGAACTTTAGGAAAAACCTTAAAGTTGTTTTAAGGGATGATTCCAAATCCCCGGAGATATTTTCTATTTTTGCCACTATGGGTACTTCTGTGGAAATATTTTGATGAGCAAACTTTCTGGTTTGTTAAGGTTTATTTTGTTTAGTTAGATCAACAATTCTAAACTATATAAAATTGTGGGAATACATTGAGGGGGTAGTGGGCAAGTAGTATGAAGTGAAGGAAGTTTGCCTTTATATATCAGCAGCATAGGCTTCTTTATTTAGAGAAAGTCTAAGAAGCTGTTTCTTTGTCATCATAGATTTTTCTTTTATTCTTTGCTGCATTTTATACCATTCTTTTAAGGCCAAAAACATTTTTTTTTTAGGCTTTTCTTCTTATAGCAAGGAAATACTCTGTTAGTGGGACTTGCAGACTAGACTGGAATTATGCAGGTAGTAAGCTGGTAGTTAAATGATGGTTTCTCTTCATTTAAAGTATATTAAAATTAACTTTATATTGAAATTTATGTTCCACCTTTCCTTCTTATCACAGGACAATGAAAAGAGAACTCCACTGCATGCTGCTGCCTATCTTGGAGATGCAGAAATCATTGAATTGCTTATTTTATCTGGTATGGTAAACTCTGTATAGAGCACATCATGCATATTTTGTCATAATTAATATTTATCAAACCTGATTGACTATTTCTTCATATTTGTTTAACAACCTGAAACTTGATTGTTCATTCTAGAAGTACTGACCTCGTCTCAGGTCCCAGGTACATTCTGGGGCTTAAGTACATTAGAAAACAAATCGCTGCCCACGTAGGGCATACACTCTAAAAAGATAAGTAGGCTGAAAATACAAGTAAATTTTACGGCAAGTTAGAAGGAGATAAGTGCTATGGAAAAATGAAGAAGTAGACCAGAATAAGTTGGCCCTCTGTATCTGTGGGTTCAACAGATCAAAATATTGGGAAAAACATTCCAGAATGTTCCAAAAGGCAAAATTTGAATTTGCCATGAACTGGTGACTGTTCACATAACATTACATTGTACTTTACAGCTATTTACATAGCTTTTACATTGAGTTAGGTATTATAAGTGGCCTAATGAGCATTTGAAGTATACAAGAGAATGTGCATTGATTTTATGCAAATACTGTACCATTTTATATGAGACCTGAGCATCTGTGGATTTCGATGTCCACAGAGGGTGGTGGAACCAGTCCCCTCGGATGCTGAGGGACAGCTATAATGGGGTGGGATGAGCATTATATAGGGCTGGGTATTGCACAGAGTTGTCATACAAGGCCTCATTAACCACAGAGTTACTAGGAGACGATCACAGTTCTCCGAGGGGGAGGTGGTGGTGGCTTGGAGCCAGAACAGCAGTGGAGGGGCTAAGAAATGGTATGATTATAGATATATTTTGAAAGTGATGCCAGCAAGACTTATGTCTTTAAAAGGCTTGTATCTAATTCTCTTTGAGGGCATATAAAATATATTTTAGGAAATTGTACTTTTATTTTTAAATTTCTTCTCAACTGTTTAAGACTCCACAATATGAAGTAATGGTAAAACTGTCTCTTAGAGAGTAGCTCCTATTGTGGTCAGACTGCCTGCAGTCCTAAAACAGGCAATCAGAGAGCTTAGAAACATTTCTCTTGTACCCAGATTATCATAGAGGATATTTATTAGGAAAAGATGCACGCGTCTGAGTTGTGCTTGTGTTACCAGATGGCACAGATAGATACAGAGTGCAAGTGGAGAAGTAGCATCATTCCTTTGATATTTGGGAGAAGGAGCACTGAGGAAAATTTTGAGTGAAAATCCTATTAAATAGTAGCCTGAATAGAATTTTGCCATTGTGAATTAATAAAAATTTTTCAAATATAATTTTTATAATAAATTGCATGACTATATAGAGTTATAGTTAAATATGGATCAAGCTAATAAGCTTATATTAGTTTCTTTATGAATAACTCCGTCACTGATGTGCTTCATGGAAAATGTCAGTTCTGTGGATGCTAGCTCGCTTGTTTTCAACTGAAATTGATCAGAGATAAGAACTGAGGAGGTTCAAGGGAAAAATAGTATTTCCTCTTCATTGAGGCATATTCTGCTTAAATGATAAGCCCAGGGCCAGGTGACTTCATAGGTGAATTCTACCGAACGTTTAGAAAAGAGTTGATACCTATACTTCTCAAACTGTTCTAAAAAATTGAAGAGGAAAGAATGTTTCCAAACTCATTCTAAAAGGCCAGGATTACCCTGTTACCAAAACCAGAAAAAGGCACTACCAAAAAAGAAAATTATACTTCAGTTTTCCTGATGAACATAGATGCAAAAATATTTGCTAACAAAATATTAGCAAGCTGAATTCAGCAATACATTAGAAGGATCATAATGCCATGATCAAGTGTGATTTATTCCAAGGATGCTTCAACTTCCACAAATGAGTCAGTGTGATACACTCCTTAACAAAATGAAGCTAAAAATCATAAGATCATCTCAGTAGATGCAGAAAAAGCATTTGACAACATTCAACACCCATTTGTGGTTAAAAGAAAAAAAACTTTCAAGAAAGTAAGTATAGAGGGAACATACCTCAGCATAATAAAGCCCCATGTGACAAGCCCACAGCTAACATCGTATCCAAAGCCAAAAAGCTGAAAGCTTTTCCTCTAAAATCAGGAGCACGGTGAGAATGCCCATTCTTACCACTTTTTCAACATAGGAAAAAGCCCTACCCATGGCAGTTAGGAAAGAAAAAGAAATTAAAAGTGTTCAAATTGTGGAAAGGAAGAAGTAAACTGTCTCTGTTGGCAGATGACATGATATACATAGAAAACTGCAGAGACTCCATCCAAAACCTGTTAGAAAACCAATTCAGTAAAGTTGCAGGCTCCAAAATCAACATACAAAAATTTGTTGTGCTTGTAGATACTAATAACAAACTATCAGAAAGAGAAATTTAAACAGTTCCATTTATAACTACATCAAAAAGAGTAAAATACCTAGGAACAGCTTTAACCAAGAAAGTGAAAGCTCTGTACAGTGGAAACTAATAGACATTGATGAAAGGAAGTAAAGAAGGCACAAAGAAATGGAAAGATACCCTGTGCTTGTGGATTGGAAGAATTAATATTGTTAAAATATCCACACTACCCAAAGCAATCCACAGATTCAGTGCGGTCCCCATCAAAATTCCATTGGCATTTTTCACAGAAGTAAAAAAAAAATCCTAAAATATGTATGGAACCCCAAAGGCCCAAATGGCCAAAGCAGTCTTAAGAAAGAACAGCAAAGGTGCAGGTGTCATGCTTCCTTTCAGTTATATTACAGAGCTATAGTAGTTGAAACAGTAAAGTATTGGCATAAAAACAGACATGTAGATCCATGGGGCAAAAAGCCCAGAAACAAACTCGTTCATTTTATGGTCAGCTAATTTACGACAAAGGACCAAGAACATACAATAGGGAAAGGACTGTCTCTTCAATAAGTGGTGCTGGGAAAACTGGACCTCTGTCTTACCCCTACACAAGCATCAACTCAAAATGGGTTAAAGACTTGAACGTAAGACCAGAAATCATAAAACTCATAGAAGGAAAAAACAAGGGGTAAGCTCTTGTGCATTAGTCTTGGCGATGATATTTTAGATTTGACACCAGAAGCAAAGGAAACAAAGGCAGATATAACCAAGTGGGACTACATCAAACCAAAAGCTTCTGCATGGCAAAGGAAACCAACAAAATGAAAGGGCAGCCTACAGAATGGGAGAAAACAATTTGCAAATTTATTTGCAATACATTTACAAAGTTGATATCCACAATATATAAAGAACTCATACAGCTCAATAGCAAAAAAAACCAGACAAACCAATCTGATTAAAGGTCAGGCAGAAGGGCTCCATTTTTCCAAAGAAGACATAGTTATGGCCAAAATGTACATGATAAGGTGCTTAGCATTGCTGATCATCAGGGAAGTGCAGAGCAAAACCACAAGGAGATATCACCTTACGCTTGTTAGAATGGCTGTCATAAAAAAGACTGGCAATAGGAAGTATTGGCAAAGATGTGGAGAAAAGGGAATTCCTTGTGCTGGGAATATAAATTGGTACAGCCATCACGGAAAAAAGTATGGAGGTTCCTCAAAAAATTGAAAATGAAGCAGCTGTATGATCCAGTGCTTCCACTTCTGTGTGTACATCCAGAGGAAGCAAAATGACCATCTCAAAAAGATACGTGCACTCCCACATTCATTGCAGCATCATTCACAACAGCCAAGACATGGAAACAACCTAAATGTCAACGGATAAATAAAGATGATGTGGTAAATGCATACAGTGGAGTATCATTTGGCCATTAAAAAAAGAAGCAAATCCTGCCATTGGCAACAACATGGATGGACCTTGAGGGCATTATGCTAAATGAAATAAGTCAGACAGAGGCAAATAATTCATGGTCTCACTTATATGTGGAATCTACGAAAACCAAATTCATAGAATAGATTGATGGTTGCCAGGGGTGCCGGTAAGGTAGTGGGGAACTGAATAAAAGTGGTCAGAAGGTACAAACTTCTAACTGTAAGATAGTTCTGAGGGTGTAATGTACAGAATGGTGAGTATAGTTAATACTGTACTGTATATTTGAAAGTTACTAAGAGAGTAGATCTTAAAAGTTCTCATCACAAGAAAAGAAATTAACTGTGAGATGATGGATGTTAACTAAACTTATTGTGGTAATTATTTCTGTGTATATATATATATATATGTGTGTGTGTATCAAATCATTATGTTGTACACCTTAAACTAATATAATGTTATACGTCAATTATATAATAAAACTGGGGGAAAAAATAAACATCACCCAGAATGGTAGTCTTCAAATGGTATATGCAGACTCTTAAGGGTATATAGTGGTGTTTCATGGGTTCTGCTTAAATTTGGTTTGAGGGCCATGGTTGTTGAGGCCCAATTATACACTGATTTACATAACTCCTTATTCCAAACAGCCATATAGTTGTATTGAATGGGTTTATAACTTAGTAAGTTATAAACTAGAATTGAAACTAGGTGTTTGACCTGATCAATTCCCTAGATAAAGAAGAGAATTAAGTACATGAAGGGAAAAGTAGGCAACAAAATGAGGCTGATCTGCTCATAGTTAATAATGAAAACTGTTAGTGTAAAGTTTAGGGTAGGCTCCTGTTCCCCTTCGTGTTGATTACTGGTGACGTGTTACAGTAGTAGTTGGGTTAACCGTACCTAGTGTGATCGGAAGAAAATCAAGCAGTGTGAAATAATCCCCGTTTAGCCCTTGCTTTACATAAAAGTCATGGTATGCTTCAATAAGAACACACAATAAAGTAAATTACTGTAATTTTATATTATAAAAACTACTTGGGTATCCATGGCAAGGTTATTTGTTTGTAAAATCTCTCTCTAAAATGAAAAGTGAAGAATATAAAAAAGTCAGTAGTTCCTTAGAGCCATGTACTCCCTTGTTCATGCTTCAGGTTCTGATTGTTTTCTGATTTACTATTATGAGAAGTTAGGAAGTAATATTCTCTAATTTCACTTTCGTGTTTTCATTGTCAAGAATGATGACTTTAATTATGACTTTTTGTAATCGTTATTCCCACTGTTTTTTCACACACACACCACACCCCGCTTGTCCTTACACATGGCTTTTCTGTTCCCAGGTTTTAATTTTTCTGTGTCTTGGTTGCATAGACACATCATGTAGTTTTTCTTTCTGTATTTTCTGTAAGAGCTCATGGACGATATTCCCTGCTATCTTATTTATTTGAGACTGTTGCCTTCTTTTAATAATTGAAGGGTAGATTAGCTAGTTATAAAATTCTCAATTTATGTTTTTTCCTGTCAACTTTATAGGTATTACTCCACTGTCTTCTAGCACTGAGTAAAAGTCTTGTATCGAGCTCTTATGTGCTTACCATTCCGTCCCCCAGCTCACTCCACTCCTAGTCAGTTCTCCTCTGCCTTCATGCCTGCAGGATTCAGTTCTTTATCCCTGAAATTCATACTGACTTTCCTAGGCTAACTTTGTTGATTAGAGTGTAATTTTGTCTTTGCATTTAGGTTAGGCTGCTTCCTTTTACTTATCCTTCATTATGTCAACAAATATTAAATAAGCATGTCTGCATAGCCGGTGTTATCTAGGTGCTGTGGGTAGAGCAGTGAATGAAATCAGTGAAGTCCCAGCCTTTGTGGAGCTTCTGTTCTAATGGGGAGATAGTAACAGGCTGATGGATAGTTTGTTTTGTGGTGATAATTGCTATGAAAAAATTAAAGGAATAGTAAGTATGTTGGGTGGGGGTCAGTTGCTATTTTATATTGGGTTACCAGGAAAAAATTCAGTGACATTCGAGGAGATAATTGAAGGAAGTAAGGAGGCGAGCCTTGCATATGGTGCAGATATTTAGTGGAAACTGAGAGGAGAGCAGGAGCAGACGCCAGGAGGTGTAGCATGCTTGGAGGCAAGTGAAAAAAAGTCGAAGGAGATAAAGCAAAGGTGGGGAGTTTCCAGGTGAAGACTTGCTTTGGCCCCTAAAGAGATGTGGAAAACCAGTGGTGAGTTTTGGGGTGGGGGACATAGGGTGACCTAGGTTTCTGAAGAGTCACTCTGGCGGGGGAGGGGGTGGCTCGGTGGTGGAACGCATGCTTAGCACGCACGAGGTCCTGGGTCCGATCCCCAGCACCTCCATTAACAACAACAACAAAGATGCACTCTGCCTGTGGCTTCAGATTCTTGACTGCCTTTTAAGACATGTCTGTCCTGCTTTTTTGTTGTTTCTAGGATTTTATCTGTAACTGCTGTATTTCCCTTTTCTCTTTCCTGAGCCCCGCCAGCTCTCATCTCTTTGTGTTGGCTTACCTCTTTCTTGGAGCTCTTCTTTGACATCTCTGTTCAGCTTAATTTCTCTGAAGTTGTGTATAAACAACGGTTCACAAATTCATCCTCTCCTCTCCTTTCCTGGGGTAATTTCTTTCAGATACATGTACCTATTAACTCAGTTTACTGTGCTTTCTTTCGTGTATTTCTGCTCTAGTCCTGTGCTGAATCCCTCACAATTCTTAACACATCATTGAGGAATCTGTTTCCTTCCAGGGCAGCTGTTCACTGAAGAACAGAGCGGGTGGGGCAAGGCACGAGCATCACACCCGTCCATGTCTGCACGTGGCTCTCAGGCCAGGTTTGTTTTCTGTCCATCCCAGTGGCATCGCTCCCTTAGTCTCCACATCCTGCAGAGCTGGGGTGGCCCGGCAGCTCCTTGCATCTCAGGTTCTTAGGCAGTGACTCAATGGTGATGGGCTCCAGCCCTCCCTCTCCAGCAGCTCGGTCCCCCCTGTAGCACAGTCTCACCTTGTTCTGTGTTATGAAGGGAGCTTCTCCTGTGGATGACTTGTAAGATCATCTGAAGATCTCTTGGATGGGGAGGCGAGGCACACAGGCATACTCTTTTAGACAACTCGGTAGCCTTCCCAGGACCCGGGAAAGCTTCATTCAGCATCCTTCATTTTGGTACAGATTTCACTGTATCTGTTAGACATTCATAGTTTGATTAGTGGTTGTAACTGTTTTCTTGTATTGAAGATGGCATTCCTTCACAATCTTTTTTATATTTTGATGCGCTTTTCTTTTTTTAAGGGTGAAACTACTTATTCCCTCTAACCTAAGCTAAATTCATTAGAAATCAAATATTTATACATGGTGTATCTTCAAGATTTATGGATGAGGCATATAACTTTTGACATGTAGTATGTAATCAAACAAGTGACTCCTTCCACAGAATCTATAGCAACACCGGAGTCTGGTAGAATTAGTTTACAGTTATTATTGAACGAGGCAAAATACTAGAGCAGTGAGTGCTTGCTGTGTCTCAGGTGTTGTGTTAAATTTACTTTCATTTATGATCCCATTTTGTCTTCTTAACTCAGTGAAGGTATATTATTATAGACCAAGGAAATGAAAGCATTTAGAGATGAAGGTTGTACTGCTCAGAAAAGCTAGAGCCAGCATGCAGACCCCGGCTGTGTGACTACAGAGTTCCGTGTTTCTAACCCTGCTGTGGTCTGAGCCCCTCTGCCCCCACTATGGTCTACCCGCTCCGCCACCCCACCCCACACCTACTTAGCATTTAGTAACAGTTGTGTAGGCAGTGACTTTTGTTAAAGAACTTCTGTTTTAAGGACTAGATTTTTCTGGCTACCTACGTATGGATACTTTTATGGGAGCTATCCATTTAATGTTTGAATTTAAAACTACAGATTTACCGGTACCTCAGGCTGTTTCCAGCATGTGTTGGGTAGTGAAAAACAGTGTTGTGTGTTAGTCAGAAATCCATTTGATTGGCCTTTTTCAGCAAATTAAGTTCTTAATAAGGAAATATGAATGTTTCTGGTTTTAAGAATTGGACCTAAGGTATGTGACCCTTGAAAGCCTCCAGTGCTGATGTGTTAGTTTGCTGGGGATGCCAACAAGTTAGCACACGTTGAGTGACTTAAGCCACAGAAGTTTATTTTCTCACAGTTCTGGAGGCCGGAGTCCAAGGTCAAGGTGTTGGCAGGGTCAGTTGCTCCTGAGAGCTGTGGGAGAAGGAGCTGTTCTAGGATTTTCTCCTTGGCTTGTAAGTGACCACCTTCTCCTTATATCTTTCATCTGTTCATGTCAGTGTCCAAATTTCTTCTGTTCTTAAAGATCCAGTTGTACTGGATTCGGGCCCACCCTAAAAAATCCTCATTTCAATTTAGTTACCTCTGTGAAGATCTTATCTCCAAATAAGGTTGCATTTTGAGGTGCTGGGGTTAGGACTTCAACATATGAATTTGATGGTGCGGACACAGTTCAGTCCCAGCATCCAGTGTCCATTACCACCCTCTGAAGTGATAAAGTGCACCAGCTAGGGGTTTTTTGGGGGGTGAGGAGGAGTGGTAATCCAGCATCACAAGTGGGAAAGTGGAAATGTAATTGCTTTGTGCTCCTTCTCCCAACCTGAAAACAGTCTGAAGCTTTGGCCACTGCTTTTGGTAGTCAGCCGAGGGAAAGCGTTCTCTGCAGCTTGAGGAGATGCTTAACGTGCTTGGCGCCTGGCCCAGCTCGCTGGGTGTGGATTCTCCTCTGCGGCTTAGGAGCAGAGAAGAGAGCTATTCCCTGCAGGCAGAAGTTTTAGAAAATTATTAGCGGGACTGTAATTACTACAAACACATAGGAAAATGGTGTCAACTCTCAAGTACATATCCTGTGTCAGAGGTCACAAGACTTTGAACGTCAGAGGTCGCACAGACGCTAGCAGCTGCTCAGCCCCCCTCCCATGTGGAGGCTGCGTGTGAGCACGTGCGGGGAGAGGGCAGCTGTGCTGCAGCATGGCTTTATTTGCAGAGTAGGTGGCTGGCACCCTGTGGGCTGTGGTTTGGAGAGCCCCAGTATTGATTCCCTATTTAAGGTTAAATTAGGGCAAGGTATTTATTATGCATGAAATAATTTATTCTGAGTATTTCTAAATAGCTTGGAGTGTTATAACTGGAAATGGGTCTTAGAGGTCATTCACCACAACTCTTGTCTTACTGACAACTGAGATTCAGAAATCAACAGATTGGCAGGTACTGGTGGGGGTGAGATTAGGGAGAAGACAGGTGCATCGGTCGTCCCTCAGAATGAGGACTGGAGTCAGATGGGAGCCCCCCTCGACAAGGACACGCGTGCGCCTCAGGCTGATGTACGCAAACCAGACTTTATTTTTTTATTAATTACTTTCTGTTTTACCTCCTCATGACTTAGGCATGTATCTAATCTGGAAACCTTACCTTAAATATCTTTTTTCTTAAAAAAAAAAAAAACTATTGTTTCGGAGTACATTTACATGTGTGAATTAGTAAATGAAAGCGTTGGGTGAAAGGAGGCAGGTTATTTGAGTTTTTCTGTATAATCTCAACTGTGGTGTCGGGTGGACACAACCAGCCTGTTTGGGTGACCCTGCGGTTGATTTCTGCCTTGTTCGTTTTCTTGTTTTAACATGTTAGAAACCTATAATCACATCTCTACTCTGGGAAGGAGAATCCAAATGTAGATGTTTCCTGTGGAATAAGTTGTGGCTGCTTATTTATCATAAGGGAGAGCTCAGCTGATCTCTCTGGATTTGTGGGGAAAGGCAGTGAAGGAAGTATTTGACTTACACAGTTGGGCAGAAGAACCTTGGATTGAACGAGATACACTCCTCGCGATGAATGGTTTTCTGTAATGTTGGGTCGCGGTGGTTGTCAGTGACATCAGCTTCAAAGTGCCATCTTTACTGTCTTGGGCTTCTGAGTGGGACTCCTATCACAGGGCCTCCAGTAACCTGGTGTGACACTTGACGTGGCCCTGCTGTTTTGTTTTCTGTTTTAATGATTAGGAAATAGTAAAGAAATTAATCTTTTCTTGATGACTTAGTCATCCTTCTATGCACTGCCAGGTAGAGGGCACCTGCTGATGCCACCGGAGCTGGCACATTTGGTTTTACTTCGCTGTGCGAGGACTGTTTTGTATTTTAAGTAGATAGGGTTTCTTTCTTTCCTTTCCCTTCCTTCCTCCCTTCCACCTCCCCCTCCTCTTCATCTTCCCCTCCCCTCTTCCTCCCCCTCCTCTTTCCCTCCCCTCTTCCTCCCCTCTGTCTTCCCCTCCCCTTCTCTAGCTCTCCCTCCCTCCTTCCGTCTTCCTGTCTCATCTCCACTCTTAGTCCTATGTCTAGCTTTCAGCCGTTGGATTAGTTAACTTTACCCTGGAAATGCCTTTTCTGTTACTGTAATGGCTTGTAGTTGGTGTTTATGGACATGTAGCTAATTTTGGAGCTCTGTGTGTGCGACAGAAGTCTGGTTACCCTCAGAGACTCCACATGAGATGAGCCTTGGTAGCCTGGATATCTGACGTGCGCTGCGTGTTTACTGCCCTTAAGCCATTTTTTCATTTTACAGCCAGCGTCTGCTCTTTTAGCGGGCATTGGTGTGCCGTGTCTGTTAATATATAATGCACGTACTAATTCACCCATGTGGCAGGGGAGATACTTGTATTGTGCTCAGAGAGAGAGCCCAGCCGTTTCTCACCTGCTTGCCCTTTCACTTCCAAGGAATTAAGCTATTTGATTAGTGTTATTAGAAGAAAGATGATTTAATGAAATATGAGTGTCTTGTGAGAAAGGTTGTGATCAGATGTCTAAAATCCCACTGCTGATCTTCCAGCAGATAAGTATCTTCAGAATCTGAAAAGAACAGTCCAAAGTTTTTATCCCATTATCTACTTGTTGCAAGTAGCAGCATGATGTGTCCTCATGAAGCATGAAGCCATTGGTGGACTCTTGGTTGTAGTCACCTATGTTTTGATGAAATTAACTGTGATTTTGTTATTAAAAGTAAAGAGAAAGAAAGACTACTTAATTAATTATTGTAACTTAAAATGGAAGAATGAAGCCAGCAGAGTTTTTGCTTTGGGCTGCCAAATGCACTGTGAAGATTAGACTTCCCTCCTTCAGTTGTCTGTCTGATAATCCGTATCCACAAGAAAGACAGACTGTCCTTACCCTCTTGCTCCTTTTAATTTTTTTCTTTGCACTTGAAGCCAAATTCTTGGACTGTTTTTTGTGACCGCTCCTTTTATTTCCTCTTAAATACAGTTCACTTTTTGAAGATGCGGTGTTTCCTTTTCATTTCAGAGTTGAAGTATGCGTATGTTCACAGGTGCACAGCCCCAGTGGAGCTGCCTTCAGTCCTGTCCCCTGTCACACCAGCCGCTCCTCCCTGCCCCCACCACCAGCACACACACACACACACACAGGCAGCCGCTGCTCCCAGTGTCTCAGCTTTCCTGAGGATTTCCTTTTTCTGCGTAAAAGTAAAGAATAACATTCATACAGTTCTTACTTGCTGC
Source organism: Camelus dromedarius (assembly GCF_036321535.1). NCBI lineage: Eukaryota > Metazoa > Chordata > Mammalia > Artiodactyla > Camelidae > Camelus > Camelus dromedarius. The sequence continues at coordinate 4,896,231 of NC_087437.1, read as the reverse complement.
TCTTTTTACTTTTTATTGCTCGGATCTTTGCCAGCGCATAGAGATCATCCTCATTTTGGGGACAGCTGCACTGTGCTTCCTTGTCTGTTAATAACCTTGAATCAGACGCTGACCCTGCCCAGGTCGGAGGCTGGCCATCAGGCCTCAGTCTTCTCTCCCCTTGTCTTTCCAGTGTGCTTCTCACTTCTGAGTGTCTGTGTCGCTGCCCTTCAGGCCTTGGTGCCAGGACTTGCCCTCCTGCTGTGCACGTAGGTACAGGCTCACAGAAAGAGGTGCAGGTGCTCTAGAGAACCGTTGAAGTTCCAAGCGACGGGGGTGGAGAAGGAAGGAGCCCAGCCTCCCTGGGGCCCGGCCTTCTGACCCGTGAGCACGTCAGGCGCTGGGCTGACTGTGCCTCGCACCCAGCACGAACGCTGGCCTCGCCGTCATCAGGCAGCCTGTGTTGTCACCGTCCGGTCTCCGCAGGGCCTGGCGGGGAGTTGTGCAGATGTGTATTACGTGTACAGACCACTCTCTCTACCTGATTCTGTATTTTGCTGAATCCCTTTGTTTCACCCAAAGCCTTAGGCCACCTTGAAAGCTCTCCTACTGGTTCGTGATTCTTTGAGTGTCCTCACCGTCCCTGCCCACGGAGAGTTCTGCTCTCAAATTTCAGCTGCTGCCTTTGTGGACAGTCCTACACCTGCATTTCATTCCTTTTCTCTCATGTTGAGGACTTTTAAAGTCTACCTGTAACATATGTGTGCTGTGTGTGTACCAGTACGTTGGTTATGTGTTAATCTTTGTAACAGTATTAGGAGATGCGTCTTGTATGTGAAGAAACAGGTTCAGAGGGATCACACAGCCAGTTAGGGACCTGCAGCTAGTCTCTGTGGGGGCCATAACTTGGACTCACTGCACTTGAATATTCCCTAGAACCTCACAAAGCAGAGAATGTGTGAACAGTAGGTCGTCTGAGTCTGTCCTTGGTGCGGGCTAGAGTTGGCTGACGTTGAGCAGCTTCTGCAGCTGCATTTCATCATCTAGAAAGTAAGGAGATTGGACTAGGTATCTGAAGCCTCTGCCCACTGCTAGTTACGGTTCTAGGTGGAAGTCTAGGATTGCCTGCAGTGCCCTTCTGAGGGCCGGGGCCGTTTCTGCTTACAGGGGTCCTACAGTGAGTGCGCTGCTTCTGTTTGGTTCAGATTTAAGCATGAAACCAGTGGATTTTACCTAGGCGATAGATCCCCCCTCAAATTATGTAATACACTTTTTGTTTTAGGAGGTGTATTTCCATTTTACTAAGGATAGGTTTTGTCCATTGGCTTATGATTTTTAAAAAACTGTACATAGTTGATTTGTTTTTGTCATTTTTTAAAAATTATTACATCTTGGAACCTGAAAAGACATGGCGTTGGTTTCTTTCTTTCTTTCTTAACTTTTTGTCCCTTAGTTTATAGTCATTGTTTCTGTTTAATAAAATAACTCTATAGTACCAATGCATTTTTAATCATCAGTGGAAAACTGTTTTCTTATTATTACGTTGCTTCATGACATGATGCATTAATTAGTAAAGAAATACAATGAAGGCTTTGTAATAGTCAATGTTTTGTGTCTAAGTATTCCTGTTCATTTAAGTATCTGAGTTTTTAACATACATTCTCAAGTGGAGTCTGATTTTCACATCGGATATGCTCTGTATAAAGGTGGCTTTTCTAGCCTATTATAAAATGATGTTTATTTGATTCTTAATAAAAAGAGCTAATACCTTATTGGGTAATTACATCAATTAAAAAGGATAATTTTGTTTTATAATTTAAGGGTCATTTATTAGCAGAAAATATAAAAAAGTGCAGTACTACTTTTTCAGTTGTTATTCATCCAATTTGGACTATATGTAACTATTATTTCAAGAGATTTACTTAAAATATTTTATGCAAAATATTTCAATTTATTTTTTTCTTCTTGTTGCAGGAGCTAGAGTTAATGCCAAAGACAGCAAATGGTTGACACCTTTACACAGAGCAGTTGCATCTTGTAGTGAGGTATGAAATTTCTCTCAGTAAATATATTGTATATGAAATCATTAAGTAGGCCTGCCTGTGAGCCCATATTCAAGTTCTCTATTTTCAAAAAAGGAAAAAACAACTGAAAATACCTAGACTGGTCATTTTTTTACTTTGGAATTTGTACAAACCAAGTTAATTGCTCCATTTCCCTTTTCTGACTAAGGCCTCGTAGAGCTTCTAAAGTAGCAGAGAACTGAAGGCACTCCTTCTACACTTCCTACAAGAGAGAAATTATTTTTCTATTGTATAAATTCTTCATGGCTTTTCTCTACTGGTTCACAGTAGCCCTAATAGATGTGTCACAGAGGTTCTGCTGGTTGCGATTGAGAGAGAGTTTCAGCAGCGTGTAAAGACTAATTGAAATATCAAGCACTGAAATGAGCTTCGGAAACATTGCTTGATCTCACATTTTGCCACTTCTAAATGTATAACCTTAAAATACGTTAGGTGTCGTGTGAGGAAGAACAATTCCTCATTTCTGGTATAGTTATAATCCTGTGTGTTGTTTGCTCTTCAAGACAAGTGACGTTTCTGGAGACCGTTCATCTTTATCTTTCATATCTTCCAGTCCTCATGACATCCTGGTAGGTTAGATGTTTTCAGGGAACTGTGTAGTTAATGATTTGCCAGAAACGACTTAGCTGTTGAGTGGTAGAGATGAGACAAAAACGTGGACCCTTTTTTTTTCTGTCACTTTACCACCTTTCTAAAATGGATGGGGGCTTTTTACAAATGCATTGTGCCCAAAGCTCCCCTTTTACCTCTTAAAATAATGATGCTTATTGAAAATTTGTTTAAATAATTTAAAATATAAAAGTGTGTGACTGTATAAATTTAACGTTTTCTTTAGTTAGCCACATGGTAGGAGACAAGGAAGTGTAGCTACTGGTCCTTCTCCCCATCTTGGGACCCAGTAGCTCTGCAGAAGGAGAGGGAACGCTCGGGCCTCAGGAGGGGTTTCCTTGAGAAACCGGGGGAACGCCTGTCTCTTCATCCTCCCTTGTAGTCCTTATTGTGAGGCACAACTGGAGCCCAGAACAGGAGCTGGGCAGGTGCAGAGACGTGGAGCAGAGGAGGGCTGGCAGGGACTGCAGACCCTGCAGCCCGTTAGCTGGAAGCCCCAGTCGGGGCAAGAGGGGAGGTGGCAGGAGTCCCTGGTGATGAACTGCGGGACTTGGAGAAACTGCCTTCAGATGTCACCTGCCACTTTCTGGCTGTGTGATCTTGGGCAGCTCTGGGAATCCCGAAAACTAAGGCATTAACCAGAAACCTGGGAACTCTGAAATTCGTGAGTGAGTCATACTTACCTATTTTTTGGTATGACTCTTAGGAATATGACTTAAATTTAGTAGAGTTTTGCCAAATTAAATCATTAGAAAGCACACTTTATATATTTACAGAAACAGAGCAAAAATTCTTAAAGAAAATAATTATGTTAGAGGCAGATTGCAAGTTCTGCTCAGAGACCTGATTGCTGATTTTTAAAAACTATGTCCTTAGCCTGAACTTAAGGGCCAGCTGTGGGCTAGAAGGCAGTGGACCCCAATACGTTTAAGTTTCAACTTTTCAGCCTTAAATTAAGTTTAGGCTTTTCATCTTAAAAATTACTCAGCTACTTAGTAGGATAATCTTCTGTAGGATTATGAGAAACAACCATAAAATATGACCATTCTATAAAAATATAACTTCTGTAAACCCTGATCCCTGGGGATTATTTTTCTTTTAAAAAGAAAATCTCATAATTAGCAAAACTGCTAGGAAACTTAGTCAAGGTTATCGGTTTCACTGGTGTTCTTTTCATGATTCCTGTTCCATCCTGAGAGTGAAAGAGAGCTGTACACACTTCATTTAATAAAAAACATAACCACAGAGGAATATGTAAAAGGCAAAACTTTAGATAGCTTTTGTTTTATGTTTTGAGATACCATGAGAGGAGTAAGCCCTACGGAAGATTGGAGTGTCTTCTCAATTCTCCCAGGGACAGAGATGGTAACATCATTGCAGACACGTCGTGGGGACGTTAACTCATCACAGACAGCAGATGTCTTAAGGCTTAGTTTCTTCACTGAACTCGGGTTGAGAAAGACTGCCTCGGGTTAACTGTCCCAAGCCCCCAGCTCTCCTGCAGTCACGTGGTTCCCACACACCCAGCCGGACACCCAGCCGGTCGTGTTGCCCGGCTCTCTTGTCCTTTTTCCACCACTGATTTGTGACTGTCATTCTCCCAGGGGAGCATAAAATTCAACTCTCTGTAAATGCTGAGTATTCTTCTGAATAAATCAGTTTCTGAGTATTAGAGCTTTTTGTGTTTGTTGTTTTTTTTTTTAAGAAGCCACATCACACTACATCCTCTGAAAGATAGGTTTTTTTTTTTTTAAATACCTCAACTCCAGGAATTAACATTTTAGTTAGATGTCGATAATTGAGTTTAAAATACGCTACCACGTGAGACATTAGTGGTCCATTGCAACATGGTGGTTATTTGCAAATGTATTAGCCTTTTTCTTCCTGTGTCTGACCCCAAGCTATGAATAGATACTCTCTGGATACGATTGTTTAACCTTTTGTCATCGCCACATCCCCGTATTTCGTAGTCTTATGTAGATCAATGTCAGAGGATAATTGCTCGAATGGTTTTGTCAAGGCACACCTGCAGCATTTCTTACATGTACATACCCTCTGATAATGGAAAAATTGGGATCAAGGTTACTCTGGTAATATTGTCATTAGTGACACTAGGTGTACCGTTGATTATCCCTACATTAATGTTTTTCTAAATGCTTTTAATGTGTTCATAATAAAACCTAGAATTTTACTAAGTTATAACGTCAGGCTTATTGGTTTGTAATTTCCAGAAATTCACCCTTTTTGGTGTGTTTTTATGTCTCCTATCTTTACAGATTTCTTGAATTTTCTTTAAGTTTTCAAAGATCACTGTTACTGTGATATGGCACTAACTTCTGAGTGGTAGATGGTGGGTGTATTAGTCAGGTTGGGCTGTCGTAACAAAATACCATAGACTGGGTGATTTAAACAGCAGAAATTCATTTTCTCACAGTCTGGAGGCTAGAAGTCCCAGGTCAAGGCCCAGCAGGGTCATTTTCTGATGAGGACGCTTTCTGGCTTGCAGACAGCTGCCTTCTCGCTGTGTCTTCACATGGTGGAGAGAGAGGAGGGGGAGTCTCTCCTCCTCGTCTTAAGAAGCCACCAGTCGTGTCAGGTTAGGGCCCCTCCCTTACGGTCTCATTTAGCTTTACCTCCTCAAGACCCTCTCTACAAATACAGTCACACTGGGGGACTGGGGCTTCCGTATATGGATTATAGGGGTACACAGTTAGTCCCCAGCAGTGGGGTTGGGGTCGTTGTGTGTAAATGGCTCCCTCGGGTGTCGTCTTGCCCTCCCTCAACCGTAAAATGGATTTATTCTTGCTTTTCTGGGAAACAAAAGAATAGTTTTGATTTTTCTGTTCTTGCTAATGGAACATAAATATTCCACACCTTTCAGAAACTTTAAGCTGTGCATTGTGAATTCTAGAGTGAGAGTAATTAAGGCAAGCCTGGCATCCATAGTATGATTTGTTTGCCCAGTTTACCCAATTATATGTTCTTCGTTTTGTTTTTAATTATTTTCAGGTACATCTGTTAACATCCCTGCTGACACTTCCTACTGTGGTGTTAGTTTTATCCCCGAAGTCACGGTACACCCTCTTGGGGATGAGGCTGGAGAATTCTGGTAGTGTTTGTGTTTGTACCTTGTTCTCCATAATTTTGAGTACATATTCCTCTATTTTCCCCCCGTATTCCTTTTTTTTTAAATTGACGTATGATTTATAGTAAAATGCACAGATTTTTAAGTGCGTAGTCTGAGTTTTGGCAGAGGTATCCACCCATGTAAGCTTTCCCCACTCGAGAGGTAGAAGATTCCATCACTGCAGCAAGTTCCCTTACGTCTCTTTTCAGTCAGTCCCCAGAGGCAGCCACTGTTCTGATTTCTCTCACAATTGGGTAACTTTGCCTATTCTAGACTTTTATGAAAATGGGATCATAACAGTACTCTGTGTCTTGACTTAACGTTCGTCCGTATTGTTCTGCGCCTTAACGGTTGGCTCCTTTTCTGTTGCAAGTAGTGTTTCATGTATGGACGTATGGCAGTTTATCTGTTTCCCTGTAGGTGAACACGTACATTTCTTGGTTTTGACTCTTATGAATAAACAAAGCTGCCGTGAACATTCTTAGATGGGTCTTTTAAACTCTCTCATGGGTAAATAGCCGGAGTGGGGTTGGGGTGTAGGACAGGCCTCCGTGTGTCCTTGATTAGCTACTTAGCAGGTCGATAGACTGGTGGACATCCCTCCAGTCTGGCCGGGCTTGTGCTGTTTCTCATATTTCAAACAGTTCCAATTACTTTTCATTTCAAAGGCTTTAAAGGCTATGTGTGAATCATGAATAATTCAGTCTTCTTGCTGCTTTGCGTATTTATGGTTATTTTAACCTTTTGAATGCTTGTCATGCACATCAGCTTCCTTTGCAGCAGCCCTGAGATGAGTGGTGGGCAGGTGGTGTTTCCCCTCTTGGCTGAAAAGAGAACCAAGGATCAGTTTTACTAGACTAGGAAAGTTACGCCTTGTAAACGACAGAACTGAGATGATTCTGTTCTGGTTCTGGTGCTTTTCGTTTCATGTGTTGTTTGTTGTTCATCTGCCAAAAACTGGAGTATCACTGTAAGGGGGAAATTTTTGCTAAGTCATTTCTGATTATATTGCTTAATATTGATGGCTTACTGGATTCCTTGCGAGCTTGCCCTGAGTCCAGTTTGTGGGTATGTTGTGAAGTTCTCCTTGTCCTTCTGAGAGGCCAGTTCCTTTGAACAGGAAACTCTTAATTTGCCTTGTTTACACCGACTTTCCCACCAGGCAGCGTCACAGCGAAGGCTTAACTCTCTCCCTCCCTCTCTCCCTCTCTCTCTCTCTCCTCTCTCTCCTCTCTCTCCTCTCTCTCTCTCTCTCTCCCCTCTCTCTCTCCTCTCTCTCTCTCTCTCTCTCTTTCCCCCCCTCCCTCTCTCTCTCCCTCCCTCTCTTTCTCGCTCTCTCTCTCATGAACTAGATGCTAGTGACTTTTCATTTTGTAAAATATACCTTGTGTAACACTTTAGGAAATAGTATGCTTTACATTTTTATATATTTAATAGCAAAACGATAAATCTACTTTTTAAAGCTCTTGAAAGTATAAATAATCATATCTCACCATCTAGAAAAAAAGAAATAATGAATGTGTTTGAAGAACATTCGTCAGTTTTTCTTCTTGTACATTTTGATGAATATTGTTATGCCTTTAATTGGAGGATGGAAAGGGGAACGTTTTATCTTGATGCATCTTACATAGCTCTGACTACTGCCTTCAGTTCAGAGTATTTTGTTTTCTGGCTTATTTATAGCAGGTTCTACTAGAACCGTATTTCCCCAATAAATTTTATATATATATATATATATATGTGCAGTTTCTAAACCTGTCAGCTCATTTGTCTTGATTAATTTATGTCTTCGTATGTTTTAGGAAGCAGTTCAGGTACTTTTGAAGCATTCTGCAGATGTGAACGCTCGAGACAAAAACTGGCAAACCCCTTTACACATAGCAGCTGCTAATAAAGCTGTCAAGTGCGCGGAAGCTTTGGTGCCCCTGCTGAGTAACGTAAACGTGTCCGATCGAGCAGGGAGGACTGCACTGCATCATGCAGCTTTCAGCGGACACGGAGAGGTAGGTGGTGTCCAGGTAGACGATGATTCTCTCCCTGCACCGCCCCCCACGCCGTTTATTAATGAGCTTGCCTTTTTTAGCCATTCATCAGTCCGCAGTAAAAGCAAACAAAAATACCTATCTTGCTAATTTTTATCTAGTTTTGCCTTTAGCAAATCCTCAGACGTCTTTTCATGTTCATTCATGACACAGCTTTCTCAGATTGAGAAATTGATCAAATTCAGCCTCTGCACTTGAATTTCATGGTCACCCTGGGGAGACAAAGGAGAAGGCAGGCAGCTATACACAGTGTGAAGTGTGTTCTCTCGTCGTTGTGGGAAAAAGTATCTAGGAAGACAGAGCGGCTTTGTTGTCCAGAAAGAGGAGCAAAGGAAGGCAGAGCATAGAAACATTTTCTTATAGTTTATCTTGAAAGTTGGGCCAGGAATTCTTTGATGACTGACCATCAGAAGAAAACAGTTGAAGAAAATGAGTATTTAGTTCTCTGATACAACAAGCTTTGGCTAATGTGAGGTGTTGTCCCAGCCCAGAGCAGACTCGTGTGTCCGTAGAAGACGCAGGGGAGCCCGGAGCCCAGAGGTGGCAGGGCCTGGGAGGCTGGCGGGTCCAGCCCCCGCGTCTGCCGCAGACCCAGACTCCGAGGGGAGGTGACGCCGGCTTCCCAGGGCTGAGCGCCACTGCAGTGGTCCTCGCTGTCCTCCTCTGCCTTTGCGACAGAGAGAGTTCTTGCCTCCCTTGCCGTTCAGGTCCCTAGATGAGTCCCTTTTGCACATCTGGAGTGCCCTTTCCAGCACTGGGGGGCTCCTGTAAACAACAGCTATTCTCGGTACATTCTGAGGTCAGTGGGCTGTGCAGTGACCTTCAGGTCTAATCATGTTCTAGACACTGCATTTGTGTTTGAGTTAAGTTTAAGATGTTTCTGGGATCAGAATGCACTTTGAATTTCAGTAACACTTTGGGCTGTAAGGCGGGGGAGAACCTGTTGTTAAATATTCCGCCTTAGACTTTGCAGGTTTGTGCTTAGTTGTTCATAAAACACTGGGACACAAAGTGGCATCTTTAAAAGACACCGATGCTTCAGCAACACTGAAACCTTTTTTCTCTGTTCTGTCCTGTTGTTTATTAAATGATGTTAAAGGGTCTTCAGTGTGTAGTCCAGCTCCTTCAGATGCAGAAACCCCAGCGTGCAGAAGGTGGAGATGAGCAGTTGTCACGAGGGCTATTCAAGAACAGTTCTGATGAATTTTGATGAAACCGTGTTTATTTTTATTCCAGATGGTCAAACTGCTCCTGTCTAGAGGTGCCAATATTAATGCTTTTGACAAGAAAGATAGACGTGCTATCCATTGGGCAGCATATATGGGTATGTACTTTTTCAATGTATTTTTTGACATGATGTATTAAGGAAAAGTTAGGACATCTTAGTTCTTGCATTTGGTGGAACATGTCTCTTAGGACAGTAAGAAGTTACCTGATACCTGAGTTTGCTGCCCGCAGGGAACCAGCCTGGTGGTGAGGGAAGTTTGCCAAGACAGGAGTATGTTGGGTCCAGTTCTTCTGAAAGCTGTTTAAAATTCATTTGATGTACCTTCAAAGGGAGAGACTTCCTAGACACGGGCCTGGGGTGCAAAATTTAGGTTGGTGTTTACTAAAAGCCTGCTCGTACCATCCTGTACCCATCCTTGCTTGTGTGGGACTAGTAAGGCAGGAATTATGAAGATGTATTAAGAAGCCTATCATTTGGGGCAAAGCACTGGGCTAAATCGGCATCGTCACATATGACTTCTCCAACAGCAATTTCACAGAAAGAAACTGAGTCTTAGAGTAGAGGCTTTTCTGCTTTTAGAATCTTGAAAAGTCTTAGGATCTGCAGAATTGCACCCTGAATCTGACATTGCTCCTGTGAGACAGTCCTGGGGCAGCCGCAGCTCCACGCGCCCAGCGCTAACAAGTCATTAGTGGGCTCTTGCGGTACCTTGGACGCTTGGGGAGGAGGCAGATCAGCTGCCTCGGACACTGGAAATGCACAGGACAGGGTAGAGATGCTGGCTCGTGGGCGCTAAGACCAGCCCCAAACCTTACGAGTCCTGCAAGGCTGGGCCATGCCTGTGATTGTAGGGTGGGGGGGCATCCGTGGATGCCTCTTAAAGTCGAGCTGAAGGAACCCCTCCTTTCCCAAAAGTCCCACTCTGCAGCTCTCCTGGCTTCTCGGGCTCAGGACAAGCCCTGTGTGGACAGACTGGGGAGACTGGTCACGCAGGGACGCTCACACTGACCGATGACAGTGACAAGCTGGCTGGCCCCCTCACAGGCACAGCTTCTCACTACTCCTTACTCTTGGTTTTGGTCTCTTCCTGTCTCTCACTTAAAATCAGAAGATTAAAGAAAGACTTGGTGGAAGGGTATTAATTTTAAAAACTTAAAATTAATTGTAATTAATTTGTAAAATAGAAAAATGTAAGTAGCCCACTGAACTCAAGCCTGTTGTCAGTACCCCGAGGTCCAGGAAAACCCTTTTTCTGTCGTAGAAATAACTCTTGGCCTCTTGATGTTTCTCTCACACCACAGGCTTGTGCCTCTGGGTACGTCAGGGCAGGTTTCTTCTGCTGATTGAAGATAAAACGTCCAGAAGCAAGTGTCCAGGGGTGCCTGAAGCGCCCTCCTCACAGCCTGTAGATTCTCCATCTTTTAAGTCTTGGGGACTTTTCTGAATATTCTGGAGTAGCTTATTTTTCAGGACAGTTTAGGAACAGCTAGTCTATGATTTAAAACTCTGTACGTTCTGTTAAAGGGTCTGCACATTAAGCAGAATGCACCAGGCCTTGTATCTCCAGAGAATTAGACTTGGCTAAACAGCTGTTTTTATGAAATTGAAGGCCAAAGAATCTCGTGGGTCGCCTCTGAGCTCCCAGGAGAGCTGGTGTGCGTTATTATCTCAGGAGCCCTCGGATGGCTCTGTTTGCCCTGATCTATTGAGTGTCCCTTTTTGGGCTGATCGTGGATTGGAAAAGATACTGTGTTTCTTGGCCCTCGGGGTTCATTTAGTTTTTGAGCATAAACATTCAGAGATTCACAGTTCTCCCTTCCCTGTCTCTTCCTTCCTTTAAGCTTGGAAAAAGAGGAGTATTGACACATAGTTTCTAAAACTCATCATTTGTTCTAGGCGTTGAGGATTAAAGGGGCTAAATATGTGAAAGCAGACTGTTGTTGACTGGTCTGTTAGACGGGCCTGAAATCCCGGTCATTGTCACTACTGGAGACACTGTTGCTGCTAGCCTGAGACACGCAAGGATCCACGTGTTCTTACCACTCATTTCTCAGAGGCGTCCTTGTTTGCCCAGACCTTCCACCCCTGGCGGAGGCTGCCTGCCTTCTCTGCGAGGCCCGACCTCTTACCTTATGCTGTTGGTGAATTCTCTCCCACCTCTACCTCCCAGTGGGCCGGGCATTTTCCCCTCCCTAACCCACAGTTTGCTTCTCCCATGAACCTTCGTCAAGATCCCTTTTCCGCGTTCATCTTTTCTCTTGCATTCAGTACCTTTAGCAAGGTCCAGGCAAGTTTTGCCTCAGATTACCTTACTGTGATGACCTGGACATAGAGAATACTGAATAAATGTTGTATTACCTTGACAGGCAGCTCAGTACGTTACTTCTTCATGAAGCAGTGCATAATTTGAGTTGATGTGAAATGGTATTTTTTTCTCCTTTTCCTTTCCATAAAAATTTAGAAATTCTAAACGTAGCCCATTTTATTTTAGTTATGTATTCATGAACAAAAGAAAAATGTAGAGAATTTTCCAGATTACTGAAGGATAGTGGTTACATTTATCACATTCACATTACATGGGTGTGATTTTTAAAAGACGTTGTTATTGGCTACAGCATTATGTGTGCCATGCATGTCTGCCGGATGCTGCCTTCTGTAAGTAGCCCCAGATGAGTTAAATGAAACCCAGTCCCCTTGGTAGCACCGCTCTGTAAATTGATAAGGAAGATACATGCTTATTCTGACTAGGGTCCACCCAGCTACAACAGTACCATTTATTTCACTCTAGAACTTTCTTCCCTTTTTTCTTTTAAGTAGGTCACCCCCAGCTGGCTGTGCAAAGGCCCTTTCTTCATGTTTGCAGTGGTGCATTGAGGGAACTGATGCATACTTCAGAAATGTGCTTAAATAAATATTTGTCAGTTTTAACATTGCCTGTGCATGCTTTTTAAAAATACAGCTGTACTGGTGTTAGGAAAAGTTCACATTTCTTGGAGTCTGCTAGTTTGTACACACAATTAGTATGATCTGCATCATTTACGTATAATGTGATGTTGGTTTTGAACAGTTTTTCCGTTATGTTTGTATTATGGGCCTTCTAGTCTTAAAAATTGAGATTTTTTTAAGATTTTCACTTTGGCATATTAGTGAATAATATGCATTTGTTCAGTTTTAAAGCTGTATCTGTGTGTGAGCCTCCTGGGTACTGTAAGTCCTGGTTTTCAGTACAGCCATTAAAATCAGCCCAAGCAGTTGTCTTTCTAGAGGGTAGCTCAGAGAGTGATGTGTCATGAGAGAGCTTTTGTACCAGTTAGTACCTTTGCATGGTAGTCACATTTAGCTTGACATCTAATGATTTGATAGATAGTCTTTTGATGTTTTCCTAAAAATACAGTAGATATTTTTCATATTGAGATGGGGGGAGATAGCTGAAAGTATCCACTTTAATTGATAATTTTTATATAAACAACTAAATCTACTTGATTTTTTTGTGCATCTCATAGTGTCTTTATTTCAGTGGGGATGGGTCCTGCTGAAAGTCTCATTTTTATAGTTATTAACTTGATATGCTCCTTCCCTATGAAGGAGTATTAAAAATGGCACCCTGAGCAGCTTGTTTGATGTAGCAGGTAGTTATTGGGTGCCTGTTTTGTGTGAACCATACCAAGAAGTAGAACATAGAACCCAATGATATTTGCCTTTGAAGATATGTATTTGGGAACTTAATATATCAAAGTAATTAAAGAGTTAGTTAAGTAATGGCTCAGGTTTAAGAAAGATCATAAGAGTATTAAATGCTTATTAGATGGTATTTGCAGGTACATGATGCTTTGACCATGCAGTTCTGGGGAACTCGAAGTCTTGTAAGACTTTTAGGGAAGAAGGGAACTGACGTGACCTTCAAGGATTAGTAACAATGATTAGAAAGAAATACCCAAGCAGAACATTCCGTACAGGGAAGGACTCGTTCTCATGAAGGAAGGCACAGAGGTGGGAGGGATTATGGGAGAGGAGAAAGCCCTGCGTGAGCTAATCTGACAGGAAGCGAGGAGATAGAAAAAGAGAAGAGTGGTTCTCCCACCTTCCAGATACACGTTCCCCTTCCTGGCCTCCCCTGGGGTTGGGGGCCCGAGGCCGGCTGACCGGTGAAAGCAGCCTCAGCCCTGGGCCAGAGCTTCGCTCGCTGCTGTGAGACTGTGCGGTCTGCCTGGTGCAGTGACCGGCTGCCTCCCAGATGGCGTCGGCTTCGTGAGTCTGGATCCTTGAGTGACGGAGCAGAGCCCTCTTACTGAGTTACAGTAACACTAGTGAACAGTAAAACACTAACTGTGCAAGCTGCTGAGATTTGGGAGCCGACTACTGACCACAGCATATATAACCTAGCCTGCCAGGGTGGGTAGCAGACAAGGGTTAAGGACACTCAGTGGAAATAACAAGGGAGAAGCAGCTTTTAGCTGTGTGTTCTAAAGACCTAGCACTTTGAAGAAATGAGCCCAAGTCATTCCCAGATACCCAAGTGGAAGATTCCACTAAAGCATACAAACATAAACTGAAGTCTTACATTAGACATAAAAAGCTAACTGGAGAACTTCAGAGTGTATTCAGACAACCTTGAAAACAGTAAGATCTAGGCAAAAGGAGGATTATAGATCACAGATTTATCCTTAGATAAAATAATCCATTAAATGTATTGTTTTCAATTATTAGCACTATCAACATTTATCAAAATTACCCTGAATTGTTTTTTTCTGTCCTCTGGTTGTCATTGTGACTCATCGGTGTCCTGTCATGCATTATGTAGTCAGTTTGCATTTTTACCTTTCCTTAAAGATGCGCAGGATTATATTTCATATTTTCCCTGTACTCATCTGTATTTTTTCTTCATAAACACATTTCAGGTCACATTGAAGTGGTGAAGTTACTTGTGGCACATGGCGCTGAGGTGACGTGCAAGGATAAGAAGTCGTACACGCCCCTGCACGCCGCAGCCTCCAGCGGGATGATCAGCGTCGTCAAGTACCTTCTAGACCTGGGGGTTGATGTAGGTGCACCGGCTGAGCAGTGCAAAGGGACGGAGCGCCTGTGTGTCTGTGCTGTCAGTGGTGGTGCATGTTACACAGATTCAGGAGACAATTTCTTATAATAATGTTTTTGTCTTCTAATGCTTTTCTGTTTATAGTCCTTTGCATACTGTATGGTACACTGATATCTGACCAAGATATGAAATCAGTCAAAGTATATTAAGAGATAAAACAGTGAGGGAGGGTATAGCTCAGTGGTAGAGTGTGTGCTTAGCATGCACGAGGTCCTGGGTTCAGTGTCCAGTACCTCCTATAAAAATAAGTAAATAAATAAACCTAATTATTTCCCCCTACCAAAAGAAAAAAAATTTTTTTAAAAAAGAGGTAAAACACATTCCAAAGGTGAACAATTAATTGGCAGAAGTTTTTCCTTTCCATCACATTCTAGGCCCTGTAGCTTTGTTTCAGCTGAGGAAACCCACAGATCAGACATGCTTGGATTATTCTTCCTAAATGGCTGGGTAGGTGTTAGCCTTCTTTGCCCAGTGTGTCTCCTGTTCCCTGTAGGTGACCGTCGCTGTTCACAGCACCGGCCATCGGTCGGAGGGAGGCAGGAGAACGGGGGGTCCTGGCCTGGCGGCTCTGAGTCCCCTGCTGTTTGTGAGGAAGGGCTGCTGCGTCATCTGAACGTGTCTGACTCCGGACCTGAGCTAGCTAAGGATACCTCCAGCTCCCACAGTCCAGCCTCTCGGCACATCTTCTTTGCACCCACTCTTAGTGTATTTACCCTTATTTTAGGTACATTTTTGACAAACTCATCTGGTTCTTTAAAACACAGATTAAATAGAAAGAGTAGTTTAGATCGGCTGCAAATAGAAATGTAGGAGGTATTCTGGTTAGATGAAGAATCTACGTGACACCGTGTAGAGCTGAGTAGACTCAACTTCAGGACTATGTGAGACAGTCCAAAACACACAAGTAGTTACGGAAAGTGTGGGGGCCGGACATTGAGATACATTGTCAGGTAGACTCTTGTAGGGTGCAAACAGAGGGTAGTTTTGTTTTAAGCCCACAGTTCTCACAGCTTTGTCTCAACGGAGTCACATAATGTCTTAGAGACCTTTGATCTGGATGAATGAGGCAGCCTTGTTTCTCATCACTGTTTCAAGTTCATTCTGGTGCAGTTCTGAAAGCTTATTTTATTGACAGCAAAATAACATAAACTCTGGTGAGAGTGTCCCTCAAAAAAAGTGGTCAGACTCAGAATCGTTTAGTGACATGTGGCCTCCAATGGTGTGATTGTTAAGTTTTTGTAGAGCTGACATAATAAATTACGACAATACAGGTGACTTAAAACAATTAATTTAACTTCTCAAAGTTCTGCAAGCTCTGAGGGAGAATCTGTTCCATGTCTGCCAGCTTTTGGTGATGAAGTCTGAGTAACTTGACTTAAGTTAGGTTTGCTTTTTCACTTCCTCCAATTTCTGTTACTAAGGACCTGAGAAAAGAAAATGTAAAGTACAGTTGTGCTAAATTGGGGCAAACCACAGGGTTAGAGGGCACAGCCTCCGCACCAGACTGCCTCTGCTTCTGACCAGCCAGAGGTCTGAGAGTTTCCCAAAGCCGACTACAGCTTGGATAATTCATTGGAAGGACTCAGAAAACCCACTGGAAGCTGTTATGCTCACAGTTGTGGCTCATTACACAGAAAAGATACAGATTAAGAACAGCCAAAGGAAGAGATCCACAGGCAGCATCCAGGAGCACTGTGAACACAGAGCTTCCACCCCATGCCCCCAGCCCCTCCATGGGGTTAGGCCTCCTTGCTCTCCCGGCATCAGTGGGTGACGCTGTACACAAAGTACTGCCCAGCAGAGGCGCCCACCTGGCTTTGTGGTCACAGTTTTACTGGGGCTCCATGACATGGGTGTGGCTGACTGATCAGAATTGCTCGCGTGGTTGATTTCAGTCTCCAAGTCTCCTGATCCCAAGGGACCCAAAGCCCCTCCCCTCAGTCACGTGGTTGGTTTATGTGGTGCCTGGGACCCTACTCTAAAGGCTGTCAGCTATGCCTAACCCCCCCTCAGATCCAGGGTCGCCAGGTGTGCCATACATGACCTCCCAGAAGACGGGACAAAGGTGAAATTCCTCACTACAAAGAGGTCACATAAACTTTAAAGTAGTCATCCAGTTTATTTCTAAGAAATAGGAAAAGAGCTTGAGTCCTGTGAATTATTTCACAATGTTGAGTGTGTTGTCTAGAGCACGCTTATTTTGGTAAAATGCCCACATGTGAGTCTGGAAGATAACCTAGAGTCCAAGTTGGTTACAGAAATGATTGTCACTCAGTTTCTAAAAATTCTGGTCTCTGCTAATTTATCAGCTTTAATCTTTTGTCACTGTGAGCAAAACAGCTGAAAATATGCATATTTTTCAATGTATCTCAGAATTTTCAGTTTATGTTCACTTGTCTTGATTATTCAAGTTAATTCTATAATTGTCCCTTACCTAGTAGGCTTTTAAAAATACATTATTTTAGTTTTCATTTTCCTCAAATATCTCTTGGAATCATTCAGTTTTGTCATGAAGTAGACGTACGTATGAATTATATTCCCTGGAGGTACAAAATCCATTTGATACCACAGTGCTGCTGTGTTCATTATTTTTAAAGAACTTTAAAGTTGTTATAAGCCTTATCTGTGTATTTATCCGTTTGTTTCTCACTTTAGTGATTTGCTGTCAGCCACAGCGTTGCCAGAGTAGCTCGCAACAATGGTGATTAGGAAGACTGCTTTAACATTGGCATTTTTTCCTTCCAACAGATGAACGAACCAAATGCCTATGGAAACACACCTCTTCATGTCGCCTGCTACAATGGGCAGGACGTTGTCGTGAATGAACTTATAGACTGTGGTGCTAACGTCAATCAGAAGAACGAGAAAGGGTTTACTCCTTTGCACTTTGCTGCTGCATCAACTCATGGAGCACTGTGTTTAGAGCTTCTAGTAGGCAATGGGGCCGATGTCAATATGAAGGTATGAGAGAAAATCAGAATCCATATGCAGTGCTCAGGAGTTCACTGGAGTCAGTAGCGTATGCCCTTCAGCAATAAACAGCAATGAATCACTGATACACACAGATGAATCTTAAAAATACTATGCTGAGTGAAAGCCTTGCACCAGAATATATTCACTATTTCCATTTCTATAAGGTCTTAGAACAGACAAAATTCAACTTGTATGAGGTTCCAAACGCTATAGTTGGGTAAAAATCAAAAACGGAACAGTTGTTGCCTGTGGGAGGGGGGACTGGTGAAAAGGGGGCATAAGGGAACCTTCTGGTTGATGGTCACGTCCTGTCTTTTGCAGGCTTTGTGTTGTATAAATAAGCTTTAGTCAAAACTCATGAAGTGGTACATTTAAGATTTACCCGCTTCATTGCGTGTAAATTTTCCCTTAGAAGGTTACAAGCTGAATATGTATTGGTATATTGAAGCCAGGTTAGTGATATGCATACCGAAGTGTTTGGAGCTAATGTGCAGTGGCATCCGCAGCTAACTCTGAAAAGCGTCACATAGTCAGGTGGGTAGGTGGCTGGTGGGTGGAGAGGCTGGTGTGTGATAATTCTCGCTGCAGTGCAGTGGTGGTGGTAGAGAGTCTAGGTGGTAGGTACATGGCTGTTTACTGTGGGAGTCTTCCAACTTCTCTGTTTTGAAAGTTTTCACAATGGTAGAATCAATGTTTTATGTGTAAGGAGTAGTTGCTTTCTGGGTCTTTGATCAGTCACTTCCAAGAGTGAGCATTTGGCTTTTAGAAATACGGAGAAATTCTGGAGCCAACATAAATGTACCTTCAGTGCTTAGTTCTTTGGGAACACACATGAAGCCACAGTGCTGAGCATAACTACTTTATAATGTGTAATCATCATTGTATATTTTCCAGGATGCTTTCACTGATTGCTTCTGTGTTAATTCAGTACTTCATTCTTTGAGCACTTGCCAGACTATATCTTGTGGTTTAAAGAAAACCACAAACAAAATTGAACCATTCGGGATTAGTGAAAACATTTAAGCTTCAAGTGTTTCCAGCACTTTAATTACATAAAATGTCAGCTTCTTCGGTAGGTGTGGTGAGCCAGTGTCTGTCAGACTGGTCAAGAAGGGAGTCCAGTTCTCACTCTAACTTTAGAACATCCTTTAATGAT